>NW_024871216.1:0-745672 GCF_019054845.1 Dipodomys spectabilis
TCCCTAGCTGCCTGATCGGCCAAGTTATTTCCTTTGGTTATAGAATCAGTTCCCTTTTAATGGCCAGGGCAGTGCATAATGGCAATATTTGCTGGTTCCCATATGGCCCGGATGAGGCTTAAAATTTCTTGTTTGGTTTTAATAGTCTTCCCTTAGCTATCAGTAGCCCGCTCTCTTGGTAAATGGCTCCATGGACATGCACGGTGGCAAAAGCATACTGACTGTCTGTGTAAATGTTTAGTCTCTTCCCTTTTCCCACTTGAGGGCTTTTGTTAGTTCCACTAGTTCTGCGCTTTGTGTAGACGTACCCTGAGGGAGTGTTTCTGCCCACACTATCTCAGTGTCCGTGGTGACTGCTGTACCCTTGTACCCTTCTCCATCTCAAATGAAACTGCTGCTGTCTGTGAACCAAGTAAGCTCGACATACAATGGTGGCATGTCCAACAAGTCTGGCCTCTTTTCTTGGCCCGGTCTCTCTTTTCACGTTCAATTTCATGTTCTCTGTCTTTCCTTTCCTGTCTTTGCTCCTCTGTCTCTCTTATTGTAAACCTTTTCCACCGCGGCTACTAGATCCCTAATACACTTTTTACCAAGTCTGTCTAGAGCCTGCAACTTTTGCTGTATATCTGGTGCAGCCTGATTTATGTAGACAAACATAACCATCTGAGCCAACTCCTGGGCCTCAAGATCATATGGGGTATATTGACTAAAAGCTTCAATGAGCCACTCAAGATATGCTGCTGGACTTTCCCTTCCTCCCTGTCTAACATCATAAACTTTGGCCATATTTGTAGGTCTGCGAGCTGCGGTCTGGAGAACTGCCAACAGAGCCTGGCGGTAGATGAGGAGTCGCTCCCTACCTTCAACCTTATTGTAGACCTATGTTGGTTGGATCTCAGGAAAAATGGCAGCGATCAGGACAGGATCCATTATGGGCTCTCCTGTGGGGCCAGTGATATGTTTCTGGGCTGCCTCTCAGATACAGTCTCTCTCTTCCGTTGTAAAAAGGACCTGTAAAAGTTGACTACAATTATCCCAAGTAGGCTAATAAGTAAAGAGCATAGTTTCAAGCAAACAAATTAAATCCTGGGGTTTCTCAGAAAAGGGGGCATTTTGGGTGCACGAATTGTATAGATCACTGGTAGAAAATGGCCAATGTTGGCGTTGCTGTTGACCATCCACATCCACAAGACCTACAGCACCTAAGGGAAAAACAGCTGCACTAGAAGGTGGGCTGATCCCATGGCATCGTCGAGTGACTGGCACCTCAGAAACTTTAAGGGAGGGTGCCAAGGGTTCGGCTGCTCATTCTACAGCTCCCGCCTTCTCTTGATCATTCTCAGGCTCTGCAGAAGGAACCTGGGAACGGGAGTATGGGGGAAGGAAACATTTCTTCTTCCAAGTTATCTCCCTGAAAAATCAGGGGGGAACAATTTCTTTTCCTCTTTCTTAGTTTCTTTTTGTAAGTCTAGGGGGCTAGATGGAGTGTTGCCCATGGTTTCCAGTCCTATCAGTAGTACAGTCCAAAAAACAATAAACAGTACAAACAAAAAACATGCAGGCCTGATGGTTACGGAAAAAAAAAAAAAAACTTACAAAGTGGAGATCTCCTGAATTGGTCCACTGACTCCTGTCACATCAGGGTTCCACACCTACGCCCCACAGCAGAAGGAACAGACCCACAGTGGTGAGTTGGACCTCAGTTAGGAGGCCATCTTGGTCAATTCGGGCCCAACACAGAACCCACCCCCTCTTCATAATTCACACGGCGGGGGTTCCAGGGACCCCTGCCCCACATGGTGGGCTTCCAAGTAATCCCGCACCCCAAGTTACTCCCGCACCACAATAAGATCTGGGATGTCTCCCAGTTCCTCCAAGGTTGTCGTGCAAGCGAGTCCGCTTCCACAACCCTTTATGAATCTGAGGGCCATCCTCACAAGGGAAAACGAAAGTAAAACAGACAAATGACAGGTCAAGACAAATTAACAAAGACAGTGCTGTTTTACCTTTGGAGTCTGAGGTCTTGGGGGCTTTTGGGGGATCCCGGATGAGCCCCAACTAATATGTTGTTCCAAGCTCGCAGGACACCCACTAAGAAGACCATTGAGAGTCAGACTTTACAGCTGTTTTAAGGTTTTATTTAAACGGGCTGCAGTTCGGGCCTCGTCCTACACTCTGAAACAGCAGAGCCTAGGAGGAGAGCCCCCAGCTAAAGATTTGCAGGGGTTATAAAGCACACAACCAACCAGGTGTTTGGATTACCACCTTGTGTTGCTTGGCTAGAAACAAGCAACAAGTGGTCACTGCCTCAAAACTTTAACCCTTCATAAGTTTTGGGCCAGAGCCACAAGATTGTTTCTCAGGACCATAAATCAAGGGGGGAATGAAGGGTTAAAGTACTTGAAGCAGTGACCATTTGTTGCTTGTTTCAGAGCAAAGCAACACGTGGTGCTAAACCACCTGATGGTGTGCCTTTATAAGACCTGCAAATCCTTAGCTTGGGGATCTATTCTTGGGCTCCACTGTGTCTGAATGTAGGACGAGGCCGAGCTGCAGCCCATTTAAATAAAACAGCTGTAGAGTCTGACTCTCAGTGGTCTTCTTGGTGGGGGTCCTGCGACCTTGGCATAAAAATTCTACTGAACAAAATTTAAATAATATAGCTAGACATGGTACTATCCTACTATATGGTAATGCCAGCCAATACTCAAGAACCTGACACAGGAGAATAAGGAGTTGAGGAATTCTTAAATAGTAATCTACTATGAAACATACAATATCTTAAATTTAAATAATGGAATAAATAGATCATTGTTAATGGAAGTAAAATCTTGGCAGAAATTTTAAATACATACATATGCATATATATTTAAACTTGGAGAAATAAAATTTCAAGTGGTATTATCTGCATCTTTCAGTCTACATGTCACATACATATTTACTGACACATTGGTTTCTGTTTAGTCTTTACAAAACACTGTTCTGTCACATAAGTTCACAAAATTGCAAAACAAAATGTACAAAAATGTACATTATCATAAATACAAATGTAGTTTAATCCCTACCATAATAATTTGGTGAAAATATGCATTAAGTTAATGGGATTGAATACTGTTCAAGAAGGGGAGTCCAGGAGAATATAAATTGTGTGTGTGTGTGTGTGTGTGTGTGTGTGTTTTCTATGAGTAAATAATGGAGTTAGAATTAGACCTATTATTCTTGCTTTGTCTTTTTGCTCAAAGCTAACACTCTACCACTTGATCCACATCTCCAATTCTGGATTTTGCTTTCTTAATTGGAGAAATATCTCAGATTTTTTGCATAGGCTGATTTAAACCTGAATCCTCAGTTTTTGACCTCCTAAATAGCTAGGTTTTAAAACATGAGCCACTGGTGGACAGCAACTATGTTAACATTTTTGCATGTTTGAATGAATTTTAAAGTAAGACATATATGTTACTTTTGAGAATGGCAGGAAATAGTAATTAATGTTTAACAGAATTTAAGACATACAAAGCTGAGAATGGCAAGTAGTTGAGAATAGAGTGGAATAAATCAAAATTACCTATGACAGTATTCAGTCTGTGCACAGAAATGATTCCATTGTTGGAGCCCAATGCCATCAGATAGCTGAACTCAATCTGGCTGCTATGCTTTTGAGGCCAGCTAGTGCTATTCACAAGAATCTGATGTTGTTGGATGCCAAGGATCAGCTTCAAGTTCAGAACCTGAAATATTTCTATTGATCTAGAAGGGGAAACATACCAGGACAAGAAATGTGATTAACAGTGCTGAATGCAAAAAACATTCAGTCCAAGGAAGACAGAATAGCTCCTTTCATTTTTTTTTAAATTTAAGTCTTTTGTTTTTAGTTGTGATAAATTTCATACAGATGGGTTACAATTACATGGGCAAGACAGTGAGTACATTTCTTATCAAGCATTGTTGCCTCCTCCTTTGTTTCCCCTTTCCATCCCTTCCCCTCTTCACCCCCCTACCCCCACACCACCACCACCATCACCACCCCGCAACCTCTGCCAAAGTTGTAATCTTCTTTTTTGACATCTTGTACATCTCATTGTTGTAATGGGTTCACCTGTAACCCTATTCAAATGGTTTGTATTTTCCCTTCCACTCCACAAATTATATCAACATCAAATAGAGTGAAAGCAGGGCTTATATCATGGGGGAGGTACATACAAAGCAACAAAGAAATCATCTTATAAATATGTTGGAAACAATTGCAAGAAAGGAAAAAGAAAAACATTTGAAACCTGATCTTGGGGTTCATTTCACCTAACATCAACTTGTCTGACAATTTCTGTTTGTCTCAGACATATACTAGTTATTTTATTAAGTGAACTAAGCCAGGCTCAAAGAAATATAGGTCCCATGGTTTCCCTTATATGCAGAATAACTCTTTGTATATGTGAAAAGAGTATTCTCTTGCAAAGAATCCTGAGCTGAATATGGTAGCCATTGTTTGTAATCTCTGAACTTGGGAGGCTAATTTAGAAGTTAGCTTGAGACCAGCCTAAGTTTTAGGCCAACTGAAGGACATATAGTAAAATGCAATCTTAAAACAACAACAACAAAAGGCCCAGTGGCTGGGAATGTGGTTAGTGGTAGAGTGCTGGCCTCGCATGCATGAAGCACTTGATTTGATTCATCAGTATTACGTAAGCAGAAAAACTGGAAGTGGTGCTGTGGCTCAATTGGTAGTGTGGTAGGCTTGAGTAAAAGAAGTTAAGAGAGAGTGCCCAGGTCCTGATTTCAAGCTCCACCTCTGGCAAAATTAAAAAAAAAACACCAACCAAGTGCAAAATGCAGTTTGTTGAAATAAATATGTTGAAGAAAATTGTGCTGTTGAGCATTCATAATGAACTTTGTTAGGAAAAATTAAAATTGAAATTAATTGATGAAATATTATCTGGCATTGGACAGAACATAGTGAGATCTAAAAATGATTGCTGCCTATGGTTACTTTGATACAACGTTAGAAATACAATTGCCAAATTGTGATTTTTTAAGTATACAATCGTGGGTTTTTTTCTTTTTCAAAATAATTTTACTGCCAGGCCCTAGTGGCTCAACACCTGTAATCCTAGCTACTAAGGAGGCTGAGAACTGAGGGTCTCTGTTCAAAGCCAGCCAGGGCAGGAAAGTCTGTGAGACCCAGATCTCCAACTAAAGGTTCAGATAATGTAAAGTGGCACTGTTGCTCAAGTGGTAGAGTGCTAGCCTTGAGCTGAAGAGCTGAGGGACAATACCCAGACCCAGAGTTCAAGCTCCACAAGAGACAAAAAACATAGCAATAATATTAATTTTATTGTTACTATTAAGGTGTTATATATAAAGGCTACCATTTCATAAGTTTGTTACTTCCCTAAAAGAAACACATATCCATCTTCATTGCCAAGAGCTAAGATTTGGCTATCTGCTTTCCAGCTGATCTCTGAGTGTAGAGGCAATGGATAATACAAAGCAATACAAACCATTTCTGACTATAATTTTTCTTTGCACATCTTAAAAATCAATGCTGACAACATGAAATAAAAAATCCCTAAGTTTTAAACATTCTTCTAGACACATTGAACAGTGGGAACAAGTATTTTAAGAATAATGTAAGAGAGTTTGAACTCAGGGCCTGGGTTCTGTGTCTGAGATTTATTACTCAAGACTATTGCTGCTACTTTGAGCCATAGAGTGCCACTTCCAATTTTCTCGTGGTTAATTGAACAGAAAATCTCACCAAATTTCCTCTCCAACCTGGCTTTGAACTAGGATCTAGAGATCTCAGCCCTCTGAGTAGCTAGGATTATAGGCATAAGGGCCTGGCACCTGGGTAGAATAATTGTTTCCCTGAGACATAAGCCAGTTAGTATTAAATGTCAATCATGTTTAACTTTGTTAAATAAAGTTAACTGAAATGCCTTCCACTAGAAATAAGGAATCAAATGTGTAGGTGGGTTAAAAAGAGTTACCAAAAGATACATATTTTCCTTGTTGTGTTTTTCTTCCAAAATTGTGTGCTTTCCAGAATCAAACCTTCTCTTTCCTTGCTGGTTCCTTTAGTTTATTTCATACATGCCAACAGCTTCTTCAACTATAATTGATTTATGTGAAGAGCTTGCAAATATCTATTTTCAGTCCAAACACCTTGTATGCACCGCTCATCCATATATTCAACTGCCATAAAAAACTTGTGAAACAGTAATAATCTCTTACCATTACTGGATATTAATGTGTAAATAAAATGTAAGAAAATAAAGAATAACATCAGGAAATATAACATGATTTTAATAGTAATGCTAACCATAAATACAATGTTGATTATTATCTGAGCAATTAATAAAAACCTCAAGAAAATATCAACTTTTTTGAGTGCTTATGTTATGGTTTAAACTAAGGACCTTACCTTCTCAATTAAGCTTGTTCCCTCAAGGGTTGTGCTCTGTATTTGATCCACAGCTCTCCTGCCAATTTGGGGGATTATATAGAGATAAGAATCTCATGGAATAAAAACTCATTTGTGTCATAACATCCTCTTATATGGTTATATGGTACCATGTACTAATTACTGCAAGTAAGGTTAACCATGGGACCTGTGGTTGTTTGAGCCTGGCTTATTTCACTTAATATAACTGTTTCTGCATCTTTCTATTTCCTAGCAAATGAGGCGATGTCAATCTCTCTGATGGAGGCATAGAATTCCATTGTGTGTGTGTGTATATATAAAGATATATATATATATATATATATATATATATATAATATCATATTTTCTTGATCAATTCATCTACTGAGGGGCAGCTGGGTTGGTTCCATATCATAGCTATGGTAAATGATGCTGCAATAAACGTAGTTGTGCTGGTAGCTTAGTATGGTCTTGTGTATGGTCATTTGGTAAATGCCCAAAAGTGGGATTGCTGGGTCATAGGGGAGCTCTACGTGGAGTCTTGGAAAAAATTATATTAAAATCCACACACAAAGAAACATTGGTCCTATTGTTTCCCTTATTTGCAACAACTAGTATATGGCTGGACAAGCATAAAAGTTCAAAAGCTATGTACATATGACCAGATAAGATGATTTTAAGTGAAATGAACCCCAAGATAGGGTTTATAATCTACCATGTGATTTGTTTGTTTCTTTGTATGATCATCCCCCATGATATAACGCCTGTTTTCACTGTATTTAAGGTTGGTGCCCTGCATCTTGTATACACCCTTCTCTAGCTTGGGGAGAGGAAGGGAAAAAAAATGTTTAAATTGTAACAATGAGATGCACAAGAAACTATGTTGAGAAAGGAACTTTACAATATAGGCGGGGAAGCAGGGAAGGGAGGAGAGGGGGAGTGTAGTTGTGGAGGTGGGAGGGAAGGGAGGGTAGGGGAAAAACAATGTAGGAGGTATATATAACACCTCTATAAAGTATTTTTACAATAAAAACCTCTTTTTTAAAAAAGAAGGTGTTATGTACACCAAATATTGTAGCCCACATCTGTAATCCCAGCTGATTGGGAAGCAGAAATGAAAATGATCATGGTCTGAGGCCAGGCCAGATAAAAAACTGCCATGACAGCCATCTCAACAAATGAGCTTGCCATAGTAGTTCACATCTGTAATCCTAGCTAATTATGTGGGAGGCATAGTTATCAAGTCTCAGTCAATTTAAGATCAGACCCTGGCAAAAAGTTCAGGACCTCAAGTAAATAAAACGGATTAGAAGTATAGCAAAAGTAGTTGAGCTGCTAGGTGCGATACAAGCAAATCCTATCTAGCAAGCAGAGAACCCCTGAATACTAGTAATACTTCTCTCTTCTACCAAAAAGCCTAAACAACTTTGTCCTATTTGAACATCTAATTTCAAGGCCACTGACAGATCAGAGATGATGGCATTCTCTTCTTTAAAATTAGGTATTCAAAAGAGACAAAGCAGCCGGGCGCTGGTGGCTCACGCCTGTAATCCTAGCTACTCAGGAGGCTGAGATCTGAGGATCGCGGTTCAAAGCCAGCCCGGGCAGGAGAGACCGTGAGACTCCTATCTCCAATAAACCACCAGAAAACCGGAAGTGGCGCTGTAGCTCAAGTGGTAGAGCGCTCACCTTGAGCTGAAGAGCAGAGGGACAGCGCCCAGGCCTAGAGTTCAAGCCCCACGACCGACAAAAAGAAAAAAAAAAAGAGACAAGGCTATTTAGGTTTTGAAAAAATGAAAAGGAAGAAAAATGCATGATTTTTGTTAGGTCCATAATTTTGAAAACATAAAATGTACTCAAGTATTTAATATATATCCATATGTGTGCATATATCCATGTATGTATGTTTATATACATATATAAACATACAAGTGGTTCATCTCTTTTCTGTGTAGCAAATGGTACAAATGAATCTGTACAATCACTACTCAAAGGCATGAATAGACAAAGAGAATGAGCAGAAAACTCATTTTCAGGAATGTATGGCTAGCCGATAACCTTGAAAATCTTTTCCATCAGTTTGCCTATGTTGGTTACTGCAGTACAGGGACAGTATGATGACAATGGGATACCAGGTAGATGAAATGAGAAATGAGAAATACAAATGGTAAAATATTCTTTCTGATCAATAAGTAGAATTTCGTGTGTTTGTGTTACATATACTTGATTCATTTCTCTCTTGAAGGCTATCTGGGCTGATTCAGTAAGCATGGTTTTGCTGAAATATTTACTATATCCTGGTTTGTAATATTTCAGGTAAATGCTCAGGAGTAGAGTTGCTGGATCATATGGAAGTGGGTAGTAAAAGAGGGGTGAAGTTAGAAATGGTAGAAGAATGAACAGGAAAAAGGGGGGGAGGAATGCAGAGGAATCCAGTAAATATGCTACAAAATTAAGCAGAGTGAAGGAAGAGGTGCATAGGGGAGGGATGGATGAGAATGTTGAAGTGTTGGCATTGACCAAGGTACATTGTACGCATAAACGGCATTGTTTAATGAGAACTCCTTTGCTACTTAAACTAATAATTAAAAATCATGTCCCTAAAATGTTCTGCAATTAGAAGAAAAACATGAGAATCTCCTCAGATCATCTCTAGGGTCTATAAATCTTTTTTTAGTTAGGATAAGTTTTAGAACAACATTAATGATACATATCATCTGAAGAAAATTTAATCATTTCCAGCTATTTAAAATAATCATTTTTGGAGATATGACTCCAGTGGCAGTGCTACCTAGTGAGCAAAGCGGTCACATATTGAATTTATGTCTCGATCTCAACCAAAAGTAAAAGCAATTAGTAAGTCAGGCACTTTCCTGAGCTCTGGTAGCTCATGCCTTTAATCCTACCTTTAATCAGAAGGAAGAGATCTGGGGATCTCAGTTCAATGTCAGCTCAGATAGGAATGTCTGTGAGACTCTCATCTCCAATTAACTGCTAAAGAAAGCTGGAAGTGGACTCGTGGCTCAAGTGTAGAATGTTAGCATACAGCAAAAAGCTCAGGGACAGAACCCAAGCCTTGGATCCAAGCCTTAGAATAGTGCATATACATACACAAAGGAAATAAGGCATTCAAGTTCTCAACCTTCCATTGCCCTAATCCTAACTCTAATCCTGGTCAGAACCTTAAGAGTAACCTTAATGCTAATAGTAATCCAATCCTAAAATTAATGGAAAATACTCAAGTTTAGACACATCCTAACAGATGCTCATTGTCTTTGAAATGATTTGCAGTTTGCTCCAAATCTTATAGATTCCCTGACTTGGACTCTGAAATCGTTCCCTATTATGAGTCATTAGCCTCAAATCTTCATATCATGAAAAGTACCATAATTTCCACTTATCTTAACTTTTACTGAACTCCTAGATCTCCAAAAAGAAGTTGCAGATTTGCTTAAAATCTACTCTAGTTCCTAACCCTAACTAGATATCTAAACCTTACTAGAAACCTAACTCTAAATTTAACCCTATTGAACCCTGTATAGGAAACAGGAAAACTCTGTAGTTTTTGTTAAATTTCAAACTTACGTTAGCAGAAAACTGTTTTCCCTTAAAGCTTACCCTTTCCTAAGCCTAAGTCTAACCTGAACTAGAAATGTAACCATAACCATAGACCTAAATAGCCTTTGGATTCTAAAAGCCATACAAAGACATTAGTTTTTACCCATTCTAACTTTGATTCAATTCATCGTCAAAAAAAATTGTTCATAGTTTTACTCAATATCTTGCCATTTTTTTAACCCTAAACCTAACTGGAATATTGAGACTAACCCTCACACTAATCATACTAATAATAATCACACTAATCATACTAATCATAATATTGAGACTAACACTCACACTAATCTGAATATTGTCAGCATTTTCCTATTTCACATTCATCCTAATTCTAATTCGATTTGTTATTAAAAGATTTAGTATCAGTTTGACCCTAAATTTTCCCTTTCCCTAACTCTAAAACTAACTCCAGCTGGAACTGAAACCTAACTTTCACGCTAATGATAGTCCAATTCTAATGTTTAAGAATAATACTCTCGTTCTTATTCATTCTAATGAACACTCCAGTTTGCACTCTGGAAATGGGTTTCAGTTTTACCTAATTCCCACAATTTTCTGCCTCTGCCTCTGAAGTTATCTTGTTCCCTAACATGAACCATTATATTATTTGTCCTCCAGTTCTCTTATCAGGAAAAATACTGTAGTTTCCATCCATTGATCCTACCTTTTCCTGGACCTCTGTACCCTAAATCAATTTCAGATTACTTACCATCTAGTCCATTACTTAACGCTAACTCTCAACCTAAACCTGGCTGGAAAACTCTCATTAATCATTGCAAGAATGATCACTGGGAAATAAATATAATGATAATACTCTAGTTACTATTCATTATCACATTTTTCCCTTTACTTGTTAGTGAAAACTGAATTTTATACTAAAAGTTTTCCTATTTATAAAACTAATAATAATCAGAACATAATACTGACCCTAATCTTAATCCAAATTATATGTCAATACTAAAACAAACACAAGTACACTAGTTTTCACTCATCCTAACTTGATTCAAATAAGCCTTCAAAAAATAGGTTTCAATTTTTTTTTTGGGGGGGGGGTCCGGTTGTGGGGACTGGCCTCTGGGCCTGGGCCCTGTCCCTCAGCTCTTTAGCTCAAAGCTAGTGCTCTACCACTTGAGCCAAAGTGCTACTTCTGGCTTTTTTTCTTTTTGCTTATGTGTTGCTGAGGAATTGAAAACGGCCTTATACATGCAAGGCAAGCGCTCTACCACTGAGCCACCTTCCCATCCCAGGTTTCAATTTTTTTTCCAAAATCTTAGTCATTTTCTAACCCTAAACTTAATCTAAACTGGAACATTGAGAATAACCATAAGGCTAATTGTAAGTAGATACTAATATTAGTAGCAATACTCTAGTTCATATTCATTCTAATTCCTACCAGACTTATTCTAAAATTTACCTTCAATTTGACTCTCATTTTTTTTCTCCTTTCCTCTAACTCTAACTATGGCTAGAATCCTAACCATATCCTTGACACTAATAGTATCCCAGTTCTAAAATTTATGAGAAATGCTCATTTTGTGTCATCCTAACTGAAATTCCACTTGTAATTCTTGAAATAAATTGCAGGTTTTCCTAAACCCTACAGATTTTCTCACTCTTAACTCTGAATCCATCTTGTTCCATAACAGGCATCATTATATCCATTGATCTCAAATCCTGATATTATGAAATACATTGTGCTTCCATTATCCCAGCTTTTCCTGCATTCCTAGAAAGTAAAATAAGTTCAGCTTTACTTAACATTTAACACATTTTTTTTCTTTTTGTTGGGCGTGGGGCTTGAACTTTGGGCCAGGGCACTATCCCTGATCTCTAGGAATGGATACGATCCCTGAGTTCTTAGCTCAAAGTGTTTGCTTTACCACTTGAGGCACAGCACCACTTTTTTGTTTTCTGGTGGTTAATTGGACATAAAAGTCTCATGGACTTTCCTGCCTCAGATGGCTTTGAACTGGGTTCCTCAGAAATCAGCTTCCTGGATAGCTAAGATAATAAGCGCGAGCCACTAGTTTAACCAATTTTTTTTTTTTTAGGTCCAGTCGTGGGGCCTGAACTCTGGGACTGGGCGCTGTCCCTCAACTCTTCAGCTCAAGCCTAGCGCTCTACCACCTGAGCCACAATGCCACTTCCAGCTTTTTTCTTTTTGTTTATGTGGTGCTGAGGAATAGAACACAGGGCCTCAGGCATGCAAGGCAAGCGCTCTACTACTGAACCACCTTCCCAGCCCATTTAACCAATTTCTTTATCCTATTCTCAACCCCCTTTAGCCAGAAATCTAATCCTAATCATAATTTGATGTAACACCAAATGGTTAATGTAAGAAAATTGTTTAGATTTTATTCAATCACACTTTATTTTTGCTTCTACTTCTTATTGGAAAACTAAATTTTACCGTAAAGCTTATTCTTCCCTAACCCTAACCAGAACAAAAAAGTAACTCACACTTTAAGCCAAATTATATCTGAATGTTTAATGTTACAGACACTGGTGTTCATTCATTCTAACCTGATGCCATTCATTATTCTTAAAATATGTTGCAGTTTTACACCTTTTTATATCTTAAATCTTATTTACACCTTACTTATATACACCTTTTTATAACTTACATCTTTTT
This sequence comes from Dipodomys spectabilis, assembly GCF_019054845.1. Lineage (NCBI taxonomy): Eukaryota > Metazoa > Chordata > Mammalia > Rodentia > Heteromyidae > Dipodomys > Dipodomys spectabilis. Next base: position 12,666 of record NW_024871216.1, read on the forward strand.
CTTATTCTAACCCCAGCTCTAACTGGAACACCTTTCCTAATCCTAAGCCTACATATAACTGAATCATATTGTTAATAGCACACCTCTATTGCACATTTATTCTCTTGCTCAGCATATAGGTCTAAATTTTACTTGCATTTTGAGCATAAATTTTTAAGTGTTTTTCTATTTCCTGTCAGGTTTTCTTTGTTTTTTTTTTTCTGTTTTTTTTTTGTTTTTTTTGTTTTTGTTTTTGTTTTTTGGTCAGCCGTGGGGCCTGAACTCTGGCCTTGGGCCCTGTCCCTGTGCTCTTCAGCTCAAGGTGAGCGTTCAACTGCTTGAGCCACAGCGCCATTTCTGGTTTTCTAGTGGTTTATTGGAGATGAGTCTCAGGGACTTTACTGCTGGGCTGGCTTTGAACCATGATTCTCAGATATCAGCCTCCTTATTAGCTAGGATTACAGGCGTGAGCCACCGGCTTTCGTCTTCATTTTTTTAAAATTTTATTTTATTGTAAAGATGCTTTAAAGAGGGATTAGTTACATGTGTAAGGTAATGAGTACGTTTCTTGTTGAGCATTATTAGCCCCTTCTTTTTTGTTCTCCTACTCCCCTACTTCTCTTACTCCTCCCTCCCCATGGTGTAAAGTTCATTTTTAACATATTGTCTTGTGAATATCATTGTTGCAATGTGTCATCCTGTGTTGAAGTTAAATTTTCTATTTATCTAACCCTAATTCTAATTCTGTCTGTGATCCTAACCCTAACTATAATAATAATGATAGCTCAATTCAGAAGTTAACAAAAAATATTCAAGTTTTTATTCATCCTTTTAATCCACTGTCCTTCTTGAATCAAGTTGCAGTTTAGCTTAAATCTTTTTTTCCCCCAAATTAGATTATATGTGCTTATATAAAGATGTAATTTTATGTAAAACACAGAAGATTTTTGGGAGTAGGAGTAATGAAAAGGAAATAGAGGGAGTAAAATCAAATGCTTTAAATATATTATGGAATTGCCACTTCTGACAATTAATAACCATTAACAAAATAACTAAAATTTAATAAAAAACACACTGCCTTCTAGCGTTCTTTAAGAGAGCCATGATATGTCTTGTGAATAAAATAATGTGTTAGGTAAACTTTGTTCTTGCATATTTTATATTATTATTGGCCAATTATTTAACTTAATCAACACAAATATATCAAATAAGATTCCATGACAAAAAATATTAAACAATTACTTAGCAATTGTTTGAGAAAGTTATAATCATGAGTTTTAGGAAACTAAATTTCTATTTCCTTACAAAGCAATGATTTAGGCTTATTAATCTAGTACTTCTAGTAAGTTTAGAGAACATAACTGACATGAAAATCAACTAACTGTACATCTTGTTTCTTGAATGAGTGATATTTTAAACATTGTCTTTTATTAGGTTTAGTTATCCAAATAAATGCAATTTTATCTCCTTTCAGAACAAGTACTTTCCCTGCAATGAAATGTATTAGTATAGTCAGGTGTTTAAAAGCTAAATTTTCTATGTTTGATATGAAACTATACATATTCAGAATGACACGATTTTTGTATTTGTAAATGTCTAACCTCTGGGATTTTTGCTTCATCAATATAAATTATCTCATGAGGTTGTTGTGAAGACTCCAGTAACCAGTGTGGTCAAAAACATTTCCTGAGTTCTAAATTTTAAATTTAATCATTTTAACCTTTGATTATATCACTTATTGTCTCTTCAGAGCAATTAAGCTAAAATAAATACTACTTTTTAAACATTTCACTTACATAGTAAATAATATCAACACACATCACAAAGTATTTCAGACTCATCAGATTTGGTAAACTTAGTGTGAAGAATGTAGAGAGTAGAAGGTTCTTATACTCAATATATATGTTTGGTTAAAGTAAATTAAATTATATATCTGGGTTTCTAATTTGAAGGTTAATCACATGGAAACAGGAAAATAATTTAAAAAGTAATTACTTTGGGACCATTTTTCTTCTTAAAATTATGAAGCAAAAATATCTCTAAGAAATATATCTTTCAATAAAATGTTTCAACCCTTTAGCAAAAGGCTTTATAAAGTTTATCTCAAATATAAATATATATATAAAGTTTATATATAAACTTCAATATAAAGTTTATCTCAAAATAGAAATTCTGCAACTAATCTAATGTATGTTTTCATGCACAAAATGCTGTGATTTCTAGTCTTGTTATGTGATTTTAATTACATTTTTTAGTTGTGACATGATCTCTACTTATATTTATTACAAAATTTTGTAATTATGCAAATCATGCCTGTACACACTAATTTACATAAGATAATATTCAAACAAAATTATCTTTTTTCCTGTCTCCAACAGGGAAAGATGATGTGCTGAGGTATATTAAATGAAAGCACTCTAACAAAGAGTCTTTATAAAATCAAAATTTGCAACATGAGGATGGGAACAGGAGCACTTTCTACTTGGCTGAACAGGAAATCTTGTTTCTACAGTACTTTCTTACCTATTAATCACACAGGGAAAGCCATAAAATTTGAAGTTCATATGAAGGAATTACATTCCTAAAAGATGTGGCAACCCTGCTCAAAAGCTCCATCTTATCACTAGTTCTTTGTGCTTGCTGGCTGATCTATTTCTCTATCATATGTTTCATATTATCAAGCATAGTAGTAATTCAGCTGTAAGTACAATACAGAAGACTCCTGAAAATCACAGCTATTGCGGTGTAATAATCAGAAGAGGGATTATATTACTCTCCAATTCCTCCCTTTGGCCTTCAATATGCCAATTAATTTTCAAAATAATCATGTATGATATTTGTTTATTTTTCCCTTTTTAGGGATTAAGCAAGTGCTTTTTGAAGCAAAAAGTGATGACAGTGGTATCAAAGCTCTGGTATGAGCACCTTGTCCCTAACAAGTAATGCTCTATGGGCTGTAAATATGGAAGCCACACTAAAATTCTCTACTCTCTCTGTCTCTCTGTCTCTCTGTCTCTCTGTCTCTCTCTCTCTGTCTCTCTCTCTCTCTCTCTCTCTCTCTCTCTCACACACACACACACACACATACAAACACACACACAGCTGTCACCCAGACACATCAGAGATCAGTTCCATTCCTTTATTATGATAGTTGATTGATGTTTGCTCCATTTCTTTATCTCTACTACAAGGTCTTGCCTGGACCTTTATCTTTCCCTGAAATCAAGTCTCTAGTTCTTAGTATACTGTGTATCTGTGTATTCATAATATGTTCCTCGCTGCTTCAGGCCAATTAACAATACCCTGAATACAGTATCCTCAAACTTGACATTCAAGTCAAACTCCATGAATTTATACTACTGTTTCAAAATACTAAAATTTATTCGATCTAGAAACCAAGAAAACACCCACCTTGTTACTTTAGTAGCAATTAATGTCATGAAAGTAGAGGAATATAGATCAAGAACTGAGGTAAGGGAATTGGAGTATGTCTAAAATGTAGAATACTGGTTGTGTCTTACAGATACAAAATTATCATCTATAGGCTCATTTATTGAAAACTTGTCATCCTATATTGAAAGCACAATTTACATACAGTTTTCCAGTTACTTTGCTTACCTATCACTTCTGATCACAAATCCTCTCATGAATTTTTATAGTATCTTTGAATAAATCACACAATTTGCATGTACTTATCATCTTAAGGAAAGACAGTCTGCTTTTACATCTTTCATTCTATATGACAAACCCTTATTTTTTTGTTTCCCTGTTTGCTGAATAAATGTATTCCTGGAAACAGGATATTCACATCTAATCTGGGTGTAATTTTCATTTTTAAAATTTGAAATATAATATAAACTTTGTTGTGACTAGTCATTTTCTAAAAATGAGTGATATTCATGAACACTTATATTTTGGTGCCTTTAAGTAAATTGAGACTTGATGTGGTATGGTAGTTCTTGTGTCTAATTGACTTAACCATTAGATTATTCATGAATAAACATGTGCATTGCACTTTTTTATTTTTATATATAAAATAGTCCCCAAGGATTTACTTTAAAGTGATAAAGGGGGTTGTCTTCATGTTCCATACTTTATATTTATTTCAGTAAAAGTACTAGAAATACATGATGTTTACTAGAGCAATTTAAAAGATGAGAATATATTTCTAAAGAGAATAGATTTATTGATTAAAATATAGAAAAGAGTAAAATAGTCAGGTTTCTTGCTTGAGAATGTATAAATTTCATATGAATGTAGCTCAAGATGAGAATCAGAGATAAATTCATATTAATATTATTGAGATTTCAATCACATATAAGCAATATAGGTATTTTAAGGAATTGGTCATTCAAAGCCTTAGATACCTAATGGATGAAGAATGGTATTGAAAACAACAGAGGAAAACAATTCAATATGCAGATATTATGATTTTATAATACTAATATGTAAGAAATGGAGGTTTTGCCTTTCTGAAGAAGAAAATTTAGCCAGTAATTTCAATGTAAGGCATCAATTGTAATGGGTCTAAAGTCTTTTCCTCCAAAATATCCAAGAGTACTATACTCATTCTCTGGAGTAAATAAGTAATTATTTTAATTAGCTTTGCTTAATATTAACTTACTTGTAGCAAATACGTTAAAATATCTTCTCGCTTTCTTTCAATGTAATAACGTACATTTTTGTACCTGTACTCGAGTCACCCCCACCCTGAAGACCACCAGAGACCACGACCAATACAAATAACAAAGGAGTCGTTTATTTGCAAATTCGAGGTTGGTCCTCCACGCACTCAGTAACCAGTGAAGCTAAGAGGCCCCCAGCATAGAATCAGCACAGTTTTTATAGTATTGAACAAACAACTTTAAAGAAGTTTTACATGAGAAATTACACGATTGGCTAAAATTTTAAGCAAACTAAGCTATGTATATGTGATTGGTAATATTATTATTGATGTTATTGATGGTAATTGTCTGGCCACTGGGTCACTGTGTCCTGCAAGGCCACCCAGTGTTTGGTCAACGCATCTGGAGAATATTCCTGTGGCTTTCCCAAGGATAGTTTATGTCTCACTTGTCTGGGAATTGTTTTTTTGTGTCATTTCTGGGTAAAACCCATGGTTATTTTTATAATTCATACCTCACAAGATGGTTGCTAGTGTGTAATGGAGTTACTTAGGCCTTCATTGTGCCTCTTTATGCTTTAGGCTCTTCATTTCTCCCCTTTCTAATATGCACCTTAAGGGCCAATCATGGTCCTTACGGGCCTGCACTATATCTTTTGTCAGGAATCAGTTGATATTGTGTTCTCAATACCATCAGCTGCATGTTATTAACGCATTCCTTAAAAAAACATCACTAGTAGATTGACAACGCAAAGCCTTACTGTGAACACAAGTACCAGAATGATAATGGGGCCATCAGATTGGATATTAAGATGGTTATCCAAGGGGAATAATTAAACCATGATTCAAACCATCCTTCTTGTTTTTCTCTATCTCTTTTTCATTTTGCTAGTCCATCTCTTACTTTAGCTAAAGATTCTTTTACAATTCTGGAATGATTGGCGTAGAAGCATCATTCTTCCCCGAGGGCAGCACATAGACCTCCTTGTTGTAAGAAAATTAAGTCCAGCTCCCATCTGTTCTGTAACACTACCACAGCTAAGGAGTCATGTGATTTTTGAAGGTAGGCTATAGTGTTTTCCAGGTTTTTGATATCCTCAACTATAGTGGCAAGAAGGCTAATGTAAAATGTTCTCTGAATAATTAGGGATGCCATCCAAGTTCCTAGTCCAGCTAAGCCCACTAGAACCTCAACTGTTACTGCTGTTACTATTTCTTTTTTAGCTTTTCATGGCCAATAGCTTGCTGCAGACATCTTTTTAATCATGTCTTCCTGAGAATGGTAGAGCAGTTGTGGGATAAGTTGTACTATGACACAAAAACTGTTAGTCCTATTTCAAACTTCTAAATGGATGCAGGGGGTTAGGCTAGTTGAACATGCCCACCAAGCATCTTGAGGAGGTAATAGGTATCCCTCCTCTGGAAACCATTCTTGAGTCTGATTACTTAAGTGAGTAAAGTTAGTTGGTAATCGTTCCACACATAACTCTTGTCCTATAACTGTCTGTAGAATAAGTTTTGCTTCCTTTTGTTCCCACCTGCATGATTTACTTGTTTTAACATTAGTCACATTCTGTATCAAGGCAATACTCTCATAAAATGGAGGTCTCATTCAGAACACATCCAACCAGAGCTTGTAATATCAGCACAGGTCTGATTGATCACATTGTAAGTTTGAACCAACAGCTGCCATAGGGAATCCTCTGCCAAGGGGATGCACTCCCCACGTCTAGTCTCTCTTTTTCGAAGGAGATGGAGTCACTACAGCCCAGGGCTCTTTCTTGTTGTCTACTTTGGGCTTATGGCAGAGACTGGTTTTGGTCCCATTGCTGAAGGGGAATAACTGGCTGTGGCAATTGCTTGTAGGGTTATGAGAATGCCATCATGTGTCTCTCCCCATCTGTACAATCTTAGTCCCCAAGTCTTTCCAAATTCCCATCCTAGGGCTTGTTTACCCTTGTCTGTGAACTGAACTTGCACTCTGGCATCATACTCCTGGGAGACCCTAATTTGTTTATGTACAGACATCCCATTAAAATGGATGCCCATTGGTCCTGGTTTGTTAAACATAACAAGGTCTCCTCCTTTTCCTTTCCATTTTCCTGAGGTACTTGTTTTGCAGCCCCAGCTCTTACAGTAAAAGTCCTCTGGTCCTCCCACAATTACTAGTCCTTCCTTCCCCTGGGCATACATACCATTGCCTCCATCTACATTTAATAAGCCTATGTCCTTCCCATACACCATCAGCAAGCTGACACAAGTTAAATGTAAGCTTGTCGGGGAACCATAGGGACAGTCCCTCTTTCATGGCCAAAGGTAAACATTTACCCATTACCTGATTACTAACAGTCTAAGTCCAATTATATGGGCAGTGGGGATTGCTGGCACTTACTACTATGCTAATACAATTTCCACTTAAGTTATACACCAATAACCAATTCATGACTAAGTCCTTTTACGGTTCAATTTGAGCTTTAAAGGATTTTCTTTGGAGCACAAGACTTGGCACACTGGGTCCTCAACGAGATCTGCTATAGTATCTGCAGGCTTTGCATGAGAATGGTGGATCCAGGTAGTGATGCCATCGACTTTGAGGGCCGTTGGAGTCATCAAGACGATCACATAAGTTCCTTTCCACCTCGGCTCCAGGTTTTCCTGTTGGTGTCTTTTCACCAGGACCCAGTCTCCAGGGTGGAAGTGATGTGGGATTGGTGGAGGGCCCAACTTGTACAGCACCTTCAGTCCATCTGTAAGGAGAACAAAATTTCTGAGTAATCATCTTCTCTAAGCAACTGTTCTAACAAATTAAGAATTTTGGGAAAGGGGCACTCTGAATACAATCTCATAAGGAATTGCATACACTGTATAAGGCAAAGGGAAGGAGAGTTACCCAGTCACCGCCAGTCTCCATGGTCAATTTGTTCAGGGTCTCTGTTAGAGTTCTATGCATCCTTTCCATCTGTACTGAACTTTGGGGTCTACAAGTACAATGCAATTTCCAATCTCCCTCAAGAGTACTTGCAATTCCCCTACTTACCTCGGACAAGAAAGCTGGACCATTATCTGATCCTATCATAATAGGGAAGCCAAACCTGGGTAAGATCTCTTCTAGTAACTTCTTAGCCACCACTTGTAACGTTTCGTGCTTTGTAGGAAAGGCTTCTACCCATACAGAAAAGGTATCTATGAAAACTAACATGTTTATATCCATACTTGCCAAGTTTAATTTCCGTGAATTCCACTTTCCAGTAAGTTCTGCGTCTATCTCCTCTTATTTGACTGCCTGTTCCTCTCTGGTTCTTCCTTTCATTTGTCAGTTGACATGCCTTACGGTCCCTGACAATCTGTTCTATTTTAGCATGACTATTTTTGATCCTAAGTCCAGCATTTCTCACCAGATCTTGCATCTTCCTAGCACCCACGTGGGTGCTTTGATGCAACTTAAGCAGTACTTTCCTCCCTAACTACTTGATAAGATAATGATGCTCCTAGAATCTCTCCACCAACCATTTAGGCATTGTGCCATCAGCAGTTGATCAATCCATTTCATGTCCTCAGTGGTGTATGTTGGAGTGTCCAGAAGAGTTCTTGTACCAGAGTCTGGGAGGTTAATCATCATTATAGATTACCTTTGTATTGCCAACTTCCAGGCTGTTCTGTCGGCCAGGTTATTGCCTTTACACACAGCATCTTTAGGTATTTTATGTCCAGGGCAATGAACAATGGCTAACTTAGGCAGCCAACAGCAGTAATTAAAGGCAAGATTTCATCTTTATTTTTGATGACTTTTCCTTCAGCTGTCAGTAATCCTCTTTCTTTGTAAATAACTCTGTGTACATGAGACATTGCAAATGCATACCGACTGTCAGTGTACACAGTTAGTCTTTTGTCCTTTCCCAGTGTTAGAGGTTGGGTCAGGGCTATTAACTTGGATCTCAAGGTTGATGTGCCTACTTGTAGAGGTTCAGCCCAGACCACATCAGTCTCAGTCACTACTACCGCTCCCGCATAACTCTGTCTTTGATGAACAAAGCTGCTTTCGTCTGTAAACCACATGAGTTCAGCGTCTGGCAACAGCTGGTTCCTTAAGTCCTCTTGGATGTTATGTCCTTGGGCCAGGATCTCTGACAGTTATGTAGCAGCATGTTTAGGTCCGGATCTGGTAGCAGAGTCGCCGGGTTGAGAGCCGAGGGAGCCTGTAAATTGATTCTGAGAGGGTTGATTAGCAGTCCTTGGTAATGGGTTAATCAGACATTGCTGAGCCACCGATCTGGTGGTTGCTTTAACAAACCCTCAATAGTGTGTGTGTGTGTGTGTGTGGGGGGTAATCACATAGAGTTCCTTTGGTTAGCTTATCTGTGTCTTTTTCCATCAGAGCAGTAGCCGCTATCATTCACAGACATTATGGCCATCCTGCTGTTAGTGAGTCTAATTTGTTTGACAAGTAAGCTACTGGTCTCCTCCATAACCCAAATATTGGGTTAGGACTCCTTTTGCTATCCCATTATGATCATTCACATACAAGTTAAAGGATTTAGTGGCATCAGGGAGTCCCAACACTGGAGCTGATAATAAGGCAGTTTTTATCTGTTCAAAGTCTCGTTCAGGTTCTTCTGTCCATTGAGACAGTTGCTTCTCCTTGGTAGCCTCGTAAAGAGGTTTAGCCAGCTCCATAAACCCGAGAATCCACAGACGGCAAAAGCTGGCTGATCCCAAAAACTCCCTTAATTGGTGCTGTGACCAGGGTGTTGGAAATTTAAGGACAGTTTCTTTTCTGGCTTTCATGAGCCTCGACTGCCTCCTTTCAATAAATAACCCCAGTAAGTTACCTCTGATTTGCAGGTTTGAGCTTTCTTGGCCGATGCTCGTTAACCAAGGTTTCCCAAAGTCTGGAGTAAATTTCTATTCCTTGCATGCATTCTTCATCGGTTTCAGTGGCAATTAATAAGTCATCCACATATTGCAACAAAGTCAGACCAGGTTGGCTTCCCCTAAACTCACCCAAGACCTCATGCAGAGCTTCATTAAAGAGTGCTGGTGAGTTTTTGAATCCTTGAATGAGCCTGTCCAGGTCAGTTGTCTGTTGATACCTCCTTTAACATCTGTCCACTCAAAGGCAAAGAGATCTTGAATTTTGGGTGCCAAGGGTAGGCTGAAAAAGGCATCTTTTAAATCTAATATCGTATACTACTGCTTATTTGGAGGCAGGGTGCTCAGGAGAGTGTAGGGTTTGGGTACGGTAAGGTGAATTTCCTTTACCCTTTTATTGACTTCCCTTAAGTCCTGTACTGGCCTATATTCATTACATTTGGGCTTGCAGATCGGTAGCAGGGGAGTGTTCCACACCGACTGGCAGGGTCACAATATACCCAGTTCTAGCAAACACCTAATGTGGGGTGTTATTCCATCCATGCCACATGGACCTAGGGTACTGAACCCTAACTGGGTCCGCCCCTGGTTTTACCTCGATGAAGAAAGCTGGTCTATGTTTCGCTAGTCCCACTCCGCCAGTCTCTGCCCAACCTTCCAGATACCTTTCCAGCCAATAGGTGATTTCTTGTTCAGGAGGCTGGAGTGGAGCAACTGGTACTCATCTTCCAGGTCCAGAGTCAATACTTGTATTGGTCTTCCTTGAGCATCCTCCACCTGGGGGCCTTCTGGATAGAAGTGAATCTGTGCCTCCACCTTGATTAATAAGTCTCTTCCTAAAAAGGGATAAGGGCTTTCTGGAATAACCAAGAATGAGTGGGACACTGGTCCCATCCCCAGGTTCACTCTTCTTTTGGTGGTCCATGAGTATTGTTTCATCCCCATGACTGCTTGCACCCAAGAGGTTTTATTTGAGATTTTTCCTTGAGGCTTTATTAAAGCCGAGTATTAAGCGTGGCTATCCATTAGAAATTTTACTGGAGTCCCCTCCACTTTTAGCATTACCCCGGGTTCAAGGAAGGTAACTGAACCCTGAGGTCCCTATTCATTATTAGCAACATTGTTAACCATTAGTGTCCAGGTTCTATGCAGCTGGCACTGCTTTGTTCAAAGTTCCCTTTTCTTAGGACATTCTTTGGCCTAATGCCTATTTCTTGGCAGTAAGTGCACTGATCTCTGCATAGTCCTCGACTATTTGGGCCTTGTAGGGTTTCCTTCCTTGCAAGACCATTTATAATTTAGCCAAAATGGTATGATTGCAGGCTGCTGCCCTGAGACCCGCCATTAGAATCTTGCGATAGACCCATTATCTCCCCCTAACTTCTGCCGTGTTTTAGTCCCAACCGTTGCTTGGAGCCTGGTTAATGGAAAAGATGCATTGATTAAATTAGGATTAGCAGTAGGCTGCCCATCATCACCAGGAACTAGTTTCTTGGCCTCGGTTTGAATCATTTCTCTTTCTTTTGAGATGAACAAGACCCAACATAACTGCTGGCAATCATCCCTGGTCGGCAGGTGCATGAACATTACACTATCTAGGAGAGAAATCAAATCTTTGGGATTATTTCAAAATTCTGCATTTTGTGTTTTCCAATTATATAAGTCACTCATTGAGAAGGGCCAATAGTGAAGTCGGGGGTCTCCAGTTTCATCCAGTCGTCCAATTTCTCTGAGCGGCAGAATCACTGTGGTGTCAGGGAGTCTCAGGCTGGCAGCTCTCTGAATGTGACCACAAGTTCTTACTGCTGGCCCTTCCAAGTTGCTGCTGGCTCCTTGATCCTTGCCTCCTGCTGCCTCCCCTTGCTCCATGGGGGGTGGAGGAGGCAGCAGTGAAGGGTATGGGGGGAGATCGGAGTCTAATGAGAGAAGAAGATCCTCACTCCCTTCTTGTAAAATGGGGTATTTGGGGACTGAGGGGGTAGTTGACGTATCTTTTATTGATGCTAAAATCTTGTTTTTATCCACAGAAAGGGGTAGAAAGGGAGACAGACACTTTGGGGGGTTCCTAGACCAAATTCTGCATACTAAATATAGGGAATCTGATCGGGGTTCCCTGTGCTATCTGTTAAAAAAAAAAAAACCCTTCGTTTAACCTTCCAAATAGTATTTAGACCAAAAGTTCCTTGGTGGGGGGGCATCCAACCTCAAAAGTAGGCCACTCTGACTTATACAAAGTAAGTAATTTTTCTTTTTTAACTTCAACATCTAAATTGTTAACTCTTTCCTTATCATCTTTAAAATTAGCTGTCAGAAAGGTAAGAGGTATACTTTGGTTCTGACCCATTTCAACATATATCAATCCACACACAAGACCAGAAAAAAGGAGGAAGGCAATTACAAATGTCACAAAATGAAACAACTTGTGCTTTCGGGGATTTAGGATATAACCACAACTCAGAGTGTCCCAAGGAGAAAAGTGTGGATTGGTTGGCCTGTCTACAATCCCAAAGGGGTAGAGGGAGATACTTGATGTTTCAGCAGTGTCATCTGGTAAAAGACTACCCTACTCCCTCTTTGCTTCAAGTGGGCCAACTTTCTAAGCCAAATTTCGCCCTTCGAGGAGGAAGACAAGAGCGTCTGAAAGAGAAAGTAATTATTGTTGGACAAGGAACAGAACAAAGAGTAACAATTTTAAATGGAGGCGAATAGGGTTTCCAAGCATCCACGTCAGAATGAATGTGAAAGAGGAAATGTTCCACGAAAGCCACAATACAGACAGACACACAGACATTAAGACAAGACACATTAACAGCATGTGCATGGTAGTCTGTCAGACAGAAAGTGATGGACTACAGACAGGAAAACTCCCAAATGTCCGTGATAGTGGACAGTCTACCTTGTAAGCTATCAAACAGAAATTGCCAGGCTACAGGCAGGCCCAAATGCCCGCACTAGTGGATAGTTTACCTCCCCAGGGCATCCAGAGGATGTCTCCCACTGGTTCTGTTGGCTGCTTTATAGTGCATCCACCAAGATTTCTTGCCAACTCCAATACCCAAACTGCAAGCTACAAAAAAATACCATACATGGGGCTGGGAAGGTGACTCAGTGGTAGAGCACTTGCCTTGCATGCATGAGGCCCTGGGTTTGATTCCTCAGCACCACATAAGCAAAAAGAAAAGAGCTGGAAGTGGCACTGTGGCTCAAGTGGAAGAGTTCTAGCCTTGAGCTGAAGAGGGGAGGGACAGTGCCCAAGCCCAGAGTTCAGGGCCCATGACTGGACCCACCCCCCAAAAAATACCAGATAGTTACAAAGGGGCAATGCCTTAACTTACCAGCCGTTCTTTGCTATTCCCTGATCAGGTGTCAGGGTGGGCTTATGAGGGAGATCCCGGATGCGCACCTATCTGTTGTACCTGGATTCAAGACCCACCGAAGACTACCAGAGACCACAACCAATTCAAATGACAAAGGAGTCGTTTATTTGCAAGCTCGAGCTTGGTCCTCCACACACTCAGTAACTGGTGAGGCTAAGAGGCCCCAAGCATAGAATCAGCACAGTTTTTGTAGTATTGAACAAACAACTTTAAAGAAGTTTTACATGAGAATTTACATGATTGGCTAAAATTTTAAGCAAACTCAGCTATGCATATGTGATTGGCTAATATTATTATTGACATGTTATTGACAGGATTTCTCTGGCCACTGGGTCACTGTGTCCTGCATGGCCACCCGGTGTTGGGTCAACGCATCTGGAGAAAATTCCTGTGGCTTTCCAAAGGATAGCTTATGTCTCAGTTGTCTGGGAATTGTTTTTCTTTTTGTGTCATTTCTGGGTCAAGCCCATGGTTATTTTTATAATTCATACTTCACAAGATGGTTGCTGGTGTGTAATGGAGTTACTAGGCCTTCCTTGTGCCTCTTTAAGCCTTAGGCTCTTCAGATTTCATATTATTACTGTCTCTTCATACATGCCTGAAATCACTATTTCAAAGTAACACAAACAGAAAAACAAAAATACCCTCATAAAACCATCACAAATCCTAAATTATGTGAAAAAATTCACAATATAAAAAATAAACCTGAGAAGAGGAAAAACAATGGCAGAATAACAACAGAAAATTACGCTAGCTCTCTCTAATGAAACAGAGATTTAGAGTCCTAGCAGGTACTCCACTTCTAGAGGATCACACCAAGTCAGCTATAATTATATGTAGATATAGAATCCAAAAGAAGATATTATACTGTCTTCACAAGCACACAAAAATCTAGGAAAAGTTACCCAGCCAGGAAAGTGACTGCTGTGACTGTGTTGGCAAACATACTCAAAAGCAAAAATGCAGTGTGGAAATAAAAGGTCCACATGGGAAAACATCACGAACAGAGTCAGTCACATTTAAACACAGACAAAATTCACCTTATCACTGGACAGTCAGAACTGTCATTGGAACCACAAGTATTAACATCACAACATCTCATCACAACTGATCTCTTCTCCTGCACTTAATGGTCTAGACAAAAACCTAATTCCAGAAAAAAAAATCACAACAGAAGACCAAAGCAACACCTGGCAAATCAACCAAGAACATAGATAGTCACCTATTAAGATCATAGATCCTCCAAATGAAAGCCAAGAAATCTTCCAAATGGACAGAACAAATCAGAAAAATATGAGGAAAGTGATGCCAAGGTAATATAATTCACATAGTAAATAAAAAGGCATTAGAACAGACAATCAAGGACCTAGAAGATAGTTTTCAAAATACATTACAAATACTGCTGAAAAATATAGTTAATGAAAAGATACAAAACCTCTACAAGGAAACTTGTGAACAAGATGAGCCCTACCAAAGATTAGCAAAATAATTCATGGACACTCCAAACAGAAAGAAAAATAAATTCTGAGAAAGCAAGAGTGTCCAAGGAAAAAAATAGATACCTAGTTAAATGATATGAGAGAAGTCACAGCTAAAACCCATATCCCCCAACCCCCCACCCAAAGAATAGTTTAAAGAAAGTCCATACAAGATCTAAAAAAAGCTTTACTAAAGAGATAGAAGCCCTAAAAAATAACCAATTATAAAAAAGGAAATAAAAAACAAAATAGAATGTCTCCACAGAAATAGATGATATAGAAGATAATCTCAGGGATCACAGACAGAATAGGTCTAATAGGAAAGAGGAAATAATCATTTAGAACAAATCCAAGAAATAAGAAATGATCTTGCTGGAAGTTCAAGACTCAGAAGATCAAATTGGGGGAGATAAGTATCAAGAAGATGAAGAGCAGGAGACTAAATGAATGGGAAACATATTACAGAATTCTAGCAAAGATCATTCCAAATATCCAAAGAGATAGGCTCATTCAGAGAAGAGAAGCCTTTAGAACACCAAACAGAGAATACCAGAACAGAACAAACCACCACCACGTCATAATCTATTAGAGGATCATTAGAGATCAAAGAAAGGATTCTTAAATCTATCAGGAGAAAAGACGGATTATTTATAAAGGATATACAGTCAGAATAAATACAGGTTTCTTAGCTGATATGGTCAAAAGGAGAGCCTGGCATGATATATGACAAACATTAAAAGCAAGCAACTACCAACCATGATTATGGTCCCAAGCCAAACTCTCCTTTACATTAAAAGGATATGTAAAAATATTTCATGACAAAGGAAACTTGAAACAATGTATCTCTACCAATCAGCAGGATAGAAGTTATTCAAATATATCCTACATAGAGAAGATCAAGAAGAACAGGAACTGGTTATATAAAATGTTCCCTACCCGAGAACAAGGTAAATATATTAAGAGTAGATGAGGCACAGCCCCTAACAGCAGGTGCATAACATAGCAGGACTTATCAGATATTTCACAGTCTTAACCTTTAATATAAATGGACATAATTTTCCAATTAGAAAACATAGATTAAATATTAGTATCAAAAAAGATGCATTCTATCTAGTATCTACAAGAGACACATTTTATTGACAAAAACAAACACATACTTAAACTGAAAGGCTGTAAGGAAAATTTTCAAGCAAATGGACACCATGAAAAGGTCACAGAGTTACTAACATAAGATAAAATAGAATTCAAATTAAAATTAGTAGGAAGAGACATTATATATTGATAAAAGCAACTCTCCATTAGGAGGATATAACAAGTCTAAATATCAATGTCCTGAATCCTGGAGCACCCCCACTTCATCAACCAAATACTACTTAACCTAAAAACACATCTCAACACATCATTGTTATCAATGGATAGGTCATCTAAGCAAAACTCAACCAAGAAACTGAAGACCTAAATAACTACATTGACCACCTAGCCCTAACAGATATCTACAGAATATACATTCAGTGTCAGAATATAAATTCTTCGCAGCAGCTCATGGAAGAGTCTCCAAAATAGAACATATCCAGTGGTAGAGTGCTTGCTTTGCATTCATGAGGCCCTGGGTTCGATTCCTCAGCACCACATAAACAAAAGAAAAAAGCCGGAAGTGGTGCTGTGGCTCAAGTGGTAGAGCACTAGCCTTGAGCTGAAGAGCTGAAGGACAACGCCCAGGCCCAGAGTTCAAGCCCCACAACCGGACCCCACCACAAAAAAAAGAAATTTTGTCTAAATTGAAAAAAAAATTAATCAAATTCCCAAATCTTGTCAGAACACAACAGAATAAACATAATTAAACAGCTAAAGTAAAAAAAAAAAATTCTCAAACCCATGAAGACTGAACAACACATTGCTGAATGACCAATGGGGCACTGAATACATTAGCATGAAAATCTGAAAGTTTCTGAAATTTAACAAATTGAACACACAAAATACCAAGCCCTCTGGGACACAGAAATGCAGTACTTCGAGGAAAATTTATAGCTCTGAGTGCCTACATCAAGCAATTGGGGAAATCTCAAGCCTGTATATTAATTATATACCTCAAATTTCTTGAAAACAGGAATAAGCCCAAACTCATAGCAGTAGACAGAAACAAACAAAAAAATTAAATCAGAAATAACTAAATAAAGACAAAATAAAGCATAAAAAGATCAACAAAATAGAGTTGGTTCTTTCAATAAATTAACATACTTGACAGACCCTTGACAAATCTGACTAAGAAGAGAACTCTTATATATAGAAAGATAAATAGAAAGTCCACAGATTGGGAGAAGATTGTTACTTGCTCTGCAACAGGCAATGGCCTCATATATAAAATATATTTAGATCCCTAAAAGTTAACCCCCCCAAAAAAACAAATCCTCAAAAAACAACAACCTTGAGCTGGGAAGATGACTCAGTGGTAGAGCGCTTGCCTTGAATGCCTGAGGCCCTGGGTTGGATTGCTCAGCACCACATAGGCAAAAAGAAAAAAGCCAGAAGTGGCGCTGTGGCTCAAGTGGTAGAGCGCTAGCCTTGAGCTGAAGAAATGAGGGGCAGCGACCAGGCCCACAGATCAGGCCCCACGGCCGGACACCCCCCCAAAAAAAAGAAACAACAACCCTCTGAATAAGTGGACTAAAGATTTAAAGAGAGACCTCTCTGAAGCAGAAATATGAATGGCCAATAGACACATGAAGAAATATGCAACATTTCTGGCCATAGAAATGCAAATCAAAGCAACATTGTGATTCCACCACACCCCAGTTAGAATGACCATTATGAAGAAAACTAATAACAACAGATGCTGGGCTGGTGGGGATGTAGCCAAAAAGGAACATTACTACACTATTGGTGGAAATGTAAACTTGTTCAAAAACTCCAGAAAGAATTATAGAGATTCCTCCAAAGAGTTCCCCTATAACTCAGCAAACCCACTCCTGGGCATTTACCCAAATGACCACAAACAAGGACACACTAAAGCTACAATCCAACTATGTCCATTGTAGCATTATTTACCATAGCTAAGAAATGGAACCAACACAGATGCCCCTGTGTAGATGAATCGATCAAGAAAATGTCATGTATATTCACAATAAAAATTCTATGCTTCCGTCAGAAAGAATGACATTGCCCCATTAGTAAGGAAATGGAATCACTTGGAAAACATAATAAGTCAAACAAGCCAGACCTAAAGAATCATAGGCTACATGTTTTCATTCATTTGGAAAAACTAGAATATGCCTAGGATATTCTTAGAAAAGATCACAATATCTTAATAGCTATATGTATATCACCATAAAAAATGATGCTTATTGAAATGAGCTCCAAGAAATGATTACAAGATAATTTTTTGTTCTAATTTCTATTTATTTTATTTTTTTGTGAACATACTGTACAGAGGGGTTACAATTACATGGGCAGGATAATGCATACACTTCTTATCAAGCATTGCAGCCTCCTCCTTTGTTTACCCTTCACATCCCTTCCCAGCCTCCCCGCCCCCAACCCCTCAACTAATAAAGCTCGTTTTTGACATGACAACTTGTGCTTCTCATTATTGCAACAGGTCCACTTGTATCCTTAAACGACTTGTTTTTCTCCATCCCCTCCACAAGTTATACTGACATCAAATATAGTGAAAGCAGGAGTTATACTGTGGGCGAGGGACAAACAAAGCAACAAAGAGATAATCTTATAATTGCCTTAGAAACAAATGCATGAAAGAAAAAAAACATTAAAATACATATCTAAGGGTTCATTTTCCTAACATCACATTATCTGACCTTTTCTGCTTGACTCATACATATACTAGATATTGAAAATAAGAGAAACCATGGGACCTATGTTTCTTTGGGCCTGGATTACTTCACTTAATATAATTTTTTCCAAGTTTTTCCATTTCCTAACAAATGGGGCAATGTCATTCTTTCTGATGGAGGCATAGAATTCCATTGTGTATATATACCACATTTTCTTGATCCATTCATCTACTGAGGGGCATCTGAGTTGGTTCCATATCTTAGCTATGGTAAATAATGCTGCAATAAACATAGTTGTGCTGGTAGCTTTAGTGTGGTCTTGTTTGTGAACATTTGGGTAAATGCCCAAAAGTGGGATTGCTGGGTCATAGGGGAGTTCTATGTGAAGTCTTTTGAGGAACCTCCACACTGCTTTCCAAAGTGGTTAAACAAGTTTACACTCTCACCAACAATGCAGTAAGGTTCCCTTCTGTCCACATCCCCTCCAGCATCTGTTGTTGTTAGAGTTCTTGATTTTTCCCATTCTAACTGGAGTGAGGTGGTATCTCAATGTTGTTTTAATTTGCATTTCTTTTATGGCTAGGGATGTTGAGCATTTCTTCATGTGCCTGTTGGCCATCCTTTTTCTTCTTCAGAGAAGTTTCTCTTCAAGTCTTTAGCCCACTTATTTATTGGGCAGTTGTTTCTTTGAGAATTTGTTGTTGAGGGATTTATATTTTTGAGTTCCAAGTATATTTTAGATATGAGACCCTTATAGTGAACTGTTTTTAGTAATTTTTTTCTATTTACTTTTTCCCCTTTGGTTTATTCCCTTAAGTCACTGTTTTTGATTTCTGTACCCTTTGTCTTATATATAAGTTAATCTGATTTGGGGAAGGGAAGGGAAATCACAGAAATGGTGGGACAAAGATTAAACAAAGCAACAGTGATGTACACTAGACACTATGTTAGAAATGAAGTTTACAACTTTGGGGGAATGGGATGTCAGGGTTGGTGGAAGCAGGAAAAAAATGACGAAGCAGTAACAAAAAATGTACTCATTACTTATGTAACTGTAACGCACTTCTCTGAATATCACCTTCATAACAAAAAACACCAAACAACCAATAAGAGAACTCACCCAAATATAGAAAACTAGAGAAAAAATGAGGCATCACAACATAAATAAGGAAAATTGAGAATATTATAAGAAAATACTTTGAAAACCACCTGGAGAATCCTGGAGAAATTGATGCTTTCCTATTCTCGAGCTGAGCCAAGAAGTGATACACAAGAAGTAATGAAAATTAAATTTCAATAAAAAATTTCCCATACCAGAAAAATCTAGTACTCAATGGATTTATCATGAAATTAAAGGCTGAAAAAAACTTACAATACTCAGATTTAACTCTTCAATGGAATAGAAAGGGAAATGGAATTATTAAACCTATTCTATGAAGCTAGAATTAGACTCTTTCCCAAATCGGTAGGGACTCATCAAAGAAAGAGAACTATGAACCCAACTCCTTGATAAGCATTGATGCAAACTTCTCAATAAATTTCTCACCAACCAATTTCAGCAACTAACAAAAAAATCATATGCTATGATCAAACAGTATTCATCCTAGGATACAATTGGATTCAATATACTTGTCAATAAACATAACACACATCATCAGTAGAAGCAGGGAAAAGAACCTCATGATCATCTATATGGGTGTAGAAATAGCTTTTAACAAGCTCCAATACCCCTTTATGATTAAAGGTCTGAGAAGCTAGGAATGCATGGAAGTTTCTTAAATATAATAGAGTATATGTATGATAAGAGATAATAAGCGTGTTCTTAATGTTGGAAGCATGAAGACATTAAAACCAGGAATGAGAAAAGGGTGTCCACTCTATCTACTATTCTTCAATATAGTAGTGGACTTTCTAGCAAGAGCAATAAGCAAGAGAAAAACATAAAGGGGATCCAAATAGGGAAGAAGTAAAACTATCCCTTTTTACAGATGAAATGATCCTGTATTTAAAGGACACTATAGCTTCCTCCCCGACGTTAGTAAAGGTGATGCTAACCTTCAGCAATGTAACAGGGTATAAAACCCACAACAATCAGTAGTTTTTCTGTGTTACCAACAATGGGAAGATCCATGATGAAATCAAAAAAACAACCTCATATGTATTAACCTCAAAATAAAATCAAATCTATACAAAACAAAACAACAAAACTAGGAATTAATAAATTTAACTAAAAATTTGAAAGACCTCTGCTCTGAAAACTTTACAACACTAAAATAGGAAATTTAAGGAGATTCAAGGAAATGGAAAGTCTTTCAATGCTCCTGGTTGGAAGAATTAACATCGTGAAAACTGCAATACTGCCCCCAAACAATTGACAATGCAATACCCATCAAAATCCCAACAATATTCTTCAATGCAGTAGAGAAAGCAATCTGACTGTAATAAGAAATTACAAAATTACAGATGAAACCAAAGGCTTAGAAATGAAATCATGGGCCAATTTACACACACACACACACAATGGAATTCTATTCACCCAACAGAAAGGATGACTTTTCACCAGTCTTAAGGAAAATGAAAGTCTTGGGAAAATTATACTAAAAGAAAGGAATGCACACTCAGAGCAATATAGTTTTCATAGATTCATTCATTTATGGTAGCTAGAAGGTGCCTACAAATCTACAAGTACAAGACAGATTCTACATCGTCCCAGATAGAATGGCCATTTTCAAGAAAACTGACAATAGCGAATGCTGACAGGGATGTAGCCAAATGGGAACTTATTACAAAAGGTGGGAAATTAAACTTGTTCAACCACTCAGGAATGCAGTACAGACGTTCCTCAAAAGACTAAATATAGATCGCCCTTAAGACCCAGTAATTCCTGTCTTGGGCAGTAATGCAATAAATAACAAGCAAGCTCACATGAAAGCTACCAGCATAACTATGTCCTGGGCCCGACCCAGAGTTCAAAGACTGGAAAACAAGTTACCACTGCTGGTATTTTTTCCCGAAATAGGAACCTTTTTTTTGGGGGGGGGGTCTGGTCATGGGTCCTGAACTTTGGGCCTGAGTGCTGTCCCTCAACTCTTCAGCTTAAGGCTAGCGCTCTACTACTTGAGCCACAGCGCCACTTCCAGCTTTTTTTCTTTTTGCTTATGTGGTGCTGAGTAATCCAACCCAGGGCCTCATGCATATAAGGCAACCCCTCTACCACTGAACCACCTTCCCAGCCCTAAATATGAATCTTTTGACATAAGATACCAAATCATTCTATTTGTAGCAGCTAGGATAGGACTTAAATGTAGTGGGTGATAAAATGGCTTCTTTATTGAATGTTAGGAAAAGATGTAAGCAGTCCAAGAAAAGGGAGATTTGTTGTTGTTGTTATAGGGGCTTGAAATCTGGGCTTAGGCACTGTCCCTGAGCTCTTCAACTCAAGGTAAGGGCTCTACCTCTTGAGCCACAGTGCCATTTCTGTTTTTCTGGTGGTTAAATGGAGATGAATCTCTGAGACTTTCCTGCCCATGGGGGCTTTGAACTACAGTCCTGAGATCTCAGCTTCCTTAGTAGCTAGGATTACAGCTGTGAGCCACTGGCAGCAGGTTAAAAATGGGAGACTTTTATAAAAGAAAATCTACCACTTCACCTGTGTCTAAACCTCAGATATCACTATTAGAACACTTCATCGTTGACTCATTTCATCAGACATTTGTAAATTTTCTCTTTTCCTTCATGTTGGAATACTGCAGTCAATATCAACTCAGCTGTGGAACTGGATCAATTGTATGGTAATTGCTAGCACCTAAATCAAGAACATTTACATCAAAACAAATGAAACCCTCATTTGGAATAATTGTTTTCTCTTTTTATTACAAATCTGTGCTTTATTACTTCCCAATGTGATATTGGAACTCCTAACAGAGTGATGATATTTTCTTTTTCTTCAGCAATTGGCCTTCTCCCAAATGTGGTCAAATATTTAAGAATTCAAAGATTTCCATTAAGCTGATGTCTAAGAAAATGTGTATTTCTGGAATGTGGTCTGCTGTCATCTTCTTATATGTACAGGACTTCCATGATTTATTTGTCCTACAAGGAATACTATTTTCCAATCTTTGTGTGACCAATTTTAATCTCTCTTATCAATCTTTCTGACCCTCTCTCTGGAGTCTCATTTCAGTCTGCCTCATCAAAAATATCTTATTTATCAACTAAATTACTCTCGGCTTCTGTTTTTTGCCTGACTTCATATAGGCTGTGATAGCAGCCTTGACTGGCAGTGCTTACTGGAGTTATTTGTTTGTTTGTTTTATTTTTAGAGGTCTAGGATTACTCTTTGATGTATTAGCTTCTCTGGGCCCCAGTGATCCGCTGGCCTAGAGTCAATGGGTTTTTCTCCTAAACATACAAATACAGCTGACTAAATTCCTGTTTTAATTGTCTCAAAATGAGGCAATCTGGCATCCTTGGAAATCCAGGAATAATCCATTGTACCACTTACAGAAATGGTCTATCAAGATGGCTTTTCAATGTTGACTGTAAAAAATGTTCATTTCCAATTCACCACCATAAAACAGATCACATCCCTGGGAACAAAATTTTGGAAAGAAGGTTCCCCTTCCTTCCTTCTCTTATGATAGATCAAACCATAATATTCTGCAGTTGTGGCCAGCCTGGAGCACATTTTCCCAAGAATATTCTGTAATGTAAAAGAGGATCAACTATCAAAATAAAGGTGAAAATACTTGTCTACTACAGACAGATTTATCTGGCTTATATCTGTTGTTATTTTCATTACTAAAAACACATGGATAATTTATATTGAGATTAGAATAGTGGCAAAGGATGAATGGAATAAACATTGAGTTTATTTTCATATATCCAATATAATACACTTATCCTCTTATACAAAATTAAATCCAACTGCAGAAACAATGTCAGAAATATAAAATAAGCCTTAATACGTATAATCTGGCACACATACACCATCATCTACTCAGAAATTCAGTCTCTCTATAAATATTTATTTGGTACAAAACAATAAAAATTTAATTAATGAATATGACTTTTAAGTATCATCTGAAATACTCCTCGTGTCTATAATTGCATATAATTGTATAGCTCTCACCTAGACAAGAATTTAACATGCATGTAGAAATCAAATTTCTAGAATATAAGCTAGATGAGAGGATTCATACCCTCATGTAATGTGTGGTGAATTTTTGCCACAATTCTGAACCGTTCCACCTAATACCAAGAGTCATGAGCAATAATTTATTATTTGATGTTAAGATGATTTCTAAGTGCAGAATACACTTTGAATTATTACATTAATTCACAGAAATGAAACAATAATGACATATTGTGTGTTAAAATTCTAATGTTTCTCAATTTTACAATTCATAAAATATATTGTTAAAATTAATTTCATTTTCTTCTTTTCTGTAGGTGCTGAAATTAAAATTATATATTTAACATTGAATATTAAGAAATCAATAATAAGTAACCTACTATTAAAATTATATACTATTAAACTGTGATTTGAATTATATTTCTAACAAATTGTGATGTAAACAACATTTGTCATTTGTTATTGTTAGTCCAAGTCATCTCTTCATCTTAATTTTTTAGTTTTCTATTTTATCTCTATTGGTTTGCTGATTGTGCATTTTATTTTCCCTTTTCAGTGACTGACATTAGGCTGAAAATCTGTATGCTAGTTTATTACTTCCTATGGTAAAGTCAAATTATTGCTCTCCACAGCTGTTCTACTCTACTATACTACAGTACTTCTCCCACTCCCATTTCCTGTATTGCTGTTCTCATATATTTTATTTTTATTTAAATTTGATTGTCCAGGTAATGTACAGAGGGGTTATAGTTACATAAGTAAGGTAATCAATTCATTTCTTTTCTAACTTTTTTACCCCTTCTCCAATGTCTCTCCCTCTTCACTGCCAACAACCCCCCCAAGATCATTTCCAACATATTGTCTTGTGAGTACATTGTTGCATAGGTTCCTCTTTGTCCTTTGTCTCACCATTTTATTTTTTCCCTTTCCTTTCCCTATTTCCCTAGTTCCCTAGTTTTAATACCCAGGGTATCAAAATCAAATACAATGACTACAGGGGATAAACCATTGCTGGGGAAAACACAAAAGGATGAAAAGAAATCACGTAGTACATTAAGAACAACAACAACAAAGAACATGTCTTGGAGTTCATTTCACCTTATACGGTCATATGAACATAGCTATTGAGTTATTCTGCTCATCTAATAAGATTATCCTTATGTGCACAATAATGCTCCCCTTTTTACCCAATAATCCTACTTCTGGGCATTTAACCATGTGACTACAAACAAGACCACACTGAAGCTACCAGCACAATTATGTTTATCACAGTATTATTTACCATAGCTAAGATATGGAATCAACCCAGATGCCCTTCAGTAGAAGAATGGATCAAGAAAATGTGACACACACATACACACATACACATATATGGAATACTATGCTTCCATCAGAAACAATGATACTACCTTATCTGTAAGGAAATGGAAGATCTTGGAACAAATCATATTAACTGAAGTAAGCCAGACTTAAAGGAACATAGGTCTCAAGGTTTCCCTTATTTGTAATAATTAGTTTACTTCAAGGAAAATTTCCTGTATTTTAATTTGACATTTTGTTCTATGTTGAGCATACATTATTGCTATATTGTTTGTTATTATTTCCTTTTTTTGAGGAGGCCTAACATTTATTTAACTAATAAAGTGAAGTATGTAGCCACTGTATCAGGTGTAATATAATATATCTTCTTAATATTTTTTATTGTGAAAATACCGTACAGAGGGGTTACAATTACATGGGCAAGGTAATGAGTACATTTCTTATCAAGCACTGTTGATTCCTCCTTTGTTTCCCCTTGCCATCCCTTCCTATCACTCCCCCTGCCCTGTGCCAAAGCTGTAAAGTCAGTTTTTTGACATAACATCTTGTACATCTCACTGTTGAAATGGGTCCACCTGTATCCCTATTTAAACAATTTTTTCCTTCCCCTCCACAAATTATACCTACATCAAATACAGTGCAAACCAGGGGTTATACCGTGGGGGAGGGACATACAAAGCAGCACAGAAATACCTTATAAATATGTTAGAAACAATAGCAAGAAAGATTAGAAAAAAGAGTTCTTATCTTGATGTACTTTTCACCTAACATCAACTTATCTAACCATTTCTGTTTGTCTCAGATATATACTAGTTATTAAAAATAAGAGAAACCATGGGACCTACGTTTCTTTGTGCCTAGGTTATTTCACTTAATATAATTTTGTTTTTTTTGTCGGTCGTGGGGCTTGAACTCTGGGCCTGGGTGCTGTTCCTCAGCTCTTCAGCTTAAGGCGAGCACTCTACCACCTGAGCTACAGTGCCACTTCCGGTTTTCTGGTGGTTTATTGGAGATAGGAGTCTCACAGTCTCTCCTGCCAGGGCTGGCTTTGAACCGCGATCCTCAGATCTCAGCCTCCTGAGTAGCTAGGATTACAGGCGTGAGCCAACAGCGCCCGGCTTAAATATCTTTTTTTTTTTTTTTTTTTTGGTCCAGTCGTGGGGCCTGAACTCTAGGCCTGTCCCTTAGCTCTTCAGCTCAAGGCTAGCGCTCTACCACTTGAGCCACAGTGCCACTTCTGGCTTTTTTCTTTTTCCTTATGTGGTGCTGAGGAATCGAACCCAGTGCCTCAAGCATGCAAGGCAGGCGCTCTACTGCTGAGCCACCTTCCCAGCCCTTAATATAATTTTTTTCAAGTCTTTTAATTTCCTGACAAATGGGGCAACAGGCAGTTATACTTAAAGGCTTATGTTCATCTTATCCATTACTGAAGGAAGAACAACTGAAAGAGCAACCCCTATGAGGAAGAACAACTCCTACTTACTTATCTTCATTCCTATGTAAGGCCAGTGTTGTCCCCTGTATGTATCCTCATGTTGTATATTACAACTCTCTACTTGGTCATCCTGTATATCTACTATCCTCTACATTGTGACCTAAATGCCCCAGCAATTCCACTTTGCTTTACTTTTTAAAAAATCTCTCTAAATGTTTGAGGTTGGTGTGTGTGTGTGTGTGTGTGTGTGTGTGTGTGTGTGTGTGTTGTTTTACAAAGATAACGAAGACAATATTTTTCTTGATATGAAGACATTTTTTAGGTTATTGTAAGTTATGGCTAATGGGATAAGTCTCTTGCTATTTTAAGTATGAAACAGAAAAATGTATTTGTGCATGCACCACAGTTGCTTTATTAGTCTGTACTTGAACACTTAACTTCTATTTTTATCTTGGCTGTTGTTGTGAATAATGTGAATAATAATGAACTACAGATACATTTATCAGTTACCCATAGAGAAATAATCACATTATCAGTGGATCAGATGATATTTCAAGTTTGCATTTCTTAGAAAACTACATACTACTTTCTATAATGAGAATACTAACCTGTATTTTGACCAAGAGTGTAGAAAATTTTCTTTTTTTCTACACTCTCACCAACATTATTACCTTCTTAGTTTTTTGAAAGGGCATGTTTTTACTATGTGTAGTACCCTAGACTGGCCTTAGACTCAAATCCCCTTACTCCAACCTCTCAAATACTTGGAATTACAAGCCTTTACCACCACACCAGGTTCCTCTGATTTTTAATGAGTATAATAGTTATGAAGTAGTATCATATTAATTTTGAATTGCATTTCTCTAAGGACTTCTGTTCAGAAAGAATTAAGCCAGAATAGAAGTGGTATTAAACATAACTTTATAAAGCCACTGGCGATTTTCAGGCTATTGGAAAACATGTCTATTCAGAACTTTTGTCCATTCCTGTACATGTAAAAGATTGTAAAAGATTTGCCTTTTCTTTACCACAAATAAATCAACAAGTCCCTCATCAGTGCTTCCAATGGAAGGTGTTGCCCCAAGGAATGATGAATTCCCCAACTATATGTCAGATATATGTTGATAAGGCCTTAAAACCTGTTAGACAAAAATGGCCTCACATTTATATTTCTCATTATATGGATGATAATTTACTTGCAGGACCAAATATGACAGAATTAGAATTGCTGTTACAGTGCTTACCCTCTATATTTAAAGATTTTGGATTAATAATAGCACCTGAAAAAATACAAAAAGATACGGTGGTAAAATATTTAGAATATGTTGTTTCTAGACAAACAGTGACACCTCAAAAAATGTCTTTACGACGTGATCAATTACATATGTTAAATGATTTTCAAAATCTATTAGGAGATATTAATTGGAAGCGAATGGCCTTAGGAATTCCTACTTATAAATTACATAATTTGTTTTCATTGTTACAAGGGGAGCCTGATTTTCATAGCAAAAGAACTTTAAGGAAGCTGAAAGAGAATTATAATTTGTAAAATAAAAGTAATGTTTTTACATCGCGTAACACTGAATCATCCCATAAATTTATATATTTTGGATACATAAAAATACCCAACAGGAATTATAGGACAAAATGAGCTACCATTAGAATGGATTTATACAAGGCATGGATTTACAAAAAATATTATGCCTTATGAACAACAGTTGACAATTATTGTTCAACAGGCCTGGCAATGGGTATTGACCCTATCGGGGTATGATTTATTTGAAATTATTTTTCCTTTGCCAAAAGACCAAGTAGAATATTTGTTAAACATTTCTGAAATGCTATAAATAGCATTAGTAAATTTTACTGGGCAATTTTGCTACCATTTTCTCAAAGGTAGATTGTGGGATTGCTGGCGTAAACAACAATTTGTCATTAATGATATAATTACCAAGACCCCTATTCCCACTGTTCTTACCATTTTTACATATGGCTCCAAAACAAAAAGTGCTTACTGGACAACAAATAAATATTGAGTACAGACAACTACTCTGGCATCAGTTCAACAAAATGAACTTTTTGCTGTTATTAAGGTGTTGCAAGATTTTGTGGGAGATATTAATATTGTTACTGATTCTGCCTGTGCTGTAGGAATTGTGACTAATGTAGTCACTGCGACTAATGTAGTCACTGCTGTTACATACTCATCTAAACCCCAGCTAAATCAATTATTTAAACAATTACAAGCATTACTGCAACAACTTAATGCCAAAATATTTGTACATCACATTAGGGCTCATTCTTGGTTACCTGGGTACCTTGTATATGGCAATAATCAGGTTGATAAATTAGTTAGTATTTGCTTCTGCTGAACAGGATCATGCTCATTTACATACAAATGCTGGCCATTTACATATGCATCATAAAATACCTTATTCTCAAGCTAAACAAATTATAAAAAGGTGTCCTATCTGCAGACCAATACATTTGAGAGTTGTACCTGCTGGAGTAAATCTTCGAGGATTACAACCTAATGAGCTCTGGCAAATGGATATAACCCATATACAAGCCTTTGGCTGTTTTTCCTTTGTACATGTTACAATAGATACTTATTCCAAATTTGTTTGGGCTTCTGCCCTTACGGGAGAAACTATTAACCATGTAATAGAACACTTATTGGAAGTTTTTGCCATTATGGGAGTGCCTGCCAAATAATGACTGATAATGGATCAGCCTATAAAAGTATCAAATTTAAAAGATTTTGTGAACTTTATGATTTGGTACATACATTTGGAACAGAATATAACCCCCAAGGACAAGCCATTATTGAACATGTTCTTGGCACACTAAAACAACAAATTAAAAAATGAAAAAGGAGGAAAAGGTTGGATGAAGGTATGGCTATGTTGTGGTTTCGCATGCAAAATACTAAAATAATTTTACATCAAGCTCTTTTTGTTCTTAATTTTTTAAACTTAGCACAAGGAGATATTTTTAACTAGAGCTGAGCGCCATTTTGAACAAATATCAGAAAAACCTTATTTAAATATTCCTGTATGGATTAAGATTACATTGGACACAGAATGGCAACTAGGAACATTATTACATAATGGGCGATGATATGGTTTTGTGTCTACACAGGATGGCAAACAATACTGGCTTCCTGCCCGATGGATAAAGATGCAGCCAGTGAGGACAGCCCTGTATCCTGTAAGGAATCGGCCGCCAGTTGAGGAAGAAGAAATCCCCACTGCCCACCTGCAGACAGGTAAAAAAGTTGACTGGAGAAGGAACAAAAGATGTTACAACACACTGGTAAACCTGTCATGGCCGAGAACTTGTTCCTGGCCATGTGTGCCCTGTTTACTGCAAACTCTGTCCATGCTAATGCTAGTGTAAGTTATTGGGCCTTTGTTCCTAACCCTCCTTCATTGGAACCTGTTGTTTGTGGAGACATGGATATAACTGTCTACACTGTTCCTGCTGTTTTATCTCCTCCTTGGAATAATTTGACATTTTACAGTAAGGATGATGGTAGCTTTTTTAATTTTACTTACTATACTCATTCCTTGCCTGTTTGTCTGGGGCCTCCTCCATGTTTAGTTATAAATTGGCAACATTTGGTTTTACCTGGGAAATTCACTTCCAATTCTAGAACACAGCTGCAGTGATTAACTACTTGGTCCATTAATAGTAGCTGGGAAAGTGTCAACTTGATGGCGAGTTATCCTTACCTATGTGCTCTGATTTTACTTATATTGATTTAAAATATCAGCCTTTTGTGTGGCAACAGTGTAGAGGAACATTTGGAAAAACGTTCAATAATTTTACTAATTGGGGACCTTTTGGACAGTTTATTAACCCATGTTCAGAATGGAATATTTCTAGATGTGATTTATCTAATGTTACTAGGATGTCGGATGCCGTTAATGGATCACTTACTGGAGCTCGATTGATGGCCTGGGGAGAAGGAGGCATTGCAGATGCTCGATGGACTTTCATGGCTGCATCCACTGCTGTTCAGATTCATCTTTGGAAGGTCGCAGCAGAGCGGAAACCCATGATGCTATCAAATGTATTGTTTTCGGGGACAGCTAATTCTGGGTCCACTTATAATTTTATTTTGTACAAATGTTATCATGTAACTGCTTGTGTACCTCTGCCTTATGTATTTTTAGTGGGAAATTTTACATTATCTCCTACTATTTCTTGTTTTAATTGTCGCCTGTATTCTTGTGTTAATTCCTCTCTTAATTTTAATGACAGTGATAGTATTATGATTTTACAACAAAGAACTCATATTTGGCTACCTGTTAAATTAGGAAGAGAATGGTCCCAAAATCCTTTGGATAATGTTGTTATTGAACTTTTTACCAAACTACTAAAACGTACAAAGCATATGATTGGAGCCATTGTAGCTACGATTTTAAGCTTAATTGCTATTACCATTGTTGCTGCGGTGTCTGGAATTGCCCTACACACTTCCTTACAAATTAAACATTTTGTGGAAGAATGGCACCGGGAGTCACATGAATTGGGGGTCTCAGAGGTAGAAATTGATGCTCGATTACAAACACAGATTAATATTCTTAAACAGACAGTGGGATGGTTAGGAAAAAAGTTATTGGTTGTGGAAAAACAGTTATTGTTAAAATGTGATTGAAATTCTACTACCTTTTGCATTACTAAAGTAAAGTATAATGAATCTATTCAAGATTGGAATGTAATACAACAGTATTTATCTGGAAATTCTACTGCTGCTCCATTGATTGCTTAGTTACAATTTAATATACATGATATTTTTTGTAAACAATTTGCAAATGATGACGCTTCTACTATCACTGATGATGCATTTCTTAAACATTTGGAAGGGTTGGATCTGAAAGGAATACTACAAACTATTTCATATACTACTAGTGGCATGGGAATTATGATTGTTATTATTTTGTTACACTTGTACTGTTATATTTCATTTTTATGAATCCAATGCAAGCTTCTATGATAACCCTGTGAAAACCTTTACTTTTAAAACAAAAGAAAAAAAGAAACTGTGAAGAATCAGCATTTATGTTGAAGAGGCAGAATGATGCAGGCTCCAGACTCAGGATTATCTGAGAACTGTGTTTGAGTATTAGGAAAGCTCTTGGCATGCCGGGCTAGAGAGGGAAAATGTTCTCTCTCCCTATCTCAAAACACATGTCACAGACTCCTGGGAGCTGAGGAAATAGCTCTTCTGCTTGCTTAAACACAGATGAACAGCTGGTCAAACATTTTCCTGAGATTGGAAAAGTGGTTTGAGCTTGCTCTAATATAGTTTAGATAATAATATACCAAGATATTGTCTCATAGTTTAAGTAAAAATGTATCTGTTGAAATTTTTGTGTGAATATCTTGTGACTAAATCTTGGCAAAGATCCTGCTTGCTTGTCTTTAAATACCCACTAACAATAAAGCACAGCATGCAGTGGCAATTGCTGTTTGTACTCTGCATCCCCTGTGTTTTGGTGATTTCGTGACCCTTACCAAGGGACCCCAACGCACTAGACGTTGACTCCCCATGACTGACCAAAGAAGAGAATATATATATATATATACACATATATGATGCGATGAATTACATTTAAATATAAATGAATATTTATGGTACACATTTAAATATGTTTAATGTATATTCCCTTATATAAATATATTTACATATATAAGATCATATTATATTTATATGTTTATAAATAGATTTGTAATTAATATCCGAAGAGTACATCTGAAGATTTTGGGGAAAATGTAGAGTTTCTAAAGGCTTACTACTGACGCATCATACTTTCAAGCATTTTTTCCACTTATTACAATGTCTGGAGTACTAAGATTGGATGATTATGAAACAGAGTAGCTGTTTTATTCCTTATGATTTTGGATTAGAAACATCTACTTACTTGATATGAAACCTACAAAAATGTGATCTTGAAATCACACTCCACATACTGGACACATACATCAATTTAGCAACTTACAGGTCTGAAACCTTTATTTGAATCCTGTATCTCACATAAATTCAGATTCCTTAGAGTCAGCTACATATAAAAACATGCATGCATTTTCATGCTCACATACATCCCCACACTCACATGACACGCTAAATGTATCAGTGTAATAGGTAATAATATAGATACTGAAAAAGAACACCTTTTCAAATGTAATTACATTTTATTTTTTAGATATAATACATTATTGAAATAGTTATAAAAAATCAGCTGAGATGATGTTTCAAATACTAGAGTGCCTGCCTAAAGAGCATGTTTCTCAGTCCAAACCTCATTATTTCCTTTCTTCCTTCTCCCATATAAAAAACATAAATAACTACAGAATTAAGCTATATGTTCCTTAATCATTAATTGAATAAAGAAATTGTAATGTATATGCATATATACATAAGATATATTAGTTAGCCAGACATAATAATGAAATTATAGCATCTTAAAGAAAATAGATAAAACTGGAAACCTTCATATTGAAGCAATAAGCCATACTGTGAAAAACAAATACTATATTTCTCATATGCAGACTCTAGACCTAGAAAATAAAATGAATGACTAAGATAAAAAGGATGGAACTCATTAAATTTAGAAAAAAGCCATCTAATCTTCGATATAGCCATCTAATCTTCGATAAGGGAGCTAAAACAATAGAATGGAAGACAGACAGCCTCTTCAGTAAATGGTGCTGGCAAAACTGGTTAACTACATGTAGAAAACTAAAGCTAGATCCTTATATATCACCCTGCACCAGAATCAACTCCAAATGGATCAAAGACCTTGAACTCAAAGCAGACACTCTGAAAACATTACAGGATGGAATAGGAGAAACCCTGGGTCTCCTTGGCTCAGGCCGAAATTTTCTGAATAGAGACCCGGAAACACAACAAATCAAAGAAAGGTTGGACAAATGGGATTGTATAAGGTTGCAGAGCTTCTGCAGGGCAAATGACATAGCTAGCAAGATCAATAGAAAGCCCACGGACTGGGAGAAGATCTTTACTAGCCATACAACGGACAAGGGTCTCATATCTAAAATATACTTGGAACTCAAAAAAGTAAACCCCCCAACAACAAATCCTCAAAGAAACAACTGCCCAATAAATAAGTGGGCGAAAGACTTAAAGAGAAACTTCTCTGAAGAAGAAAGAAGGATGGCCAATAGACACATGAAGAAATGTTCAACATCCCTAGCCATAAAAGAAATGCAAATCAAAACAACATTGAGATATCACCTCACTCCAGTTAGAACAGCAAAAATCAAGAACTCTAACAACAACAGATGGTGGAGGGGATGTGGACAGAAAGGAACCTTACTTCATTGTTGGTGGGAATGTAAACTTGTTCAGCCACTTTGGAAAGCAGTATGGAGGTTCCTCAAAAGACTCCACATAGAGCTCCCCAATGACCCAGGAATCCCACTTTTGGGCATTTACCCAAATGATCACAAGCAAGGCCACACTAAAGCTACCAGCACAACTATGTTTATTGCAGCATTATTTACCATAGCTAAGATATGGAACCAACCCAGATGCCCCTCAGTAGATGAATGGATCAAGAAGATGTGGTATATATACACAATGGAATTCTATGCCTCCATCAGAAAGAATGACATTGCCCCATTTGTTAGGAAATGGAAAGGCTTGGAAAAAATTATATTAAGTGAAGTAAGCCAGGCCCAAAGAAACATAGGTCCCATGGTTTCCCTTATTTGCAATATCTAGTATAGGTATGAGTCAAGCGGAAAAAGTCAGAGAATGTGATGTTAGGAAAACGAACCCTCAAATATGTATTTTAATGTTTTTGTTTCTTTCATGCATGTGTTTCTAACGCATTTATAAGATTATTTCTTTGTTGCTTTGTATGTCCCTCCCCCACAGTGTAACCCCCGCTTTCACTATATTTGATGTCAGTATAACATGTGGAGGAGACGGGGACAAACAAGTCGTTTAAGGATTCAGGTGGACCTGTTGCAACAATGAGAAGTACAAAATGTCATGTCAAAACCAGCTTTACAATGTCGGTGGGGGGGGGAGGGGGGATATGATTGGGTGGGGTGGAGGGGGGAGGCTGGGAAGGGAGGTGAAGGGTAAACAAAGGAGGAGGCTGCAATGCTTGGTAAGAAATGTATTCATTATCCTGCCCATGTAATTGTAACCCCTCTGTACAGTATGTTCTCAAATAAAATAAAATAAAATTTAAAAAAAAAGAAAAGAAAAAAGAAAAAAGTAAGAGAGGAGATAAAGAGAAATATTGTGGAGTATATATTTTCAAATAGTTTATGTTAGTATGATGGCATAATAAAAGTATAAAAAGAGGA
The DNA here is from genome assembly GCF_019054845.1 of Dipodomys spectabilis. Classification (NCBI taxonomy): domain Eukaryota; kingdom Metazoa; phylum Chordata; class Mammalia; order Rodentia; family Heteromyidae; genus Dipodomys; species Dipodomys spectabilis. The sequence continues at coordinate 47,019 of NW_024871216.1, forward strand.
TTATGAAATTAATAAAATGAATAAAATTTATCAAGCTACATTATATGAACCTATGAAATTAATATTTGCTAATAAAAAGACAAAAATTCATTCCAGTTGTTATAGATTTATATGTTAATTTCCAATTTTTGTTCAGTTTTTTCCCTGATAAAGTGAAACGAGAAATTGGTTTTGCTCCTTTAGAAAGATAATCTTGTCGATTTAGCATTAAAATATTCTAGTTAGTTGTTGTCAATCTGAAATTGGTCAATCCAATTAATTATTATATTAGAATATTTTCAATACACTTTTCAAAATATTATCGCTATAAGTATATACTTTTTGCTATTGAATATGTTTTCATTACTTAATCGCTACATACCATTTTCTGAATGTAGTTTGGTATATGCAACTAGGATATGTTATACCTGACATGGAAATCAATTAATCAAACAGTTTTTATCCAAAAAGCCTATAATGAAATAAAGAGGTACATCCAAATTATTTGTATTCAAAGACAATACTTGGTTAGTCTTCTTCTCACATTCCCATTTCCCGTCTTGAGAATAATACACATTGTAAGGAAATGATAAGAATGATTTGGGGAAATAGGTTGGCTTTAAACCAATGAGTTGCTCTATGCTGGATTTTTCTTTACTTTATATTCAGAAAAGCTAAATTCTTACCTTATCATTTTCCTTAGGCTTTATACTCAGGTTAAATCTCTGATGAGTGACAAAGATATAAACATTTTTTAACAGTGATTAAATTTAGGCTGAGGAACCTATGTACAACTATACTCATGCAGATCTGCCTCATCAGTCATGAGACCGTGATATCAAAATGTTAACCTATGCTTACTGAAATCATGCTTATGAGATTCTGTGTATTATAAACAGTGGTTATAAGCATTTGTTTTGTAATCAACATCATTTCATGGGTTAGGAACTGAAGTGAGACATTATACTCAGAACAAAATTTAAGGAAGCATCCAAAATTAGTTACCAAGTTATACACCATTTAACACAATGTTTTAAAAATGCAAGCTAAAGGAAATAATTTATGGAAAAAATTATTTAAAATAAATACAGAATTAGTATGATTGATTTTTCTTATACGCCAGTTTGCAATACAGCTTGCATGATAAGTTTTCTGATTATATGTTTAGTTAGGTCTTGATATGTAGTTGGAGAAGTTATGTTCTTTCATATCTTCATTTGTCAGATCAAAGAGGAAATGAATTCCATGCCTGAGTCAAATCCGTAATAATGTTACAATTGTATCCTGCTACTTTGCCAAAGTTTCAAATCAGCTCGAGTAACTTGGATCTTTTTTGGATATAACCAATTAGGTGTGCAATTTTGTCAGTGCTAGAAAGATTTTGACCACCATTTATTAAAATAATATTTTTTCCAGAAATTACTTCTATTGTCTGTTTTCATTAGATTTTTTTTATTTCATTTATATCATGTGTTTATGGTTTCCTTTAGGTAACCCACATTCAGTCTTCTACACTGTAATTTAGAGTAGTTTTAAATTATGTACACTCATGTATGCTCCTCAGATTCTATCATTTGCTCATTTTGTTCTTGTTACATCAGTAGATAGTTCTCGATATGGATACTATTGGACTTATTCATTGCATTTCTGAACTTTTCAAGTAAGTCATGCTGTTTGTGATTTGATACTGTAGCAATTTTCCTTTTAAATATGTGCAGATCTTACTTCACATACAGTTACTTTTGTTTTAAACAATTTGATCCATTCAAGGGATTTGACATATTACGTTCATCTAGATGAATTTAATTATAAATTAACATAACCTTATTTCTGAGAGATAGTTATCCTTATACTCTACTCAAATTAACATGTATTTGAGGTTTTAGTACTTTAAAAAACTGGGTATAACATGTTTTTGTTCCTGGGGGAATTCCAATCTCTTGGTTGTTTTTCCAGCTGTGGTGACTTCAACATATGTGTGCATTTTATTTCAATTGTTTTGTGTCTAAATTTTGTCTCATATAACACAAAGTAGAAAAAGAATCAGTGACTTAGAACTTTTCCACATAGAATTCTAAGAGAGACACTTGAAGTTTTGTGACAACTGGGACCAGGGAGGTCTTGTTAGTGGAAGATGAGGGAGAATAACAGATAATGTTTGACGTGATTTGAATTCTGCCTCCTCTTGCCTCATTATTTCCAATGGTAATAATTTTGTCTGTATGAACTCAGAATTTTTGGTTTATTTGGGACACACTTCACATTTTTATTGGATTTTAACTCTAAAATCTTCTTTCCTTCATTTAAAACCACAGATGTGACTTTATAATGCTAAAATAGCATCTACTAATTTATATGAAATTATTCAAACTATTTTCCATTTTCGCTTCACATGATATGCAATATAGAATGTAATAATAATAATGTGAGATAGTATGAAATAATTGACTTTGGAGAAAATCAATTACACTGAATTTTTGTGAGATACTTAGTAATAGTAAAAATTGTATTTGTTTCTATTAAAAAATTCCCAGTTACATCTAAAAATAACTCATAGTTATAAACTAATGTTGAAAAAATAGATTTTTATTGGAAAAAAGCCAGAAGTTTCACTAAGATTGCTGTTTAAAATTGACTTGGATCTGAGATTTGGTGGCTCATGCCTGTAATCCTAGATACTCAGGAATCTGACATCTGAGTATAGTGGTTCAAAGTCAGCGTGGGCAGAAAAGTCTGTGAGACAATTCTCTCCAATAAACCACCTAAAAACCAGAAACAGCATTGTGGCTTAAGTGGGACAGTGGTAGCCTTGAGCTGAAGAGCTGAGGACAGTGACCAGGCCCAGAATTCAAGCCCCACAACTGACAAAAAAAAATTGACATGGACTTGGACTTTATTATTTCATGATTTTTTATGAGTGGTTGTTCAGTGAAAATGTAATTAGTGTTTATATTTTGTGTTGGCATAAAATGAGCCTACTATTGTGTTAATTAATTCAAAAAACTCTCTGATTATATGACAGCATAAATTTGGTGGATAATGATTAAAACCAGGTTGCGTTTCTGGAAAAAAATATTTATATCACCACCACAAAAAGAAGTACAAAAGAAAATATATGCCAGGAAACTTATCCTGTAATCACAATGGACTAATATTCTGTTATTGGTGAAGATGTTGCCATTTGATTTTAGTATGCCCCAGAAAGACCTATGTGTGAAAGAAAAATGGCTTTCCATTCCCTCCCAGACTGTGGAGAATACCTGAATAGTTATTCTGGAGATTGAGTTCTTCAGAGTGAAACCCATGAAAACATAGTCTCTCATCTACTTTCTTCTTTTATATTTTAATCATTCTAGGTCAAAAACATTTCTCTTTGACATACTCCCCACCTTGACATAGTCTTGGCACAGGCCACCAAAGCAATAAAACCAACTGAACATACACTGAAATCTTCAAACTTGTAAATCTGAGTAAGCCTTTCTGCTTAATACATGGACAATATCACTTACTATGGTAGGTTATAAAGCTAACAGAGAAGTCTAGTCTTTCTAACAATGTAGAGTACATAAAAATGTGCCTCATTATAAAATATCTAACTGCATGTTGTATTATATGTTTTTGTTTCTTTTGATCCTAGGGCTTAAACTCAGGGTCTGAATGGTGCTTTTGTGGTCAAGGCCAATGATCGACATACAATTTGAACTGGAACTCCATTTGCCTCTATGGTTAATTGGAGATAAGAGTCAGAAGAACTTTCCTACTCTTGCTGGCTTCAAATAGTAATCTTCAGATCTCAATCTCTTAACTAGCTAAGATTAAATCCTCGAACCACCAGTGCCTACCCATGTTGCATATTGTGTGTAATTCCAATTCTCAGCATTGTAGAAATGTTCCTACCACAATGTAAAAATACTTAAAACATACTAAGGGTATGTGTAAAGTATATTATGAAGAAAGAATTTTCATCCTTTAAAAAAATCTATGCAAAATCTATGCTAACTATTGATATTTTTCTGTACCTTTCCTGCAACCAGTTTGATATAATTTAATAATTGTCAGGTCAAGTTTCTCTATATTCAAATGGAGATTTATTATTTCATGCATGCAAATAAATGTATATGTATACGTATCTATGTATATATCTTCCAATGTGGATCATCAGATTTGATACTTAGCTTTGTTTTGCTGTTCAGCAGTTGAACCTGGTTGGCTCATTCTGTGACAATATCTGTGCTCATTCTCATCATTCCTTATTACCACACCATCAGCCTTCTAAAATCAGCCTCATTTCCTGGAGAGGGTAACCAATCAGTCCAACCCACAGGGTTGTAATAAAGGAAGCTTTAAGAAAGGAAATTAACATGAAGTGACAACTACAGAATTTCTACAGAGACTTAGTAGGTTATCAAAATTATATCTGACATCCTTCCATTTCTGCCTTTCTTCTCTTCTCATACTTAAGAAAGCATTGACTAACACTATAAATATATTGCATTTATAACTTAAGGATCAATTTTTTTCCAACCTGCAGCCTTTTTTCCATGATTTTTGACATGAACTTTTGGGAGATTTTTTTTGGATTCTTATGGAATTCCATCCAAAACAAAGCAATGTATATCAAGTAAACCAATGTTTTCAACTCAGAGTATTAAACAAAAGAGGGAGAAATTTAAGGTTAGTTATGTATGTTAATCACAAATATAGGCAATATCACGATATTTTCAAATAATATACTTTTACTGGATAAAGTGGCTCAAATCTGTAATCTTATCTACTTGGGAAACAGATTAGAGATTCCAGTTCCAGGCAAGCCTACCACAAAAAGAAGTTTCAGAAACTCTAACCATTTGCTGGGTGCAATCTTTTTTACTTGTGTTAAGATTACCACCGTCCAGTCAGGCCCAGGCATAGTGATACTACCTCAAAATAAGCAATCCAATTACAATCTGCAAGTATGGCAGTAGTAGAAATGCTGTTTCACAAGTACAGGGTTTTGGGTTCAATCCCCCAGTACCGCTAGAAATTTAAGTGTGTGCCAGGGTAAGAATTTGGCATGTCTAAGGTCAAGACTTCATACTGGTTTGACAAGCTCTAATAAAACATTTACCTCTCTTGCTAATTGTTTTAAAAGTACAAACATAACTTCTGTGTCTAAACCAAATAATTTCTTATTAGAGATTATCTTCTATCCATTAAGTAATTTGTTATGTGTTGGATACTGTCCCACTGACATCATACTAAAGATCAAAAACCCATTGCCTCAGAAAGTGACTGCATTTGGAAACAGAATCTCAAAGGTAGCATTTAAGTTGAAGTGTCCTCCAAGAGAAGCAGAAGGCCTTGAATATGCCAAGGAAAGAGGACTCAGAAGAAGCCAACTCTGACGTTGGAGTTCTAGTTCCACAAACTCAGAGGCAATGTATTTACAGTGTTAACGCTACCCAATCTATGGTAGTTTATTATTACAATTACTAGCAAACATGTGGAATCTATAAGACATGAAAAGTCATTGCTTCTTGGGGTCCATGACTCATCTCTATAATCCTAGCGATTAAGAAGGATGAGACTTGGAGGATAATGGTTTTCAGGCTGGTAGTAAAGTTCGTAAGGTTCTATCGCCAATTAACTACAAAAATTTCTGGGCGGGAGACATGGTTCAAAGGTAGACTGACTACTGTTAGCAAACAAACAGAGCATGAGGTATGTTGAAGCCTAAAAGGGAAGAAAGAAAAAGTCCTTAGAAGAATAATATGAGAAACAGAGTTATGAATAGGAAAGCAGAACCAAAAGAAATAAACTTATTGATACAGACAAAGCTTCCCAATGAAATATGGCACGAACTGTAATATTTAGGGTTTTCCTTCCTATACAGTTGAAATAAAGGTATTTTGACAATGAAAGTGTAATACTGTAATCGCATTACTTTTATGTTTCCATAATTTAACTGGTTTTCCTACAAATTTATAGAATACTGTAGCTATGGAAAAAAATCAATAAATATTGCATTTCCATATAAGATTACATATTCTTGCAAGTGTTGTCTAAAATTGATCTACACTGAAAAGATTGCCACTGATATCTTTCTGATGATTCCAAATGTTTATAATTTCAGCTGACCTTTCACAAAACTCATACCCCAAACATAACTTTTTAGTTTTTTCATGCAATCATATGAACACAAACATATGGCACAAAATGTTAATTACTTTTATCTGCTGTCATTAATGTAGTATACCTAATAGAATTTAATATATACCCTGAGCATAATAAGATTCTTCCTTCTAAACACAGACTTGCAGGCACACACACAGACACACAGACACACACACACACACAAACACACAAACACACACATATTTATCACTCTGATTAGGTTCCTTACATTGGATATCAGACAATGTTCTAATAATCAAACTTTCCTGCCCAGACATAAAATACATTCATAATTCCACACATACAAAAAACACCAGATCATTCAAAATAATGAGAATATTTAACAAACCACCCAGCTCCTGAGCCATCTACTTCCTGATTTCATTCATTCATGACGATGCATTTTTCATATCATATTTAAAAATCTTTTTGAGTCTCTCTGATTAGCAGATAAAAATATGCTATCCTATAATAAGAAATGTAGGTAAAATTACTTGTCCCTAGATAATCTTTAATATCTTATCAAAGACTTCTGTTTATTTCTTGCAGATTCTTTTTCTGGCATTTTGCTCTAATGTCTAATATTAAATTACAAAGTACATGCCATATTCCTTAATTCATTTTTCCTAAAGGTTATGCTATGGAGTTGAATCTGATTTGTTTGCTGATTGTAAATTAAATTTTCTCAAAAACTAGAATTATTGTTTATGTTACTCATAAGCCATTTGAAATATCTAAAAGAACTGCAAATTCACCTTGGCAATGATTTGTGAATGGCAGTAATGGTTGTGGGGAGATGAAGGACTTGAATTGTCTAGAGTGCCTTAAAAATGGCACTGTTGTTTAAAGGGCTGATAGTTTAGTAAGCTTTTAAAGTGTGGTCTTCATATTTCATCTAAGAAGATAACAGTATGCTTTTCATCACATTCTTAGCTGCAAAGTAATAGAATTATTTCCTTTGCACATTTTATGCCCTGCTGCTACTGTAATGAAACCAACAAGCAACTGCACAGCTGTGTTAGCTGCACTATATTTTGAAATTTCCTTCCAGTAGCCGTAGGGATTTTAGCCGAGATTCATGGGATAGTCACATAATCCACAATTACAAAGAACCACAATATACAAAGACCATTTCAAAATGAGGTTCAATTTTTATGTTTGTTGTTTCCTTTCTTATTGATTGTCTTTTAAAGAGCTAGGGGCTGATTATTTCTCATTATTATTGATGTGACTTAAATAAATTTACCATATTTTGAAATAAAATAAAGAGATATAAAAAAACATATTTAGTCACAAAATAAAAGTAAATATTTGAGTGATTCTTTCCATTCTAGTCCTGTTCTCAGTTATCTTCAATTAACGTTGAGATGAGCAAAGCATATGTGTAAATTGACACGTATTAAGCACACAGGACACTGGAATCTTTGGGCTTTAATTTCTTTATCCACTTCACCTAGAAAAGAAAATTATCACTTGTTTCATGTGTTAAGTAATCTCGTTAAAACAAGTTGTATTAATTTTATCAATAGTTCTCATAACCTATGGAATTGATGCATTGCAATTGTATTTGATTTATCATTTCCACAAAATTAATATTACATTTATTTTACCTTTTTGTACATGAAGTTATTTAATTCTTGAGGATAAAACTTTCCTGTTTTTCATTTTGGCTGCCAAAATAGAACTATTAGACATTTTGAAAATTTAACTTTAAATCTAAACCTTCAGATTACACTAGGACTTGAATTGTGTTACACATTTAATGTTAAAATAAAAAGCATTACTTAAATAGAAAGCAAACTTATAAGTTATCACACTTCAATCTCTGAATTGACTTTACAATAAACAATAATTATATTTATATAACATGATTTACATAACTAAAACAAACTATGAGATATGGAAACAGAAGACTCCTTTTTTGTTTTGTGTCTGTTGTTGTTGTTTATATTTTGTGATGATTCTGTCTTCTTTACCTTATGTCTGGTATATTCATTTTACGTCTTCAAGAAGGTGGAGGGTGGGCACAGAGCTTTAGGGAAATCGGTGACAAATGGCACCAGTGGAGTTCATTGAACATTGATGAAAGTGAACGATCTAACACATGGGTGAGGACAGTAGCGTAGGACTGGGAACAAGTAAAGGAACTGAAGACATTGCATAAAAGGAAATGTACTCATTACCTGACTCATGTAATTGTAATCACTCTTAAATTACCTTAATAATAAAAACAGAATAAATCTATTTAAAGGCAAACAAATCTTTGTTTCTTAGAATCCTAGTAGTTTGTTTTGTTCACTGGTTTGAGCGGTTGAGTCTATCTCTGAAAATAGCTACACTGACATTCATTGGGCAAATTTGTGAGCTACTAGTAGATAAAAGTCAATTACGATTATTTGTATGTTTTTTGAGACTCTGATTCATGTATTTCTTTAATCTAATTTGTATTATTTCTGTCTACCGTTTTTGGTTTGGTTTGTTCCTGTTTTTCAAGGACCTAGTAGTGCATCATTAGTGTTGATTCAAGATTGTTCTAGTTTGTTGCGACACATACTCAAAGCTATAAATTTTCCTCTGAGTATTGCCTGTGTTGTTGTGTCCCAGAGGAGGCAGTATTTTGTGTGTTCACTTTCACTGAATTCCATAAACGTTAGAACTGCCCTCCATATCCCATCAATGTCTCACTGATGATTTAACAATGTGTTATTTAGTCTCTGTGAGTTTCAGAATTTTCTGTGATGCCTTTTGATGTTGATATCTAATTTGGTCCCATTGTGGTCTGTCAGGATTCAAGGAGAATTTCATTTGTATTTTTGAATTTCACAGATTTTCCTTGTGATCTAAGATATGATCTATTTTGGAGAACATTCCATGGGTTGCTGAGAGGAATATATATTGTGATGCTGCTAGGTTAAATAATCTGTAGGTATCTGTTAGTTATAGCTTGTCAATGCAGTTATTTATCTCTAAAGTTTTTTTGCTAAGTTTTTACCTGGATGGCCTGTCCAGAAGTAAAATGATGTGTTCAATCAACCAACAATCTGTTTGGATGTATGCATGATTTTAGGGTAAGTGGTATTTGTAGAAAAATTTAGAAGCTCTAGGATTCAGGGCATTGATATTTAGAATTCTTCTTTTTTTTTTGTTTTTTGGGTCCGGTCATGGGTCCTCAACTCTGGGCCTGGCACTATCCCTAAGCTCTTCATCTCAAAGTGAGTGCTCTACCACTTGAGCCACAGCGCCACTTCCGGCTTTTTTCTGCTTATGTGGTGCTGAGGAATCGAACCCAGGGCCTCATGCATGCAAGGCAAGTCCTATACCACTGAGCCACATTCCCAGCCCAGAATTCTTATATCCCCCTGATGGAGACTTTTCTTTATCAATATATAAGGTCCCTCTTTGCCTCTTTTTACTTTCATAGGACTTTTAATTTAAAGCTTATTTTATCTAATATTAGTATAGCTACTCTGGCCTGTTTATGAGGTCCATTTTTAATTTGTAAAAATGATGTACAGAAGGGATACAATTACATAAGTCAGATAATGAGCACATTTCTTTTTGAACAGTGTCACCTCTTCCCTCATCTTCTCCCAGTTTTTCCCTTTCAACCTCCCTGCCCCCACGTTGTATAGTTCAATTTTAATGTAGTGTCTATTGAGTAGCACTGCTGCATTTGTTCACCCTTTGTCCCATCATTTCTGTTCCCCCTTGCACTTTTCAAACTTACATATAAGACCAAAGGTGCAAAAAAACAACCAGCTTCAGAAGACAGAAGGAAAAATCAAAACAATAAAAGAACTCTCATTATCATTTCTTGAAAGTCATTTTGATGAACATTATTTTATATGATAATATTCATATAACTATTGAGAATTTGTGATCCTCTCCAAAGAGCATCCTCCTTTATATAAATGTTTAGAATCTTTTGTAATTTATGATGTCTAAGTGTAATGTTCTTTCTTTTACCATCCAACTGTGTTTACTTGTCGAATTATAGGCACATTCTAATACAACAAATGAGGGAAATCAGACAACCTATATATATTTGAGTCTTTCTTTCTATAAGTTTTGTTTTCTAAAGTTTCTTTCTATAAGTTTGTTCCAAGTCTTTCCATTTCCTTATGATTGGTGTAATATTATTTTTTCTGGATCAATGGAATTGCTTCATACTGAAGTTGTTTCTTCATAGCAAAAGAAAAGTTAGCAGGTTATAAAGAGAACAGAATGGAAGAATATTTTTACTAGCTAAGCATCAGACAAGGGTTTTCATAACTAACCCATAGTTAGAGATCAATAAGTTAAACCCAACAAAAATAAACCCTCAAACAAACAAGAACCTAATTAATATATGGGATAAAGATTTAAAGATAACTTCTTAGAAGTAGTAAGAATGACAAATATACACATCTCTCTCCATAAAAGAAATGCAAATCCAAACACAATTGAGATTCATCTCACCCCTGTTACAATGTCATGAAAAAATGAACAATCACAGATACTGATAGGGTTGTGGCCCAAAGGAAACTCTATTACACTGTTTGTGGGAATGTGATCTTGTTCACCCACTTTGGAAACCACTGGAAGTTGCCAACAGAACCGAATAGAGAGCTACCTATGATCCAGCAATTCCACTTAAGAGCATTTATCCAATAGAGCAGAAACAAGGCCGCACTGAAGCTATCAGAACAAACATGTTTATGTTACATTATTTTCTGTAGCCAACATATGGAATCAGCTCAGATGACTCTCATTGTAAAAAGAGATCAAGAATTACATATGTATATATGTATTATATATACATATAAGTTATATATATATATATATAATTTTATTGATCCCTAATCACAAGTATGTATGTATATACATATATATGTATACATACATACATACATACATATGTATATATACACATAAATGCATACATATATACATACATAATGGAGTTCTGTTTATCCATAAGAAAGAATAATATAGCACCATTCGTAAGGAAAATGAAACACTTAGAAATAATCATATTCAGTGAAATAAAGCAGACCCAGAAAAACTTAGGTTGCATGATTTTCCTCATTTGTGGTAGGTACAAGGTGCCTATTAATGTAAAAGTAAACACACTGGATGGTATGCAAGGAGGTACAAATGAATTATCTGAAGTGTCAGAGTTCATGGAGAGTGAAAATACCCTAAGTTTCTTAAAAGACTAATCAAAACCCAACAAAATAATTTCCAGTAAATGTGTACTGCAAGAGAGGACGGGGGGCGGGGGGGGCTATTTGAGAGGGGTAGGAAATTGAAGGTGAAAAGAATAGAATACAGGCAAGAATCCATTGTTTACTTCCCAGAATTGAAATATACAAAGGAAGGCATAGTGTTAAATGAGAGTGAAGATGTTGAATTGATAACACAATTCCAGGTGCTTGTACACATAAACTGCTTTGCTAAATGGCAAGTAATTCGATAACATAATATTGAGATATATAAGGACTTTTGTTGATTGGGAGGGGTGGATGAGAATGTTTAAAGTGATGACATTGATCAAGATGCACTGTATCCATAAACTGTTTTAATGAATGGCAACACCTTTGTACAACTACTTAAAGATAATAAAAAATATTTGGAAAATTAATTATGATAAACTGCTTAGTGAATGGCAACTCCTTTGTACAACTACTTAAAGATAATAAAAATATTTGAAAAATTAATTATGATAGTTGATTAGAGTTGAACCTCAATTTAATTCCCATTTAAGAATATTTTTAACTTGGGGACTTGGAGAATAAATTTCAAATAATAAAATATTATGAATCCTTTTTTATCAGAATTTTTGATAGTTAACTCAAACTACTGTGCTTTCTGTCAACCATTGGGCTTTTATAAGTGAATTCTTCAAGGTATGTGGCATAAAACCATCAGAAATATATTACCTATATTCTAGAAGCTTGAACATTGATTATAAAAATGGTTGTTCAAAGCAATTCCTTGTCTTATGGGGTTCTACTTTCTGGTTCATCATAATCTATTTGCTGGACATCCACATGGCAGAGTAATTATATTGGGCTCCTTTTATCAGGATGATTATTGTGGTGTCATCTATGAAAGGCTGATTCTAATGTCACCAGAAAGGGAAATAGAATTTCAACATGTGTAACTGAAAGGAATTACATCGTCCAATACACTTTGCAACTTTTGCTTTAACTCAGTGTAGTGTATCATTTGGATATTTTTTCATAGAAGATAATAACTTAAGGACAAGCTTATATCATGTGACTTAGTGAATGATTCTTCTTACAATGGGAATAATTGTCGTGATGGCAAGGTGAAGTATGATAGTTTAGTGGCTCTTGAACCACATTATATGTAGCCATGTTATGCCATGTACAGCCTTTCTAAGGTCCTTCTGATGTATTTGAACAATCTCCGATGAGTTAATTGCTTTCAGAAATATTCATTTGAACCAACAAATACAGATCTCCTTTGATTGTAATTACTTTCTACTATTAGGCCTCCCACAGACACCAAAATCAGAGGATTCTAATTTCTCTGATAAAATACATAATAAAATTTTTATAATTAATATAATATGAAGAGTGTAATATTAATAGCATTATAAATACAGTATTCACATTATATAATATATTAACATCCTTTGCTTACATCAATTTTTAGAATATTTATAACTAAGTGTAAATTGCTTGCAATGTATAGAAAATGAGAAAAAGATTCGCATACATATTACTACAGATGCAAACAGATTCACCTGGTTATTTATGATGCTTCATTTGTTGGTTTTATTCATGCATGGAGAACATGAGAAGAAGTGAAAATTGCAAACTTAAATTTACTAAAGGGTTAATTACATAAAGTTTATGTTGGACTAATAACAGATTTTATAAATTAAATTGTTTTGTCACTTCCTTTCTCCCTCCCTTCGTTCCTTCGTTCTTTCATTCCCTCCTTCTTTCCTTCCTTCCTTTTGTCCTTCCTTCCTTCTTTGTTTCCGCCCTCCTTCCCTCCATCCCTACCTCTCTCTCTTTCTCTCCTTTCGTTCTTTCTTTCTTTCTTCCTTTCTTCCTTCCTTTCTTTTTTTCTTTATTTCTTTTTTCTTTCTTTCTTTCTTCCAATCTTCCCTTCTTTCTTTTACTCAGAATATTTCTTATGGCTATGGAAAAAATACCTACTGTTGTACTCCAAGGTGTTATGAGTAATTATATATATTAAGTAGTTTAATATTAATTTTACTAACCTATGTTTATCTTAAGACAAATTATACTAAAACAACTTCACAAACATTGCAAGATATATGACAAATATTACTTTTCATGATATTGTTTATTTCTTCAAACTAAAATAAAAATTTTGGTATAATATTTTGTGTGTGTTTCTTGTGATTTGAACTCAAGACGTATCCCTTAGGTTTTTTTTTTCCCCTCAAAGATATTGCTCTATCATTTGTGTCACAGTTCCATTTTTGGCTTTGTGTATGTGTGTGTGTATGTGTGTGTGTGTGTGTGTGTGTTTGTGTGTTGTGATGCATGTGTGATTTGTGTGTGATATATGTATGTGTGTTGTGATGGGTGTGGGCTTTGAACCCCAGCGTACTGAGTAGCGAGGATTACAAGCTTGAGACACCCATATTCAGCACAGATTTAATATATCCAAGACTAAATTAAATTTCATATTATTTGAATTCTTGGGGCTAAAATTAACAAATTAACATTTAGATATTTATTTAGTTATTAAACCTGAACCTGCAATTTGAAAAATAGTTTTCATTTTTTTTTTAAAAAATATACACTCAAAAGTTGAAATGACAGAATCTTTGGACAAATTGAAATATTCTATTATTTAAAAGCAAAAAAGGGATAGTTAATCAAATTTTTCATGTCAGCTAAAAGCAATAGGCTCTATCATGCTGAATGAAGCAATTTTACATTGAATTAAATATTATCTACTGTGGTCACATGATTTTCTCTTCCTTTAAACCTAAACTATATTTGACATAAAAATGTAGATTCATAAAATTTTTGAGTATATAAAAATCTCAGTTATTGGTCATGTATTTCTGAGGTTTGAGTAACAAGTAATTTCAGAGAAACACTGAATTTTGTGTATTTTATGTCAACAGTTATTTTTATAAATTGAATTAATCTCAATATGAGATAACTAAAGCAAAATAATCCATCATTTATCCAATAATTCCAATAGACTTGAATATAACTTATTTTTGAATGGCAGGAAATTCATAATATGCCTGCTCTCTATAGAATAACTAAGAAATAAATGATCGTGATAATATTCACTTTTGTTTCAACTGGCAAGAAAGAACCTCACTATAGAGGACAAGTACTTGATTGGAAATGCCATAAAATTATGAAAAATTCAAGTCATTATGAGTTAGATGAAATAGTCATTTTTGAAGGTTAAAAATGAAATCTCTTGAAGCTTCTTTATCTGTTAAATAAAAGGTATTTGCACTCAAAATATTTCATTCATCTCTCCAGCAATGGTAAAACCAAACGACCTCTATGCCAAATAGCTTCTCTGCTTAATTCAAGTAAATATTTAGGTGTCCCTAAATATTCTGTTGTAGTTATCACAATTGTATAGAAATATTATGCACCACTCTAGAAATTAAATCTGAAATCATAAAGGATTGGGATTAATAATTAGCTTTCACTATGTTGCCATAAAGAGGTGAACCCTTTCAAGTGGGCATAGTCGTGGAGATTTGGTCACTGAGAAAGAGTGATCAAAAAGGATGCTAAGATCAAAATCCTTTCTTCCTCTTCCTTCTTTTACTTCCCTGTCTCCTTCTACCTTTCCCTCTTCCCCTCCTCCACTTTCTCCCTTTCCTGACTTCAATTCCTCCTCTTCGTAACTTCCTGGTTTCCGTGAATACACATACTCCATCACATGTTCCTGACATTGGGTAATGTGCCACCACCAAACCAAAGCAATGATGATAAGAAACATAAACTGAAATGTATAAAAGCAGAAGTCAAGATTAATCTTTCCTTCTTTTATGTTAATTTTATAAAGTATTTTGTTATATTATTAGGAGATTGACACAGCATGCTTTCATTTATTATAAGGGATAAAATTTACTGGAAAAAAATCTGACCAACATCGCCCTAATGAAATGATTGATTAAATTAATATTATACTAGGACAAATCTACTTTAAAATATTAGATATACTTCAATAAGAGGCAAACAATTCAACACTATTGTTTGCTATGAAAAGACAGCAGAATTTACCCTGTTCCTCAAGGAAATTGACCTATTATTGGCAGTATTGTCAATTTAATAAATGATGTAATAAGACTGAAGAACATTTCAACCCAAACTGCATGATATAAAATTTACTTTGTCCCCTGTAAACAACCTTTTAATTCTATGTCTTGTTCCCAAAATGACTTGTATTTTATTCTAATCACATTTTTTAATTAACTTGAAGTGGTTTTATGGAAATTGCTGTTTGACAAAGCAGTTTATGAATAGAGTTTATTGAGGTTTTTTTAAATTTTTTTCTCTCCTGAGGTTTGAACTTTGGCTCTGGGTGATGTCCCTGAGCTCCTCTGAATGAACGCTAGAACTCTACCACTTGAGGCACAGCAGCACTTTCAGATTTTTCTGAGATTTAATTGGAGATAAGAATCTCACAGACTTTCCTGGCTGGGGTGGCTTAAACCTCAATCCTCAGCCTCCTGAGTATCTAGGACAGCAGGTGTGAGCTGCTAGTGCCTGGCTTAATACAATGCATCTTTTTTTATTTTTAGGCTAGCCCTTGGGTTTGAACTCAGGGCCTTGGCAATGTCCTTGTGCTTCTTTTCCTCATGCTAACACTCTACAACTTGTGTCATAGTGCCAATTCCATCTCTTTTTTTTTTGTTTAAGTAGTACTGAGGAATCAAACCCAGGGCTTCACACATGCAAGGCAAGCAGTCTACCACTAAGCTACATTCCATGGCCAGTACAATGCATCTTGATGATCATTATCCCTCATCCCTCTCAATTCTCTCTCATCCCTATATTTACATAATTTTTTAGAATATTCACTCACTCACAATATCATGTATAGTCACTCAGAGAATATATCACAGATCATATTTTCTTGATAGTCTCATTCATCAACATACTAAACTTATACATTACAGAATTCTGTGCTTTTAAATTCTAAATTATCACTCAGATTCACTGACTACTATTCTAAAATTTTTCCTAAGGTTAATGCAAATATACTCTGTAATTCTTCGATAAAATACAATGATTCTTAGAATGTTAAAGAGTTGGTGTAAGAACATCACCCTCAGTTCTAGAACATTTTATCATCACTACTCTCTCAAAGTACTGCAATATTTATCAGTAATTACTTCCTGTCATCATTTCAACCTACCCTCCCCTTGAGCAGCTATTATTTCATATTCTACATCTACAGATGTGCCAACATTAAAAAGCTCATGTGATCAGAAAATATAATCTATTTTATCCATTTAGCCCATGTAATATTACTGTTTCCAAAGTAAGTCCATGCAAATTTTTCTCATGGATAGAGCATATTGTTTTATATGCATGTGTATACTGGTATAACATCTTCAATGGGGATTTCAATATTTTATTATATGGTATTGTAAAAGGTTTTGCTATGTATATTCTTGTACATGTGTCTCATTGGACTTATGTTGAAACATATTTTTGTATATAAAATTATGATTCAACATCCTGGATCATAGAGGCAACTCTATGTGTACTCTATGTGTAATATCTTAAAGATCGCCAGTATATTTAAGAAACTGACTGTATCATTTTAAGTGTCAAGCACCAATGTATAAGGATTCCAATTTCTACATAGTGGTTGTGCAGGGCTATCTTATTGTTGTTTCTATTTCCCCTAATCTCTATATGTATGCAATGTCTAGGTATGTTAAGATCTTTCCATTTCTCCCTTTGTTCTTGTTATATTACTATAGAGATATGTCTTTGGACTTTTTGATAACTTATTCAGGATGGCTAAAGTTTTTCATTGTCATTAATATGCTCTTAATATATTTCTGATTCGTCTGTTTAAATAAATGTATATGTATACATATTATGTGTAAATATACATATATTCATACTTAATATGTGTATATATACAAATACCTATAGATATGTATACATATATATGAATATACAGATGTGTATGTACATGTATATAGACATATGTATATTATTATTTTCATTTGTCTGTAAGTTATCATTTAATTTTATTTGCCAAACATATCCTTTATTGATTTTACTTTATTTTATTTTATGGTTAAGATGTTGTACAGAAGGGTTACAGTTACATGAGTAAGGCAATGAGTACATTACTTGTTGACCATTGTTACCCCTTCCTTTCCTTGTTGTTGTCCCACTATTCCTTCCTTCCCCAAGCTCCTACATTCCTATCATCCCACCACTCGCAGCATGAAGTGGTGAGTTCGTTTCCAATATACTGTCTTTGTGGGTATCTTTGTTGCAGTGGGTCATCCTGTGTCCTTGTTTCAGCATTTTGGAATTCACCTTCCTCTCCCCAGATTTTATATGTGTGTGTGTGTGTGTGTGTGTGTGTGTGTGTATACAAGATGCACGGTATCAAAATCGAGTATAGTGGCAACAGGGGATATGCCATAGGGGAAAGAACATACAAAGGAAACAACAAAAATGAATAAAATGACGTTGTACATTACAACAGTAACAATAAAGACAGAACGCTCAAACATGTTCTTTACTAACAAGGTACTTATTACAGTCATGTCCTTAACATTTTTGGAATTCGCAAAAATGTTTTTTAGCATTCCATGTGGACTTATATATTCAATTTTTGCTAAATCTATTTACTCATAAGGTACCTGACAGCTCTCTTCTGAAAACAAAAAGACAGTCTTCTATAGCTTGGTTCCAAACCACTTCTATTTTTAACTTATACTAAGAATACTGTCTCAAGCCCAGTGCGGATCGCTCACACCTTTAATCCAAGCTACTCAGGAGGCTGAGATGTGAGGATCACGGTTCAAAGCCAGCCTGGTCAGGAAAAGTCCATGAGACTCTTATCTCCAATAAACAATCAGAAAACCAGATGTGGAGCTCTGGCTCAAGTGGTAGAGCTCTAGCCTTGAGGAGAATAGCTGAGGGACAGCACCCAGGCCCAGATTTCAAGGCCCACAACCAAGACCACCACCACCACCACCACCAACAACAACAACAACAAAGAGAATACTGACTCTAAGAAACAATAGCATTAAGCAGTCTTAAAGATAGGCTCAAGTTTAACATTTTAGTATTATCTTAGATACCAACAGACTTCTAGTCTGATGAGCCATGAGCCCTCAGAATGTTGACCAAATGTTTTAGTTTGTTTACACAATTACTATAAGTATTTGGACTTTTTGATAACTTATTCAGGATGGCTAAAGTTTTTCATTGTCATTAATATGCTCTTAACATATTTCTGATTCGTCTCTTTAAATAAATGTATATGTATACACATTATGTGTACATATACATATATTCATACTTAATATGTGTATATATACAAATACCTATAGATATGCATACATATATATGAATATACAGATGTGTATGTACATGTATATAGACATATGTGTATTATTATTTTCATTTGTCTGTATCTTATCTGTATCTTTCTTTCATTTCACCACAGAAACTGTATTTATCCTTTATGTCATATTGAATACCAATGCCTTTGGAAGATATTTATTAATTGGCGTATATTAATTGTACAAAGAAATCTTATTGAAATATTTTACACACTCACATATTGATCAAGGGCCTGATTAACCTGTTTCTGTCTTTCTCCATTCCCATTGTCCCTTACTTCTCAACTGTTTACTGTGAATTTCTTTGTGCTAACTCTACACACTGTCAAAATGTATTAAAGTGATATTCACCCACCGTCATTGAAAATTATACAATGCTGAATATAAAAGCAAAATTAAAAAATCTAAATAAAAATCTGAATAAATGGGGACATATCATATTTGTGGATTGGAGGATACAATTGAACAAAGATATAAATTGCCTCCCTACATTTTGATCATTCATGGGGCTTGAAATCTGGGCCTAGGTGCTGTCCCTCAGCTCTTCAGCTCAAAGTGAGGGCTCTACCTATTGTGCAACTGTGCCACTTCTGGCTTTCTGGTGGTTAATTGGACGTAAGAGTCTTTCAGACATTCTTGTTCCGCAATCCTCAGATCTCAGCCTTGTATAGAGCTCGAATTACAAGCATGAGCTAACAGCACCCAGCATCACAGTTTTATTTATAGGTTTATGACAATTTCTAAAAACACCTGACCAGCACTCTTTGACTCATTGACAAAGGAAAATAAACTGGAACATATTTCTCTGTCCAATATTAAACCTGTTAGCGTAAAATGTTATGTTTGTAGAGGAAAGATTACACAGCTCAATGTGTCTGTAAGGCACCATATTAGAACCACATAATTATTATCAAGGAATATTTAATAAGGGGTAAAACTAAGTATTTGTGGAATGAAATTCTCTTTAATAAGTGGTGATAGGTTAGACAGTATTGGGGAGAATTAAAGAGTGAAAATTGACTTATTGAAATATTACCTTCAAGCAGGATTTAAACATGAATATAAAACAAAAGGAGTGATGTAAACGTAAAGCAAAGAAAGATGTCTTGACAATTTTGGAGATGAAGCATTCTTAACTTACACATTAAAATTATAGGAAAGGAAAACTTGATATAGTCGAACTCAATAAATTAAGTGTAAAATAATTTGGTCTGTGAAAGCTCATATACAATTAGTGAATAGAATTTGGGAGCAGGGTCTCATCAATTTCGTCCTAGCTACTTGGGACGCTGTGATTTGAGTATTGCTGTTTGAAGCCAGACCACAAAATAAAGTCCCTGAGAATCTTAACTCTGATTAATCAGCAAAACACAGATGTGAGGTATGACTCAAAGGGTTAATTGTTAACAAAATGCAACAAATCTCAGGGACCCTGAGTTCAAGCCCCAAGACGGTACATACATGTACAAAAGTAATGGTAGTAATTCTTATAGTGAGGAAGATGATGATGATGATGATGATGTTGATAATGATGATGAAGGGTACGCATAGTCAAGGATAAAATATTTGCAAATCTTATAACTGAAGAATGCCTCAAATCTAGACTGTGCATAGAACTCTCAAAAACTAATAAGAACATCAATTCAAAACCAGCAAAATATATCTTGTGTAAAAGAAACACAAGAAAAACATCATCAATCCTCAAATAAATGCACATTAAAATAGAATGACATCACAAAACATGTATGAGAATTACTTAACATAAAACAATAATGACCTTAATACTGATACCAAGAAACTGAGAAACTGAATGCTGGTAGAAATGTCAAATTGGAAAGCTAATTCTGGAAACATTTTGACAGGTTCCTAGAATATGAAATATGCAACCACCCACACCATAGCACAGGAATTGAGCTCTTCAGGCTTTGTCTCATAGAAATAAAATGTAACATTCACCCAAAAGCCAAAACATAGGATAATAACAGCATTTCCTCTAGTCACAGGATAATAACAGCATTATTTCCTCTAGTCAAAGAAATGGAAATCAATTCAGGCTTTCTTCAGGTAAATGGGAAACGAATTTTGCTACATTCTCTAATAACAGAACCCAAAGGCAACTCGAGTGAGTACAATACAATATTAAGGCATAAAATAACTGGGAATAATCTACCGTAGATTTGAAGGTAATCTTAAAAGCTTATTTATTGTATGGTATAGAAGTCGGTTGCCAGGATGAAACAGGTTTGGGATGGGACAAAGAGAAGTAGTGGGTTTAATTATTAAAGGGAAGCATGAAACAGACTTATTTTTGGTAAAGTAACGTATCTGTAGATATGGGATATTCATATAATTGATAAAAATATATTGGACTTAATATGTGCACAAAGTAATGAAAATAACTGAAGTATTTGTGAAATATTAAAGTCATACTTGTGATGTCATACTATATATAAATAAGTTGGAAAAAGTATTCAACGGATTTATCTGTGTTATCATAACATCATAAAGATCCATATTAACCTCAGTAGACTTTAATGATATCTAGAAAACAGAAGTCAACATTGAATGTTTACATTGAAAAATAGTCTAGGTTCAAGTTTCAGATGAATCATACCTTGCTAATCAGAAGACAGATTTAGAAGACTGATATCAGGGCCAGTTTTGACAAAATTCGTGAAAAATTACCAAAAAATAAGCTAGATATAGTGTAAATTCCCTGTTATCTCACACTTTTGGAAGCCATAGGTAGATATCACCGCTAATGGAGATTTGGCCTGAAAAATAATCTAAAGTGGTTTGATCCTTAGAAACTTCAAGCACCAGTAGTGCCAAAGGAACAAAGAAAAGAAGAAAACAGAAAGGAAAGGATAGAAAAGGAAACTATTTCCTCTTCATACTTGTAGTTTCATGTCATCATTAGGTAAAGAATTGAGAGTATTTGTTTACTGTCTGAGGATTCAGGTCTCTCTAATATGAAAGCATTTATTTCAAATAATTATTGTATTAATACTATTTATTAACTTATTGTTCTTGGAGATTGAACCCGTGGCTTTGTACATATTAGTCTAGTTCTACAACTGAGCAGTATTCCAGCTCTCGTACAATTTTGGAAATTGTTTATGAATTCTTCAATAGTTAGCTATTCTACTTTTCATCTTATCTTTTCCACTACATATTTTAGTTCATGTGTTGAAAACTTTCCTCAATTTTATCTTCTATACGTAGAATCTTGCTGCTGAGTTTACAGAGAAGTCAGTTTTTTATGACACCTTTTAAAAATATATACATCTATATGTAATTCATATGTATGATTGATTCTTAGAGTTCATTACAATAAGCAACATTTATCTCATCATATGCACATTGGTATTGAGCCATTGTGATCCTCTCCTAAGAATAGCTTCCCTTCTTCTTGCCATGCGAATGCTTAGAGGGCTGTTAGTTAATCATGTCCAAGTGTAATTATTTGTCTTTTACTATCTGTTGTATTAAATTGTAGATTTATGGACATGGTGCAATTATTACAAATGAGGAAAACCATGCAGCATATATTTAATTGGACCTGGCTTATTTCACTTAATATCATTTTTTTCCAGTCTTTCCATTTCCTCAGGAATAGTGTAATGCCATTCTTTCAAATGGAAGCACAGAATTCCATCAATTCAAGAGAATTGAAAACCCAGAAATGAATCCACTCCTATAGGCACTTAATCTTTAATAAGGGAGCCAGAAACACAGGATGGATGAAAGACAGCCTCTTCAAAAATTGTGCTGGTAGAATTGGCTTTACTCAGAAAACTGAAGTTAGATCCTTATTTATCCCCCTGCACCAGAATTGATGCCAAATGGATCGCAAACCTCAATGTAAGTCCAGATACCTTGAGAATGTTACAGGAAGAGTTAGAGGAAACTCGAGGGCTCCTTGGCACAGGTCACAACTTCGAAAGTAAGTCTGGATAAATGAGATTACATCAAACCAAATCAATCATTTGTCAGACTCAAAAGGCATGAAGAAAAAAGTGATAGTGTAGCACAGATTTATTAGGGAGCAAACCTATAGATGAGAGTCTCAGCCAATGCTAAACCCTTACTGCATTTTATAACTAGGTTATTTATTATGGTTTTACATGAATACAAGTGTTTTCTGATGGGGATTAGTAAGAAAACAACTAATGCTAAAACACAGATAACATGTAGAATGAGTTGTAGCTGGAGAAAGGGCGGGATTAAGGCGGGGGGGGGGTAGTTCAAAGATTGGTTTGGTGCCAGCGAAGTAATGTAAAGCTGCACAATGGAAGAGGTGTAAAGCAGGAGTGGTTATAAACAAAAGCACTGGTCTTAAGCCTCAAAATAAGGACCCCAGTCGTGTGAACAAAACAGTCTCTAACATGAGATTCTTTTTAAATTAACAAGAACGATTTTAGATTTTTAGAGTGGGATGGTGCATAGTCACAGGCAATGTTTGCTATGTCAGGTAATCCAGTCTGCTCTTTCAAATATTACCCAATAGCCAGGTTTCAATTGAAATGACTACAATGAGATTGTACAAATGAGACTGTGACTTTTCCCTCTCATGAATCAAAATTCTGTCAAATGATTTCTGTCTTCCAGATGTTTGCACAACATTTCTCATGATCTTTTCTACTATTTTGTCTTCATTATTGATGTTCATAATATTTTTTGTAGTTGTCTTGTGTGTGTATGACATTTATAGGGCTTGAACTCAATGTTTATTGTATCCCTTGTATTTTTTTGTTCATGGTTGATGACAATCTATTCCTTGAGCCACATCTTCACCTTCTGCTTCTTGTCTATTTAGACTGACATTTAACCCAAATCTTCAGGTCTTAGCCTCCTGAGTTTCTAGGATTCTACACATGAGCTGCAAACACCAAGTTTTACTTTACCATTATTTTAACTATGTGTTAGAAGAAAGTGGAAGCATATTTGTGTTAAGTGTGCAATTTTCAAATATAAGTTTGAATCAATTTGATATAATATAACTGTTATCAATTTTAAGTTAAATCAATGAATATTACACATTCGCAAAGAAATATAATTGGAAACAAAAGGCATGATTTTGTTCTTAAAACAAGTAACGGAACCATTAATTTCTTTCACTTTACAAATCATGTTTTATATAACTTTAATTAGCAGACTTCCATGACTATAAGTAAATCTAATTATTGTATACCACAAGATGTAAAATGATTATAGTTAAGAGTAGATATTTCATCAGAGCCAGAAGATAAGGTTTTGAGCATTCTCACTAAAAAGAAATGTTACACAACATATACATGAATGGGATTACCATTGAATACTTCATAAATATGTAAAAACCAATTGTGTAGCTAGGTGCTAGCGGCTCATGCATGTAATCTTAGCTACTAAGGAGGCTGAGAGCTGAGAATCATGGTTCAAAGCCAGCCTAGACAGGAAAGTCCATGAGACTCTTATCTCCAATGAGCCACCAGAAAACTGGCAGTTGCTCAAGACAGAGAGCACTAGTTTTGAGATGAAGAGATGAGGGACAGTGTCCAGGCCCAGATTTCAAGCCGCATGACTGAAAATGAACTAAAAAAGTTAAAAGTAAACATATTTTGACATAAATATTAAATATTTTAAAATTATTAAAATAAAAAATTCTAAAAAATTTAATTTCCTTTTTCAAGTTTTTAAAGTTTTCATCATAGAGGTCCTTCACTTCTTTGGTTAAGTTAATTCCAAGGTATTTTGTTTTTGAGGGCTATTAAAAATGGAGTTACTTTCCTAATTTCAGCCACACTTTTCTCATTGTTGGCATACAGAAAAGCCATTGATTTTTGAGGGTTAATTTTATACCCTGCTACTTTGCCAAAGTTTTGAATCAGCTTGAGTAATTTGGGGTGGAGTCTATGGGATACTTTAAATACAAGATCATGTCATCTGCAAAGAGGGAGAGTTTTATTTCTTCTTTCCCTATTTGGATACCCTTTATGTCTGCATCATGTCTTATGGTTGTAGCTAGGCATTCTAATAGTAGGTTGAAGAGAAGTGGAGAGTGTGGACATGCTCCTGGATTGGAAAGATTAACATCGTGAAAATAGCAATACTTCCCAAGGCTATCTACAAATTCAATGCGAAACCTATCAAAATTCCAACCTCATTCTTCAAGGAAATAGAAGAGGCAATGCAAAAATTCATATGGAACAATAAAAGACCCAGAATAGCAAAAACGCTCCTCAACGGAAAGAACACTGCTGGAGGAATATCAATACCAAATTTCAAACTCTACTATAAAGCCATAGTAATCAAAACAGCTTGGTACTGGCACAAAAACAGACCTCAGTACCAATGGAATAGAATTAAAAACCCAGAAATGAATCCACAGACCTATAGCCATCTAGTAGTTGATAAGGGAGCTAAAAAAATAGAACGGAAGAAAGACAGCCTCTTCAGGAAATGGGGCTGACAAAATTGGTTAACTACTTGTAGAAAACTAAAGCTGGATCCTTCTATATCACCCTGTACCAGAATCAACTCCAAATGGATCAAAGACCTCAGAGTCAAAGCAGACACTCTAAAAACATTACAGGATGGAATAGGAGAAACCCTAGGTCTCCTTGGCTCAGGTCAAAATCTTCTTAAAAGAGACCCGGAAACACAACAAATCAAAGAAAGGTTGGACAAATGGAATTGTATGAAGTTGCAGAGCTTCTGCATGGCAAAGGACATAGCTAGCAATATTAATAGAAAGCCCACACATTGGGAGAAGATCTTCACTATTCATACAATGGACAAGGGTCCCATATCTAGAATATACTTGGAACTCAAAAAATTAAATCCCCCAGGAACAAATCCTCAAAGAAACAACTGCACAATAAATAAGTGGGCTAATTACTTAAAGAGAAACTTCTCTGAAGAAGAAAGAAGGATGGCTAATAGACAAATGAAGAAAAGCTCAACCTCCCTAGCCATAAAGAAATGCAAATCAAAACAACATTGAGATACCACCTCACCCCAGTTAGAATGGCAAAAATCAAGTAATCTAATAACAACAGATGCTGGAGATGATGTGGACAGAAGGGAACCTTTCTGCATTGTTGGTGGGAGTTTAAACTTGTCCAAACTCTTTGGAAAGTATTATGGAGGTTCCTCAAAAGACTCCACATAGAGCTCCCCTATGACCCAGCAGTCCCACTTTTGGGCATTTACCCAAATGTTTACACACAAGACCACACTAAAGCTACCAGCACAACTATGTTTATTGCAGCATTATTTACCATAGCTACGATATGAAACCAACCCAGATGCCCTTCAGTAGATGAATGGATCAAGAAAATGTGGTATATATACACACTGAAATTCTATGCCTCCATCAGAAAGAATGACATTGCCCCATTTGTTAGGAAATGGAAAGACTTGGAAAAAATTATATTAAGTGAAGTAAGCCAAGCCCAAAGAAACATAGGTCCCATGATTTCCCTTATTTACAATATCTAGTATATGTATGAGTCAAGCAGAAAAGGTCAGATAAGGTGATGTTAGGAAAATGAACCCTAAGATATGCATTTTAAATGTTTTTTTTCTTTCATGCATTTGTTTCTAACGCAATTATAAGATTATTTCTTTGTTGCTTTGTATGTCCCTCCCTTACAGTATAACCACTGCTTTCACTGTATTTGATGTCGGTATAATTTGTGGAGGGGAAGGGGAAAAACAAGTCGTTTAAATAAGGATACATGTGGACCTGTTGCAACAATGAGAAGTAAAAGTTGTCATGTAGAAAACGAACTTTACAACTTGGGGTGGGGAGGATTGGGTGGGGAGGGAGGGAGCATGGGAAGGGATGGGAAGGTTAAACAAAGGAGGAGGCTACAATGCTTGATAAGAAATTTACTCACTATCTTGCCCATGTGATTGTAACCCCTCTGTACAATATTAAACTAAAATAACAAAAAAAGAGAAAAAAATATTCTAAAAAATTTAAATCTTCACTAGATATAATAGTTTATATAAATGTAGAACAGTGTTTTCTGGTTTTAGTTGTCATTGAATCAATTGTGTAAATCACACATTTCTCAGTCAATTCATATTTGTATGTTTATACATTTATATGCCATAAGTATAATTAACTGATAAGCGATAGGCAGTGCTGTTTTATTAATCTCCCTAGGGTTTCTAACATTAACCCATCTACCCTAAAATCGATATGTCTTCAAACCTTGTAAAAGGTTTCATCTCATTAGATCAGAAAAGTATAAGCCATAATCATTGTTTGGAACAAGTGTAACATTTTACATGCATTTCACTTAGTTTAAGAACCAAAACATTCAAATCATCTTAACCATACCAGTAATAGCAAAATGTCTTCTGAGCTTTTCCGTCTCTTAAGAGATGAAAATAATTATACATCCTTTTTTCTGTCAAACATCTTATATCTTAGGAAGATCTTTTTGTGTAACCCTGTGTTCCTGATTAGAAGACTGGAACAAAGGCAATAATGAAAATAGCCAAGGAAAATACTTGAAAACAATGAAAAACAATCACATACACTCCTGTTTTCACCGGTTTCAATGAGAATATGCCTTAAAGTTTCATGCTTTTTATTATCATTCAAAGAGCAATAACTAAACTTGAATTAGCAATGAAGAAGAGAAAAGAAAACTTTGTTTGAAAACAGCTTGACTGAACAATCCAACATAAGCATAATGAATTTTTATTGTTTTTCTATGTTGTTGCCAAAATAATAGAGAGCAACACCCAAAAGCAGGAAAGTAACTAAGCCAAAGCAATAACGTTTTGCTATAAAATAATTGTGAGGTTCTGACTCTTTCAAAGTCAGGCTTGCAAAGAGGAAAAGTGTATTTGATTTAGTGTGAATGATAAAAAATATAAAATTCCTTTATTAATGTTTTACATATCTTGACTAGGGTTTCTCATGTTGGAGAAGAGGAAAGATATGTAAAAGTTAAGATTGTTTGACAATTCCGCAAGATCATTTTTATTTATCAGCTATAGCAACACAAGTAGCTTTGGTTACTCTTAGAATCATGCTTGTTTACATTTAGAAGCTTTATTAGTTGCTGGGTTATAACTGCAAACCCTTGAGTATTAATAAAAAAGTCATTTCCTAAGTGTGGAAAGTTGCTGTGAAAAGAAACATAAAATATCAAAGACTTAGCACAGTGGAAACTATTTTCTAGCTATATCACAATCTGTAAGTGTAGATTTTGTTTCACATTGTTCTAGGGGACCCATTTTTGTTATCTTCTTTTTCAACATCTAGTGATCCTATAACATCCTATGACATCCTGGGAATCTATATCTTCACTGGATTCTCTAATTTCTGTTGGAAAGTTAGGAAGAATAGGAAATTTAGTTTTTGTTTCTGTCATCATATTTTGTATTACTTTTCACACTATAATTCAAAATGACATAAATTTTCTTTATAATATTAAGAGACAGATTTCATTTCCATATTCTTACGCTAGCCTTCTACATAAGTTTAGTAGTTAGTAATCCCAAAATGTGAAAATAAAGTTAGGGAGCTTCTTATTTAGATATTATTTAGAATTTCCAGACTTCATTAATGAAGGCCTTTAGTAGAATTTACATCATACACGTGTACAAAGCCGGTGGCAACTTTTTCTTATTCTCAGAAACTAGGACATGTGGTGTCCCTGTAGTTGCATCAGGAAAAGGCCGAAATTTAGTTAGTTTACAAAACCAAATCTCCTGCAAAAAAATTTCTACAAGTTAATTGGCTTGAATAATGAATATTTTCATTTTACACTTCTAAAGGACAGAAATCTAAAAGAAGTCTCACTAGATTAAAATCAAGCCACCTACAGAGCTAAAATATTTTTCAGATGATTCTAGTGGAAAAGTCATTTACTTCCTGTTCTGCTTTCCACAAACTTTAGAATCTGGGTGGTTTTCCTTTATCTTCTAATGTAGCATCTTTACATCTTTCTGATGGTTCTTACCTAATCATGTCCCTTTGAACTACAGCTGGGACTTTTAAGTACCCGTTTGAGTATACATTCCCCATCGGATAATTATTCAAATTTGTGTTCCTTAGGTAATGAAAGGTGATTGTTTTACAAAATTATATATAAAATGTAAATCTACATTTGAGGGATTAGATGTATGGGGACTATGTATATTTTGGGAAGGTATTTTACTGCCTACCAAAATGAGTGTGTAAGCATTCTTTCTACTATCATATGTTATCCTTTCATTAATTTTGAACAACATATTTCTTCAATGAAATATAACTAGAAAAAATTTAGTTCCTTAAAGCATTTAATCCTGATTAAAACATTGTCATGTAAAAGAAATCTTAAACGCTAAAGAGCAGCTCTTGAAACAGTTCTGGAACTATCACTTTTTATACACTTTGCTTAAAAATCTCTTTTCAAGAGCATTTGATTGTTATTATTTTGGAATTATGGTTAATATTTATTTGACTGCTATTTTTAAAGAATGCACCACCCAATACTGGTTCTTTTCTTCTAACATTTTTGGGTCTAATCTAGTTCTGAAAGAAACACAGTTATTTGAATTACACGAACTGCTTGTTGAAGTTGAATCAGTGTGGAGAAGAAAAGAAGAAAAAAGATGTCTCTGTGTTTATGTCACGTTAAAAATGTATCTAAAAACTATGTATATTAAAATCATCTATTTTTCATTATGTTTAGATTCTGATAAAATTTAGCCTCTCAACTCACACAATGTTAATGCAGTCTTATTTCATACCTCCTAAAAGCAAACGACAAATTACTATTTATTTTAGAAATATTCTTTTTAATTTTTAAAATTCTATTTATTTAAAAAACTATATTTTTAAAAAGTTAGCCAAAGCAAATGGTGTATTAGTTATTTAGAGTCATGTTCAGACTCTATGATGGAAGCCAGAAAGGGAAAATATTCATGTTTTTATTCTTCCTCTTGCCACTCTGATTTACTTCATCTATTTCTGAAAGAATGAAATTCTGGCTTTGAAGCCTTTTGCTTGATATCCACAATGTGTCATTCTTCCTTTATTAATAGGAGAATTTGGAGATAGGATGAGAATTCACACTAGAAAAAGGAGAAGAGCAAAAGAGAAGGTGAAATCTAGATATTTTGTTCTTCCTCATCTCAATTACAAGGTCTGGATAATGATTGTGGATATTAGATACAGTGGTCTAAAGTGATTAAACACATTTATAAAAAAGTTAGCCCCACAAGTGATCACATAGATAATGCTTATTTATTAAAATATGTAATAGCATAAAACAGAAAGTGTTATCTATTTGTTTAGTACTTATTTATTATTTGTTAAATTTTGGTGTGCTGTAGTCAACTATCATAAAGGTATACAAGAATGGTGAGAAACTAATATCTTATATATCATATTCTAATATTAGCTTAATTCTTGCTGTGTTTGAGTTTTGCCTCAATTTCACATGCTATATTCTCCCAGTATATAAGTTGAAAG
Source organism: Dipodomys spectabilis (assembly GCF_019054845.1). Taxonomy (NCBI): domain Eukaryota; kingdom Metazoa; phylum Chordata; class Mammalia; order Rodentia; family Heteromyidae; genus Dipodomys; species Dipodomys spectabilis. The sequence continues at coordinate 77,192 of NW_024871216.1, forward strand.
AAGATTTCCTCTGTATATATGCTATTTTTATAGCTAAGTGAAAAGAAGTTAGTTCTTACACAGAGACAAGGGGATAGAAATCTTCCCCTAGAAATAACCTTTGACCACTTCTGGTTCATTTTTGTAAGCTTAAGTATGTCACATGACCCATCTTGACATTGCAGAGTAGAGGTAAATCTCACCTACAGGAAGCTGATGCAGGACAGTATAATATGCCAAGGTATTCAACACTTGAGATAAAGAAGAAAAAGAAGAGAACTATAATACAATCAATCATACTTGCCATCACAGGTCTTTGCAGGAAGGGAGGTATTATGTACCTTTGTTTCTAAAACTACTGATATCTTCAAATTATGTCTTTTATGCTTGTATATTACTAGAATTAGAGAACATTTTGATACTGAGACAGCATAAAATATCAAAGAAATCTGGAGTAATCATTTCAATATTACATTTTTGTTTTGGTAGGAACAATACTTTGTACTTTCTTACCTAGTCTCTTTTGTTTCCAGAACTGGATTTTGTTAATATATGTGACTATCCACCAGAAGAAATATCTTCATTTATCTGCATCTTATGCCGATAGCATAGTCAACTATATTTATGTGCGAATTCATCAGTAGCACTTTTTAAAAATGCAAAAAATGTGGACAGGGAGCCAATATACATATTTTCCCACCATCAACTTCCACATCCTCCTTCTTCCTTCCTTGGAATCACACTCAATCAATAAAAGGCTGAGATATTTGACTCTTTTTTATTTTTTTATTGTGAAAATACTGTACAGAGGGGTTACAATGACATGGACAAGATAATGAGTATATTTCTTATCAAGCATTGCAGCCTCCTTCTTTGTTTCCCCTTCCCATCCCTTCCTATCCTCCCCCAGCCCCCCACCCAATCCTTCCCACCGCCCCACACCAAAGTGGTAAAGTTCATTTTCCACATAACGACTTGTACATCTCATTGTTGCAAAGGGCCCAGCTGTATCCCTAGATAAACGATTTGTTTTTGCCCTTCCCCTTCACAAATTATACCAACATAAAATACAGTGAAAACAGGGTTATGCTGTGGGGGAGCGACATACAACGCAACACAGAAATCACCTTATATATATGTTAGAAACAATTGTGTGAAAGGAAAAAAAACATTTAAATACTTATCTTGGGGTTCATTCACCTAACATCAAGAAAATGTGGTATATATGCACAATGGAATTCTATGCCTCTATCAGAAAGAATGGCACTTGTTAGGAAATGGAAAGAATTGGAAAAAAATTATATTAAGTGAAGTAAGCCAGGCCCAAAGAAACAGGTCCCATGGTTTCCCTTATATGCAACAACTAGTATTTGTCTGAGTCAAGCAGAAAAGTTCAGATAAGTGATGTTAGGGAAATGAACCCTAAGATATGTATTCAAATGTTTTTTGTTTTTTTTTTTTACTTTCATGCCATTGTTTCTATCACATTTATAAGATTATTTCTTTGTTGTTTTGTATGTCCCTCGTCCACAGTATAACCCCTGCTTTCACTGTATTTGATGTCGGCATAATTTGTGGAGGGGAAGAGGAAAAACAAATCGTTTGGCTCTTGACCTTGAAAGTGAAGCAGTATGTTTTGGATATCGGAGATGACTGTTAAATGTTTTTCCCCCCCATAATAATGTTACATGAAACAGCCTTATGAGTCCTGCAGTTCTTAACACTGTACTTCCTTAGTGATGTGATAGGAATGTCAACCTTACTGGACTTAGTATTGGTTTCCACTTCCTTTTCTACCAACCAGTCTAAATTAAAATAATGGAATGAAAAAGTAATGCCATCTTAAGAAAGTCATTTAAGGCTATGAAAATGTGGCTTCATGGCAGAGATTGCTTATCATGCATGAAACCCTGGGTTCAATTCCTCAGTACCACATAAACAGAAAAAGAAGTGGTGATGCGCCTCAAGTTGTAGAGTGCTAGACTTGAGCAAAAAAACTGAAAAGCTCCGGGACAGTTCCATGGTCCTGAGTTCAAGCCCCAGGACTGGCAAAAAAAGTCATTTAGCTAGTAAATGACAAATAAAGAAAGTATACTTGAAATATATAAATGTTCTTCCCAACTATGTCTAACAATCGTCCTTAATTCATATACTTTACCTATATTAGAATACTGTGTTGAAAACAAAACAAAAAAAGGTTTGCTAATAGGTCACGACAATTAATGTTAGGAATGTGCTTAGATATCAGGTGAGGATTAATCCTGGAAATTCAAAGATTCCAGGCTTCTGAGTGGTCACTGCTAATAACAATGAGGATAGTCTAAGTGAGATTTGGAAAACTTTTTGTTCAGTTATGGCACCAAAAAGCACAGGATAATTAATAGTTTTGACAGAAGTGAAGAAATAACTCCAGATGGAAGAAATAAATGATAATAAAAAATAATTATACCGGAAACTGTTCTAGGGAACCAGTTTTGGTTATTGAAGAACTAGTTATCAACTATGCTTATTCCTCATTGCCTTTAGCATTCTAATCTCTTAAGCTAGTTCTTAATCTCTGTGGGATAAGTTGTATCTATTTCTATGTTGTTTTTTCATACCAGATCTTCTTTGCTTTCTAAAAATCTGTCTTTCTCTATTTCTCTATTAACAATTATTGATACTAAGTCCACATTCACAGACAGCAGAGGATGCTAATGTAAGAGTCCCATAACTCATGAGTCATTAATGTAACAACATGGAAAAGGAGGACATATTTATTGCTACCTCAATTTTTCTGAAAACCTGCAATGTCACATCATTTGATTCAAATTTCCATTCTTTGTGTACATAGTGTCATTAAGTGCACGTAAATGCAAATATGAGCCGGGTGCTGGTGGTTCACGCCTGTAATCCTAACTACTTAGGAGGTTGATTAGTTCAAAGGATTGTAGATCAAAGCCACCCTGGTCAGCAAAGTCCACGAGACTCTTATATTCAATTAACCAACAGAAACTCGGAAGTGGTGCTGTAGCTAAAGTGATAAAGCACTCAACTGGAGCTGAAGAGCTGAGGGACATTGCCCAGAATCAGAGTCCAAGCCTCACGACCAATAAACAAAAGTGCAAATATGACATTAACTTTCCCCAAAAAGAACTACAAAGTCAATAGTAATCTTCCCAAGCAGAAAAACTAATTCCAAAATGATTCAGTGTACCTACTTTTGCTGTTATTTGTTATGGCTTCTTTGTTGGACATATTCTCTTCTTTTAAAAATTGTCAAATATTAGCTTTATAATAAACTTCATCTAGTATTTCTCAAATGAGAAGTCCATATAGTTGATGTCACTTGGCTTTCTTACTATCACAGTTCAAAGCCAACCCTGGCAAGAGAGGTCTGTCAAATTCTTATCTCTAATTAAACACCAAAAAAAAAAAAAACAGAAGTGGAGTTTTTGTTGAAGCAATAGTGTACTAGCTTTGGGGTCAGGTGGGCAGGAAAGACAATTGTTCAGGGACAGGGTCCAGCCTCTGAGTTCAAGCCCCAGAACTAGCACAAACTAAACAAAAAAAATAACGCCACATATTTCTTTGGGACCATCGTTTAACACTGTTTGAGAAGAGGCTCTTTTTGCTGATCATACACGCTGCATCCTGCTTTTTGGAATCTTTATTGCTATGGCAAACTCAGGGCCAGATTAAAGGAATGGATAAAGGACTTCTGCAACAAGACAATCATGTCAGGAGTGAAATATCCATGCATAAGAAATTTTAAAACCTCCATGTCTTTCTTTCTTTGCAGTAGAACACTTTAAAACAAAGTTATTTGTTTTTTTTTTCTATGCTGGCCTGCGAATGGCATATTGTTTCTTTTTGTAATACTCTCAACTAGAAGTTTACAGAAAAGTTTTATATGAGTAAAGAACACACTCGAAAAAGTCAGGGACAGATTTTCCTTCCAGTCTTGGATTATTTTCTTGTTCAGTAAAAAGAACAGCACAAATTATCTTGAACTTCGCCATTTCTCTATGTTCAATTCCTGTCTTGGAATCATTTACCACTGCCCATAACAGTTCCTTCCATCTACTTCCAATAACAATCTATGATGCTGCTCCCAGTAAAAATGAATATTTTCTAGCTTCATTGAAATAGCACAAGTACATATTTGGACATGAGGTAACACATGTTTCAGAAACAACTTAGAAATGAGAAAATATGGCATTTACATGGCTTATAAAAATTATCCATGTACATATTGCCATAGAAGATGATGTTAAGTGAAATGAATCCCAAGATAGGGACACAACTTTTTTTTGCTTTCTTGCAATTTTTTAATGTATCTAACATGTACTATGTCTTTTTTTGGGAGGGGGTTCCGATGGTGGGTCCTGAACTCTGGGCCTGGGCGCTGTCCCTCAGCTCTTCAGCTCAAGGCTAGCACTCTACCACTTGAGCCACAGCACAACTTTCGGCTTTTTTCTTTTTGGTTCTGTGGTTCTGAGGAATCGAACCCAGGGCCTCATGCATGCAAGGCAAGCACTATACCACTGAACCACCTTCCCAGCCCTACTATGTCGTTTGTTTGTTTCTGTTCTATTTTCATCCTCCATGGTATTTTTTCACTGTATTTGAGTTTGGTCATCTGCTTCTTGCACTTACATTTTCCTAATGTGGGGATGGGAAGGGAAATATCAAAATGCTGAAACAAGGATAAAGTATGATCCATTGTAACAATAAGATGAACAAGACACCATGTAGAGAACAAACTTTACAACTTGGGGAGGGGAGGAAGGAGTTGGGGAGGGGGAGAGAAAAGGGATGGCAGGGGACAAATAAAAGAGGAGCTAACAATGCTCGTTAGATAATGTATTCATTAGCTTACTTATGTAACAAACCCACAATAAAAAACATGAAAGAAAACATTATCCTGGAGTACATTAAGTATAAATTTCCTAAATGCTCTGTAAATTAAGCCCAATTTTAATTGGGAAGAAGGTTCTCAGAAACATTTTATTGTGAGTGTGGGTGTTGTTCATTCTTTCCCAAGTGTACATAGGTTAACATTAGGAGAAACAATAGGAATAATAGGAGAAAGAGAAGTTCTGTGTTTAAGTATAACGGTTCAAAACACTATAGAAGACTCTGCAAATAAGACAACTTTGAAACAATAAGGCCAAGGCCAACATGTCAATCTACGAGTGTGATATAGAGAAAGCATTACTACTAAGTGGAACATGACTTATGAGGCTCTTTCATCTCTTTCATCATGGTAGCTAATCATGTAAACTAGTGAAAATTACAGTGGAGGTATAATTTCGGTTCCTAGCAAGTCAGATATAAGAGCATGGACATAACTGGAACAAAAAGGCCATGTTGAGAGAGCAGGAATGATACTAGCAATGAACTGTTGGCTAAGATCACTTTTCTTTTTCTTTTTTTCTTTCTTTTCCTTTCTCTCTCTTTTTTATGGTAGTGGGGCTTAAACTCTGGGCTTGGGAACTGTCCCTCTGCTATTAAGCTCAAGGCTAGTGCTCTACCACTTGAGTCACAGTGCCATTTCAGGATTCTGGTAGTTAATTGGAGAAAAGAGTCTCTGGGCCTTTCCTAGCTGGGCTGGCTTTGAACCCCATCCTCAGATCTCACTGCCACCGGGCTTAAGATCACATTTTTGACAGTGTACACTCAGGATATGTAATGTGTATGTTCATCTATCTTTATGTGTATTCTTGAGTTAAAAATTTGGGCTACAGCTCAGACTTTATACTCACAAAAATGTTTGTCGTTTAAAAGTTGATACTCCTGGAGAAATAAAACCTAAGAATATAAAGGAGTCTGGGAAGTTCAGTTTATATCCAGCGTGGGAAGAACAGGCTTTGAGACACTACCTATAATTATCCAGGCAAAAGCTGCATTGGAAGAAGGGCTCACGAGATGGAATACCAGTCATGAGCAAGATGGCTGAATAAGAGATTGAGGCTTTTGCATACATACATACAAACATACATATACATATACACTCAGAGGCACTTATATGTGCACAAACAAATGCACAAATGAAACAACTCTCAGAATATGTAGAAAAGTTAGAAAACAATAGAAAATATTTCCTGAGTAAGACTAGAATCAAGTGATAATTTTTAATATTAGAAAGTATTCAAGTGAACTTTCTTCAAAAAAGTTTGAGACTATTACATAGGTAGGGACTAGAGATAGTAAGAGAATCAAGTAATCATTATTAATGGGATCAGATCCATGGAGGAATGAATCAGAGACCCCTGCAGGTGCATCTGAAAATGTTCATATCCTGTGTCAAATGTTAGAACATCTTTCAAAACTGTACATAAACAGTCTGAGCAGTCAATCTCATGGATAATATCATCAGAGAAGTTCAGAATTGCTAGTCTGTATCTAGATTAAATAAACCAACAAACCATGGTAGGACAATGTGATACAAGACAAAAATTCTAGCACTGAGACTAAGACAGGAGATTAGAGAGTGGAATTACATAGCAATAACTTCCCTGGACCAGGTAGCATAATTTTGTCTCAATAAAACAAACCAAAAAACAAGAAAGGAATACACAGTTTGAAGTTTGGGCTAATTTTGTCACTATGTTTTGAGATAAGTTTCCTATTGACATGCAACTCATATATAATCCTCAGTTGTGTTTTAAATACTCGTTTCATTACAGAACAATCCCAGATGTAAAATGGCTCATGATTTCCAACGAAAAATTTGAAAAAGTAAGCATCATTCTGTTGGATTCCAAAGAAATTATGAAGGATTATGAAAGCCTAAGCCTGGAGAAATAGCAAAGTTCATCTAATGTTGGTCTTAGTAGACCTGGCTAAATTAGAATTTAGATTTAAAATAATGTTTTTTGTTTGTAATTTCATATTCTATAGGATATTACAAAATGCTTTTCAAGTAGATGATTTAATCCCGTCCCTGGCCCCTGGTTCCTGAAGGCTTCTGGGTACGGACAGGAAAGATCATTTATATCTGTCCCCAGAGGCCTCCTCCCCTCCCAGCATGTAGGGGCATGCCCCAGCCATCACTCTGGGCCTGGAACTGGCTCCAGAGCCGGGCCAACCCACCCCTCCTTCTCTCCTTGTGCCAGGACTCGTGTGGGAGTTAGAGTCCACCTGGCCTTCTGTTTCCATGGCCTCATGCTCTCCAGCCATTCCCACCCCCTGTCCCATGCCCCCAAGCCTGGATGCTAACTGCTCCCCCCTTTCCTGTTTCTCCAGGCCCCAGTTCCTACACGTCCAGCAGTCCAGGCCATAAGTGTACCTGCCCCTAAGACAACAGGCCCACTGGAGCCTTCCCACACTTCTGTGCCCAGCACCAGATGGGGCTTTTCACAACTCTCTAGCTCCCCCCCTTGCCAGCTCTTCCCTGCTCCACTGCTGAGCCAGAGGGTGCTCCCTGTACACCATGCATCCATCCTCCATTGCTCCTTTCTGGGCTTGATTCTGCACTGTGCTCTCCCTCTCCACCTTCCCCGTGCAGGAAGGACCTCTCCATGGCTGGATAAGGCTTGTGGGAGATGCCTCTGCCCCCTCCCCACCTAGGGAGCCAAAGGCACAATCCCACCCCTCCCTCCACTCCAGGGAGACAGCTCACTAGGAGAGATGGACTCCCTGGTGGGGCATGGGTAGGCCCAAGCACCTGGCTCACGTTTCCCCCTCTTCCTTCCTGGCCTATTTCTGCTGTGGTCTCTGCAGGTGCACGTTGCCTCCCCCAACCCCTTTCCTCTGGAGATGCCTTTCCTCACCCCACCTGGGGAGGTCACTAGCTGATTCCCCAACCCCCCCCCCCCACGCTCATCCCCAGCTCCTTCTTGGCTCCCTCTTGGCTGCCCAGCCCTATGCAACCAAGTCTGATCTGTGTGGGAAATCCAGAAGCTGGGCTGCATTCACGTGGGAGGCTCCCCCCTCCACTGCTCCCAGATATGACTTCAGTTCACTACCCCAGGCTTGCCCATTTCCCCAGGAAATGACCTCTCAATGCCATAGCCACACACAGAGCCAAGGCTCTCTGTTGGCTCCTGGGCCATGTCAGCCACAGTGGGTCTGAATTAGAGAGGCCTCAGGAGTCAGAAGGGACCCACAGGTTGAGGGCAGCCTTTCCTATCTCCTACATTCCCCCTTCCCAGGATGTTTTGCTGGGAGGAGGTAGGCCTCACCCACTGATGCTGCTGGTGCCCCGTGGCCCCACTGGTATGGTCGGATGTGCTGTAGCAAAGCCTGCTGGAGGCCTACCCCCCCCAGGCAGATGGCAGCAGCCCTGAGTTCCCCCTTCCACACTGCTGGGTTGGCCTGCTCCCCATTTGCTGCCCCTCCCTGGCAGCCCTGGTTGGTTCTCATTGAGAAAGCCCAGAACTCCTGCCTTCCTCTTCCCCACTTGGCCAGCTCTTTCTCACTGACTGCTCCTGCCTCTCCTGCCCCGCCAGTCCCTCTCCTGCTTCTCCGAACCATAGGGGCCTAGGGGCCCAGCAGGCACAACACCAAGACTCCCTCCCCATCTGCTCCCTCCTTGATCCTACATTTCCCCCATCGGCCCCACCTCCTCCATTCCTGGCCTACCCCTGTCCTAAGTTTCATGCCCCTCCCACTTATCCCAACCCTCCTGGGCAGCCCGGCCCTCTCAGAATGGCAAATTCTCCATGGGCCATCAAGAGTCCTGGAGATTGCTCCAACCTCATCCCTTCCAGGCCTGCTACTTCCAAAGCAGACTTTCCTGGGGCAAAGTTTCCAGGTGCAGGCCCCCGTTCCCCCTTCTACTCCCAACCCACAAATCTCTACTGAGGGCCCCGCTCCCCAAGGGTGCAAAAGCACACTTGGCTGGCTCAGCTCCTCATTCCTCTGTCAAGGGCTCTGTACCAGTTCTCACTGGGTCTGGATAGGAAAGCCCACGGGATTCAGAGGCCATGCAGGACAGTAGCACCATGGATCACCCATGTCTTACCTTCCAGCTTCCCAGCCTGTTCCCAGCATGACTTCCTGTGGTGCAGGGCCATAAGCTGCTTTCCAGAAAATGACTTCTGGAGCTGTCCCACTCTCATGGGCTGACATGGGAAGGAGGAAGAGTTGCTGGGTCCTCAGCCTGGAGGTCTTGCCTGGGGTACCAGGGCTGCAAAAGGCCTCCTGGGAACAAGGCACTGGTTTGTGGGTCTTAACTGAGATCCGAGCAGCAGCAGGAAAAATGGGGCGTGACCAAGCTCAGGAAACAGATGTCAGCAAGCCTGAAAGGGCAGGGCCCTGGCACAAGTCTGTCCTGTGATGCAGGTGGGAGCAGGAGGAAGTGGGTGGGCCCGGTCAGGCTCCTGCATCTGTTCTGCCCTGAATCCAGGGGATGGCGGGAGACCTAAAGGATGAGTCCTGCCCAAGGTGCGGGTACTGGTGGGCAAACCGATGGGATGGGACCCAAGTTCAGGTGCTGCCCAAGGCACTCCTGCGAGAGAGTCCCATGGCAGAAACCGCCACAAGCACCTCTGCTGGCAGGCGAGCTAGGAGGCTGAGCCCTGGGGCTGGTCTTGTCAAATGATGCTGGTGCCTGCAGGCAAGAATGGATAGGTGGAGCCCAAGTGCCAGCAGGTGCCAGCGAAGGGGTGGAGCCCCATGCTGACTCCTCCAAGGCAGGGGATTCCGGAGGCTGAACTAGGGGGTGGAGCCCAGGTGTAGTTGCTGGTCCCTCCTAAGACACCTCTGCTTGTGAGTGAATTGAGGGGCAGAGCCCGGGTGCAGGTCCTGCCCCAGGCAGGGGGTGCAAGCAGGCAATATTAGGAACAGAGCCCCAGTGCCAGCGGGCTACATAAGGGACAGATCCCTACTGCGGGTCCCACCCTAGGCAGCCGAAGGGGCAGATTCCAGGTGTGAACCTCCTCGAAAGCGCTGGTGCTGGTGCTGGCAGGCAAACTAAGGGGCGGAACCCTTGTGCAGGTCTCGCTTACTGGGCAGTGCAGGAATGTGAACGAATGGGCAGAGCCAAGGCGTGGATGTTGTCAAAAGGGCCGCTGCTGGTGGGCAGTCTGAGGGGCAGAGCCCCAGTGCTGATGTCGCCCAAGGCACCACCACCATCAACTGATTAAGGGGAAGAGCCCACTAGCCATCTCTCCAGGTTGCCAGTACTGGGGGCTGAACCAAGGGGCGGAGCCCCGATGAAGGTTTCACCCAAAGCACCTCTGCCTGCAGCCAAACAGAGGGGCGGAGCTCCTGTGTTAGTCCCACCCAAGGCACCAGTACTGGCCATCGAACGGAGGGGTGGTGCAGGTCTTGCCCAAGGGTCAAGCCCCAGTGAGGGTCGTGACCTAATGCAGGGAGCAGGGGTGGTTGTGACCTAATGCGGGGAGTCCGCGGTTGGTCTTGCCAAAGGCCTGGGGACTGGTGGGCAAACCAAGTGGTGGAGCCTCCCTGCAGTTCTGTCAGAAAATTAGAAAACAATATAAACTTGAAAGGTTCATGGAACAGGGACTTTGAAGCCCCGACTGGATTCAAACTGCGATCCTCTCCATGTCAGCTTCCTGAGTAACAGTTTGGGCAGCAGGCCTGAGCAGGTTCAAATGTCTTTGCATACTACCACTTCTTTGAACTCCACTCTGCTGCTGGAACTCCCCTAATGTGCATGACACCAGGGCCTGGGTCCTGGGACTATGCACCTCTCTCCTCTCTCTATGTATATTCGCGTCAATATATTTGCCATATGTGTAGTATTTATACATGCCCTTTTTCTGTACTGGACTTTTTTGACATTGGTCATGCAGACTATAAATACACACGAGTATATATACATACACACATTCATGCATTTTGTCTCCGATGAATGATAGAAAAGTGAGGTTGCCCAACATTAGTAAGCTAGGACCCGACTTGGGTAGGGCTTTTCTCCCATAGAAACTCTGTAGGGGACTCAGGTTTCTCCTGAGATCTAAATATTGACAGGGAGAGAGTCCAAGATGACTGTGGACCTAGATCTTCTCTTGGTTCCATAATTAGGGATTCAGATGGCATTCTGAGGAGGTTGCCTGCACCTGCACTAGCCACTAATCCCAGTTCAGAGGAGAGAAGGCACTCAGACCTGATTTGCATGAGCTCCCCCTTCCCCTCACCCCTCACATTGGCCCCTTTCAGTGGCCATGTCAAGTGGGTGCATTCCTTTACACCGGAGGAAGAAGGTCAGGGGTGGGGATCTATGAGGAATGTGCCTTTCCCCTCCAGTGACCTGAGCCCTGTGGCCAGCTATGGGCTCCCGAACAGGACTGAGAAGGGCTAACACAAAGGGTCTTGCTCCTTGAGTCCTTCCTTCAGCCAAACAGACCTGTTTCCTTCCATGCTAGCAAGCCAACTGAATCACTTCTGGAAGAAACCCCTTAGAAGACAGTCTAGGATAGGGGCTTAGTTCCTTCTGGAAGAGAAAGACCAGCCCGTTGGAACACTCCAACTGGAAAGGCAAATGATAGAGAGATCCAGGCACCAGTTCTCGTTTGAAAGGAAGGGAGAGTTTACACACCAGAGGTGCTGGAGGTCTTCTCTCTTTCTCTAAGAGTCCCTAGTGTTAGGATGGAATGGGATTGTATGAAGCCAAGCCTGACACATCTCTGAGAGGCCATGAATGTCTGAAATCAGGAATGGTATATCTCTAATTTCTGGGCAGGGTGTGTGTGTCTTAGCACCTCATTCTGCACAGACCCCCATGGATAGTTCTTCACTGGCCTCTCAAACTCTTCCACATGGCGACGCCGTGCTTGCCGACTGCTCCAGTGCATATACCAATCCCATATCAAGTAGCCTTAACTGGAGAAACCTGAGGCATCATGAGACCAGGAGGTGGTTCATGGTTTCTGAGCCAAGAAAGGACTTTAAGCTGAGTAAACCCAACAAGGAAGTCTGGATATGAACACATATGTTCTCATGAGTTCATGTGCACGTGTGCACATGTGCTAGTACTTGGACTTGAACTGAGGGTCTGGATGCTGTCCCTGAGCTCTTTTGCTCAAGGCTGGCAGTCTAACACTTGAATGATACCTCCCTCCACCTTTGGCATATATATGTAATATATATGTATGTATGTATATATATATATATATATATATATATATATATATATATATATATATATATATATATATATACTTGGTGCTTCATTGAAGAAGAAATACTTGTGAACTTCATTCCTTGGCTGGATTTGAACCACGATGCTCAGATCTCAGCCTGCTCACTAGCTGGGTATTACAGACACGAATCATCGGTGCCAGGCCACGTACATATGTTATAAGGGAGAAGCTGGTGGCCCACTGAAAAGATGTGGTTCAGGGACAGAAAGCTGAAATGAGCTGTGCAGCCTATTAGAGTGCATGGGAGAATGTTCTAATCTAGACACCCAGCACAGATAGAGAACAGGCCCTCTTAGAACACTTGAGAGGAGCTTAGGGTTGGCTCAAAGGGCATGGACCATGCACTACACACCAGCAATCTGGTGAATGCAAGAATACTGAAGAGGGAGGCCTTTGGAATGAAAGCCCTGATGTAGGAAACACAAGAGGGCAGGGTGGGGCTCTAGAGTACCAGGCAAGGCTTCTGGGGGGACCAAAAGGAAAAAGGCCCAGCCACTAGGGCAGGATGAACTTTTCTGCCAGGGGCCTAAAGGTGCTTGCTTTTGAATTTCCGCCTTGTGAGCCACATCCCCAATACAGCTTCTCAGCCAACGTGTCTGCCCATCTGTGTGACTGCTGATCATGGTAGTCACTCTGGTTGACTGTCATATCTTTTGGACTGTTCAGGTACATGACCCTTAGTCATGTCTTTTTGACTGTTCAGGTACATGAGCCTTAGGTGTTAGCTGCAGGTTCCTCAAGCTTCCTAGCTGAGCTTGGTCTTACACGAACAAGGTTGGCACTGACTGGCAGTGTACCTGGGGGAAGCATAGCCCCAACCTAGGGAGACATAGAGAGGAGGTAGTGGCCTTCAAATGGCTTCTGGGGGTTCTGCCTGGTTGTCTTCCCAGAGCCCACTGGGCCCACTGTCACCAAGAAAAGGCACCTTACTTCGCTCTCTCCTTCTTGAATTTTCTGGGGCTCTCTGAGTCTTTCATGACATGCACCTCTGCCATCTCTTGCTCTGTTTGTCTCTCCACCTGATTGTTTCTGATTGGTCGGCCAGTGCTTTTTCTCTCACTGCTCTGGCTGTCTTTGTCTTTGTCTCCCTGTCTGAATGCCTATCCATCTATCAATGAATGTTTTTTGTCTGTTCTCCTCTAATTGTGTCCCATCCATCTTGCTCCTGGGCCTCTGTTCTGTCTAGTTCAGTATGTGTCATGGTGTGTGTGTGTGTGTGTGTGTGTGTGTGTGTGTGTGTGTGTGTGTATGTGCGTGTGTGTGTGTGTTTGTGTGTGTGTATTTTTCCCTCGTCTTTCTCTGTCCCCTTACTGGGTGCCTGTCTGTCTCTTTCTGACCTCTGATGGGGCCCCACCTCCATGCCGACCTTGCCTTTAGCCCCCTATCAGGGTCTACAATGAATGCTAAATTGCCAGAGACCCGCATTCTAGATATTCATTGGGGTCCAAGTCTGGCCTGTCCAAATCATTGGCCGCCTCCTGGAGATTCTGGGTCAGGAAGGCCAGCTGGAATTAGGGTATCCCTGGGTCTTGGCGTGGGGCTTAGTCATGGGATGTCCTGTCCTTTCCTCAGCTGGATTTTTGGCTGCGCAGCCCTCCCAGCAGGCTGGCAGTGGAGTGGGGGAAGGCAGGGGGATTGCCAGGGGCTCTAGTCAACTCGATCTTGATAGCTGACTGAAGGCCACCCAAGCAAATAGGATCCAGTGCTACATGGGAGGTGAGGCCAAGGTGGCTTGGAAGTGTATCCGTAGGTGTCTAGGAAATGTCAGCATACATTATCACAGGCAAGTCTATCTCCTGGCCCCAGCTGGGCCTCTCAGGTCCTTCTAGACATTTCCAGATGCCCAGAATACAGAGGCACAGACTTTAGATTCCAGGGCCATTGAACTGGGGAATGAGAGAGTGGTATGGACAATGCCTTAATTTTCTGGGGCATTAGCCTTGACCTGGCTATGCTCCCCTTGTGTATGCTCACTTCTTCACCCAGTGCTGGCCACACACCAGCCACTTCTGGCAGTGCTATGGAAGTGAGATCTAGGGTGACTGAAGTCTGGATTTATGGCCTGATTGGGGGTGGGGTGGAGGCAAAGGGTGTCTTAAAAATAATCTTAGAGCTGGAACTCAGGGTTGAGGCACTGTCCCTGAGCTTCCTTTGCTCAAAGCTAACAATCTACCACTTGAATCACAGCTCACCTTTCATCTTTTTTAGTAGTTTAGTAGAGAGAAGAGTCTCACATACTTTCCTGCCTAAGCTGGCTTCAAGTTGCCATCCTAAGAGCATAGTTTCTTGAGTAGCTAGGATTGCTTTTTTGACCACTTGGCACCTACTAAGGATGTCCACGTGTGTGTGTGTGTGTGTGTGTGTGTGTGTGTGTGTGTGTGTGTGTGTGTGTTCAGTGAGGCTTGAACTCAGAACGTAGGTGGGTATCCTTTAGCTTGTTTGCACAAGGATGTTGCTGTACCACTTGAACTACAGTAGCTCTGCTTCCCACCTTTTTGATGATTTATTGGAGATAAGAGTCTGCCCAGGCTAGCTTTGAATCTTGATTGATCCTCAGGTGTAAGCCTTGCATAGCTAGGATGATAGGCATGAGCCACTGGCACCCAGCTGCAAGGATGTCTTTTCATCCTCTCTTCTGTTATAACAGCTGTCTACTTGCCCTGGCCTAGATCAAGGATGGGTATGTTTCATCTGAAGCCTGGGATAGGAAGGGTAGCTTTAGATGGGTGCTCGGCTGGGAGAAAGGTAGTTTGTTTTAGCCAAGAAGGAAAGCATGGCAAGATATTAATAGCTCATATTCTCATATTCCTAGCTCCTCAAGAGGCTGAGATGTGAGGATTGCCATTCAGAGGCAGCCCAGCTAGAAAAGTCTGTGAGACTCCATTTTGCAAATAACCACCTGAAAGCTGGAAGAAAAGCTGTGGCTCAAGTGGTAGAGTGCTAGCCTTGAACAAAAAACTATGGGACAGAGCTCAGGCCCTGAGTTTAAGCCCTAGTACCAAGATGTGTGCACAAGCACACACACACACACACACACACAGAGGAAGGTAGTAATGATGAGCTGAGCTAGAACTGTTGGCAGTCCTGAGGCATAGACATATTAAACTCTCAAGGCAAATCAAGTAGTTTCTCCCTATCCTTTTTGGGCTGAGGGTTCTGGGCCATGGCAGTTAGTGCCATGGAACCTGCCCCTCAATCCATGCATGGGCCACAGGACCAAGGGAAGGACACTATGGATGCTCTTTGTAGTCGGCCCACCATTGCAGACCTTCATATACCCCCAAGCATTGGTGAGGAAAGCAGGGCTCTGAGCCCTGGGACTCCAGAGATAGCCGCTGTTACAAGCAGCAGCCAGCTGGCTTTAGATTCCTGAGCCTAAAAGTCTATCATGAGCCCAACTCAACACCCACTCAAGGTGTGCTTGATGTTTCACACTGTTATGATACTCATGTGAGTGGATGTTATCTGCTGTGCCATTTTGCAGCCCTTGCCCCTCCTGGACCAGAACTATGATCTGAGATGTCAATTGCATGGTCTGATGCACACTGCACCCATGACAGATGCCGTTCTGATGACCCGACTGATGACCTCCGTACCCCAGGGCTCGATCCTTCCCTGATGCTGTGGCCTGCTCTATAGGAAAAGGCTTCAGAAGAGGCTGCACTCAAGACTTGTAAGACACCTAGACATTGGGAGATCCTCAGGGGCCCACTGGAAAATACTCTGCCTAGAGTCACAGAGTGAGGTCCAAGAAGGCCAGGTGTTGGTCATGGGGCTTGAACGCTGGTCCTGAGTGCTGTCCCCAAGCTCTTCAGCTTACCACTTGAGTTACAGGGCCAATTCCGGTATTCAGGACGTTCCTTTTAGATCATAGTCTCCCAGAATTCCTGCCTGGGGTTGGTTTTGAACCGTGATCCTCATATCTCAGCTTCCTGAGAAGCTAGGAGGAGAGGTGTGAGTCACTAGCACCTGGCTGATCTGACCTTTCAGGAGCTCCTGAAAGTTTTATTTTTTAGGTGTCAATGCTGGGCTTGAACTCAGGGTCTGGCCTCTGGTCTCTTAACATTTTCCCTCAAAGCTGGCACTCTACCATTTGAGCCACAGCTCCATTTCTGGCTCTTGGTAGTTCATCGGCAAGAAGAGTCTCACTAACTTTTCTCACCTGAGCTGGCTTGACCCATGATCTCTGATCTCAGTCTTCTGAGTAGCTAGGATTTACAGGGGTTGAGCCACTTCTGGCATTGTGTTAGAAGCTTTTCTTAAGCAAGCATTCTTCCCTGTGTTTACTTTGAATCCTCCATGCAAAGGAGGCCTGAGGGTCAGGAGGTGTGAAAAATAAGCTTCCAGCCACAGGAAATGGCTGGGGTCCATTGTGAAAAACCAAGCTAATCTTCCCCCGGGCCCCATTCTGGTACCCCACCATTTGCCCTACCTGTGTCTCAACAAACCTTGACCCAGCCTTGAATGTTCTGCCAGAATGTCTGAAGCCACAGAACCTTCATTCCACCTACACCACATGCTCCATACGACACCTAAGGACCGTTGTCCAGCCATGATGGACCTTCTGCCTGAGGCTCTCTGTCCCATTCCACGCCTTAGAACTCTTGTGGAATTTTGGCATTGGTTATATCACCTCCTGGAGCAAGTCGTTCCTTCCCTTCTACCTCTTTTTTTTTTATTATTGAGTTGCTATAGATGGAACTTTGTGCAGGGTGACTGGCAAATGCTCTATCTTGGTGTGTTGAGTGTGTGTGTGTGTGTGTGTGTGTGTGTGTGTGTGTGCGCGCGCGCACACACGCGTGCACAGGTGCGAGCATGTGCGTGTGTGTGTGCCAGTCCTGATGTTTGAATTTATGGCCTGGACATTGTCCTATCCCTAAGCTTTTGTGCTCAAGGCTAGCACTCTTCTACTAGAACCACTGCTCTACTTCTCGGTTTTTGGCTGTTTAATTGGAGAAAAATGTCTCATATAGACTTTTCTGTTTGTAATTGGGATCCTCAGATATCAACTTCCTGAGTAGCTAAGATTACAGGGGTGAGCCAGCAGCACCTGCCTTCTACCTTACCTCTTACCTATAACCTCGGCCCTCCTCTGTGTCCCAGAAGAATATGTCTCACCAGACTCATTTTTTTTTTCTTTTTGCCAGTCTTGGGGCTTAAACTTAGGGTCTGGGTATGTTCCTGAGCTTCTTTTGCTCAAGACTAGCACTCTCTCACTTAAGCCATAGTGCCACTTTTGGCTTTTTCTGTTTCTGTGGTAGTAAGGAATGGAACTCAGGGCTTCGTGCATGCTATGTAAGCATTCTACCACTAAGCCACATTCGCAGACCAAGGTTCACTTCTAACAGGAGTTATGACGGTGAGATTTATTGACTTACCCCTTTTGGCAAAGAAATCGCTGATTATTTCATGTGTATGCCAAGATTTGGGACTAGCCTTTGACTTGGCAATGAGGAATGATAGATGAGTGATAGCCACCAGGCCCCAGAGCTCTAGGCTCACATCCTGCAGAGGGATAGAGACTATGGAGAGAGAACCTTGGACAACTCCTACAGTTTAGGGACTGTGGACTCTCTGGAAGCAGTGGCTGGCTGCAAAGTGTCCCAATGGGATGCTTCAGCCAGAACATTATGCACGCATTCCACACACTAGCCCAGGCAAAGCCTTCAGGGCTTCAGTTATTAAATGGAAGAGGGTGCTTTGTTCAAGCTGCCAGCATACACTTAGTACTCTATGAAGGCTTGTCCCAGTTTGCCCAGGTTGGGGCGGCTAGGCATGGGCAACCTGCTGAATGCCCATCATCCATACAGAGATCCATGCATGGAGTTATTGCAGCCTTTTGGGGGGAGGGCATGTACACTGCTGTACTATGATCCTAGCCCCTGTTCTTGAGTTCTTTTTTCTCAAGGGTAGCGCTCTGCCCTTGAGTCACAGCCCCATTCATGTTTATTTTTCCTGTGATCTCTTAGAAAGAAGAGTGTCCTAGACTTTCCCACCCCAGCTGAATTTAAATTGGCATTTTCTACATCTCAGTATCCTGAGGAGCTAGGGTTATAGGCAGGAGCCACTGGCACCTTACTTTCTTCTTGTTGTTCTTTTTTCAATCATAACAGTCTGAAATTTTCAATGGGTCATTCCAATGGTTTGCATTCAAAGTAAACTACCCAGGCCTGAAGTTCGAATGCTAGGACTGCCACCCACAAATGGAGTGAGATCCTGACAAACTCATTCTTGTTCCTGTGAATGCTAATGGAATGTTATAAAAGTAATAAATGTGGGGCTGGGAAGATGGCTCAGTGGTAGAGCGCTTGCCTTGCATGCCTGAGGCCCTGGGTTCAATTCCTCAGCACCACATAAGCAAAAAGAAAAAAAAGCCAGAAGTGGTGCTGTGGCTCAAGTGGTAGAGCACTAGCCTTGAGCTGAAGAGCTGAGGGACAGCGTCCAGGCCCAGAGTTCAGGCCCCACGACTGGACCCAAAAAAAAAAAAAAGTAATAAATGTGCCATTGATTCATGATTTTATTTTAGAATGCCACACAAAAAAATAATGGATTGATGTCTTCCATTCTAGCACCATGGTATGATTAAGGATATTGAATAATTTTTAATTAATATTTTTATAAGTATTCAACAGTGATATTTCATTAAAGGGAGGCATAATTTAATAACTAATAATTGGTAATAATATATAAAATTTAATTTCCTCACAGTCCCTCTCTTTGTGTGTGTGTATATATATATATATATATATATATATATATATATATATATATCCATGTACGGATATCTCTATCTATATTTATCTATCAATCAATCTATCTATCTATCTAAGTATCAGGCACTCCTGTGGCTTGATCACAGGTCCTCAGAACTTCCTGGCAGCGCAGTTTGCCAGAGGCTGGTCTGCTAAGACTGTGACCCCATTTATGGTTTGGGCATTCTAGGCTGTGAGTTGAAATCCCAGGATGGCCAAAAATTTATTCATGCAGTAAGAAGCCAATATTAGCACATTGTTTTCCTTTTCTGTGAAAGTCCATGGTCTCAGAATGATGTATAATCCATATTTACATATATCCTATGTGATATGATATAATAAAAGAAATGTTATATGTGTAATAATGCTAAATAAGTAAGGGTAATAAATGTCATATTTCTACAAAATTTTGGTCAATCGACTTCAACAAATCATCCAAAAAATCATACACCACGATCAAACAGGATTCATTTCAGGGATGCTCAACTGGTTCAATATATGCAAATCAATTAATATAATTCTTCACATCAAAAGGAGCAAGGATAAGAACCACATGATTATCTCAACAGATGCAGATAAAGCATTTGCCAAGATCTAACACCCCTTTATGATGAAGTTTCTGGAAAAATTAGGAATCCATGGAACATTCCTCAATACAATAAAGGATGTATATAACAAACCTACAGCCAGCATTATACTTAATGGTGAAAAACTAACGCCATTTCCTCTTAACTCAGGAAGGAGACAAGGAGGTCCACTCTCTCTTCTTCTTTTGAATATAGTATTAGAATACCTAGCTACAGGAATAAGACCAGATGTAAACATAAGGGAATCTAAATAGGAAAAGAAGAAGTAAAACTCTCCCTCTTTGCAGATGACATGATCTTGTATTTAAAAAATCCCACAGACTCCACTCCCAGATTACTCAAGCTGATTCAAAACTTTGGCAAAGTAGCAGGGTATAAAATTAACCCTCAAAAATCATTGGCTTTTCTGTATGCCAACAATGAGAAAAGTGTGGCTGAAATTAGAAAAGCAACTCCATTCGTAATAGCACCACAAAAAATAAAACACTTAGGAATTAACCAAAGAAGTGTAGGACCTCTATGATGAAAACTTTGCAAAACTGAAAAAGGAAATCAAAACAGAATTTAGAAAGTGGCAAACAGAATTTAGAAAGTGGCAAAAACTCTGATGCTCCTGGATTGGAAAGATCAATATGAAAATGGCAATACTTCCCAAGGCTATCTACAAATTCAATGCGATACCCATCAATATTCCAACCTCATTCTTCAAGGATATAGAAGACGCAATCCAAAAACTTATATGGAACAATAAATGACCCAAATAGCAAAAACGATCCTCAACAGAAAGAACACTGCTGGAGGAATATCAATACCAAATTTCAAACTCTACTACAAACCCATAGTAATCAAAACAGCTTGGTACTGGCACAAGAACAGACCTCAGAACCAATGGAATAGAATTGAAAACCCAGAAATGAACTTACAGATTTATTGCCATCTAATCTTCAATGAGGGAGCTAAAAAATAGAATGGAAAAAAGACAGCCTCTTCAGTAAATTGTGCTCGCAAAATTGGGTAACTACCTGGAGAAAACTAAAGCTAGATCCTTATATATCACACTGAACCAGAATCAACTCCAAAAAGATCAAAGACCTCTGAGTCAAAGCAGACACTCTGAAAACATTAGAAGGTATAATAGGAGAAACCCTAGTTCTCCTTGGGACAGACCAAAATTTTCTTAATAGAGACCCAGAAACGCAACAAATCAAAGAAAGGTTGGACAAATGGGATTGCATGGAATTGCAGAGCTTCTGCATGGCAAAGGACATAGCTAGTAAGATCAATCAAAAGTCCACGGATTGGGAGAAAATCTTCAGTAGCCATACAATGGACAAGGGTCTCATATCTAAAATGTACCTGGAACTCAAAAAATTGACTCCTCCAAGAACAAATCTTCAAAGAAACAACTGCCCAATAAATAAGTGGGCTAAAGACTTTAAGAGAAACTTTTCTGAAGAGGAAAGAAGGATGGCCAATAGACACATGAAGAAATGCTCAACCTCCCTAGCCATTAAAGAAATGCAAATCGAAACAACATTGAGATACCACCTCACCCCAGTTAGAAAGGCTATAATCAAGAACTATAATAACAACAGGTGCTGGAGGGGATGTGTACAGAAGGGAACCTCACTGCATTGTTGGTGGGAATGTAAACTTGTTCAACCACTTGGGAAAGCAGTATGGAGTTTCCTCAAAAGACTCCACATAGAGCCTCCCTATGACCCAGCAATCCCACTTTTGGGCATTTACCCAAATTTTCACAAACAAGACCACACTAAGCTACCTGCACGACTATGTTTATGCAGCATTATTTACCATAGCTAAGATATGGAACCAGCCCAGATGCCCCTTAGTAGATGAATGGATCAACAAAATGTGGTATATATACACAATGGAATTCTATACCTCTATCAGAAAGAATGACATTGCCCCATTTGTTAGAAAATGGAAAGACTTGGAAAAATTATATTAAGTGAAGTAATCCATGCCCAAAGAAACATAGGTCCCATGGTTTCCCTTACTTGCAATAACTAGCATATGTCTGAGTCAAGCAGAAAAGGTCAGACAAGTTGATGTTAGGAAAATGAACCCTATGATATGTATTCAAATGTTTTTTTTTCTTTCATGTGATTGTTTCTAACACATTTATAAGATTATTTCTTTGTTTTTCCCCCATGGTATAACCCCTGCTTTCACTGTATTTGATGTTGGTGTATTTTGTGGAGGGGAAGGGAAAAATCAAATCAAATCATTTAAGTAGGGATACAGGTGGACCCATTGCAACAATGAGATGTACAAGTCGTTATGTCAAAATACGATCTTTACAACTGTGGTGGGGGTGGGGGGCATTGGGGGATGATTGTGTAGGGGGGTGGGGGCCGGGAGAGAATGGGAAAGGACAGGGAGGGGAAACAAAAAAGGAAGAGGCTACGATGCTTGATAAGAAATGTACCCATTATCTTGCCCATGTAATTGTAAACCCTCTGTACAGTATTTTCACAATTTAAAATAAAAGAAAAAAGGAACAATTAAATTTTGGATTATAAAAAATTATACACAACAGTTATACTACATTGACTAATTTTCAATTAATACTTTATTAGTTATTCAATCATGTTACTTAAAAAGGAAGGAACAATTTAAATAGCAATAATCGGTAGTAAAATTTTATATGCAATTTCCTAGTATACAGATATCTCTCTCTTGTTTTATACATATGCATCTATTTATCTATCTACCAATCTACATATTTATGTGTTCATACACTTGTCAGTCATGGGGCTCATTTGTAGATTGCTCACCTACTACGTACAAAGCCCTGGGTTCGATTCCTCACTACCTTGTGCACCGAAAAATCTAGAAGTCGTGCTGTTGCTTAAGCAGTTGAGCACTCACTTTGAGCATAAAAGCTTCGGGACTGTGTCTAGACCCTTTCTCAAGACCCAGGATTGGCACCAAAAAAAAAAAAAAATAGAATGTTCTGACTGTAACAATATAAGGATACTACTGCAAATACTTCATCACAGAACAAGCATGGAGTCTGGTGCTTGCAGCTGCCATCTTACCTGACTTAGCCAGAGATAAACCACTGGAACCCAGCTCCACGGAACCAGAAGCTGCTGGTTCACTCACCACTGTCATCCAAGCTACTCGGGGGCTGATCTGTGAAACTCTGAGCTGTGTTTCACAGTAGTAGAGATCTAGCCTTGAGCAAGAGATCTTAGAACAGTACCCCCAAATTTTCAGTGCATTCCCCGTGGCTCCTTGCAACAGAGAGTTATGATCTAGACGTCTGTAGCTGAGGTCTGTCACCCTGCCTACTCAAGAATCTGAGATGTGAGGATCTGGGTTCCAAAGTATCCCAGACACAAAAGTTCCCATGAGACTATTATCTCCTATTCACCACTTAGAAACTTGAAATGGAAGCTGGGCACCAGTGATTAACGCCTGTCATCCAAACTACTCAGGAGCCTGAGAGATGAGGATCATGGTCCAAAGCCAGCCTGGTCAGGAAATTCCTTGAGATGGACAATTCTCACCAGTGACCCACCAAAAACCTGAAGGGGTGCTGTAGCTTAAGTGGTAGAGTGCTTGGTTTTAGCTGAAGAGCTCTAGGATAGATGGCACCCAGGCCTAGACTTCAACTCTTCCAACTTACAAGAAAAGAAAAGAAAGAAAGAAACCTAAAGAGGAGGGTTTAGACTGCTTTGCATGTATGAATCCCTGGATTTGAATCCTCACTACCACATCACTAGAAAAAAGCCTGAAGTGGCCCTGTGGCTCAAGGGGTAGAGTGCTATCTTTGTACAGGAGAAACTCAGGAACCATGCTCAGGTCCTGAGGTCAAGTTCCAGGACAAGTGTATGCGTGCGTGCACACACACACACACACACACACACACACACACACACACACAAAGATACCAGAAGTGAAGCTGTGACACCAAATGGTGGTAAAGCACTGAGCTTCTCTTCTGAGCTCATGGTCAGCACCCTGGCCCTGTGTTCAACCCAGAAACCTAGCCATCCAGGGCTCAATTAGGATAGGTCAAAGGTTTCAAAATCTGATGCACTTCACCAGCCCTAGATGACAGGAAACTTTGGGATTTTGCACAAATGCTTAGATTAGCAAGCTTCTGGAAACCTAGGGATGCACCATTGCCAATTAGGAATCTTTTCATTAGGTTCAGCTCCCTTATTATCTGCAAGAAGGACCCATGAATAAATTGTAGCAGGTTATTTCAATACTGGAACATAATCTAACAAAGACAGGATAAGTGCAGGGAACTTGGCCTGCCACAGGAGGTGGCACAAATGAAAGCTTCCTGGGGAGAAAGATAGCTTAGAGTACAAAGAGGCCTTTTTCTCCTGGCCTTCAAATTCTGCCTACACTCTTCCTCACTAATTGGCTCAGATGGAGTTGTTTGTTACACAGCTGTACAGGAATGAGGCCTTTTTGTCTGTCTGTCCAGACCATGAGGCAGACTTCCTCCAATAGCCTGGAGTGCACAGAAACCCTCAGGCAACACTGGGAACAGTGAGGGAAGCCCCGGAACAGGCACTGTCTTGAAAGCACTCTCTGTGCTATGAAATCATTCTATTCAAAGCAAATTTCCTAGCTGGGTGCCTTTCAACATAGCGACTCTGGATCTTCACCAATAGAAATACATGCATACATACATGGGGAGACATGGATTTACTGGCTTTTTCTTTTTTGGCAGGTCCAGGGCTTGTACTATGAGCCTAGGCACTCTCCCAGAGCTCCTTTTGTTCAAGGGTGGTGCTCTGCCCTTGAGTTTCAGTCCCACTCATGGGTTTTTATATTCCTGTGATCCCTTAGAAATAAGAGTGTCCTGAACTTTCCTGTCCCGACTGAATTCAAGCTGCCATTCTCTAACTCTTAGCCTCCTGAAGAGCTACGATTACAAGTATGAGCCTCTGAGACTTGGCTTTCTTTTATTCTTGTTGTTCTATGTTTTATCATGACAATCTGAAATCTTCACAGTGTCATACTAATGGTTTGCATTTCGAAGTAAACTACCGAGGCCTGGAGTTCAAATGCCAGGACTGACACCTACAAATGGAGGGAGATCTTGAGAAAATAATTCCTATTCATGGGAGTGCTTAATGGAATGTTATAAAAGTAACAATTAAATCCTCAATTTTTCATGATTCTCTTAAAGAATGCCAAAAAGTGTTGGATTATGTCTTTAATTCTAGCACCATGGTATGATTCTCCTAATTACAGAATACTGAGTACTTTTACATTAGTGCTTTAATAAGTATTCAACCATGATACTTCATTAAATGGAGGCTTAATTTAATAACTAATAATTCACAATATATGTTATTCAATATCCTCATATTGTCTCTCTCATATATATAGAGAGCAAACTACACATCTATCTATCTATCTATCTATCTATCTATATCTATATTTAAATCTATATTTAGGCCACTACTATGGCTTGATCACACGTCCTCAGAACTGGCTGGCAGCTCAATTTGCCAAATTCTTTGTCTACAACTGACACTTTCATGAATTGGGCATTGTGAGCTGTGAGTTCATATCCCAGAATGGCCAAAAGTTTATAGGTGGAGTAAGAAGCCTCTTTTGACACATTATTTTCCTTCTCTGTAAAAGTCCTGGGTCTCAGGGTGATGTAAAATCCACGTGCAAATATATCCATGTGATACAATTTAATAAATCTAATAAATATTATATATGTAATAATAATAAAATAAAGAATAAATAAATAAGGGTAATAAATGTCATATGGGGTAAACCCATGTATGTAAAAAGATCTCATACATGAATATTATTTTTTCCAGTGCCGTGGCTTGAATTCGGCCCTGGAAATTGGTCTGAATTTATTGTTTTCAATGATGGTGAGTTTCCTCTCCCCCACAGAGCCACAGAGTTACCCAGACCTTGAGTTCAAATCCCAGGCCTGACAGAAAAATGGTACAAATTCCAACTTATTTTTCTTTGGCCAGGCCCGGGGCTTGAACTCAGCTTGTATCAACTCTGCCTCAGCTTTGATTATCCTAGGCTGTGGTGCAACCTCTGGACCCACAGTCCATCCTGAGATCCCAGGACCCAAGTTTAAATCTCGGGCTGGCAAAAAAAAAAAAGGTGAAGGGCTGGGAACGTGGCTCAATAGTAGAGTGCTTGCCTTGCATGCATAAGGCCCTGGGTTCGATTCCTCAGCACCACATAAGCAGAAACAAGCTGGAAGTGGTGCTATGGCTCAAATGGTAGAACGATAGCCTTGAGCTGAAGATTTGAGGTACAGCGCCCAGACCCAGACTTCTGGCCCCACAACAGACAAAAAAAATAGATGGGGGAAAAAAGGAGAAGTATAAAACTGGGAAGTTCTGGAAGTCAGATTTACATTTTTTTTTCCTTTGCATTGTGACCATCCTGTGTCTAAATGACAGGACCCGAAAACTGTACATGGCCTTGCATTGTTGAAGTTTGGTGGGCTATCAGGGAACCCACAGCCTGAACCAGCAACCTAGGTCCAGGGTTCGGATCCCGGGACTGCTACCTACAAATGGCAGGAGATCCTAAGAAACATATTCCGATAGACATTCATATGAATGGAATGTTGTAAAAGTAACAATTGTATTAGTATTTAGTGTATGATTATATTAAAATTATACACAATAATCATAGTACATTGACTAATTTTCAATAAATACTTTATTATGTATTTAACCATGATACTTAAATAAAGGAAGAAATAATTTATTTTGGTTTAGTTTTCTCCATCATGAACATTCAACTTAGAGCCTAGGCACTGACTTTCCTCTTGGGCTCATGGCTAGCACTCTACCTCGTAGCTAAGGACCCCCTTGGAGCAAAGTGTGTCTTTAGCTGAGGTCTGTCCTCCTGCCTTCTCAGGAAGCTGATGATCTGAGTTCCAAACTATGCCAGACACAAAAGGTCCCATGAGAATATTATCTCCTATTCACCACTTAGAAACTTGAAGTGGAAGCTGGGCACTGGTGACTCATGCCTGTCATCCTAGCTACTCAGGATCCTGAGAGCTGAGGATCACAGTCCAAAGCCAGTCTGGGCAGGAGATTCGTTGAGATGCTTATCTCCAGTGAACCACCAGAAAGCCTGAAGGGGCGCTGTAGCTCAAGTGGTAGAGTGCTAGACTTGAGCACCCAGTCCCAGACTTCAACTCCTCCAACTACAAGAAGAGAAAGAAAGAAACCTGAAGTGGAGTGCTGGAAATGTGTCTTAGGGGTAGAGTGCTTTGCATGTATGAAACCCTGGGTTTGAATCCTCAGTACTACATCCCTAGAAAAAAAAAGCCTGAAGTGGTTTTATGGCTCAAGTGGTAATGCACTATCCTTGTACAGGAGAAACTCAGGTACAGAGCTGAGGTACTGAGTTCAAGCTCCAGGACTGGTGTTTGCACACACACACACAGACACAGACACATACACACACCTACACACACACAGACATACACACACACACACACACACAGATACCATAAGTGAAGCTGTGACACTAAATGGTAAAGAAAAGAGCTTCTGCTCTGAGCTCTTGGTCAGCACCCTGGCCCTGTGTTAAACCCCATAATATAAACACCCAGAGCCCAACTAGGAGAAGGCAAAGGTTTCAAAATCTGATGAGTTTCACCAGCACTAGATGACAGGAAGCATTGTGATTTTGCACAAGTGCTTAGATTTAGCAAGCATCCGGGAAACTAGGGAGGCACCTTTGCCAATTAGGAATCTTTTCATTAGGTTCAGCTCACTTGTTTTCTGCCAGAAGGACCCTTGAATTAATTGTAGCCGTTTTTTTCAACACTGGAACATAGTCTAACAAAGACAGGGTGAGTGCAGGAAACATGGACTGCCCCGAGAGGCAGCACAAATGAAGTCTTCCTGTCAAAAGAGAGCACTGGGAGGAGAGATAGCTTGGGGTACAAAGAGGCCTTTTCCTCCTGGTCTTCAGAGTCTGCCCTCATCCTCACTCTTTGCTCATCCTCACTAATTGCTACAGATGAATTGTTTGTTACACAGATGTTCAAGAGGGAGGCCTTTTGTCTGCCTGTTCCAACATTGAGGCAGACTTCCTCCAGCAGTCTGGGGTGCACAGAAGCCCTCAGGGTACACTGGGAACAGTGAGGGGAGCCCTGGAACATGCACTGTCTTGAAAGCATTCTCTGTGCTATGAAATCATTCCATTCATACCTTTCTTCATAGCAACTCTAGATGTTCACTGCTAGAAATACATGCATACATACACAGACACATGGAGCTACTGGCTCTATTCTTGTAGCAGGTCCTGAGGCTTGAAC
Organism: Dipodomys spectabilis; assembly: GCF_019054845.1. Classification (NCBI taxonomy): domain Eukaryota; kingdom Metazoa; phylum Chordata; class Mammalia; order Rodentia; family Heteromyidae; genus Dipodomys; species Dipodomys spectabilis. The sequence continues at coordinate 104,928 of NW_024871216.1, forward strand.
TGTGACCCTAGGCACTATCCCTGAATTTCTTTTTCTCAAGGAAGCACCGTATTGTGTCTTAACCCATGATTACCCTAGGCTGGTTTGCCGCATTTACACCCACAGATGATCCAGTCATCGTAGGACCCCAGTTCAACTCCCAGCACTGGCAAAAATACATCAAACCAACAAAAATGGAGGAGGAAAAATCCAGCAAGTTTTACACAACCATTTTACCTTTGTTTCCTTTGCACTGTGACCACCATGGGTCTTAATGTCTCGGCTTGAAAATTGTTTGTGACCTTGCATGGCCGAAGGCTCACGGATTGTTCGTGAAGCCTGAGCCCAACCCAGATACCTAGGCCGTGAGTTCGATCCTCGGACTGCCACCTACACACAACTGAAGATCCTAGGAAACTCGTTCCTATCTATAGGAACATTAATAGTATGTTTGACATGTACAAATTGAATTACTATTTAGCTAGACTTTCTAGTATAATATTGTATGCATAAATATATGTCATTGAATAATTTAATTAATAACTTATTAAGTCTTCTACCGTGATTAATTAATAGAGGCATAATTTTAGACCAAATAATTGGTAGTAATAGAATATATAATTGGTAGTAATAGAATATACAAAAATAAGATATAGACATCACTTTATATAGAGTTATACACTAGAATCTACATAAATGTCTGTCTCTGTATACAATTATTTATAGATCCATATTCATATGTAAATACACACACTGCAGTCTACATATCTATCTTTTTATATATTGGCCACTCCTAGGGCTTGATCTCAGGTCCTCAAATTTGCCGGACAACTTCATTTGCATCAGACTGGTGTGCTAACGTTGAGCCATTCATGAAGTTGGCCTTCTAGGGTCGGAGTTCAAATCACAGAACTGCCAAAAACTTAATCCTGGTGGAAGAACTCAATTGTCCCACTAGTTTTCCTTATGGGTGTCAAAATTCCTGGGTCTCAGGAATGATGTATAATACATCGGCAAATTTATGTCCTATGTAATAGGATGTAAAAAATGTTATATATGTAATCATACTCACTAAAATACACAAGAAATTCATAAAAATAAAATAAAACGAATAACTACACGAACTGCAATATAAGTAAACATGTGTATGCAAGTATAAATCATGTATTTAAAATGTATATGAATATTATTTTTTGAGGGCTAAGACTTGAATTCAGGCCCTGGGAACAGGCCTGACTTTCTTGTCTTCCAGCACGGTGAGCTTCCCCTTCCCTGACAATCCTGCAGATTTACTCAGACTCTGAATTCAAATCCCAGGCCTGGCAGAAAAAATGGTGTGAATTCTAAGCCAAGGAGCCTCATAATTTTTAAAATATTTTTAATGAATTTATTTATATATTTTTAGTTTGTCAAGCACAGGGCTTGAACTCAGGTTGTGGCAACTCTGCCTCATCTTTGATCACTCTAGGCTGGGGTGCAACCACTGGACCCACAACCGAACCTGGGTTCCTGGGCCCCAAAGATTTACAGGAAAAATATAAATAAAATGACACAGATAAAAATCTGGCAACTTGCAGATGGCTGTCTGTTTTACATTTGTTTTTTTTTCAAGGTGACCATCTTAGGTCTGAATGACATTGCTGAAAATTTTCTAACCTGACTTTGCTGAAGCCTGGTGGGCTACCAGGCAAGCCATAGGTCAACACTGCAACATAGGCCCTGTGGTCGAGACCCGGTCTCGACCCCTACCAATGGTGGGAGATCCTAAGAGTCTCATTCCTATTCATAGGAATACTGATGGAAGATTATGAATGTCAAGATTAAATCAATTGTTCCTGAATGATACTACTATAAAATTAGTGATTTTAGGAGGCCGATGGATTTTAAAGAATATTTTGACACATTAAAGAATACTATTAATTACATGGACACAATAGTTTTGTGATAGTGGTTAATTAAATTAATAATTCATTAAGGATGAACACAATAATATTAATTACATGGGGGCATAATAAATACCCAAGGATTGTTAAAAATGTAGTCTATTTAAGTGAAGAATGTATAAACATCTCTGGCATTCTATAAAGATCTATATTTATTTGTGTACTACCATCCGCATGTCAATCTATCTTATTTTGTCAACCCCTGGGGCCGGATCTCAGGTGCTGGGAACTGCTTGTCAGCTCCATATGGCCCAGGCTGGCCATGCTGACACTTACCCATTCTTGAATTGGGCCTTGTAGGCTTTGAGTTCAGATGCCAGCACTCACAAAAATTGAATCGTGGACTAAGAAGCACTGGTGACACATGTTTTCCTTTTCTGTGAGTGTCTGGTGTCCGGTGTGAAGTTTCTTACATAGGCAAATCTATATCCCATGTAATAAATGTAATAAATGTTCTATGAGTAATACCAGTCAATAAAATAAATGGTAAATAAATGAATAAAACAACAAATAAAATGCATAACTACACTAAGCGCAATATGGGTCAACATATGAGGCTCAGTCTCATGGCATGGGAACTGCCTGGCAGCTGAATTGGCTAGAGGCTGCTGTGCTGACACTCACACATTCATGAACTGAGCCTTCTAGGCCCTGAGTTTAGATCCCAGCCCTGCCAAAAATGCAATCTTGGTGTAAGAAGCTGAGAGTGACACATATTTTCCTTTTCTATGAAATTGCTCGGTGTCAGGTAGAATGTATAATTCATATGCAAATCAATATGCTATGTAATAGGGTATCATAAAGGTAAAAATGTCATAGGTGGAAGAATTGTCACTATAATAAATGAAAAACAGATTGAATTAGTAGTGAATCATTCTGGGATAATATTAGACAAAATAATTATAGGATGTGGATTAAGTTTAGTTACTATATTATTAAGCATTAACAGAATGAAAAGTAAATGGAGACATAGTTAAATACCTAATAATTGGTAGTAACACATGATGCATAAATTAATTATAAGCAGACGTCTAATTCTATAAAATATGTAATCCTATGTATGGATGTATGTACATATATGATAAACAATAACAATATATTGAGTAATAATGAATGTTTTATTAATTGTTCAACTGGGATCCATCATAAAATGGAGACATCATTTAATACCTAATAATTGGTAGTACTATTAGCTATAATTTAATAATATGCATACCTCTGTCTCTCTTTATTTTTTTAGGGGGGGTCCAGTCGTGGGCCTGAAGTCTGGGCCTGGGCGCTGTCCCTCAGCCCTTCAGCTCAAGGCTAGCACTCTACCACTTGAGCCACAGCACCACTTCCGGCTTTTTTTCTGCTTATGTGGTGCTGAGGATTCGAACTCAGGGCCTCATGCTTGCAAGGCAAGCGCTCTATCACTGAGTCACCTTCCCAGACCACATATCTCTTTTTGTATATATAATATTTATATACAGCAATTTCTATTTATACCTCATGCACTCCTGGGACTGGGTGATTGAGTGCTGGCCTAGTAAGCAGGAAGCTCTGGCTTCCATTCCTCAGTACCACATACAAAGAAAAACCGGAAGTTCTGCTTTCTTTCAATCAATTGTGTACTAGCCTGGAGCACAAATACTTGGGGAGAGTGTCTAAGCCCTTACTAAAGGCCCAGGACTGCCCCCAAAAAAGGTAGACTGTTCTAACTGCAACTATAGAAGGTCAAGACATCAAATACCTCATCACAGAGCAAGGTAGGAGTCTGGTGCTGACAGCTTCCACCTAACCTGACTTATCCAGATGTAAATCGCTGCAACCCAGCTCCACCGAACCAGACGCTGCTGGCTACCTCAGTCATTCTAGCTGCTCATGGGCTTTAAAACCCAGCCCTGGCAGGAAGTCTGTGAGACTCTTCAAAACGTAGTTCCAAGTCGTAGGGCTGTAGCCTTGAGCAAATGTTATTAGAACAGTATCCCTATATTTGAGTTCAAGCCCCATGGATAACCTCCCCCCCTAAAAAAAAACACCCCACTAAACTATTAGATGTGAACTTGTGTGGTTTGTGAAATGTTCCTCAAAGAATGGTGATACTGAAGAAAGCACGCTGATTTTAATGACAGCTTGTGGAATAGAGCTATGTGCTGAGTCCTTCATAGGGTGCTCTGTGCTGAGTAATGCACAGGGTGCTATGTGCTGAGTCCTTCACAGGTTACAGTGTGCTGAGTCCTGCATTGGGTTCTGGGTGCTGAGTCTTTCACATGATGCTGTGTGCTGAGTCCTTCAAACAGTGTCATGTGCTGTGTCCTTCACAGGTGCATTCATTCATCTGGTTCTTATAAGAGCTCCATAACTGAGATGCTTACGCAGATAAGAATATTGAGGCTCAGATATATCCCCATGGAAGGGACAAAATTAAGTATTACTGAAGACTAGTCAGTTGTCTCCTGCAGACCATTGTTTTGCTTTGTTTTTTTTCTCAGTCATGAACCTTGATCTCAGGACCTAGATTCTGACCCTTACCTCTTGGGCTCAAGGCTAGCATGCCACACGTGGAGCCAAGGATCCCTTTGCAGCAGAGTGCCATGGCCAAGGGGTCGATAGCTGAGGTCTGTCATCCTGCCTTCTCAGCAAGCTGAGATCTGAGGATCTGGGTTCTAAACTATCCCAGACACAAAAAGTCCCATGAGACTATTATCTCCAATTCACCACTAAGAAACATTAAGTGGAAGCTTGGTGCTTTTGGCTCATGACTATCATCCTAGGTTCTCAGGAGGATGAGAACTAAGGATCGTGGTTCAAAGCTGGAAAAGCTGTTGCTGCTATTGATGCATAACATACTGCTATTATTGGTATATATATATATATATATATATATATATATATATATATATATATATATATAAAACATATATATATATATATATATATACATATACATATATATATATACATATACATATATATAATTTGAATTTTTGGAAACTTTACCTGTGCTGTCAGCTTTGGAAAAAGTATCCCAGTTTATCGTGTTGAGTTGGCATTGTACAGAAATTAATAGCCATATTGGTCTAGAAATGTTAAACTTAATTTTTTTCCATTTGTACAGGGGTAAATGCACTGTATTAAATATGTAAGGTCTTATCTACATGGGTTTGATTACAGAAACTAATAAAGTATTCTCTAAATAAGGAGAAAAAAAAAAAGAACTAAGGATCATGGTTCAAAGCTAGCCTGGGCAGGAACGTCCTTGAGACACTTAGCTCCAATGGACCACCAGAAAACCTGAAGTGGAGCTGTGACTCAAGTGATAGAGCACAAGACTTGAACTGAAGAGCTCAGGGACAGCACCCAGGCCTAGACTTCAACTCCTACAACCGACAACATAAAAGAAAAACCAGAAACAATCTAACAAACCTGAAATACAAGGCTGGGAATGTGCCTTAGGGGTAGAGTGCTTTGCATATATGAAACCCTGGGCTTGATTACTCAGGACCACATCACTAGAAAAAGTATGAAGTGGTTCTGTGGCTCAAGTGAGAGAAGGCTATCCTTGTACAAGAGAAATTAGGTACAGTGCTGAGTTCAAGCTCCATGACTGTATGTGTGCACACACATGGACATACACACACAGACACACAGACACACATACACATAGACCAGAAGTGAAGCTCTGACACAAAATGGTAAAGCACTGGACTTCTCCACTGAACTTATCGTCAGCACCCAGGCCCTGTGTTTAACACCCAAACCTACCCACCCAAGGCCCAATTAGGAGAGGTCAAAATTTCAGAACCTGATGATCTTCACCAGCCCTAGATGACAGGAAGCTTTGTTATATCAGACATGTGCTTAGATTTCTCAAGCTTCCAGAAAACCAAGGAGAGGTATCATAGGCCTATCATCGCCGGCAATGTAATATTTCATTATATATTTCATTATATATTATATTGAGCACTGTATCTGAGCACCGGAATATAGTCTCACATAGGCAGGATAAGTGCACGGAACTTGGACTGCCACGGGAGGTGGCACAAATGAAGACTTCCTGTAAAAACAGAGCACTGGGAAGAGAGATAGCTTGTAGTGCAAAGAGGCCTTTTTCTCCTGGCCTTCAGAGCCCACCCACACTCATCCTATCTAACTGGCCTAGATGGAGTTGTTATTACAAAGCTGTACAGGACTGAGGCCTTTTGTCTGCCTGTACAGACAATGAGGGAGACTTCTTCCAGCAGGCCTGGGATGCAGAGAAACCCTCAGGCTACACTGGGAACAGTGAAGGGAGCCCTGGAACATACATTGTCATAAAAGTAGTCTCTGTGTTATGAAATCATTGTATTGAAAAAAATTCCTTGCTTGGTGCCATTCATCATATCTACTCTGGAGATTTGCCTATAGGAATACATCCATACATACACAAAGACATGGAGGTATAGGCTCTATTGGCGGTGGGCAGGTCCAGGGGTTGAACATTGAGCCTAGATGTTGCACCTGAATTCCTTTTACTCAAGGGTAGTGCATTAACCTTGAGTCACAGCCTCACTTCTGGGTTTTTCTGGGATCTCTTAGAAATAAAAATGTCATGTCCTTTCCTATGCTGGCTGGGTTCAAACTAAGATTCTCTACATCTCAGACTCTTAAGAAGCTGGGATTACACTGACACCTGCCTTACTTTTCTTCTTCATTTTTTTAATCTGCACAATCTGACTTCTTAACAGGATCATTCCAATAGTTTGAATTTATAAGTAAACTACCACAATATTCTTTATAGCTGCTTTCTCTGAGAAGGATTTTCTCTCCTCATCTTCTCTGGTCACAGATTTGAAGCCAAAAGTGAGAAATGAGTGCCACAGGATTTGGGAGCATATTCCACAGGACATGCCAGTTCTGTCACTTAGTATTGAGCTGAAATGAATTTACTGTCTCAAGATGAGAGGACCGAAGCTGGAGCGATCCTCATACTGTCTGCATTGCTCCTTTTGCCTATAAAATGATCTAATAATTATGAGTGTTTTGTGTCTCCAACCTTAAGTATCTGGAGAATACTAGAAGCAACTGCATGTTTCTGTTTTCTCTAGTACCTCCCGAGATTTAGACTAAGGGTTTGTGTGGAGAGGCTCCTCGGCGAATCCCTGAGAAAAGCCACTTGAAACCTCCTCAGGAGATCGCCATCCAAAGCCAGCTCGACCAGGAAAATCTGTGAGACTCTTATCTCCAATAAACCACCAGAAAACCAGAAGTGGAGCAGTGGCCCAGAGGGTAGAGCTCAAGCTTTAAGAGAACAAGCTGAGTGGGAGATTCAGTCCAGACCAGGCAGGAAAGCCTGGGAGGTGCTTATGTCCAATTAACAACCAGATGGCTGGAGCTGTGGTGGTGGTAGAGCCTCAGCCTTGAGCAAAACAGCTCAGGAACGCATTGGGCCCTGAGTTTAAGCCCTGGGATGGCCAAAAAGAAAATTCAAAAAGGGGAGGCCAAGTTTATGAATCAGTGCCCTACCTGCTTATGCGTGTAAATTACCTCCCTGAATGTAAACAGAGCACATGTAATGCTTCTGCTTTTATTTACTGATTTATTCTTCAGATATATTCATTGTGCATACTACATCATTCCCTTCACTTAAGGCGCATCTCTTTTCTCTTCTAGGGTTCCTGGCCTCTGTCTTTATATGATGCACAATTAAGCTTTTAGCAGCCTTTATTTACATTTTATTAAGAGGCCAATGCCACAAATGAGGCAGGGAAAGAGAAGATCAGGTTTCATAGTAGTAACCGGTATTCAGAAAATTAAACGTAAAATTAAACTTGAAATGAAAGCATGCTTAAGTAAAAATTACCATTAAGAAAAGATGAGGGGGCTGGGAATGTGGATTAGTGAGAGTGCCTAACATGCAAGAAGCCCTGTGTTTGATTTCTCAATAGCACATACACAGAAAAAGCCAGAATTGATGCTGTGGCTCAAGTAGTAGAGTGATATAGACAGTGCCCAGGCCTTGAGTTCAACCCAAGAACTGGCAAAAAGATACCTAGCTGGCTAGGTAGGTAGATTGATGATAGATAGATAGATAGATAGATAGATAGATAGATAGATAGATAGATAGATAGATAGATAGATAGATAGATAGATAGATAGATAGATAGAGAGACACATAGATACATAGATAGATACATAGATACATAATTACAGAGATACATAGATAGATGATAAATGAAGCTGATCTTGGTCGTTAGAAGGAAAGAAATGAACAATCCTGTCATGAGGCCTTTTACAGTGTGCCAGGACACCAGCATCGCCTTCACACAATCACAGAGCAAGAAGACAATCTCTGTCCCACTTCTCAGGCATCCGAAGGCCCCAGAGCCAAGAGGGCACAGCCAGGTTCTAACTCAGGTGCTTGGAGGCAGAAGAGAAATGGCATTGCCTCTCCTTGGACTGGGGATTTGCATTAATGATGTGGAGAATGAAGGAAGGAGAATGGCCTGGAAGAGGTAGAAGAGGGCCTTCAAATCTGACAGATGGAGAGTCAAAAACCCACTCCCTAAGACCAGAGAGCATGGTGTTTCTACTCTGTTCCTGCCCTCTCCCCCACTAAACTGGCTCACTATTATGAACTTAATGATAGCTTGAAGCTCGGTTCACCTGAGGGAGGAAGGTTAATTAGTCATTGTTTGAAGAGGCTGAGAAAAGCCTGACCCTAGTGTAAGTCTAACAAATATTTCAGGTTTCCCCCTATCTGGCTGTGCCTGGAATGAATGAAGTGGTTTTGCAGCTCACTTCACTGTTGTGTGTGTACATTCATCCTTGTAATCCTGCAGGCCTAGGTCTCTTCACCTAGCCCGGCTTTTGAAACTGTTTACTGTCCTCCAAATATAGTATTTTAGTGGAGTTCTTCCTGCCAACAGGGCTAAGACTTGGATCCTGAGAACTTCATTTGAACCCAGGATGGGTCAATGATGTGTCCTTCCTGCTTCTATAGCTCAAGAATTCTAAGAACATTTAGAATTCTTGAGCTATAGAAGCAGGAAAGACACATCATAAGAACATTTAGAGTGCGAGTAACTTCTCATCACCAAGCGAAACACAGGAAGCTCTTGAACATCTCACCTTTCAGAAGTGGAAGTCAGAGTGTCATAGACTTTCCTGCCCTGGCTGGCTTCAGCCTGAGACCTCAGCCTCATGTGCTAGGGTGATGGGCTTGAGCTACTGGTACTCTGCTAGCTTCAGAACTGTAATATTAGTCAACTGCTTATCACAAAGGGCTTGGGGATCATATTAATCTCTTCAACATTGGACCTTTCAGAACCCTGTAGGACACAAAGTTATAATGCTAGAGTCAGAGAAGCTGGGTATATGGATGTGTTCACTTGAACCTTGAGCTCTGACTCCAATTCTGGTTACATCTGTGTTCATTTTCCACAGGATGTTCTCATAATTAGCAAATAGAAAAAGTACTTTCATTAATCCTCACTTTTTTTCCAGTTGTGTGTCTTGTATCAAGCCTGGGCAGTGTCCCTGAGCCCTTCAGTTCAAGGTGAACACTCTACCACTTGAGCCACAGCACCATATGAGGCCTTTTGGTGGTTCATTGGAGATAAGAGTCTAACAGGCTTTCCTTGTGTAGGCTGTCTTTGAACTGTGGTACTCAAATCTCAGCCTCCAGAGAAGCTAGGTTTCCAGGAGTGAGCCACTGGCATCTAGCCTATTGTTTTTGACAGTCCTGGGGCTTGAACTTAGGGCCTGGGTACTGTCTCTGAGCTTCTTTTTCTCAAGCCTAGCACTGTACCACTTGAGCCACTCCACAGCTTCTGGCTTTTTCTGAGTATGTGGCTCTGAGAATTCAAATCTTGGCATTCATGCATGCTGAGCGAGCTCTTTACCACTAAGCCACATTTTAACCCCACCCTTGCAATTTTATCCCTCAATTTGCCTATCCTCAAGAAAAGGCTTCTGAGTATAAATTATGTAAAGAAATCCCTATAGGAAGATGTCCATAGATAAGTAAGACAAGGCTCATACTGGGGACAGATTCTAAACATCTTAAGACTGTGACAAATACCTCCATTTAATTATGTATTTTGTTTCAACATGTAATATAATATTAATGAAAAATGAGTCAATGTCTTAATTTATTTTGTATATTTTTATAATACATGTACAACATGTAAAATATGTGTACAATAACACTAAATACAATAAACAATAAATGAATCAAATAAATACAAAATCAATAATAAAAATAATAATATGTAATAAATATACATATGTAAGTATATATCATATATTACACATGCATGGAAATATTTTTTCCATTGCAGGGCCTTCATTTAGTTCCTGGGAACTCTAGCCTGAATTTCTTTTCCTCAAGTAGAGTGAGCTTCACCTTCACCCTTGTTGCAAAAGAGTTACTGGGCAATGCAATCAAATTCCAGCAATGGCAGAAATACTGGCCCAGTTCCAAGACAGTGACTTGATTTTTTTTAATGGAAGGAGTTATGTTTATTCAGTTCCATACTGAGCATTAAAAGCAAAGCAGTGTAGAATTTTGTACAGCTATTTAGACATCTTTCTCTTACGCCCCGAATGCTTCTCTGAGCATTATATTTTTTCGTTTTTTTTTGCACATTTTTAATTGTAAAAATGTTGTACTGAGAGTTACAGTTACATGAACAAGGTAATGAGTACATTTCCTACTGAGCATTGTTGCTTCCTCCTTTGTTTTCCTCCTACCATCCCTTCCCTCCAATCTCCACAATTGTTCCCCGTGCCAAGGTCAGTGACTTAATTTTTTATTTTTGGCTTGGCATGGGGTTTGAACTCAAGTATTGGCAATTCTGAACCTTCCCTGACATTGCTACAGATATACCAAGACCCTGAGTTCAAATCCCAGGCTAGGAAAGAAAATTAGCAGATATTTCAAACCAGGGAGATTTTTTTTATTTAGTTAAATAATTAATTAATTTTGTATTTATTCTTTTTGCTTTTGCCAGCCATGGGGATTGAACTCGGGGCGTGGAAACTCTGTCTCAGCTTTAATCACCCTAGGCTGGGGTGCAGCTTCCAGACCCACAGCCAGTCCTGGGATCCTAGGCCCAGAGGGCTTGCAGGATGAAATAAAAAGTGGGATAGCACAAAAAGTCACAAGCTGCAGAGGAATGGAGGTTTTGCTTTTTTTTTCTTTGCACGGTGACTCAGTTGCAAAGTGGACCTGACCTGCCATAGCTGAAGGCTGGTGGACTATCAGGAAAGCTACAGGCCGACCTGTCAACATAGGCCTCATTTTCAAATCCCAGTCCTGACAACTACCAATGGCAGGAGATCACAAGAGACTCGATTGAGAGAGTAGTTTGTGCATCACTCAAGTCTAAAATTGTATGCAATAATCCAAGGATGCTGATGGATCTTTTTTTGGGGGAGGGGGGCGTCCAGTCATGGAGCCTGAAAACTGGGCCTGGGCAATGTCCTTCAGCTCTTCTCTCAAGGCTAGCACTCTACCCATTGAGCCACAGCACCATTTCCAGGTTTTTCTTTTTTCTGCTTATGTGGTGCTGAGGAATCAAATTCAGGCCTCATGCATGCAAGACGAGCGCTCTACCACTGAGCAACCTTCCGAGCCCCTGATTGATCTTAATTAATAGTTTATTAAGCATGGAAAGAATAATATTCCTTCAATGGCAGTATAATAAATACCTAAGAGTTGGTCGGAATGTAGTAGAGGTCATTCAGTCATAGATAGACAGCTCTGGCACTCTTTACCAATATATATTTATTTGTATTCCACCATCTGGCTATTCATATATTGCTGTTTTGGCCAAACCTGGGACTCGATCTCAGTATGTGGGAACCACCTGACAATTTCATTGTCTAGCTGCTGCCGCGCTCACACTCACCCATTCATGAATTGGGCCTGCTAGACACTGACTTCAGATCCCAGCACTGCCAAAAATTTAATCTTGGAGTAAGAAGCTGAGTGTGACACATGTTTTCCTTTTCTGGGAGAGTCCTGGGTGTCAGGCATAATGGAGACCACATCTGCCAATCTAGATGCTATGTGATAGGATGTAAACAATGTAATAAATGGTATTGGTGTCATCAGAGTCAATAAAATATATGGTAAATAAATGAATAAAACAAATAAAATGAAATAAAATGAATAACCACATCAAACATGATATGGACTGAATATCTATATGGAAGTATAAATCCTATCTTTAAAATCTATATAAAGAGTATGTTTTCGAGGACTGAGGCTTGAATTCAGGCCTAGGGAACAGTCCTGACTTTTTCTCTTCAAGCATGGTGAGATTCTCCTTCCCCCACAGTGCTGCATATTTACCCTGACCTTGAGTTCAAATTCCAGGCCTGGCAGAAAAAAATACCACGAATTGCAAACCAGGGAGTTAAGTAATTTTTTTTTTTTTTTACTTTTTTTAGTTGTCTTATTTTTTTTTCTTTTTTCTTTTCTTTTCCTTTTTTTTTTTTGGCCATGCATGTGGCTTGAACTCAGATCGTGGCAGCTCTGCCTAAGCTTCTATCACACTACCCTCCGGAACCAAAGCTGATCCTGGAATCCTAAGACCCGAGGTCTGACAGGAAAACAAAATGAAAATGGCACCAAAAAAAAAAAAAAAGCCGCGAGCCGCACATGGTAGGTGGTTTCTTGGCTTTGGTTCCTTGCACGGTGACCATCATAGGTCTGAATGACATGGCTTCAACACACAGGTGACCTGTCATTGCTGAAGGCTGGCTGGCTGTCAGAAAAGCCATAGGCCAACCACAAAACAGAATGCCTGAGTTCAAATCCCCATCCTGACACCTACCAATGGCAGAAGATCCCAAGACACTCCTGCCCATTCATAGAAGTTCAGATGGAGTGGTATCCAACTCATGATTGAATGAGTAGTCCGTGCAGCTGTCTAGTCTCAAATTAGATACAATAATCCTAGGATGCATATTGAATTTAATTAATGGTTAATTAGGCACAAAAAGAATAATATTCCTACAATTGAGGCATAACAAATACCAAAGACTTGGTAGGAATGTAGTAGATGTCATTGAATACTAGATACATGGCTATGGCACTCTGTACTAATACAAATTTATTGATATACTACCACCTGCCTATCTATCTATGGCTATTTTGGTCACCCCTGATGCTCAATCTCACCTCCTGACAAAAATTTCATCCTTGAGTTAGAAGCCAAGTGTGACATCTGTTTTTCGTTTCTGTGAGAGTGCTGGGTGTCAGGCATGATGGATAACAAGTCTACAATTCTAAATGCTATGTGATAGGATGTTAGGTATACATGGTTAGGTATATAATACATGGTTAGGTATCATCACAGTCAATAAAATTAATGTCAAATAAATGAATAAAACAAAAAATACAATGAATAACCACACCAAACATAATATAGAATGAACATCTGTATAGAAGTTCAATCCTATCTTTAAAATGTATATAAGGAGTATGTTTTACAGGGCTAGGGCCTGAATTGAGGCCTAGGGAACAGGCCTGACTTTCTGGTCTTCAAGCACAGTGAGCTACCCCTTCCCCCACAGTGCAACAGAGGTACCTGGACGCCAAGTTCAAATCCCAGGCCTTGCAGACAAAAAATGTCACACATTCCAAGCCAGGGTGCTTCATTAGCATTTTTAATATTTTTTTAAAGTTCACTTTGCCTTTATTTGATACATTTTGATTTTAAAACATGATATTTTTTCTAAAAAGGGGTTTAAACTTTTACATTTTAGCATAGCACATTGGTGTTTCTATTTTGGTCATCTGCCATGAAGGGTGAGAATGAAAATGAGGACATTATTTCTCCCTAGAAGGTTGGGAGAGTTGATGTTATTTCTTTTTTTTTTTTTTTTTGGTTGGTCCTGGGGCTTGAACTCTGGGCTTGGGCGCTGTCCCTGCACTCTTCAGATCAATGTGAGCACTCTACCTCTTGAGCCTCAGCACCACTTCTGGTTTTCTAGTGGTTTATTAGAGATAAGAGTCTCATGGACTTTCTTGCCTGGGCTGGCTTTTAACTGTGACCCTCAGATCTTAGCCTCCTGAGTAGGTAGGATTACAGGCTTGAGTCATCGGCACCTGGCAACTGATGTTTTTTCTATTCAGAGTTACTTTTGTAATTATAAACTGTCTGCAATTTGTGTGAGTTTTCCTCAGTGCCTACCACGAAATACACTAGGGTGTCTTCATACCACAAAAGGTTGGGTTTGTGGATAAAAACTCACTTGTGTGAGGAGAGTAGGAACTTTTAAGCATTTTGGGAATAAACTGGATTGTAAAATTAAAAACAAAAACATTGGGACTGGGATGTAGCCCAGCAGTGGAGTAGTTGCCTAAAGAGCATAAGACCCTGGAAGAAAAGTTTCCTAAAGATTAGAATGTTAAAATTTTTTATGAACAAACTTCTTTCTTCGGTGGTGGGGCTTGAACTCTTGGCTTGGGCTTTATCCCTGTGCTCTTCAGACCAAAGGCGTGCAATCTACTGCTTGAGCTACAGCACCACTTCCAGTTTTCTAGTGGTTTAATGGAGATAAGAGTTTCACGGCCTTTCCTGCCAGAGCAGGCCTTGAACCACCATCCTCAGATCTCTGCCTCCTGAGTAACTAGGATCATAGGCATGGGCCTCATGTGCCTGGCACATGAACAAAAGTCTTAAAGATTGATTCTGAAGAAAGAAACTTGGAATATACTTTTAGTACAAATAATTTATAATGCCATGGTTAAGGCACTAATTCAGAAGTATTTATTCATTGGCTGGTTTCTTAGCTTATTCACATATATATACATTATTAATATATATACACAACATATACATTATTAACGTATACATATATATTAGTAGAAACATAGCTTTGAAGTGTACCTAAGAACATATGTGATCATGTAAAGTTATACAACTGCACAAGCTTGATCTTTTTTTCCCTTTGTTTGGTACCCTAAATTAGGTGGGATTTGTGTACTGTTGTTTGTTCTCTGTTTTTGGAGGAGTTCTCCCCCCTTTATGCCCCAAACCCCCTCTCCCTGCACTTGAACTCAGCTTGCTCTTTCTTGGCTTTGTTTTTCATAGCTGATTTTCTACCAATTCAGCCATCCCTGTTGCCTGGTTTTTGGCCAGTTAATTGGAGATGACATCTCTCAGGCTTTTCTGCTTGGATTGGCTTTGAAACTTAGTCTTCCACTTCTCACCTCTGAGTAGCTGGGATTACAGATGTGAGCCACTGGGGTACCTATGGATAAATTAGACTTTGGTTGATGTATTCATTCTGTTTTTCTATGCATGGGATGATCTACTATAGAATTTCTGTGAATGTCCTGGGTCTGAAGTAAGATATATAATGCATATGTAAATCTGTATAGTTCTTAGAAGAGGTAATCAATTTAACATATAAGTATAATAATAGTCAACAAAAATAATGAAGGAATGAATAATACAAAAAGTAAAATAAATATACTCAAAGCAATATGCAATAAGCATAAGTATGTAGATATTAATCATTATTTCAAATGTGGATGAATATTACTTTAACAGGACTGGGGATTGAATTCAGGCCTAGGGAACAGGCCTGAATTGCTTGTGTTCAAAGCGGGTAAGTTTCTCTGTCCCCAACAGTGCATTAGAGTTACCCAGTCTCCGAGTTCAATTCCCAGGCCTGGCAGAAAAAAAAGGCATGAATTCCAAGCCAGGGAGCTTCATTAGTAATATATATATATCATGGGACTTGAACTCTGGCCTTGGAAGATGTCCTTGGGCTCTTCAGCTCAAGGCGAGCACTCTACCACTTGAACTACAGCGCTACTTCGCTACTTCGGGTTTTATAGTGGTTTAATGGAGATAAGAGTCTCAAGGACTTTCCTGCTCGGGTTGGCTTTGAACTGCAATTTTCAGATCTCAGCCTCCTGAGTAGCTAAGATTACAGGCGTGAGCCTTTGGTGCCCGACTATTTTTAATATTTTAAAATTATTTCATTTATTTATTCATTCACTCATTCATTCATTATTATTTATTGCCAAGCACAGGGATTGAACTCAGGTCGTGGCAACTCTGCCTCAACTAATATCACCCTAGGCTGGGATGGTGCAATATCTGGACCCATAGCCCATCTTGGGATCCCAGGCCTCGGGGGCTAACAGGAAAACAAAATGAAAACGGCAGTGAAAAATAGTCACAAACTGTGGATGGATGGCGGTTTCTTGGTTTTCCTTACTTGCATGGTGACCATCCTGGGTCCAAATGACAAGGCTGCAACCTGTATGTCACCTAGCATTGCTGAAGGCTGGCAGGCTGTTAACGAAGTCATAGGCCAACCTGGACACATAGGCCCTGAGTTTGAATCCCGGTCATGCCAGTATAAAGGGCTGGAGAGCCTAAGAAACTCTTGTCTGTCCCTAGGAACACCAGAGGAATGTGATCAATGTTATGTTTGGATGATTGGTTGAATAGTTCATAAATCAGTCTAGCATAAAATTAGACCTAATAATCACAGGACACAAATTGATTTTAATTCATAGTTTATTATGCATTAAAAGAATACTATTCATTAAATGGAGTCCTCACTAAAGACCTGAGAATCCGTAGGAACACAGTATATGTCATTTAATACAAGATAGACACCACTGGCAGTATGTAAATACCTAAATATATATTTATCTGTATACCACTGTCTGCATAGAAAGGTATTGCTCTTTTGGCCAAACCTGTGGCTCCATCCCAGGTCCTGGGATTCACTTGGCAGCTGAATGGGCTAGAGGCTGCCATGCTGACACTCAGCCATTCATGAATTGAGCCTCTTTGGCCCTCAGTTCAGGTCCCAGCATTGCCAAAAATTTTATCTTGCAGTAAGATTCCAAGTGTGACACCTGTTTTCCTTTTCTGTGCAAATGCTGGGTGTCAGGTATGATGTATATAGTATTAGTATGTCTGCAAAGCTACGTGCTATGGAATAGATTGGAATAAATGTAATAAATATTATAGGTGTACTCAGGATCAATAAAATAATTGGTAAATAAATAAATACTAAAATATAATGAAACACTCCAGCAAACACGATATGGACTGAGCATATGGATGTTAGTATAAATCATATACTAAAACTTACTATAAATGTTATGTTCTCCAGGATTGGGGCTAGAATTCAGGCCTAGGGAACTGTCCTGAATTTCTTATCTTCGAGGAAGGTAAACTTCCCCTTTTTCCCACAGTGCACCAGATTAACTCAGACTCCGAGTTCAAACCTCAAGACTAGCAGGAAAAAAAAAGGCACAAATTCCAAGCCAGGGAGCTTCATTAGTCCTTTTAATATTTTTAGGTTTTATTTATTTATTTATTTATTTGCCAATCACAGGGCTTGAACTCAGGTCGTGGAAACTCTGCCTCAGCTAACATCACCCTAGGCTGGGATGGTGCAACCTCTGGACCCACAGCCCATCCTAGGATCCTAGGCCTTGGGGGCTGATGAAATCAAAATGAAAAGGGCATTGAATAAAAGCTGTGAACTGCGGATGGTTAGTAGTTTCTCGGGTTTCCCTTCCTTTCATGGTGACCATTCTCGTGTCCAAGTGACACGGCTGCAACCTGTAGTTCACCTGGCATTGCTGAAGGCTGTCGGGCTGTCAGCGAAGCCATAGGCCAACCTGGACACCTAGGCCCTGAGTTTGAATCCCGATTATGACACTTACAAAGGGCTGGAGAGCCTACAAAATTATTGCCTGTCCCTAGGAGCACCAAAGGAATGTGATCAATGTCATGGTTGGATGAGTAGTTCATGAATCAGTCTAGCATAAAATTAGACCCAATAATCACAGGACACAGATTGATTAAAATTCATAGTTTATTTTGCATTAAAAGAATACCATTGATTAAATGGAATCCTCACTGAAGACCTGAGAATCCATCGGAATGTAGTATATATCATTGAATACCAGATAGACATTTCTAACAGTATCTAAATATCTAAAATTATATGCATTTACATACCATCATCTGCATAGAGAGTTATTGCTATTTTGGCCAAACCTGGGGCTTGATCCCAGACACTGGGATCCACTTGGCAGTTGAATGGGCTAGCGGCTGCCATGATGACACTCACCCATTCATGAATTGGGACTCCTTGGCTCTTAGTCTAGTTTCCATCATTGCCAAAAGTTTCTTCCTGGTGTAAGATTCCATGTGTGACACCTGTTTTCCTTTTCTGTGCAAGTACTGGGTGTCAGGTATGATGTACATAATATATCTGCAAAGCTACATGCTATGGAATAGATTGGAATAAATGTAATAAATGTTATAGGTGCACTCACAGCCCATAAAATAAATGCTAAATCAATCTATCAATAATAAAATATAATGAATCACTCCAACAAACAAGATATAGACTGAATATATAGATGTAAGTATAAATCATATATTTAAGATGTCTATAAATGTTACGTTTTTCGGGCTGGTGCTTGAATTCAGGTCTAGGGAAGAGTTGAGAAGTTAATGCATGATTCGCATAGGAAATGATAGACAAGACCTTTGGCACAATGATTATTTTAAATTAAGACTTCATGAAGTGTGACAATAATACTTACGTTCAGGAAATCAAGGCATTGGGAAAGATCCAAGAATCGGTACTCACATGGTAGATAGGATTCCAACACAGTTCGCCACATCTCCTACTGTATACAAATAGGTATTTATTAGCACACAAGTTTCAGCATAAGAATGGATGAATATGGTGCACCAGCCCCACCCTGGGGCTCAAGCTCAAGTTATGAGAACGCCCTAGCACCTTAGTGGCTCACAGGCTGATGTGCTCACCTTGACCCATTCACCAATTTTGCCTGCTAGGCCCTGAGTTCAAATACCAGTACTGACAAAAGATACATCCTGATGTGAGAAGTCCATCAATCTACCAGTTTTCCTGACCTGTGAAAGTCCTGCACCTAAGCGATGATGGAGAATGCTATATAGGCAATTCTATAGCCATGGGAATAGGTTGGCATCCATGGCAGCACAGATATACCTGTCACCATACTCAATAAAATACACAATACATCCATGAATAAGACTGAAAATAAAAAAAAAAACTACATTGAATGGAAGATGCATACCACAACTGTATGTAAATAGAGATCTTATGTTTAAAAGAGATGAGCTTTATATTTTGTCCAGTGCTGGGGCTTCAAATCAAGCCCTGGACCAGGCCTGACATTCTAGTTTTCAAGGATGGTGAGCTCCCCTTCCCCCACAGTGTAATGGAGTTAACCAGACCTGAGTTCAAATGACAGCACTGACAAAAGTTTCATCCTGATGTCAGAAGCCAGTCATTGCACCTGTTTTCCTCTCATGTGGAAGTCCTGAGTCTCAGCTAGGATAGAGAATGAATGCATAGGCAACCCTATAACCATGGGAACAGGTCATCATCCATGTCAGCACAGTTATATCTGACACCATACTCAGCAAAATGCACAATACCTCCATAAATAAGACCCAAAATAAGGAAAAGGAGTGCACTGAATGCAAGGTGCTGTTCACACATATATGTCAATATAGATCCTATGTTTCAAGCATGAATCTATGCCTATCCTGGCCCTTCCTGGGGCTCGATGTCAGGTCCTGGGAACAGCCTAGCTCCTCAGTTGTTCACAGGTCAGTGTCCTCTCCTTGACCCTTTCGCCAATTGGCCTGCTGGGTTCTGAGTTCTAATCACAACAGTACCGAAACATGAATCCTGATATTAGAAGCCCATAGATCCACCTGCTTTCCTGTCCTGGGAAAGTCCTAGGTCTCAGCTAAGATGGAGAAAGCATAGGCAACTCCATGGACATGGGAATCGGTTGCCATCCATGTCAGTATAGTTATTTCTGTCATCATACTCAATAAAACACAAAATGCAGTCTTGACTAAGACACAGGCTGAAAGCATGAAGCATTCCACACATATATGTAAGTAGAGATCCCATGTGTAAA
This sequence comes from Dipodomys spectabilis, assembly GCF_019054845.1. NCBI lineage: Eukaryota > Metazoa > Chordata > Mammalia > Rodentia > Heteromyidae > Dipodomys > Dipodomys spectabilis. The sequence continues at coordinate 124,800 of NW_024871216.1, forward strand.
ATAAGTGGGCATATGATTTTTGCCAGTGTTGGGGCTTCAGTTCAGGCCCTGGGAACAGGCCTGACCGTGTAGTCTTCAAGGATGGTGATCTTCCCCTTCCCCCACAGCACAACAAAGTTACCCAGACCTGAATTTAAATCCCAGCTCTGGCAATAAAATGGCGTGAATTCTGAGCGAGGGTGCTTCATTCATAATTTTTTATTTATGGTTTTTTTTTCGCCAAACCCAGGCCTTGAACTCAAGTCGAGGTAACACTGCCTTGGCTGCAATCATCCTAGGCTGTAGCCCCCGGACCCACAGCCCATCCTCGGACCCTAGGAGCCCGGGGCTTGCAGGAAAACAAAAAACAAAAAACAAAAAACGGCCAGAAGGGGAAAAAAGCAGCAGGAATTTCCACCTCGTGCTTGTACGTTTATTTTCCTTTGCATAGTGACCATGTTGGTCTGAACCCGGTGGCCTACAGAGTGAAGGTGACCTGGCATGGCTGAAGGCCTGCTGGCTATCGGGGAAGTTACAGCCAACCGTGCAACGGAGGCCATGGGTTGGAATCCGGGTCAGCCCCCCTACATTGTGGGAATGGTGGAAGATCCTGAAGTACTTGTTTCCGGACCTAGGAAGTGTGGAATATGATCATCTCATCCTTGAATGAGTAGTTCCTGCAGGATGCAAGTAGGAAATGATAAGCAAGACTCATGGGGTATCCATTATTTTTTATGAAGGGTTGATGAAGTGTGACAATAATTATCACAGTCAAGAAATGGAGGCATTGGGGAAGATCTGAGAATTAGTAGTCACAGGGTAAATTGGATTCCATCACAGGTCGCCATGTCTCCTACTTTATTCAAATATGTACTTATTTGCATACTACCTTCAGCTTATAAATGGACAACGATTGTGCTCCACCTCACTCCGGGCCTCGATCTCAGGTCCTGGGAATGGCCTAGATCCTTAGTGGCTCACAGGCTGGTGTGCTCACGTGGACCCATTCGCCTATTGGGCCTGCTAGGTGCCAAGTTCAGATTCCAGCAGTGCCAAAAGATTCATCCTGATGTCTGAAGCCAATCATTGCACCTGTTTTCCTTTCCTGTGCGAGTCCTGGGTCTCCTCTAAGATGGAGAATGCATGGGCCACCCTGTAGCCATAGGAATAGGTTGTCATCCATGCCAGCCCAGTTATACCTGTCATCATATACTCAAGAACATACACAATACATCCATGAATAACACACAAAATGGAGAGGATAACTAACCTCAATGCAGGAGGAAGTCCACACATGGATGTGAATAGACATCCCATGTTTCAATGATGCATTGAGGATTATTGTGGGCTCCCTAGGGCTAGATCTCAGTTCCTGGGAAAGGCCCAGCTCCTTAGTGGTTCACAGGCTGGTGTGCTCACATGGATCTATTGGTCAGTTGGGCCTCCTAGGCCCCAAGTTTGAATCCCAGCCCTGCCAAAAATTCACCCTGATGTGAGAAACCAGTTGTTGCACCTGTTCTTCTGTGCTGTGCAAGTTCTGGGTCTCAGCTACGATGGAGAATGCATAGGCAACTCTCTACTCATGGGAATCAGTTGTCATCCAGGGCAGCACAGATATACCTGTCACCATACTCAATAAAATACAGAATACATCTATGAATAAGACTCAAAATTTAAAAAAAAAAACTACCTTGAAGGCAAGATGCATACCACCCCAGTATGGAAGTAGAGATCCTATGTTTAAAAGAGGTGGGCTTATTGTTTTGTCCAGTGCTGGGGCTTCAAATCAGGCCCTGGACCAGGCCTGACATCCTAGTCTTCAAGGATGGTGAGCTTCCCCTTTCCCCACAGTGCAATGGGGTTACCCAGATTTGAGTTCAAATAGCAGCACTGACAAAGTTTCATCCTGATGTCAGAAGCCAGTCTTTGCACCTGTTTTCCTCTCATGTGGAAGTCCTTGGTCTCAGCTAGGATGGAGAATGAATGCATAGGCAACTCTATAAACATGGGAACAGGTTGCCATCAATGTCAGCACAGTTATATCTGTCACCATACTCAGTAAAATACACAATACCTCCATGAATTAGACACAAGTTAAGGAGAAGTGCACCGAACGCAAGATGCTGTCTATACCAATATGTTAATACAGATCCTGTTTCTATTATGAATTTATTCCTATCCTGGCTCTCTCTGGGGCTCGATGTCAGGTCCTGGGAACAGCCTAACTCCTCAGTTGCTCACAGGCCAGTGTCCTCCCCTTGACCCTTTTACCAATTGGGGCTGCTAGGCTTTGAGTTCAAATCCCAACTCTGCCAAAACATGAATGCTTCTTTCAGAAGCCCATTGTTGCACCTGTTTTCCTGTGCTGTGAAGTCCTGGGTCTCAGCTAGGACACAGTATGCTATATAGGCAACTCTATACACATTTTAATAGGTTGCCATCCTTATCAGCACAGTTATATCTGTCATCATATGCAATAAAATACAAAATGCATCCCTGATTAAGACACAAAATAAAGAGAATAACTACACTGAATGCGTGATGCATTCCACACATGTAAGTAAATAGAGATCATCTCTGTAAATTATGAATTTATAACAATAATGGCCCCCACCAGGGCTCAACCTCAGGTCCCGGGATGGACCTAACCCTCTATTGGCTCGGAGGCTGGTGTACTCACCATGACCCATTCACCGCTTGGGTTTTCTTGGCCTTGAGTTCAAATCCCAGCACTGTCAAAAGATGAATAATGATGTGAAAAGCCAAGTGATCCTCCTCTTTTCCTATGCTGCAAAAGTCCTGCTTCTCAGCTAGGAATGGAGCATGCTATATAGGCAACTCTATAACCATGTGAACAGGTTGACATCCATGTTAGCACAGTTATAACTGTCACCATACTCAGTAAAATACACATTACTTCCATGAATTAGACACAAATTAAGGAGAAGTGCACCGAACGTATGATGCTGTCCAAACATGTATATAAATAGAGGTCCTATGTTTAAATTATGAATTTATTCCTATCCGGGGCCTCCCTGGTGCTCAATGTCAGGTCCTGGAAACGGTCTAGCTCCTCAGTTGCTCACAGGCCAGTGTCCTCACCTTGACCTTTTTGCCAAATGGGCCTGCTAGGTTCTGAGTTCAAATCACAACACTGCCAAAACATGAATCCTGATGTGAGCAGTACATCAGTTCACCTGCTTTACGGCCCTGTGAAAGTCCTGGGTCTCATCTAGGATGGACAAGGCATAGACAACTCTATAGACAAGGGAATAGGTTGTCATGCATGTCAGCACATTTATATCTGTCATCATACACAATAAAATTCGAAATGCATCTCTAAGACACACAATAAAATAAATAACTACACTGAAAGCATGATGCATTTCACACATGTATGTAAATAGATCCTATGTGTAAAATAGGTGGACATATGATTTTTGCCAGTGTTGGGGCTTCAATTCAGGCACTGAGAGCAGGCCTGAACTTGTAGTCTTCAAGGATGGTGATCTTCCCCTTCCCCCACAGTGTAACAGTTACCCAGACCTGAGTTCAAATCCCAGCTCTGGCAGTAAAATGGGGCGAATTTGGAGCTAGGGTGCTTCCTTCAAAATTTTTTAACAGACTCAGAGCTTGAACACAAGTCGTGGCAACTCTGCTTCAGTTCCAATCATCCTGTGCTGCAGCCTCTGGACCTACAACTCATCATCGCATCCTAGGATCCCAGGGCTTGCAGAGAAAAAAAGCCACGAAGGGGGAAAAAAAGTGGCAGGAAGTTCCACCTGGCGCTTTTATGTTCATTTTCCTTTGCATGTTGACCATGCTGGGTCCGAACTCGGCGGTCTGCAGAGTGAAGGTGACCTGGGCTTCAATTCAGGCCCTGGGAGCAGACCTGACCTTGTAGTCTTCAAGGATGGTGAGCTTCCCCTTCACCCACTGTGCTATAGTGTTACCCAGATCTGAGTTGGAATCCCAGCTGTGGCAGAAAAAATGGTGCTAATTCTGAGCTAGGGTGGTTTATTATTTATTATTTTTATTTTATTTTATTTTTTGCCAACCAAGCAATTTGAACTCAGTTCAGGGCAACTCTGCCTCAGCTTCGATCACTTTAGGCTGGTGGGCTGCCATAGGCACATAGCCGATCCTGTGATCCTAGGCCCGGAAGCCTTGCAGGAGAAAGAAAAAAAAAACCGCACTGGAAAATAGCTGCGGGATGGATTTTTTACATTTTATTCCTTTGCATGCTGACCAACCTGGGTCTGAATGACAAAGCTACAAGTTTACTTCACTTTGCATTGGCCAAGGCTAGCGGGCTATTGAGGAAGCCACAGGCCCATATGTCATCAAAGTCCCTGATATTGAATCCTGGTCCTGACACCTACCAGTGGGGAGATTTCCCAAGAGACTTGTTCCTATGCACGGGAATAACGATGGAATGTTTGCAAACTCATGAATGTATAAGTTTCTGCGGGCATCGGTCTAATCTAAAATGGGATGCAATGATCCTAGGATGCTGATTGATCTTAATGAATGGTTTATTAAGCATGAAAACAATACTACTCCTTCAATGGCAGCATAATAATACATAAGAGTTGGTAGGAATGTAGTTGATGTCATTGAATCCTAAGTAGATGTCTCTGGAATTCTATACAAATATATATTTATTGGTATACTGCCACCTGCCTATCCATGTATGGCTATTTTGTCCACCCTTGTGGCTCAATCTCAGGGTCTGGGAACTGTCTGGCAGCTTCCTTGGCTAGAGGTTGCCGTGTTGAATTAGGTCTGCTAGGCCCTGAGTTCAGATCCCAGCACTGCAAACAATTGAATTGTGGAATAAGAAGTCAAGTGTGACACCTGTTTTCCTTTTCTCTGAGAGTCCTGGGTGTCAGACATGATGGAGAACACGTCTACAAATTTAGATACTATGTGATGGGATGCCATCAGTATAATAAATGGAATGCATATCATCACAGTCAATAAATGGTAAATAATTGAATAAAACAAAAATACAATCAATAACCACAACTAACAGGATATGGACTGAACATCTATAGTAAATACAAATACTATCTTTACAATAAATATAAATAGTATGTTTTCCAGGGCTGAGGCTTGAATTCAGGCCTAGGGACCAGGCCCAACTTTATTGTCTTCAAGCATGGTGAGCTTCCCCTTCGTCCACAGTGCTACAGAGTTACCCAGACTCTGAGTTCAAATCCAAAGCCTGGTAGAAAAAACAGCGTGAATTGCAAGTCAAGGAGCTAATTTTTTTTTTTTTTTGCGAAGCAAGGTCTTGAACTCAGGTCATGGCAACTCTGCCTCAGCTTCCATCATCCTAAGCTGGGGTGCAGCCACTGGAGCCACAGCCAATCCTGGGATCCTAGATCTCCAAGCCTTGCAAGTGGAAAAAATATGCACAGAAAAAAAGTGGCAGAGCCGGGCGCCGGTGGCTCACAACTGAAATCCAAGCTACACAGGAGGCTGAGATCTGAGTATCGGAGTTCAAAGCCAGCCTGGGAAAGAAAGTCCGTGAGAATCTTATCTCCAATAAACCACTAGAAACCCGGAAGTAACACTGTGACTCAAGCGGTAGAGTGTTCGCCTTGAGCTGAAGAGCACAGGGACAGTACCCAGGCCGAGTTCAAACCCTATGACCGACCAAAGAAAAAAATGTTGCATGATTGCATTTTTACATTTTCTTCTTTTGCACCATGACGATCTGGATCTGAATGACAGGGCTCCAAAGGGTACTTCATCTTGCATTGCTGAAGGCTAGCAGGCTATTGAGGAAGCCATAGTCCCGCACAGGAACATAGGTCTAGAGTTCAAATCCCAGTCATGCCACTTCCAAATAGTGGAAGATCTTAAGAGACTCATTCCCATCCATAGGAATAACGATGGAATGTTATCAATGTCACAGTTGAATGAGCTAATTGTGAATGCTACTCATATAAAATTAGACATCATAATTTCAGTAGACTGATTTTATTTAATATGAAGCATTAAAAGAATATAATTTCTTACAGGGATATAATAATTTCAGGACCTTGATTTACTTAATAGTTTATTAAGGATGAAAATAATACCATTAATTACATAGAGGCATAATAAATAGCCAAGAATTGGTAGAAGTGTAGTCTATATAACTGAATAATGTGTAGACATCTCTGGCACTCTATAAAGATATATATTTATTAGCATAATACCATCTACATGTCAATCTGTTCTTATTTTGTCAACCCTAGGGGCTTGATCTCATACCCTGGGAACTGCCTGTCAGCTCAATTTGACCCAGGATGGCGTGCTGACATGCACCCATTAAGGAATTTGGCCTTATAGGCTTTGTGTTCAGACACCAATACTCCCAAACAATGAATCATGGAGTAAGAAGCCGATGGTGACACATTTTCTTTTTCTGTGAAATTCCTGGGTGTCAGGTATGAAGTGGAATACATATGCAGACCTATATCCTATGTAATCAATGTAATCAATGTTCTATGTGCCATAATACTCAATAAAATAAATGGCCAATACATGAATAAAACAAAAAATAAAATGAATAACTACACTGAATGCAATAAAGAGTCAACATATGTATGTAAACATAAATAATGTATGTAAAATATACATGAAAAAGATGTTTTCTAGTGCTGGGGATCGATTTCAGGTCTAAGAAACAGACTTGAATTTCTTGACTTCACAGAGGTGAGCTTCACCTTCCCACACAGTGCAACAGAGTTACCCAGACCATGAGGTCCAATCCCAGTCCTGGCAAAAAAAATGGCACATTCATACAATGTGACACCCAATTCTTAGATATTTCATTATGCCTCCATTTAATGAATATGATTGTTTAAATGCTTCATAAAGTGTTAGTTTAAAATTGATCAGAGTTCTAGGATATAATTGTGTATTATTTTATCCTAGAATCGTTCAAGAACTGCCCATTCAATCATGACATATATCACATTCCATTGGTATTCATATGGATAGGAATGAGTTTCTTAGGATCTCCTGCCATTTGGAGGTGGCAGGAACAGGATTCAAACTGTGGGCTCCAGCTTCCACCATTTAATCCTCAGGATAGGGAACTCACAAGTCTTTCCAAGAACATCAGCAATACCAATGATTAGGCAGGCACCCATGGCCCTCAGTAGTTCTCCTTAATACTTACAAGTCTGTGATAGGAGGATCATGGTCAAAGTCACCCCTGTCCAACTTCAATGCCAACAAAGTCAGAAGTAGAGTCGTGTGGCTACAGAGATTGAGGGCTAGCCTTGAGCAAAAGCAGCTCACAGACTGTGCCCAGATCCAGAGTTAAAGGTCCAGGACTGGCAACAAACAGACATACAGAAAAATCTGTGCAGCCATCCAGCTAAAGCAGGTCACCTTCGTGTCCCCAGCAGGATTGGACAGACTTTCCTTGAAAAGCAGCTGCTTGACTCCACCCATTCTGCCTGCATCACAGTATTCTGGTCACACCCCCATTCTTTCATGGTTCTTTCTGAACAATGGGATACAAGAATGGTGGCCACACCCAAATTCCATGCTGCCCGGAAGCACCAGGATTCCCTCTGTTGGTTGACACCACTACCAGCAGTGAGGAAGGTAGAGGTGGCTAAGTGGTGAGCAAGAGACTCCAGGCGACTTTGGAGTACAGTACGAAATTGTCATCCTAATCAGTGAGTGGGAAAAGAGAGGATTTCCCAGAGCCTGGGATGGTGGCCAGCCCATCTTTCCCATCCCAGCGCTCAGATGTCTGAAACCACATGACTCCATGAGAAAGCTGTGGGGATGAAACTGCCACCAGAACACCGGTAGAAGAATCCTCCTGACAGACCTGCAACATTCAAGAAAACAAAGAACATGAAAAAGGGAAGGGTCCGGCCAAAGGTGATGCCCACCACGGGCCTCCCGTGCCTTTGGACACAGTCACAGCCACGAGGTTCCAGAGTGTCAATGGTCCTGATACCACCAAGGATCTGCAGAGGTGCTACCGACACGTGGTGCCCACCCTGGACCCCAGCAAAAGAAGAAAACAGGCACTCTATGCCAAGATCCAACCACTGAAGCAGGAAAAGTCAGACCTGCAGGATCAATGGAAGAAAGAGAGGGAAAAGATAGCCCAGGTGCATGCAGCACCTAAAATGGAGCTAGAGATCCACAAGGCACCCATACAGAGGTTGATTTCCGCAGAAAGCAATTTACAATGTGCACCCGCCTGCATGCAGCAGGTGGCCAATGACACAGAAAGGGAGCACGAAGCTCTCACCAGCTGCCTGCAGGCCGCAGAGCAGTGCGTGGCAGAGCTGGAGATGTCGGCTTCTATGGTTACTGATCACAGAATGAGACTGAAATGTTCTTTGAACAGCTGCATGAGGTGACCCTTCTGCTCAAGGAAGGCGAGAAGCTTCGATGACCTGGAGCAAGTGAACTCAAAGTTACAGGAGAAGCTGGACGTGCTCTGGACAACAGGGAGAAAGGAATCTGCAAGTTCCAACAAGCACTTGTGGGGCATGAGGAACTGAAGAGACTACTAGACAACGTGAGCACAGCGAATCTAGAGATAGACAACTTCACAGAAGACCTGAGCATTGAGAGGACCACGTGGAAGGAGGAGGCCCGGCAGCTGACCCAGCAGGTGAACCAACTGACCAAGGAGAAGGAGCGAGGGTCGAGGCAGGTGTTCGGCCTAGAGAATACTGGAAGAACCATGGCCCATCTCAGGCTGAGTGGCAGTTGCAGGCCCAGGCCTACTGCACCCAGATGGAGTTGAAAAACCTGGAGGAATAACTTCACATCCAGATCCAGGAAAACCAGAGGCTCCATCCCCAGAACGCAGAGCAGCAGGAGCAATTGTGCAGACTGGAGAAGGTCAAGGATTGGCAGGAGATCCCAGAGACCCCATGATGTGCATATGTGTGTGACAGACAGCTGGAGGAACAGCTGGCCCTGCTGTGGGAGGCTCTCCACAGGGTGAGTGGTGAGGAGGAGGAGCTCGCCAGCATCCTGGACACAGAGCTGCGGGTGAAGAAACACCTGCGGGAACAGCTGGTCCACACAGAGGAGAAGAGAGAGGAATGGAAAGAAGTGGCTGAGAGAGAAAGAAAGCCAAGCATCTCAGGACCAGCAGGAGCAGTCCCTGGCCCCACTGCAGGAGCTCAGAGCCGTCTATGAGCAGTACATCACCACCAATTAGTGGCTTAGCTCCGAGAAGGAGGCCCTGCAGCAGCACATAGAGAGGCAGACCCAACTCCTGGAGCAGCTGAAGAAAGTGCACAGCCCGACCAACTGGGGAGACCAGGTGGTGCCCTCAAAGTGGCAAGACACTCTCAAGTGCCTGAAAGTAATCAGACCACAGGAGGAGCGGCTGCAGGCCCAGCTGAGCTTCCTGGCGTTCCCTGGGGAAGGGGAAGTCTAAAACCCTGGAGAAGCAAAAGGTGAGGAGTCGACTCCCCCCCACATGACCATTGCAGAGGATGGAGACATTCCCCAAACCAAGAGGGACATGGATTTGTGAGCACTCTTAGTGGCTGAAATCCACAGGGGGAAACTCCTGCAGCAGGAGTGGCAGGCCTGCTGCAGGCACCAGGTTCACCTGGCAGTTCAGTGCCAGAGAAAGATCGAGCCACAGGCACTCCATCCATGTGCTGGCACCACAGCTGTGTGGGGATGGGAAACAGGACGCGTGGGAGTCCGAGAAGAAAATATACTTTGTCCATGACCTGCCTGATAAGATGGACTTCCATAGTCCAGCGGGTGATCTTCAACATAGATGCAGCCAGCTGTCGGCACACATCGCACTGTTGAGGAATCCCTCTTGGCATGTAAAGAGCAGATGTTCATTCTGGCTGAGCTGTGTCAGAAGAAACCTGAGCGTGTGTACCAGCTGTCCTAGGAGAAGATGGAGAAATGGAGAGAGCTGTGGGAGCCGTTGTCACTCCTCACAGGGGAAGACATGGACAACAGGCTCCAGATGCCAGCACAGACTGAGCCTCCTGTCACTGCCACCGATTTGGATGACTCCAGGCTCCAGGGCTGGTGAAAAGAGGGAGGAGCAGAAAGGTTTTAAAGAATTGCCACTTCAACACAGTGTGGAAACTAGCAGAAGGGAGATCAAGATTCCCAACCCCATAGAGGACTCCCCCACAAAGCACATCCTGGCGCAGCTGCCCCACATCCAGAGCCACCCACAGCTCATGGGCTCAGGTGAGGAACGGTCCCTCCCTTTCTTCTGTAGACTGATGTAGATGATGACTATGTGACATGGTGATTCTCCAAAGCCTCAGCAGCCACCATAAGTAGGTGGCCAGGTGGCCTTCTCTCAGGCCTCCATCTGCTGGGTCATGGAAAGGGTAAACTGTGGGTTGGGTAGGGCAAAGGCTGCTGGGAGGTGGCCCATATTCAAGGGACATCTATTGGTGGCCAGGGAAGAGGCCCATTCTATGCTTATCACAAAGAAGGAATTATTTTCAAAGGGAAAACAAGCCTCCAATAAAGATTTGTTTTTCCAGTCCTGGAGCTTGAACTCAGGTCCTGGTCACTGTCCCTGAGCTCTTTCTCTCATGGCTAGCACTCTACCACTTGAGACACAGGGCCACTTCTTGTTTTCTGATGGTTCATCGATGATAAGAGTCTCACACACTTTCCTGCCCAGGCTGGCTTTGAACCGTGATCCTCCAGATCTCAGCTTCCAGATTAGCTAGGATGACAGGTATGAGCCACCAGTGCCCAGCATTTGATACCTTTTGAAGGCATCTTGGCGAGTCTGTAAAAGGAGACCTAAAGGGCCTGGATAGACCTTGACCCAGTCAAGGAGCTGGGTGGGGGAAGGCTGACCTTCTAGCCATTCTCTTCCCCAAAATTAAAGATGTCAGGTGGTGTTGGATGCATCAAACACCTAGGCCAATAGCCACCAGACTCAGTGGGGTAAAGGTAGAGAATACCCAAAGATTTCAGTGTAGAAATCTTTGATTTTGCATGCATGTGGTGTGTGCGTGTGCGTGTGTGTGTGTGTGTGTGTGTGTGTGTGTGTGTGTGTGAACTCAGGGCCAAGGCTCTATCCCTGAGTTTTCTTGCTCAAGGCTAGTGCTCTGCCACTTGTGCCGCAGCCCCACTTGCTTTTCGATGGTTAATTGTAGGTAAGTCTCAAGGACTTTCCTGTCCAGGGTGGCTTCAAAGCATGATGGGAGCCCCAGGGAAACAAGAGTAAATACAACTGATACAATCCTTATGGTGGACACATCCTGCCTCCTGGTGGCTAGAGGTGGAACATGCGTCCCTCTGCCATCATGGAGGACTATGGTCCTCTAGAGTTCAATTTGGGGAAGTGACCAGGGCCAACCTGACTTTCGCTCACCCTGAGTGATGATTCCAGAGCAGATCTGTTCCACCCTAGGCCAAGAGAGCTCCAGGAGGCCCTGCTCCCAGGGGCACAAGGAAGTGAGAAGTCAGCTCCAGGCTCAGCTAAGAGCCTTTGCCCATGGAAACCCCAACTTGGCCTTCCTGATTACCATAAGGCCTGTCAAAGAACAACCCAAAAAAAAAAACCAAACCAAAATTGGATCTGTGAATCAAAGTGGTAGAGCTCTAGCATTGAACCAAAGAGCTCAGGGACAGAGGCCCCAAGCTTTGAGTTCAAGACCCCCAGCTGACCTTCCTCCATATAAAACACACATTAACTAAATGTGAACTAGTAGGATTTGTGAAGTGCTTCTGAAGAATGATGATACTGCAGAAAGTACCCTAATTCTAATGACAGCTGAACTTGTGACATACAGGTATGTGCTGAGTCCTTCACAGGGTGCTGTTTTCTGAGTCCTTCCCGCATAGGGTGTTTTTTCTGAGTCTTCAAATACCATTCTGTGTGCTGAGTCATCCCAAAGGGTGTTATGTTCTGAGTCCTTGAGAAGAGTAGGCTGTGCTGGATTTTTCAAAGGGTGCTGTGTGCTGAGTCCATTACACAATGTACTTTATTCTGAGTCCTTCAAAAGTGTGGTATGCTAATTCATCCCAAATGGTGCTATGTGCTGACCCCTTGAGAAGGGAGGGACAGGTGAATTTTTCAATGGGTCCTGTGGGCCCAGTCCTTTACACAGGGTACTTTTGCTGAGTGCTTCAAAGAGTTATCTCAATGGGTGCTGAGTTATCTCAATGGGTGTAATGTGCTGCATCCTTGAGAAGAGAGGATGAGGTGAGTGCTATGTGCCGAGTCCTGTAGACAGTGATCTGTACTGTCTTTCAAATAGCGGTGTGTGTTGAGTTCTTCCACAAGGTGGTATGTGCTGAGTCCTTCAAAACTGTGCTATGTGCTGAGTTTTTCAAAGGGTGCTCTGCACTGAGTGTTTTACACAGGGTGCTACATACTCAGCCCTTCAAAGGGTGGTGTGTATGGAGACTTAACACAGGATGCTATATGCTGAGTCCTGGGAAAGAGTGCTACGTGCTGAGTTTTTCAAAGTGTGCCATGCACTGAGTCCTATACACTGCATGCTATGGATTCCCTCCTTCAAAGGGTGCTGTGTGCTGAGTCATCCCAAAGGCTATTATATGCTAAGTCCTTCAAAGGGCACATTGTGCTGTCTTTTACTCAGGGTGCTTTGTGATGTTTTTTGAAGTATGCTGTGTGCTGAGTCATCCAAAAGGGTGCTATGTTCTGATTCCTTGAGAGGTAGTTTTCCCCAACAATCTCTCTCAGTCTCTCAGTCTCTCAGTCTCTCTGTGTCTCTGTCTCTGTCTCTCTCTCTCTCTCTCTCACTGGGTCACTGTGCATGTGCTTGATATGTGAAGTGGAGAGGCTTTGAGGAGGGTCTCCTCTTGTTGTGGGGCTGAGGGGAGACTCGATCCCCTGAGCAAGTGCTAGGGTAGGTGGGGAGTGCTGAGCTGAGGTGAGGCTGTAATTCCCATGGCCTGGAAGCCTTAGGGCCCAGTCAGGGCTGCTCTTGTGGGCAAGGGTAGGGGGCGGAGCCAAGGGGAAGAGGGGACTGGGCCAAGGGGAGGAGGAGGCAGGGCTCAGGGGCCTCACTGTGGAGGCAGCAGTAGCCAGGGTCTCACAGGGGCAGGTGCGCATGTGCAAAGGCTGTGAGGCAGCCTGCGAGAGAAGTGGAGGTAGAGAGAGACAGCAGAGAGTAGCGAGGACAGGCACGAGAGGAAGTGGCTTCACAAGCTCTGTTCGTGGATCAATAGAAAAATAGCCAAAACTAGAAAAAGGCAACAAATGTACAGCCAAGAAGAATATAGTTAGAATAAAGGTAGAGGCAATAAAGGTGCAGCCAAGTGTATAGGAAGCCTTGAACCAACACCCCCTTCCTGCAGGCATGCTTCCATGAAGCTTATGCTTTGTCTGGCGTGAACTCTCACGTAGATTCAGCAGGAGGTGTCATGGAATTTCGTTCTTTTTTGTTTTTTAATTGAAGCTCATGAATGTCTTGGTGCACAGAAGAGACAAATCTAAAGATCATCCGGAAAATGACTGGAAATATAAGAATAAGAATTGGGTGAATTGATCTGACAATGGCAATTATAATTATTACATGAATCCAATCCAGAGGATTGAGGGCCTCCACGTTATGCTTAATGCTGCCAAAGATTGTAAAATTTTTACATCTGAATGAGCTTTACTAACTGCTGTAATTTTGTCCTGTAAATCCTCCATAACATTAGAGATATCTTTATCTATCCAAACTCTAACAAATGATTTTTGGTGGCATTCCAATTAAAAGAAAAGTTATATTTTAGAGCAGTAACACAGATATATTTAAAACTAGCCTGACATTTAACTGAGAGTTGTGTTTTTAAATTTTGAACTTCCTGACCTATAGACAGAACCACTTCCTCCAGAGCATTTATTTTCATTTCTAACTTTTTATCTATAATTTATTGTTTTACTAGGGCTAATGAAACATTTTTGCTTAAATCAGTAACAAAATGAGCAGTGTTTACTTCATTTACTAAGGCTGCTGTAGAAATCGCTAAAGAGCTAATTATTGTTATTAAAGCACTTATTCCTAAAATCAAGGCCGCAACAAAGAGTTTTGGCTGCAACATAATATCCAGAGTTTTCAACATTTGTAAAGCAGAATTTTTAAACCAAGGGTCATTTTATAGATCTACATGTAACATTACATACGAAGGTCTTTTTAAAATAAAAATTACAGAATATGTTTTACCCAGAGAAGAAGTAAAACAATTAGTAAAAATAAAATCCTTACAGCTAATATAATAAGATTTTCCTTGATTAATAATGATTAAATTATCTAGTTTTCCAGCTAAAATTCCCATAGGATAACCCACACATGCTCTTACCCCAATTGCAGTACTCTTAGTTTCCTTGGGCTTTTTCAGTAAAATCATGTTTTTTACTGCAAAAAGTCTGAACAAATCCAGCTGAATGCCCGTTTTATTGTGAAAGGGAGAGTGACTCACCAAAATGGAAGCCACCCACCCTGGAGTGAGCCATCTTTTCAGGGGTTCCCTGTGCATATCAGGAGCATAGCCATTAAACTTTGATGAATTATGTTTTAAGTAGGAGGCATAATCATAATCAGGGTTAGCAATGGAAAAATCAAAAATACTATCTGGTGCCCAATAGGGTTATAAAAAAGAAGCCTTTTGAAATCCACATTGTGACCATTTTGGTGAGGTAATTAATGCATCCCCAAACTGATCCTTGTCATGATATTTTGTAGGCAGTTACCTAAATGTATATTCCTCTTGGGAATGAAAAAGGATTCATTATAAGTATGAAAGTCTAATGTCATCATGCCAATTTCCCACATCAATCTTTTTTTGAACTTTTTATCATTGGATTGATCAAGGGCATCAGTCAAAAAAGTTCTATAGTTTATAGGCAAACACCCAGAGAGATTTTCTCCTGATAGCGTTATACAAATTGGAGTGGTATCTGTCATTCCTTCATAATTAATTGTTTGAGAAGCCATATGAGAATTAGAATAGTCCTCCAAACCCCCTAGCAGGTCACTATTATTTGTCATTACTTATATTATATCTTCATCCCTCCCATCCCACCGAATATAGAAGAGGAGGATTAGGAACATATGCCCAGTATTGTTCTCTGGAAACAGACACTGACTGCATAGCAATAATGGCAAGCATAGGAAGAAACATATTTTCAACAGTGATAGTCTTTCCCGTAGAAACCACAATCTCCTCCGCAGAATGGATGAGCTTCTTAATTTGTTCCCAGGTTGGTGGTTGAGCTTCTTTTGTTGTCTTTGCCTGTTGAGGAGAAAGGTGAAGACTTTTGAGCTTCTGCATCGTTTTCTTCATTTGCATCTTCTGTTTTTTTTTTTTTTGGCTGGGTTTCTCTTATCTTTGTAGGGGTACATTAGTCGGTTGAGATTCCAGATGGGTGACTCGGCATCCTGTGGAAACACACATGTATACCCTCTTCCCGAGGTGATTAATACATCAGGCCCTTTCCAGGTGCCTGTGAGCAAATCTTTCCTTTTAACTTTTGGCTGAACTTTAAATCCAATTTCGCTCCAATGTTTTTGCATAAGTGTAAGTTTTTGTTCATTAGTATTAAGGTGATTAATTACAAATAAAGCATGATGGTTTGTCTAGTTAATAAGTCAGCCATCATATTTCCAAATTAAAGAGGTGGGAAACCACCATCTATTCCCTATAACGTAAGCTGGACCAAACTTAGTCATAACTGTTGTGGCAATCTTTCTTTTCCTTTTATTATCAGAGGTCCCTTTTTCTATAACTCTCTGTGCTTTTGGGATAAGTCTTTCTGGTTTAGTTTAATTCATTAATTCTGCCTATTGTAACATATCTGGAAATTTTATATTTCTATATTTACCATGAGGGAGCTGCAAAACTGCTTTTGAAGTTGCAGGAGTTTCTGGAGGCAGTGTCCCATCAGATGATATATTGAATGGGGAATTGTCCACATCTAATCTTTGCTCTGTTCGCGGATCAATAGAAAAATAGCCAAAACAAGAATAAAGGCAGCAAATGCACACCCAAGAAGAATACAGTAAGAATAAAGGTAGAGGCAATAAAGGTGCAGCCAAGTGTATAGGAAGCCTTGAACCAACACCCCCTTTTGCAGGCATGCTTCCATGAAGCTTATGCTTTGCCTGGCATGATCTCTCAGGGAGATTCAGCGGGAGGTAATGTGGCAGATGGGGTCTGCTCTTAATCATGCAATAGGTGTGGGATAATGAAACAGAACATGGTTCTCTTTCATCATTACCCAATTTCCATGATGAAGGAAATCCTTCACTCTATTCAGTTTTGCAGCTGGGGAAAATGAGGCATGGAGAAGCCAGGTGATCTACTCATGACCCCCAGCGCACAGGAAGCTTGGCCTGACTTCTCTGCCATGCTCCCTAGGACAGTAGGTGCTATGCAGTCCACTTCTTATGGTGGGAAGTCCACTGCTTGTCAGTCATGGGGCTTGAACTCTGGGCCAGGGCACTGTACCCAAGCTCCTCAGATCAAGGCTAGTGCTCTACCACATGAGCCACAGAATCACTTCCGGTTTTCTGGTGGTTCTTTGAGGATAAGAGTCTCACAGACATTCCTGCCTGGGCCAGCTCTGAACCATGATCTTCATATCTCAGCCTCCTGTGTAGTTAGGATTATAGGCCTGAGCCACTGGCACCCGGCATAAGTGTAATTTTGGCCTTATTTCTCTCTCTGTCTCTCTCTCACACAGGAACTGGTTGCATGGGTGTTGGAGCAGGTGGCCCAGCATCCCTATTTGGCTGGAACCCAAAGTGGACCTCTCATTCTGGATGTGGGCTGTGGGTCAGGAACTGTGTCGGTCACCCTGTTGAACCAGCTTCATGAGGTAAGCCCCTCTGTGCACTGGCTGGACCATGATGGTTATGCATTGTCCATCCCATGAGTGCTTCCCCAAATCCCTCTGGTAGACCATTGAAGGAAATTGGATGAGGAGGCATTGTCCCCCTACCCAGCACTATCCTGGGCCTCTGACCCTCACCCGCACCTATCTGGTCAGACCCTGGTTATAAGACAATGAAAACACTCAGTGTCTACTATCCTTTGCTAGGGTGTGTCATTTCGGTTAGGGGGGCGGAGTGCAGAAAAAAAAAAACCCTAGACCTGAAACCTCCAAGTCATTGCTGTGGATAAGGAAGAAGCCACCATCAGACTGACCCAGAACAATACTCAAAGATAGGAAGGCTGTTAAAGTATCAAACCCACTCATGTCTGCTTCCCACTCCCAACAATGGGGTGCACTGTGGGTGGTTCAGCCCTGGGCCTAAGGGATTATAAATGGATGGTGGCGGTCAGGAGCTGGTGGCTCCTGCCCATGATCCTGGCTATTTGGGAAGCTGAGGTCTGATGGTCGTGACTCAGAGCCAGCCAGGGCAGGAGAGTCCGTGAGATTCTTATCTCCCAAGAACAACCTCCCCCTCAAAACCCACACACAAAAAAAAGCCAGATTTGGTGTTGTGGCTCAAGTTGTAGAGCCTCAGCCTTGAACAAAAGAAGCTCAGAGATAACCTGAATCCAAGCCCTAGGACTCACAAAATAATAATAAAATAAATGAAATGTGTATACCTTTTATTTGACGACCAAGACAGATGGATTCAGTCTTCTCACTGGTACCTGTAGCCAAAGATAAGGGGCTTCCCTTGATGTTCCCCAAAACTTCTCTTTCTCTCCTTTATCTGTCCAGGTTCGGTTGCAGTGCATAATTCGGATCATCCCCCTGGATGTGACCTTAGGTACCCTCCCCCATTCATCTTCCTTGGGGTGACTATTCTGGATGCACTCCCTGCTGGAAAGATGAGGTACCAGAGAGATGGGGGTAGGTATCCCCGACACACTCCCACACACCCACACCCACACACCCACACATACCACTAGGCCTACTCAGACTAGCCTTTTCCAAAGACGCTTTATCTCCTTGGATTAACTGACCTGGGAGAGGATCTTGATCCCCTGAAACTGATTATTTTAACTTGGGCTTGCTAGTTGCAACGGGAGCAAAAAAAAAAAAAAAGCCTTTGGTGCCCGTCACCCGGGGCTAAGGCTCACACTGTCATCCTAGCTACTCGGGAGGCTGAGATCTGAGGATCACAGTTTGGAGCCAACCATAAGCTAGAAAGCCTGTGAGACTCTACTTTCCATGGAACCACCAAAAAGCCTGAAGTGGAACTGTGGCTCAAGTGGTAGAGCCCCAACCTTGAGCATGGAAATTCAGAGACAGCTCCCAGATCCTGAGTTCAACCCCACACAAAGAATTGGCCCCGTCTTGTTGCCCACAGACTGCCTGAGCTTCGAGGGCCCTATCTCGGAGTGTGGTACAACACCTGTCCCTGGGTGGTGTATCAGTGCCTTCAGAAATCCGGTGGTGGAAGCCAGCCCTTCCCCTTTGTGCATTCTCAATCCACACTGGACAGAAGGCAGGGTATGATAAGGCCAGAAGCCTGCAGAGCAGAGAGGTTCCAGCTCTGCCAAGGTGATCAGAATGGGCTTCTTAGAGGCATCACTTGAAAAGGGGGTCTTGTTTAACAAAGAGGAGCTGACAGGAAGCACAGAGAGCAAAGTTGCAGCAGATCATGGACAACATAGCAGAGCGTGTTCATTTCCAGCCAGGACTGTTGGTGAGAAACATGGTAGAGATGTGCAAGACTGTCTGGAGACAGGCCTGATGGGTCACAGAAGAATAGCTATGCAGGGCTGGGATTGTGTCTTAGAGGTAGAGGGCTTGACTAGCATGCAGGAAACCCCGGGTTCGATTCCTAGGTCCTGCATACAAAGAAAATCTCAAAAGAGGCATCGTGGCTCAGGTGGAAGTGCTCACCTGGAGCCAAAGAAACTTGAGGATACCACCCAGGCCCCAAGGCTAAGCCCAAAGGCTGTCAACATAAAACAGCTGTCCAAGGGACCTTGGTGACCGGTGGATGGCTATGCCCTGTAGCTCTTAATAGATCATGCATGCTTTGTGTTTCCTTCTTTGACAGAAGTGAGCTAGACACTCCTTCTGCCCTGGACACCCCGGGACACATTATCAGCAACCCTCCCCACATCTTCCACTGGGACATGCAACAGCTGGCCCCAGAAATTCTCAGGTACTGATTGATTGGGGCAGGGGGATACAGGGAAGGCACCAGAACTCCTAGTGGGTCTGATCTGTCCTGGACGACCAGGCCATCAATAGGAGGCAAATGGTAGCTTAGACAGGGCTAGTGATGTGGAGGGGGCCCTTTAATGCCCATGGCCCCACCCAGATTCTGAGCCTCCCTTTGCTGTCCCTGAGGGAGGTAGAGGGGTGTCTAGGTGGTAGCATCTAGAGGTGGACTAGCTGGAAATTCTGAAGGACAAGACACCTTAAGCCGTGTGCAGGTGGCTCACACCTGTCATATCACGCCTGTCATGCTGGCCACTCGGGAGGCTGAGATC
Organism: Dipodomys spectabilis; assembly: GCF_019054845.1. Taxonomy (NCBI): domain Eukaryota; kingdom Metazoa; phylum Chordata; class Mammalia; order Rodentia; family Heteromyidae; genus Dipodomys; species Dipodomys spectabilis. The sequence continues at coordinate 144,189 of NW_024871216.1, forward strand.
CAGAGGATCTCATTTCCCAGGCCAGGCAGGAAAGTCCCATGAGAGCCTCATCTCCAATCTGCAACTGGCAGTGGTACTGTGGCTCAAGTGGTAGAGCACTGGCCTTAAGGAAAATTAGAATTCAGGGACAGTACCGAAGCCCTGAGTTCAAACCCTGCAACCAAAAATCAAAGAAAGGAAGGAAGAAAGACACCCCTTCCTTGCTTGCAAAAGATGTTGAATTAGTGAGGTTGCTGTGGTTGGGAGACCAGGTGCTGGCCTCACTGTACAGACATTTCTAAGAACTCCCCAGGTTTGCCCCAGTGTGAAACCACAGTAGGATGGGTGGTGCCTTACCAAGAACTCCATAGGTCGTGGCCTGTCACAGGCAGGGAGTGGGTGAATGGGAGCAGGGGTGGGGTATTAGGGTCAATTATATGCTCTCCATCCATGGAAGAATGGTTTTGGATGCTGGTGTCAAAGTCTGAACTGAAGGGTTGCATGTGGTTTGTGGCCTGACCAGATGGGTTTTCCCTGGGTCTAAGAAGGTGGCTGAAGCCAGGCGCCGCTGGTGGCTCACACTGTGTCATCCTAGATACTCAGGAGGCTAAGATCTGATTGATGATCGTGGTTCAAAGCCAGCTTGGGAAGGAAAATCTGTGAGACTTTATCTCTAGTGAACCACCAGAAAGCCAGAAGTGGCACTGTGGCTCCAGTGGTAGAGGGCCCACCTACAGCTGAAGAGCTGAGGGATTGTGCACAGGCCCAGAGTTCAAACCCCATGACAGACAACCAAAAACAAGGTAGCTGAGATTTCTGCATAGTTGTGTGTACATTTAGGAAATTCCAGGCTGTGTTATGAGCCATTCCAGATGTGTGAGAGGCCATGAGTTTTGTCTACAGTGGTCTGAGGATAGTAGTACCATCTTCTTGGGGGTGGGATGTTCAGATTGCTCAGGGACTTCTGAGGCCTTGGGCTACTTGTGTGTGTGTGTGTGTATTTTTCCCTCTTCTTTCTCTGACCACTTCCTGGGTGCCTGTTTGACTCTTTCTGCCTCAGATGGTGCCCCTCCTCCATGACGACCTTGTCCTTTAGCACTCTATCAAGGTCAACAATGAGTCCTAAATTGCCAGAGGCCTGCATTTCAGCTTTACTTTGAGACCCAAGTCTGGCCTGTCCAAATCTTTGGGCACCTCCAGGGGATTCTGGACCAGCAGGGCCGGCTGGCATAGTGTCTCCCCTGCCTCTGGGGGTCCTTAGTCATGCGATGTCCTGTTCTTTTTCTCAGCTGGGTCTCTGGCTGCATGTCCCTCTTTTTAGGCTGGCAGTGAAGTGGAAGAAAGGGGGTTTCTGGTGGCTCTGGCCAACTTGAGCTTGATAGCTGAATGAAGGCTGCCCATGCAAGGAGGGTCCGGGGATACATGGGAGGTGAGGCCAAAGTGGCTTGGAAGTTTCCGTTGGTGTCTAGGAAATGTCAACGTAACTTGTCGCAGGAAAGTCTAACTTCCTGCCCCAGCTTGGCCTCTCAGGTCGTTCTAGACAATTCTGGATGCCCAGAATACAGAGGCACAGACTTTAGATTCTATGTACAGGGAACTGGGGCATGAGAAACTGGTATGGCCAATACCTCAATGTTCTGGGGCATTAGCCTTGACCTGGCTATGCCCCTCTTGTTAAAAGTTCTCTTAATCCAGTGCTGGCCACACACCGGCCACTTGTGGCAGTGCTATGAAAGTGACAGGAGTGGAAGTGAGATCAAGGGTGACCAAAATCTGGATTTATGGCCTGATTGGGTGTGAGGTAGAGGCAAAGGGTGTCTGTAAAAAAAATCTTAGAGCTGGAACTCAGGGCCTAGGCACTTTCCCTGAGCTTCCTTTGTTCAAAGCTAAAACTGTGCCACTTGAACCACAGCTCACCTTTCATCTTTTTTAGTAATTTACTGGAGAGAAGAGTCTCACATACTTTCCTGCCTGGGCTGGCTTCAAGCTGCCATCCTAAGAGCTCAACATCGTAAGTAGGTACGATTGCTGGTATGAACCATTGGGACCTGCTAAGGATGTTGTTGTGTGTGCTTTTTTGTGCATGAGTGTGTGTGTGTGTGTGTGTGTGTGTGTGTATTTGCGTGTGTGTGTGTGTATGTGTGTGTTCGTGTGTCTACCGAGGCTTGAACTCAGAGTCTATGTGGTATCCTTTAGCTTGTTTGCACAAGGTTGGTGCTCTACCACTTGAACTACAGTACACATCAGCTCCCAGCAGCCCCTGACTGTGTCTGGGCCATGGCAGTAAGTTCCATGGGACCTGCCCCTCCATCCATGCACAGGGCCACAGGACCAAGGGAAATGTCACTATGGATGCTCTTTTGTAGTCAGCCCACGACTGAAGACCTTCATTGGACCTCATGCACTGGTGAGCCCTGAAACTCCAGGGATAGCGAATGCTACAAGCACCAGCCAGCCGGCTGTGGATTCCTGAACCCACAACTCTTTCATGAGCCCAACTCAACACCCACCAGAGGTGTGCCTGACAGATTTGCACTCTTGTGATATCTACATGAGTAGGCTTTACCTGCCATGCCACCTTCTTCTGCCCCTCCTGGCCCAGAACCGTGGTCTGAGACATTGATTTACTGCTCAGACCCACACTGCACCCATGACAGATTTCATTCTGATGAGCCAGACAATGACCTCCATGCCCCAAGGCTGGACACTTCTCTGATAATGTGGCTCAATCTGTAGGCAAAAGCCTCCAAATGGGCTGCTTTCAAGACTTGTAGGATACCTAGACATTGGGAGAAACTCAGGGGCCCACTGGAAAATACTCTGCTTAGAGCCACAAAGTGAGATCCAAGCAGTCCAAGTGTTGGTCATGGGTTGCTGTCACCTAGCTTCAGCTTACCACTTGAGCCAGAGGGCCACTTCCAGGTTTCTGGAGTTTCAGAGTCCCCGGACTTTCCTGCCTGGGCTGGCTTTGAACCGCGACCCTCACATCTCAGCCTCCTGAGGAGCTAGGCGGATAGGCATGAGCCACCAGTGCCTGGCTGATCTGGCCTTTCACAACAGTGGACTAGGAGCTCCTGAAAGCTTTTCTTTATTTTTTTGCCAGAACTGGCCTTGAACTCAGGGCTAGGCTCTGGTCTCCTAACTTTTTCCCTCGAGGTTGGCACTTTACCACTTGAGCCATAGCGCAATTTCTGGCTTTGGGTAGTTCACTGGCAAGAAGAGTCTCACTAAGTTTCCTCCTCTGAGCTGGCTTTGACCCACGATCTCTGAACCCAGTCTCCTGATTAGCTAGGATTTACAGGAGTTGAACCACTGTTAACATTGGGCTAGAAGCTTTTCTTAAGCAAGAGTTCTTCCCTGCGTTTGCCTTGACTCCTCAATGCAAAGGATGCCTGAGTGTCAGGAGCTGTGAAAAATAGGCTTCCAGCCACAAGAAATGGCTGAGGTCCATGGAGAAAAGTCAAGCTAAACTTCCCCCTGGGCCTCATTCTGGGACCCCAACCTCTTCCCTACCAGTGACTCAAGTACAAACCTTGACCCAGACTCGCATGTCCTGCCAGATTTGTCTGAAGCCACAGAACCTCCATTCCACCCACACCACCTGCTCTACACCACACCTCAGGACCTTTGCCCATGTTGTACCTTCTGCATTAGGCTCTCTATCCTGTTTCACGCCTTAGAACTTCTGTGGAATTTTGGCACTGGTTATATCACCTGCTGGAGCAAGTCTTCCCTTCCTTTTTCGCTCGAGATATGGAAATTGTGCAGGCTAACTGGCAAATGCTATATCTTGGTGTGTGTGTGTGTGTGTGTGTGTGTGTCTGTGTGTGTGTCTATGTGTCTGTGCCAGTCCTGGGGTTTGAATTCATGGCCTGGACACTATCCCTGAGTGTTTGTGCTCAAAGCTAGCACTCTACTCTTTGAATCCCAACTCTTCTTCTGGCTTTTTGGGTGTTTAATTGGACAAAATTGTTCATATAGACTTTGTGCTTGTAATTGTCATCCTCAGAACTCAGCCTCCTGAGTAGCTTGAGATTACTGGGGTGAACCACAAGCACCTGCCCCTCTACCTCTTGCCTCTAACCTCGGCCCTCCTGAGTCCCAGAAGAATATGTCTCACCAGGCTCCCTTTTATTTTTTTGCCAGTGTTGGGGCATGAACTCAGGGTCTGGGCATGTTCCTTAGCTTCTTTTGCTCAAAGCTAGTCACAGTGCCACGTTTGGCTTTTTCTGTTTCTGTGGTACTGAGGAATTGAACCCAGGGCTTCGTGCCTATTAGGTAAGCACTCTACCGCTAAGCCATATTTGAAGCCCAAGGCTGACTTGTAACAGGAGTTATGAGGGTGGGATTTATTGGCTTACACTTTGGCATAGAAATCGCCGACTATTTCATAACTTTGCCAAGATTTGGGACCAGTCAATGACTCGGCAATGAGGAATGATGAATGAGTGAGAGCCACCAGGCCCCACAGGCCTAGGCTCACATCCTACAGAGGGATAGAGAATATAGATCCAGAAACTTCGATTACTCCTGGAGGCAGTGGCTGGCTGCTAGGTGTCCCAATGGGACACCTCAGCTAGAACATAATGCATCCATTGCACACACCAGCCCAGGCAAAGCCTTCGGGGCTTCAGTTATTAAATGGCAGAGGGATGCTTTGTTCAAGCTGCCGGCTCATACTTAATATTCTCTGAGGGCTTGTCCCAGCCGGCCCAGGGGTGGCTGGGCATGGGCAACCTGCTGAATGCCCATCATCCATACATCATCCATCTATACACAGAGACATGGAGTTACTGCTCCCTTTTTTTGGGGGGGGTGCAGGTGTGGGGTTTAACTATGAGCCTAGGCCTTGTCCCTTAGCTACTTTTGCTCAGGGGAAGCACTCTGCAACTTGAGCTACAGCCCCACTCATGGTGTTATTTTTTTTTCCTGTGATCTCTTAGAAATAAGACTGTTGCCAACTTTCTTGCCCTGGCTGAATTCAAATTGGCATTCGCTACATCTCAGCATCCTGAGGAGCTAGGATTACAGGCAGAAACCGCTGATACCTGGGTTTCTTTTCTTCCTGTTGTTCTTTTTTTAATCGTGACAATTTGAAATCTTCAAGATGTCATTCCAATGGTTTGCATTCGAAGTAAACTACCGAGTCCTGGAGTTCAAATGCTAGGACTGCTACCCACAAATGGAGGGAGATCCTGACAAACTCATTCCTATTTTTGTGAATGCTAATGGAATGTTATAAAAGAAATAATTAAATTTGCAGTTAATGCATGATTCTATTTTAGAATGCCACACAAATATCATTGGATTTATGTCTTCCATTCTAGCACCATAGTATGATTCCCGAAATGGAAGGATATTGACTAATTTTTAATTAATGCTTTTATAAGTATTCTACCATGATACTTCATTAAATAGTGGCATAATGTAATAACTAATTATTGGTAATAATATACATAATTGAATATCCTCACATTCCCTCTTTTTCTCTATATTACACACACACACACACACACACACACACACACACACACACACACACACATATATATATATATATATATATACACACACACATACATATCTATCAATGTGTATATTGGGCACTACTCTGGCTTGATCTAAGGTCCTCAGAATTTCCTGGCAGCTCAGTTTGCTAGAGGCTGGTGTGCTAAGACTGAGACCCCATTTATGAATTGGGCATTCTAGGCTGTGAGTTAAAATCCAGCAAGGCCAAAAATTTATTCATGAAGTAAGAAGCCAATTTGACAAATTTTTGTCTTTTCTGTGAAAGTCCTGGGTCTCAGTACGATGTATAATCCATATGCAAATATAATCTAGATGAAATGATGTAATAAATGAAGTGTTATATGTATAATACTAAATAAATAAGGGTAATAAACCTTATACGCATTAAACCCATGTATGTAAATAGATCTCATACATGAATATTATGCTAAGGCTTTAATTCAGACCCTGGGAACTGGTCTGAATTTCTTGTATTTAAGGTCAGTGAGCTTCCCCTTCACCCACAATGCTACAGAGTTACCCAGACCCTGAGTTCAATCCCAGGCCTGCCAGATCAATGATGCAAATTGCACCCCAGAGCCTTATTATTTATTTATTTACTTACTTACTTATTTGCCAAGCACGGGGCTTGATCTTAGGTCTTGGCACCTCTGCCACAGCCAACCCTGGTTTCCTAGGACCCGAGTTCAAATCTCGGGGCTGGCAAAAATAATAAGGAAAAGGATAAAATTGAGAAGTTCAAGAAGGTGGTATTACTTTTTTTTTCCTTTGAATTGTGACCATCCTGGGTCTAAATGACAAGGCCCAGAAAGTACACATGACCTTGCATTGCTGATGTTTGGTGGGCTATTAGGGAAGCCATAGCCGAAACCGGCAACTTAGACCTGGAGGTCGAATCCTGGGACTGCCACTAATGAATGGCGGGATGGTCTAAGAAATGCATTCCGATGTTACATCCGTACAAATGGAATGTTATAAAAGTAAGAATTGATTTAGTATTAGATAGCTAGCTCACTAGGTAGGTAGGTAGGTAGGTAGGTAGATGATAGATAGATAGATAGATAGATAGATAGATAGATAGATAGATAGATAGATAGATAGATAGATAGATAGATAGATGATAGGCGAATCTGGTCTTAGACATCAGGAGGAAAGAAGGAAACAATTCCCAGTCATGAGACCTTCTGCAGTGCTCTAGGCCACCAACATCGCCATCACACACCACAGAGCAGGAAGACTGTCCCTATCCCACTTCTCAGGCAGCAGAAGAGCCAAGAGGGAAGAGCCAGGTTCTAACTCAGGTGCTTGGAGATAGTAGAGAAAGGGCCCTGCCTCTCCTTAGTCTGGGGATTTGCATTAATAATGTGGAGAATGAAGGAAGGAGAATGGACTGGAAGAGGTAGAAGAAGGGCCTTCAAATCTGACAGAGAGTCAAAAACTTACTCCCTAAGATCAGAGAGAAGGGTTTTTCTACTCTGTTCCTCCCCTCTCCCCCATGAAACTGGCTCTCTATTATTAACTTAAAGATACACTGAGGCTCCCTTCACTTGAGGGAAAAATGTTAATTAGTCATTGTTTGAAGAGGCTGAGAAAAGCCTGACCCTGGTGTAACTCTAACAAATGTTTGAGGTTTCCTCTTTGCAGGCTATGCCTGGAATGAGTAAAGTGGTTTTGCAGCTCACTTCCCTGTTGAGTGTGTACATTCTGTCTCCTAATCCTGCAGACCTAGGTCTCTTCACCTAGCCCGGCTTTTGAAACTGTTTTCTGTCCTTCAAATTCAGTGTTACACTGGAGTTCTTCCTGCTAACAGGGCTAAGGCTTGGATCCTGAGAACTTCATTTGAACCCAGGATGGGTCAACAATGTTTCTTTCCTGTTTCTATAGCATAAGAACTCTAAGAACATTTAGAGTGCAAGTAACCTCTCATCACCAAGGGAAACACACAGGAAGCTCTTGAACTTCTGACCTTTCAGAAGTGGAAATCAGAGTGTCGTAGGCTTTCCTACCCTGGCTGGCTTCACCCTGTGATCCTGAGACCTCAGTCTCCTGAGCTAGAGTTATGGGCCTGAGCTACTGGTGCTGTGCTAGGTTCAGAACTGTAATGACATTGACAATATAAGTCAAGTGCTTATCACAAAGGGCTTGGGGAGCATATTATGCCTTTCAACATTGGACCTTTCAGATCTCTGTAGGACACAAGGTTATAATGTTAGAGTCTGAGAGGCTGGGCATATGGATCTGCTATACTTGAACCTTGAGCCCTGACTCCAACTCTGGTGTATATCAATGTTCATTTTCCAGAAAATGTTCTCATAATTAGCAAATAGGAAAAGTACTTTGATTATCCCTCACTCTTTTTCCAGTTGTTTTTATCATACTGAAGCCTGGGTGCTCTCCCTGCACCCTTCAGCTCAAGGCGAACACTCTACTACTTGAGCCACAGTGCCATGTGAGGTCTTTTGGTGATTCATTGGAGATAAGAGTCTAACAGGCTTTCCTTGTGTAGGCTGTCTTGGAACTGTGGTCTTCAGATCTCAGTCTCCTGAGAAGCTAGGGTTCCAAGAATTCCCCACCAGCAACTGGCCTATTGTTTTTGCCAGTCCTGGGGCTTGATCTAAGGGCCTGGGTACTGTCTCTGAGCTTCTTTTTCTCAAGGCTATCACTCTATCATTTGAGCCACTCCACAGCTTCTGGGTTTTTCTGAGTATGTGGCACTGAGGATTCAAACCCTGGCATTCATGCATGCTGAGCAAGCTCTATACCACTAAGCCACATTTCCAGCCCCACTCTTAAAATTTTATCCCGCAACTTGCCTATCCTCAAGAAAAGGCTTCTGAGTATAAATCATCTAAAGGAATCCCTATAGTAAGTTGTCAAAAGATAACTAAGACAAAGCTCATACTTGGGAGAGACTCTAAACATGTGATGACTGTGACTAATGCCTCCATTTAATTATGTATCATTAAATGTTTCAACATTTAATATAGTATTAATGAATAACAAGTCAATGATCTGATTTATTGTGTATAATTTTATACTAGATGTACAAAACATAATAAATATTATGTGTATAATAATACTAAATACAATAAACTATAAAATGAATAAAATAAAATAAATACAAAATCAATAATTATAATAATCAATATATAGTATGCATGCATATGTACATATATATCATATATTACACATGTATAGAAATATTTTTTACATTGCAGGGCCTCAATGCAGGCCCTGGGAACTCTAGCTTGAATTTCTTTTCCTCAAGGACAGTGAGCTTCCCCTTCACCAATAGAGTAAAAGAGTTACCTGGAAATGAGCTCAAATCCCTTCAATGGCAGAAATACTGGCTCCAATTCCAAGACAATGACTTAAAATTTTTAATGGAAGCACTTATGTTTATTCAGTTCCATACTGAACATTAAAAAAAAGCAATGTAGAATTTTGTACAGTTATTCAGATATCCTTCCCTTACCCCCAAAGTGCTTCTTTGAGCACTACATTATTTATGTATGTTTTTTATTATAAAAATGTTGTACAGAGGGGTTACCGTTACATTAACAAAGTAATGAGTACATTTCCTATTGAGCATTGTTGCTTCCTCCTTTGTTCTCCTCCTACCTGTTTGATCTTCATCTGTCCCGCGGAAAATGAATGGGGTCCATGGAAAGGTAAGTGTGCTGCTAGCCCATTCGCCAGCCTCCCGTATCCCCGGACACAGTCAGATGCAGCAGGGAGTCAAGTCAAGCAGGAACTCGTTTATCACCATGCAGCAAGCAATTTTTAAAGCAAAAAACCACGTGGCATGGAAGGGGAAGAAAAGGAACCAACCAATCACTGTAGAGGTCACCCTATCATGCACCTAAGCTTTCTCGACTTTCTCTGCTGTCTTTCTAGCTATTCAACTACAGACGTCACTTTGCCTGGTTGTGGTACACAGTCAGATTTTAACATAAACAACTCCGACTCTGCCCACTCAACTGCCTCTCAGCGCCACCTTTGCTGTCCATGTGCCCTACAGATTCCCCCTTTTATAATGGCAAACCCACCTCTTTGCTGAGGTTCAGGTCAGGGCACCTCTTATGAGGTTCGCCCAATTGGCACCTCCTCTTTCCGTGGTTCACCTAAAATATGGAGTAATCTTCAGCACTGAGCTTATCATAATAGACACGGAGAGCCATGCGTTGGATCTCTTGGGCTCCACCCTTTTCGATATAACCGCAACCCCCACATCCTTCTCATCTCCCAGTTAGTTATCCTTTTTCCCTCCTCAGTAAAGTTAATAAACGTCAGTCCCACCACAGTTAGAAATGTCCGAAGCAGTTCGATTACTTCTGGGACGTATATAAAGTCACTATCTTATAAGGTTGACCTCTTTAAAGCATGGGAGCAGCCTGGATATTGGGGGTACCACACATGAGGCACAGTGCATCCTCGTGGGCCCCCACACTCAGGCCATTCTTGGTAAAGGGGGTCTCAATCTCCAACATCCCAGGATCCTCTAGCCAGGTCAAAGATGTCAAAATGAAGCCCAGGCCACCAGGTCGAAGGGACAGCTTCTCTATTGGTGCTGTTGATGATTTCTCCATTTGATCACTGCCCAGGTCAGTCATTGAGGTTGATGTGGATTCGGTAGCGCCATTGCCAGGACTAGGAGAGTCAGGACAACCAACAGCTGGAGTATCACCATCTGCAATTGTTAAAGAACGCAAGAGCTTCTCAAGGGCTGATTGCCCTTGGAGATGGTCAGTAATTATCTTTTTTAGCTTTCCCTCTTTTAAACACAAGCCTCGACCAGCATAGCCATTTTACTTTCCTTGTTGGTTAGTTTATCCTTGGGCTTCTTCCTGTATAGAAGAAATGGGTAAAACTTAAAGTTCCTGGCTGGGATGCAAATGGGGGCTGTCTCTCCTATGGGAAAAACATATCTGAATCCCCTGCCCATGGTAACTAGGGGGTCAGGTCTGCTCCATTGTTGTGTCAGGGGGTCCTTCCACCTGACTTTCACTTGGGGCTTAGGATTTAGTTGTCCCCAGTGCTTCTAAAACCTGGATTCAATTGCCCCTTTTGAAAAATTTAAAATGTTAATGGTAAAGAAAGCTATCTGTAACTATATATGGGGGTTAACTCCCATTTATTTCTATAATTGCTTGGCCTTGGAGATTATAGGGATTTCTGTATGAGTAATATGCCATCTGTCAAAGAACTATGACATTGCTTTACTAACAAAACAATGTCCATTATAGTTTTAACTTGTGCTGGTAGACCCAAGGTAGCAAAGCATTGAAGAAAATGTGCTTCTGAATGTTTAGTTCTTTCTCTTGTATGTGCTGTAGCCCAACATGCTCCTGAATAGGTATCTATAGAAACAAATATATATTTAAGCTTACCAAAGGCTGGAAAATGAGTCACATCAGTTTGTCAGAGGACATTGGGTTTGAGGCCTCTGGGATTTACCCCTGGTGGTTGTAGCGGGGGTTCTTTTAAGAAGGGCTGGCATGTTTTACGGGTATGTACTTCCTTTTGAGGTCCTTTACAGGAATCTGAGGAAATCTATGTTGAAAACCTCTCCAATTATTGTGGGTTAAATCATGTAAATGGGTGGCCTTTTGTAACATTAAAGCTTGTGGGCCAGTAGCTAACTGATCTGTCCAATTATTGCCCATGGATAAAAACCCAGGAAGTTTTGAATGCCCTCTCAAATGTTGAATATGAATAGGGGCTCCCCGTCCATCTAATAGGCAATTAAGGGTGTCCAAAATGGGAAAACAGGGTTTCCATCCAGCTTAATATGTGCCTGGGGAATATGAGGGAGCAAGTTAATCATATAAACTATCAGAATACAAATCAAGGGGTTTTTGAATGTCCCGAAGGACCATAATTACAGCAAACATTTCTTTTTATTGTGCTGACCCTTGACAAGGTTGAAATCTTTGTTGGCTTGGGGTCTTTTGCTCCTCCTCAAAGGCTGCATACGCAGAGCCTGTTTTACCTCCATCAGTAAAAACATGGAAAGCGCCAGGAATAGGTGTAGGAGAAAATAGAGAAGGCATTATGAGGGGAAGTCACCATAACATGACGGTCCATTTAGATGACCCATATTGGCAGTCAATTTGACCTAGAAACCCTTCTAGGGGGAGAGCAAGTTGAGCATTGGCTCAAGTGAACACTCAACGTCTGCCATCCGAAAAGGAAAAACAATGGAGTGAGGGTCAAGGCCATAATGCCTTTGGGATTGGGTCCTTCCCTTGACAATAGCATCGGCAAGTTGGTCTGCCTGAGAGTACACCTGAGGTGTGCCTCCAAGGGGAGTGTGAACCCACTCTAATGGCTCCCCCCCTTTGGCTTAAAACTGCAGAAATCAATGTAACACCTGCAAACAACGAGAGGGAAATGGGCTTAAGAATAGAATACCTTTTCAGGGAAAGTTCATCTAGGGCTCTTTGGAACTGTAAAAATATTGCCTGATGGCTGCTTGCAATTATAATAACTTCTTGGGGTGTCCTGTCTTTTAGTTGGGTGAATAAGGGCACAAGACTATTTTAGGGATGGGAACCCATGGAAACAGCCAATTTATTTCTCCTAAAAGACTTTGAAGTTGGGTTAGGGACAGAGATGCTGGAATATCTAGCAAAGGCTTAAGGAGGCAGGCCTGAGTCAAGGTAAGGTGGGATCCGAACACCTTAAAAGGAGGTACCATTTGAATTTTATTTAGGGCTATGGTAAAAACCCCCTTTTTTAATATGGTGAGAACCTGGGCTAGAAGGCCCTCCAGGCGGCCCAGGTCTTGGTGCCCCAGAATTATGTCATCCATGTAGGCATAGGCAAGGGAGGTGTCTGAACCCAGCACAGGCCCTAAAAGTGTGGCCAAGTATTGTTAGCAAAAGGCCAGGCTATTGGCCATTCCCTGTGGCAGCAACGTCCATTCAAACCCCCGATCAGGATGGGAAAAAATTAAGAGAAGGGATGGAGAAGGCAAATTTCTTGCAGTCATCCAGATGCAAGGGGATCAAAAAAAAAACTATCTTTAATATCAATTACAACCAAGGTATATTCTGAAGCGGGAGTCCAGGAATTCCTCTTAGGGAATTCCTACTAGCTCTATCCTTTCAGTTACCTTATGTAGATCTTGGAGCATGAACTAAGCCCGGATGCTTTTCGGATAACAAATATACAGGTGCGTTCCAAGGACTCACAGAAGGAAGTATGTGCCCAAGTTTTATCTGTTCCTCCACCAAAAAGTGGCGTGCTACAAGTTTAGGTTAGGTCAATGGCCACTGCTCCACCCAAATAGGGCTTCTAGGTTTCCACCTTATGGGAGGTACTTGGGGGACAATTGCCTTTAGGATTGGGGGTGCACCCAAGTGGGTTCCTTATGTTCTTCTCTGTACTTATGAAATTTAAAAAATTCTTTTTCTTAACTCCCTCTAGATCCTGTTTAAGTCTTTGTGATTTTACTCCATCCAGGATATCATCATAGGATGCTCGATGGTCTGTAGTGACCACAACATCCATTTGTCTTAGCATGTCTTGCCCTAGTAAATTGGCGGTGAGGTTTTTTGTCACTAAAGGGCATATCTTTCCCTGCTCTCCATCTAAGCTAGTCCATTTCATAAGGGCGACCGACTCTTTGGACTGGGATTTGCCCCCTACACCCAATATCGGGGGCCCGTGTGCAAGCTTCCAGTCCTAGGGAACTTCCTCCTCCCTGAGTATGGTTCAATATGCCCTCACGTCAATTAGGCAGTTAAACTGCTTTACACCTATGAAAATACTCATTTTAGGGTGGAGTCCTTCCCTCAGGGGGATGGTCCAATGGGCCTGGGTCGTCCTGCCATGAGGCTGCCTGGGCCTTACAGCAGAGGGGGATCCTCCTTGAGCTAACGGGGCTGGAGGATGCCCCTCCCCTAGCTTAAAGGCTTCCTATCTAAATCAAATTTGGATCGACAATCCTTTTTCCAATGGTATCCCTTCCTGCACCTTTGGCAGGGTGTAGGGAGTGGTTTGGACCCCCCGGGCTGGTTGGCAATGGGTGGAGGGCAGGGGGGATTGTTTTGAACAGTCCCGCTTAAAGGAGACCTCCTGTCGGCATTTAAAACAAGTCCCTCTCACTGATGGCCTTGGGGTTCCTTGGCCCTGGGATGCCAGAGCCTGGGTAAAAGCCTGCAGATGTCTGAGCCTGTAAAGGTAAAGATAGTGATTGGGCCTGAGGCTGTTGTGTTCCACATCCTGGGAGGCCACCACCCATGTGCTCAGGGAACACTCTCTCAATCCCATGCAGGCTGTGTGGTGGTCTGTATCATCCCTTCCGAAACCAGTAGCTTTACAAACTGATCTCGGAGGTCCCCTGCTGGTGACTTGCGTTGAACACTCTGTTGGACTCGGTCTATAATATCAGGTAGAAGCTCACTCAGGTTTTGTCTCACTCCTGCTATGGGGAACTTAGTGGGTCCTTCATCCAATTAGTACCACTCGGCAAGTCTGTCCTGCCTCACGTGGTCGCAGTACGGGCCAGTTATTGAGTGATGTCTGTATCTTATTTTTATATATTATATTATTACCAATTATTTGGTATAAAATTATACCTCCATTAATTAATCACAGTAGGAGACTTAATAAAGTATTAATTAATCAATGACCTATATTTATTGCTTACAATCATATACTGGAATGACTAGCTAATTTGTAATTTAATTAGTACATTTCAAACATTGTATTTGTATTCCTATAGATAGGAACAAGTTTCCTAGATCTTCAGCTGTGTGCAGTCCCGGGATTGAACTCAGGGCCTAGGTGTCTGGGTTGGACTCAGGCTTCACTGACAGCCTCCAGCCTGCGACCATGCAAGGTCATGTACAATTTTCAAGCCAAGTAATTGAGACCCAGGAGGGTCACAGTACTAAGGAATCAAAGGTAAAACTGTTGTATAAAACTTCCTGGTCTTTTCCTCCTCCGTTTTTGTTGGTTTGATGGGGTTTTTGGGGGTTTTTTTTGTTTTTTTTTTGTTTTTGTTTTTTTGCAAGAACTGGGAGTTGAACTTGGGTCCTAGGATACCTGAATCATCTGTGGGTGTAAAAGCTGCACCCAGCCTAGGGTAATCATGGTTTAAGACACAATAAAATGCTTCCTTGAGCAAAAGATGCTCAGGGAAAATGTCTAGGCTCACAGTCCAAGCCTCAGGAATTGCCACAAAAAAAGAGCCAGTAGCTCCATGTGTCTGTGAATGTATCCATGTATTTGTATCGGTGAACATCCAGATTCTCTATGAAGAAAGGCACCCAGATAAGAAATTTGCTTTGAATAGAAAGATTTCATAGCACAGAGAGTACTTTCAAGATGGTGCATGTTCCTTGGCACCCCTCAATGTTCCCAGTGTAGCCTGAGGGGTTCTTCATACCCCAGGCTGCTGGAGAAAGTCTGCCTCATTGTTGCAACAGGCAGAGAAAAAGCCACACTCCTGTACAGCTCTGTAACAAACAATTCATGTCGGGCAATTAGTGAGGATATGTGTGGGCAGGCTCTGAAGATCAGGAGAAAAAGGCCTCTTATTACCCCAATGTTGGGTCTTCGTCCATCCCACAAAAGACGGAAGGGGTCCTAGGAAAGGTAAGTGTGGCGCTCGCCCGTTCCCCAGCCTCCCTCAGCCCAGGAGACAATCAGACACAGCGGGGAGCCAAATCCAGCAGGTAGAAAAACTCTTTTATTCCATCCTGTAATGTTTTCAGAGTGTCTGCTTTGATTTCGAGGTCTTTGATCCATTTGGAGTTGATTCTGGTGCAGGGTGATATATAAGGATCTAGCTTTAGTTTTCTACAAGTAGTTAACCAATTTTGCCAGCACCATTTACTGAAGAGGCTGTCTTTCTTCCATTCTATTGTTTTAGCTCCCTTATCGAAGATTAGTTGGCTATAGGTCTGTAGGTTCATTTCTGGGTTTCAATTCTATTCCATTGGTCCTGATATCTGTTCTTATGCCAGTACCAAGCTGTTTTGATTACTATGGCTTTATAGTAGAGTTTGAAATTTGGTATTGATATTCCTCCAGGAGTGTTCTTTCTGTTGAGGAGCGTTTTTGCTATTTGGGGTCTTTTATGTTCCATATAAATTTTTGGATTGCCTCTTCTATTTCCTTGAAGAATGAGGTTGGAATTTTGAGAGGTATTGCGATGAATTTGTAGATAGCCTTGGGAAGTATTGCCATTTCCACGATGTTAATCTTTCCAATCCAGGAGCATGGGAGGTTTGGCTATTTTCTAAGTTCTTTTTCAAGATTTTAAAGTTTTCATCATAGAGGTCCTTCACTTTTTGGTTAAGTTAATTCCTAGGTATTTTATTTTTTGTGGGGCTATTACAAATGGAGTTGCTTTCCTAATTTCAGCCACACTTTTCTAATTGTTGACATACAGAAAAGCTATTGATTTTGGGGGGTTAATTTTATACCCTGCTACTTTGCCAAAGTTTTGAATCAGCTTGAGTAATTTGGGAGTGGAGTCTATGGGATTCTTTAAATACAAGATCATGTCATCTGCAAAGAGGGTTTTCTGAATAGAGACCGGAAACACAACAAATCAAAGAAAGTTTGGACAAATGGGATTGCATGAAGTTGCAGAGCTTCTGCATGGCAAAGGACATAGCTAGCAAGATCAACAGAAAGCCCACGGATTGGGAGAAGATCTTCACTAGCCATACAACAGAAAACGGTCTCATATCTAAAATAAACTTGGAACTCAAAAAATTAAATCCCCCAACAACAAATCTTCAAAGAAACAACTGCCCAATAAATAAGTGGGCTAAAGACTTGAAGAGAAACTTCTCTGAAGAAGAAAGAAGGATGGCCAATAGACACATGAAGAAATGCTCAACATCCCTAGGCATAAAAGAAATGCAAGTCAAAACAACATTGAGATACCACCTCAATCCAGTTAGAAGGGCAAAAATCAAGAACTCTAACAACAACAGATGCTGGAGGGGATGTGGACAGAAGGGAACCTTACTTCATTCTTGGTGGGAATGTAAACTTGTTCAACCACTTTTGAAAGCAGTATGGAGGTTCCTCAAAAGACTTCACGTGGAGCTCCCATATGACCCAGCAATCCCACTTTTGGGCATTTACCCAAATGTTTACAAACAAAACCACACTAAAGCTACCAGCACAACTATGTTTATTGCAGCATTATTTACCATAGCTAAGATATGGAACCAAACCAGATGCCCCTCAGTAGATGAATGGATCAAGAAAATGTGGTATATATACACAATGGAATTCTATGCCTCCATCAGAAAGAATGACATTGCCCCATTTGTTAGGAAATGGAAAGGCTTGGAAAAAATTATATTAAGTGAAGTAAGCCAGGCCCAAAGAAACATAGGTCCCATGGTTTCCCTTATTTGCAATATCTAGTATATGTATGAGTCAAGCAGAAAAGGTCAGATAATATGATGTTAGAAAAATGAACCCTTAGATATGTATTTTAATGTTTTTTTTCTTTCATGCATTTGTTTCTAATGCATTTATAAGATTATCTCTTTGTTGCTTTGTATGTCCCTCCCCCACAGTATAACCCCTGTTTTCACTATATTTGATGTCAGTATAACTTGTGGAGGAGATGGGGAAAAACAAGTCGTTTAAGGTTACAGGTGGACCTGTTGCAACAATGAGAAGTACAAGTTGTCATGTCGAAAACGAGCTTTATAACGTTGGTGCGGGGTGGGGGGAGGGGGGGGATTGGGGCAGAGGCTAGGAAGGGATGTGAAGGGTAAACAAAGAGGTGGCTGCAATGCTTGATAAGAAACGTACGCATTATGCTGCCGATGTAATTGTAACCCCTCTGTACAGTATGTTCACAAAAAAAATTAAATTAAATTAAACAAAAAAGAAAAACTCTTTTATTAACAGAGAGCAGCCCTTTTTAAAGCCAAAAAGGGCGGGTGGCATGGCAAGGGTGGAAGACGAACCAATCACTGTCAAGGTCACCCCCTATCATTAACCTGAGCCTTCACGGGCTGGTTAGGCACTGATCAGAAGATCAATTGGGCTCTGCCCAATCTACTCTCTCTCAGCGCCATCTTGGCTGCCCACGTGCTCTACAGTAAATTTGGCTCTGCTCACTCTACTCTTTCCCAGTGCCATCTTTGCTGCCCATGTGCTCTACAGTAAATTAGGCTCTGTCCACTCAACCCCCTCTCAGCGTCATCTTTGCTGTCCATGTGCTCTACACCACAAGCTATCTTTCATCCCAGTGCTCTGTTTTGACAGGAAGTCTTCATTTGTGCCATCTCCCGTGGCAGGCAATGTTCTCTGCACTCATCCTGTCTTTGTAAGCCTATGTTTCAGTGTTGAAACAAACTGTTACCACTAATTCAAGAGTCCTTCTGGCAGACAATTAGGGAGCTGAACTTAATGAAATTATTCATTATTGGCAACGGTGCCTCCGTGTGTGTGTGTGTGTGTGTGTGTGTGTGTGTGTGTGTGTGTGTGCATACACCAGTCATGGTGCTTGAACTCAGTTCCTAACCACTCTGAGTTTTTCTCCTGTACAAGGACAGCACTCTACCAATTGAGCCACACAGCCACTTCAGGCTTTTTTTTCCCTTGGGATATGGTACTGTGAATTTAACCCTGGGTTTCACACATGCAAAGCAGTCTACCTCTAAGAAAATTTCCCAGTGCTCCACTTCTGGTTTCTTTCTTTCTTTTCTTGTAAGTTGGAGGAGTTGAAGTCTCGGCCTGGGTGCTGCCTCTGACCTCTTCAGCTCATGTGTAGTGCTCTACCACTTGAGCTACAGTACCCCTTTAGGCTTTCTGGTAGTTTATTGGAAATAACCATCTCAAGGAATTTCCTGCCCAGGCTGGCTTTGGACCATGATCTGGGATAATATTGAACCAAGATCTTCAGCATCCTGAGCAGGCAGGATGATAGACCTCAGCTAAAGATACCTAAGCCTTGACACTTTCCTGCAAAGATGTCCTAGGCTCCACATGGTAGAACGTTAGCCATGAGCCCAAGAAGAAAGTCAGCAACTAGGCTCTGAGTTCAAGGTTCATGATGGAGAAAACTAAACCAAAACAATTGTCTGCAGGAGACAAGTCACTAGAGCTCGGTGTACACATAAATTCGGCCCTGCCTTGGGGACATATATGAGCCTCTGCCCAATTATCTTACTTCTGTAGCTCTTATAAGGACCAGATGGACCAATAAAGCTCATGAAGGACTCAGTATATAGGACCCTGTGAAGGATTCAGCACACAGTACCCCATGAACGACCTAGCACCCCTGGAAGGACTCATCACATAGCTGTATCCCACAAAATGTCATTAGAATTAGGGTGCTTTCATCAGTATCACCATTCTTTCAGATACATGTCACAAACAACACAAGTTCACATCTAACGGTTTAGAAAGGTCTTTTTTGTGGATAGGGTCATCAGCCTCGGGGATTGCACTCATAGGTTGGAGGTACTGTCCTGAGATCTTTTCCTCAAGCCTACATCTCTACCACTTTGAGGCACAGCTTATAGTCTGGCAGACTTCCTGCCAGGGCTGAGTTTTCAACCTACCAGTGTCTGATCTCATCCCCCGAGCAGCTAAGGGTGAGCCAGCAGTGTCTGGTTCCATGGTGCTGGGTTGCAGCTGTTAACCTCTGGCTAAGTCAGGTTAGATGCCCACCATCAGCTTCAGACTCCCAGCTTGCTCTGTGATGAGGTATTTGCAGTGTTATCCTTATATAGTTGCAGTCAGAACAGTCTATCTTTTTTTTATCCCATTCCTGGGTCTTGAGTAAGAGTCTAGACACAGTCCCTAAGCTTTTATGCTAAACTAGTGCTCGGCTGTTTGAGTAACTGCATGACTTCTGGATGTTTCTGTGCACACAGTAGAGAGGAATCGAACCCAGGGCTTTGTATGTACTAGGCAAGCACTCTACCACTGAGCCCCAGGAATGACAAATGTAGAAACAGATATACATATATATATATATATATATATATATATATATATATATATATATATATATGCATGTATGTATAAAACAAGACAAGGATACTGTATATTATTTGATTTTATATACTATATTACTACCACTTATCGATAATTATTACTTTTATAACATTCCATTAGCATTCACATGAATAGGAATGAGTTTGTCAGGATCTCCTTCCATTTGTGGGTGGCAGTCCTGGCATTCAAACTCCAAGCTTGGGTAGTTTTCTTCGAATGTAAACCATTGGAATAACACCGTGAAGATTTCAGATTGTTATGATTACAAAAAGAAGAAGAAGAAAAGAAAACTAGGACCCAGGGGCTCCTGCCTGTAATCCTAGCTCCTCAGGAGGCTGAGATGTAGAGAATGCCAATTTGAATTCAACCGGGGCAGGAAAGTCCGCGACCCTCTTATTTCTAAGAGATTACAGAAAAAAAAAAAAAAAAAAAAAAAAACATGAATGGGGCAGTGGCAATACCCTTGAGCAAAAGGAGCTCAGGGACAGGGCCTAGGCTGATAGTACAACACGGAACTGCCCCCCCCCCAAAAGGAGGCAATAACTCCATGTCTCTGTGTATGGATGGATGATTCATGGATGATGGGCATTCAGCAAGTTGCCAATGCCCAGACCCCCAACCTGGGCACGCTGAGACAAGCCCTGAAGAGTACTAAGTGTGAGCCGGCAGCTTGAACAAAGCATCCTTGTATGCCATTTAATAACTGATGCTTGATGTTCTGGCTGAGGTGTCCCATTGGGATAATTAGAAGCCGGCCACTGCCTCCAGGGAGACCACAGTTCCTAGACTGTAGGACTTGTCAAAGTTTCTGGCTCCATATTCTCTATCCCTCTGTAGGCTGTGAGTCTAGACCTCTGGTGCCTGGTCACTATCACTCACTTATCATTCCTCATTGCCTAGTCACAGGCTGCTCCCAAATCTTGGTAAAGATATGAAATAGTCAGCGATTTCTATGCCAAAAGAGGTATGTCAATAAATCCCACCCTCATAACTCCCGTTAGAAGTGAGCCTTGGGCTGCGAATATGGCTTAGTTGTAGAGTGCTTGCCTAGCATGCACTAAATCCTCTGTTCGATTCCTCAGTACCACAGAAACAGCAAAAGCCAAAAGTCGCATTGTGGCTTAAGTGATACCCTTGAGCAAAAGAAGCTCAGGAACTTGCCCAGACCCTGATTTCAAGCTATAAGACTGGCACAGAAAGATGTGAACCTGGTGAGACATATTTTTTCTGGGACTCAGAAGAAGGCCAAGGTTATATGTAAGAGGTAGGGTAGAAGGCAGGTGCTGGTGGCTCACCCTTGGAAGTTACTCAGGAAGCTGAGATCTAAGGATCCGAATTGCAGGCCAGAAAGTCTATATGAGAACCTTTTCTCCAATTAAACACCCCCAAAGTCAGAAATAGAACTGTAGTTCAAGTAGTAAAGTGCTAGCCTTGAACACAAAAGCTTAGGGATAGGATAGCATCCAGGCCATTAATTCAAACCCAGGAGAGGCACACACACACACACACACACACACACACACACACACACACACACACACACACCACACACACACACACACACACACACACACACACACACACACACACACACCACACAAACACCAAGATAGAGCATTTGCCAGTCAGCCTGCAAAAATTCCATCTCTACCAACTCAATATAACAAAAGAGGTAGAAGGGAAGCAAAGACTTGTTCCAGGAGGTGATATATCCAGTGCCAAAATTCTACAGGAGTTCTAAGATGTGGATACAGGAAAGAGAGCCTCAGGCAGTAGGTACAGCATGGACAAAGGTCCTAAGGTGTGCTGTAGAGCAGGTGGTGGTGTTGGAATGAAGGCTCTGTGGCTTCAGAAAAGTCTGTTAGGACATTCAAGGCTGGGTCAAGGTTTGTACTTGAGTCACAGGGGAGAGGGTGGGGTCCTAGAATGGGGCCCAGGGGAAGATTAGCTTGGCTTTCCACCAGAGACCCCAGCCATTTCCTGTGGCTGGAAGCCTATTTTTCACAGCTCCTAACCCTCAGGCATCCATTGCATGGAGGAGTCAGGGCAAACGCAGGGAAGAACTCTTGCTTAAGAAAAGCTTCTAGCCCAATGCCACCAGTGGCTCAAACCCTGTAAATCCTAGTTACTCAGGAGACTGAGATAGAGATCGAGGGTCAAGCCAGATCAGGAGAGGAAAGTTAGTGAGACTCTTCTTGCAAATGAACTACCAAAATCCAGAAATGGAGCTGAGGCTCAAGTGGGAGAGTGCTAACCTTGAGGGAAAAAGTTAAGAGACCAGAGACCAGACCCTGAGTTCAAGCCCAGTACTGGCACAGAAAAATAAAGAATAGCTTTCAGGAGCTCCTAGTCCACTCTGGTGAAAGGCCAGATCAGCTGGGCACCTGTGGCTCATACCTGTCCTCCTACCTCCTCAGGAGGCTGAGATCTGAGGATCGCAGTTCAATTCCAGCCCAGGCAGGATAGTCCGGGAGACTCTGATCTTCAAGGAACCTCCAGAGGACCGGACGTAGTTCTGTAGCTCAAGTGGTAAGCTTAAGAGCTGGGACAGAGCCCAGGTCCAGAGTTCGAGCCCTGTGACCAACACCTGGTCTGCTTGGACCTCACTGTGTGGCTCTAGGCAAAGTAGTTTCCTGTTGGCCCCCTGAGGTTCTCCCAATGTGTAGGTGTTCTACAAGTCTTGAGTGGAGCCTGTTTGGAGGCCATTGCCTACAGAGCGGGCCACAGTAACAGAGAAAGATCGAGCCTTGGGGCATGGAGATCATCAGAATTGCATCTGTCATGGGTGCAATGTGGATCTGAGCAGTAAATCGCCATCTCAGACCAGGATTCTGGGCCAGGAGGGGCAGGAGGTGCAAGATGTCACACCAAGTAACGTCCACTCATTCGGGTATCACAAATGCGTGAATTTGTCAGGCACACCTTGGGCAGGTGTTGAGTTGGGCTCATGAAAGCCTTGTAGGCTCAGGAATCCACAGCCAACTGGCTGCTGCTTGTAGAAGTCGCTATCCCAGGAATCCCAGGGCTCGGAGTCCTGCTTTCCTCACCAGTGCTTGGGTGCAGATTAAGATCTGCAATCGTGGGCCAACTACAAACGAGCAACCCTAGTGTCCTTCCCTTGGTCCTATGGCCCCATGCACAGATGGAGGGGTAGGTTCTATGGAACTTACTGCCATGGCCGAGACCCCTCAGCCCAAGAAAGACTTAGGGAGAAACCACTTGATTTGGCTTGAGAGTTTACTTTGACTATGCCTCAGGACTGCCCCCAGTTCTAGCTCAGCTCATCATTACTACCTTCCTCTGTATGTGTGTGTATGTGTGTGTATGTGTGTGTGTTTGTGTGTGTGTGGTGTGTGTTTGTGTGTGGATGAGCAAGTATGCATCTTGGTACTAAGGCTTGAACTCAGGGCCCAGGCTCTGTCCCTCACTTTTTTCATTCAGGGCTAGCTCTCTACCACTTGAGCCACATCTTTTCTTCCAGGTTTCAGGTGGTTCTTGTGAGAGGAGAGTCTCACAGACATTTCTTGCTGCACTTCCTCTGAATGGCAATCCTCAGATTTCAGACTCCTGAGGAGCTAGGAATATGAGACATGAGCTATTAGCATTTGGCCACACTTACCTTCTTGGCTAAATCAGACTACCTCTCTCCCAGCTAAGCACCAATCTACAGCCACCACTCCTATCCCAGGCTTCAGACGAAACATAACCTTCTCCCCTGAGGACAAAGAAATGGGATCAGTTTGACCTTTGTGGTTTCCATACAATCAGGGGCTGGTGGGAGCTGTTATGGAGGTCAGAGATCTTGGCCAGGGCAAGTAGACAGCTGTTACAATAGAAGAGAGTATGAAAAGATACCCTTGCAGCTGGATGCCAGTGGCTATAATCCTGGCTACTCAAGGCTGAAACCAGAGGATCAATCAAGATTAAAAGCTAGCCTGGGCAGATTCTTATCTCCAATAAATGACCAAAAAGATGGGAAGTGAGCTACTGTAGTTCATGTGGCACAGCACCAACCTTGTGCAAACAAGCTAAAGGATAGCACCTAGGCTCTGAGTTTAAGCCCCGGGAAACACACACACACACACACACACACACACACACACACACACACACACACACACACTCACACACACACAACCTTAGCAGGTGCCCGTGGCTCATACCAGCAATCCTAGCTACTCAAGGGGCTAAGCTCTTAGGGTGGCAACATAAAGCCATCCCAGGTAGGAAAATATGTGAGAAACTTCTGTCTACTAAACTACTAAAAAAGATAAAAGGTAAGTTGTGTTTCAAGTGTTAGAGTGTTAGCTTTGAGCAAAGGAAGCTCAGGGACAGTGCTAAGCTCTGAGTTCCAGCTCTAAGATTTTTTAAAGACACCCCCCCCACCCGACTCCGGCCATAAATCCAGATTTTGGTCATCTTAGATCTCATTTCTGATCCTGCCACTTCCACAGCAGAAGTAGCTGGTGTGTGGCCATGGGCTAAGAAGTGAACTTACACAAGTGGGGCATAGCCAGGTCAAGGCTAATGCCCCAGTACATTGAGGTACTGGTACATACCAGTCCCTTATCCCACAGTTACCTGGTCTTGGAATCTAAAGTCTGTGCCTCTGTATTCTGGGCATCTGGAATTGTCTAGAAGGACCTGAGAGGCCCAGCTGGGCCCAGAAGATAGACTTGCCTGTGATAAGGTACCTTGACTTTTCTTTGATACTGACTAACACTTCCAAGCAACCTTGGCTTCACCTCCCATGTAGCCCCAGATCATCCTTGCTTGGGCAGCCTTCAGTAAGCTATCAAGGTCGATCTGGCCAGAGCCACTGGAAACCACCCTTCCCCCACTCCACTGCCAGCCTGCTGGAAGTGGGATATGCAGCCAGAGGAAAATGACTGAACAACGCATGACTGATCCTGCCACCCCAGAGGCAGGGGAGAACACATGCCAGCTGACCCTGCTGATTCAGAATCCCCTGGAGGCGGCCGAAGATATGGACAGCCGGACTTGGGCCCCAAAGAAAAGCTGGTATATGCAGGTCTCTGGCAATTTAGGACTCATTGTAGACCCTGATAGGGGGCTGAATGCAAGGTTGCTAGGGAGGAGGGGCACCATCCGAGTTCAGGAAGAGGCAGACAGGCACCCTGGAAGTGGACAGAGATGAGGGAAATACACACACACACACACACACACACACACACACACACACACACACGAGTAAGGCAAGGCCTCAGCAGTCCCTGATCACCTGAACATCCTAACCCCCAGAAAGATGGCTCTACAGTCCTCATATCAAATGCAGACAAAACTCAGAGTCTCTCACACATCTGGAATGGCTCAGAACTCAGCACGGCACTTCCTACTGTACTCACTGCTATGAAGAAAAGTCAGCCACCTTATTTTTGTTTGTCGGTCATGGGGTTTGAACTTTGGGCCTGTGTGTAGTCCCTCAGCTCTTCAGCTGAAGGTGTGCGCTCTACCACTGGAGCCATAGCATCACTTCCGATTTTCTGGTGGTTCACTGGAGATAAAGTCTCTCAGACTTTCCTGCCCAACCTGGCTTTGAACTGTCATCCTCAGATCTCAGCCTCCTGAGTAGCTAGGATGTCATTTGTGAGCCACCAGCGGCGCCTGGCTTCAACCACCTTCTTAGACCCAGGGGAAACCCAACTTGTCAGGCCACAAAGGAGGGGGGTGCGGGGGGAGGGAAGGAGAAGGATTGGGATTGGGGGGGAGAGGGGAGGCTGGGAAGGGATGTGAAGGGTAAACAAAGGAGGAGGCTGCAATGCTTGGTAAGAAATGTACGCATTATCCTGCCCATGTAACTGTAACTCCTCTGTACAGTATGTTCACAAATAAAATTAAATTAAATTTAAAAAAAAAAAAAGCACATGCAACCCTTCACTTCAGACTTTGACACCAGCATCCAAAACCATTCTTCCTTGGATGGAGAGAATAAAATTTACACTACCCTCCCACCCCTGCTCTCATTCGTCCACTCCTTAGGTAAGATAGGACACAACCTCTTGAGTTCTTGGTAAGGCAATGCACACCCTGCTGTGACTTTGCACTGGGGCAAACCTGGGGAGTTCTTAGAAATGTCTGTACAGTGAGGCCAGCACCTGTTCTTCCAACCACAGCAACCGCACTCCTTCACCATCTCTTGCAAGCAAGGGGTGCATTCTTTTTTGTTTTTTGTTTTTTGGTTGAGGGGATTGAAATCATGGCTTGGGTACTGTCCCCGATGATGATTTTTGCTCAAGGACAGTGCTCTACCACTTGAGCCATGGCGCCACTTTTGGTTGGAGATTGGAGATGAGACTCTCATGGGACTTTCCTGCCTGGGCTGGGAAACAAGATCTTCTGGATCTCAGCCTCCCAAGTAACCAGGATGACAGGTGTGAACCACCAGAGCGGGACTTATGGTTTCTCATTCCTTAGAATTTCCAACTCATTCTCCTCTAAACACTACCACCTAGACACTCCTCTACCTCCCTCAGGCATGGCAAATGGAGGCTCAGAATTGGGGTAGGGCCATGGGTATTAAAGGGCCCCCTTCACATCACTACCCCTCTCTAACATCTCATCCGCCTCCTCTGGATGGCCTGGTCTTCCGGGGCAGATCAGACCACTAGGTGTTCGGCAGCCTGCCCTGTATCCCCCCGCCGAACCCCACCAGTACCTGAGAATTTCTGGGGCCAGCTGCTCCATGTCCCAGTGGAAAATGTTGGGAAGGTTGCTGATACGTGGGTCCAGGAGGGCTCAGGACAGAAGGAGTGTCCAGATCCCCGCTGTCAAAGAAGGAGACACAATGCATGGATTGATCTACTAACAGCTACAGGGCATAGCCATCCACCTGTCACCCAGGTCCCGTGGAATGCTGTTTTATATTGACAGTCCTGGGGCTTGACCTCGTGGCCCAGGCGCTGTCCCCGAGTTGCTTTTGCTCGAGGCCAGCACTCTTCCACCTGAGCCAAGGTGCGACTTCTGGCTTTTTCTGTGTATGCGGAACCTAGTAATCAAAACTAGGGTTTCCTGTGTGCCATGCAAGCCCACTACTG
This sequence comes from Dipodomys spectabilis, assembly GCF_019054845.1. Taxonomy (NCBI): domain Eukaryota; kingdom Metazoa; phylum Chordata; class Mammalia; order Rodentia; family Heteromyidae; genus Dipodomys; species Dipodomys spectabilis. The sequence continues at coordinate 170,747 of NW_024871216.1, forward strand.
CTAAGACACAATCCCAACCTTGGAAAGCTGTTCTTCTGTGACCCCTTGGACTTGTCTCAGCACAGTCTTGCACATATTTACCGAGTTTCTCAACAGCAGCCCTGGCTGGAAATGAACACACTCTGCTATGTTGTCCTTTATTTACAGCATCTTTGCTCTCTGTGCTTCTTGACAGATCCTCCTTGTTAAGCAATTCCCCATTTCAAGTGCTGTCTCTATGAAGCCCACTCCAAAAACCCTGGCAGAGGAGGATCTTTTCCACTCTGCAAGCTGCCAGTATTGTCATGCTCTGCCTTCCAGTTGATGTGGGTTGAGAGCACACAAAGGGGAAGGCCTGGCTTCCACCATCCAATTTCTTTCTGAAGGCTCTGATATACTACCCAAGGACCGGTGCTGTATTTAACTCTGTGACAAGGCACTCGAGGCCCAGGCAATCTGGGGGCAACAAATGGGGCCATTTCTTTGTGTGTGCTTGAACTGAGGGTCTGGAAGCTGTCTCTCTGAGTTTTTGTGCTCAAGGCTGGTACTCTATCACTTGAGCCACAGCTCCACTTCTGGCTTTTTGGTGGTTCCATGGATAGTAGAGTCTCAATGACTTTGCAGCTTATGGCTGGCTTCAATTTTTGATCCTCAGATCTCTGCCTCTCGAGTAGCCAGGTTGTTAGGTGTGATCCTGAGCCAGAGGTGACAGGCACCAGGGCCTTTCTTTTGAGATTTTGTTTATCTCATGTCAACTAGCAAGCCCTAGTTAAAATAATCATTTACAGGGGATCAAGTTCCTCTCCTAGGTCAGTTAATCCAAGGAGATAAAGTGCCTTTGGAAAAGGTTAGTCTGATTTGGCTAGGTGAGTGTGTGTATGTGTTTGAGTTTCGGGGATACCTACCCACATCACTCTGGTGCTTCATTCTCCCAGTGGTGAATATATCCAGGATCTCCACCCCAAGGAAGGTGGGTAGGATAGGGTACATAAGGTCACACCAAGTATGATGATCTGAATTCTATCCCAGAACTGAAGCCGGGAGAGATAATAGAGAGAAGGAGAGGTTTAGTGGAACATCAAGGGAAGCCCCTTACCTTTGGCTACAAGTACCGGTGAGAAGACTGAATCCATCCTTTTTGGTTCTAAGATAACAGGTGCCCATTATTCATTTATTTTTTTTTGTGAGTCCTAGGTCTTGGATTCATGCCCTGAGCTTCTTTTACTCAAGGCTGAGGCTCTAACCCTTGAGCGACAGCACCACATCTGCCTTTTTGTGGGGGAAGAGGTGGTTTATGGGAGATTAGAATCCCTCAGACTCTCCTGCCTGGGCTGGCTCTTAGTCATAACCATCAGTCCTCAGCCTTCCGAATAGCCAGGATGACAGGTGAGAGCCACTGGCACCTGACCGCCACCATCCATGTATAATCCCCTAGGGCCAGTGCCGGACCACCCTCACTGCACCCCCCTTGTTGTGAGTGGGAAGCAGACATGGATGGGTTTGATACTTCAACAGCCTACCTACCTTTGAGCATTGTTCTGGGTCAGTCTGATGGCGGATTCTTCCTTATCCATAGCAATGACTTGGCTCTGTCACAAGAACAAATGTTCCCCAGGAGATATTAGTTCTCAGGTCTTTCCGCTGCACACCGCCCCCCCTCCCCGAAACAACACACCCCAGCAAAGCGAAGTAGACATAGAGTGAATTCATTTTCTTATAATCAGGGTCTGGCCAGATAGGTGGCGGTGAAGATCAGAGGCCTGGGATCGTGCTGTGCAGTTGGAAAATGGAACACTTCCTCATCCACTTTCCTTTAAATGTCTTAGCAGAGGGTATTGGGGAAGGTCTCACCAGATGGACTGACAAGGAATAACCATCACAGTCTATCCCGGGCTCCTCCTTGAGGAGCTTACCTCAAGGAGCTAGTTCAACAGGCTGAGCGAGACAGCTCCTAAACCACAGCCCACCTCCAGAATGAGAGGGACACCGTGAGGCACAACCACATGGAGACCCTGGGCCACCTCCTCCAACACCCATTCAACCAGTTCCTGTGAGAGAGTGAGAGAGAGAGAGAGTCAGAAATACACTTTAGCCGGGTGTCTGTGGCACAGGCCTATAATGGTAACTACACAGGAGGCTGAGATATGAGGATCATGGTTCATAGCAGCCCAGGCAGGAATGTCTGTGAGACTCTTATCTCCAAAGAAGCACCAGGAAACCGGAAGTGGTGCTGTGGCTCAAGTGGTAGAGTGCTAGCCTTTATCTGAGGAGCTTGGAGACAGCGTCCACGCCCAGAGTTCAAGCCCCACAACTGAAAATAAGTGGACTTCCCACCACAAGAAGTGGACTGAATAGCACTCATTGTCCTAGGGAGCATGGCAGAGAAGTCAGGCCGAGCTTCCTGTAAGCTGGGGGAAATGAGTAGGCCATCCAGCTTCTCCGTGCCTCGTTTTCCCCAGCTGCAAAACTGAACACAGTGAAAGATCCTTTTCCTCATGGGGATAGGGTAAGAATGAAAGAGAGCCATGTTTTGTTTCATAATCCCATACCTGCATCACGATAAATAATAGGCCCCATCTGAGCTCTTTCCAGGTATCTTCCTGTCATATGCTCACATAATTGCCAAGAACCATATCTGATGACCACTCCCTCAATGCCTGGTTCTGCCCCACAGATCCCCCTGTATTGATCCCTTCTTTCCTCACAACTGTCCTGTGAGGAGACTGAGGTCAGAGGGTTGAGGCCCAATGCAGAGCTTCAACTGTGGTCAAGAATCAGCTGCCATGGATTAAGAGTTTGGGACAATCCATCTAACCAACCGATGACTGAGCATGGCGTTATATGTCTAGCATCCCAACTAGAGAAGGACCAGGCATGGTGACCAATTCCTGTCACAGGAGGACCGCAATCCAGCCCAGCCTGAGCATATATTGAGTCTCTATCTCAGAAATGACCAAGACAGAAAGGCTTGGCTCCTGTGGTAGAAGACCTCACTGGAAAGCCTAAGGCCTTGAGTTCAAACCCTAATATACCGAAAATAATCAGAAGCCCGCTGCCAGAGGCTCATGCCTATAATGCTAGATACTTAGGAGGCTGAGATCTGAAGATCACAGGTCAATATTTAAAATAGGGTTGGCCTCTCCCATCAGACATCATGATGAGAAGACCCAGAGTCTGACCCATGCAAATATGCTCCATACTAACGGGACTCACATCCATACTAAGTGCTGGCCAGGTTCCCTGTTGCCCTGGGGAGCCACCCCCTGTGGGCCCCACCCCCAGGTCCTCCCAATCTCCCTCTGTCACCAACCAGGCCCAAGGGAGTGAACAGTTCCAGGGCACAAAAATCCCTTCATCTTATAATTTAGCGGTCCTGAGTCCCCTTCAAGTCTCACCCTTCCAGGCCCCCAGACCTCAGCCATAAAGCCCATTCACCTCCCCAAAGACAGCGGTTAGAAGTTATGTTAAGATTCAGTTGCTCCTTGTTACAACCCACTTCTACACACACACACACACACACACACACACACACACACACACACACACACACACACAAAGCCAGCTCAAGTGGCTCCTGTCTGTCATCCTAGTTACTTAGGAGGCTGACATCTGAGGATCACTGTTCAAAGCCAGCTCATGCAGGAAAGTCTGTGAGGTTCTTATCTACAGTGAACCACCAAATAGCCAGAAGTGGAGCTGTGGCTCAAGAGTCAGAGCACTAGCTTTGAGCACAAAACTCAGGCACAGCACCTAGGCCCTGAATTCAAGGCCACATTTTCTACCTCCAAACACACACAGACGCAGACACAGACAGACGGACACACACATACAGACATAGACACAGACACAGACGCAGATACACACACATACACACACACACACACACACACACACACGTATAGCCCAAGGCTTCAGCAGTCCCTGAGAACGGAACCATGAACTCCCTCCATTAGGGTCACATCCCATTCCCAAGAAGCTGGCACTCTCGACTTCAGACCCACTGTAGACAAAACAATGAGCCTCTCACATATCTGAAATATCTCACAACCCAGCATAGAATTTCCTACTATACACACAGCTATACAGAAAACTTAGTCACTTCTTATTTTGTTGTTGGTCATGGGGTTTGAACTCCAGACCAGGGTAGTGTCCCTCAGCTCTTCAGATGAAGATGAGCACTCCCCAATTGAACCACAGCACTACTTCCTGTTCTCTGGTGGTCCATTGGCCATCGAATCTCACATACTTTCCTGCCCAAGCTGGCTTTGAACCATGATCTTTACAGCTTTATGAGTAGCTAGGATGACAGTTGTGAGCACCGGCGGAGCCCGGCTTCAGCCACCTTTATATACCCAGAGGAAACCCAATTTGTCAGGCCACAAACTTCTTGCAAACCGTCACTTCAGACTCTGACACCCAGCATCCAAATCCAACCTTCAATGGAGAGAATACAGACACAACAATCCCCCCCCCCTGCACCCATTCACCCAATCCCTGCCTGCTACAGGCCACGTCCTCCTGAAGCTGTGGCTTCAAACTGGGGCAAACAGTGATGCCATCACCTAGTCTCCCAAACACAGCATCCGCCTGCCTGCCCCCCCACCTCCCCCACCCTTTGCAGGCAAAGATGTCTTACTTTCTTCCTTTTTTTCTGTTGTGGGGGCTTGAACTCTGGGTCTGGGTGCTGTCCCTCATCTCTTCAGCTCAAAGCAAGCACTCACGTACTAGAGCCACAGCACCACTTCCGGTTTTCTGTCAGTTCCTTTTGACAAGAGTCTCTGGGTCTATCCAGACCCGGCTGGCTTTGACATATGGTCCTCAGATCTCAGCTCCTGAGTACCTAGGATGACAGCCATGAGCTACTGGCATCCAGTGAAAGATATTTTCCATGCTTGTCATCCTATCCCCTCAGGAGACTGAGATCTGAGGACTGTAGTTGCATGCCACCCTTGGCAGCAAAGTCCATGAGAACTCATTATCTTCAATTAAACACCCCAAAAAAGTTGGACGTGGAGCTGTGGCTCAAATGGTATTGTGCTAGCTTTCAGCATCAAAGCCAAGGGATAGGACCCAGTTCCTAGTTTCATGCTTTTTCTAGCAGAGACCCACCCAAGAAAGAGAAGCAGTTGGGCACATGGGAGCTCAAAGTTAACATATAATACTCAAAACCCCCAGAACAGGCCCCATCATGCCCTGATTCTTTAGATTCTATGTCCTACATCATGAAAGTCTTAGATGGGACTGACCATGCACCTAGTTAGGACATTCAAGTACAATCTCATACTGAGGATCCCCTGACCTTATCAAAGACTCAGGATCTCTCACTGTACTGCCTCAATACTGAGCAGTGAGGTGAGTTCTAGTTATCCAACCACAAGATGTGGGAACGAAAGGATTTCTGGGCCAATGGTCCCTCTCTCTTGGAAAGGAGAAAAGGGCTCATCCATCCCAGGAATGTTCCTAGGTGGTGAGTATCCTCAAAGAAACAACAATGCTCAGAGCCTAGTGCCTCTAGTTTTCCCACCAGCCTCTACCCAACCTTTCCCCACCTTCAGTTGGCCCTCTCTGAGTCCCAGATCTGCCATCTAGACTAAAGGCTGAGCCAGCAAAGAAACCCACCTCTGCCTCTGAGAATGGCAATCACAGGGTCTTAACGCCCACTCGAGGAAGACTTGGGGCACCACTGAACCCGACTCCCGCCCTCATTCCCTGTCGGTCCTGTGCCAGTGGCATGCTTACCTCTTTCTCTGGTCGAGAAATGACCACCGGGGATGTGACCTTCAGATTGAGCCTGGAAATCCCAGTCCCCAAAGTCATACTGCACAGGCATCCTGAGGTGGATGATAGCCAGGTGGTCAACGGGCACCAAGACATTTAATTGCAATGTGTCTGGGTCAAAAGCTCTATCAGTGATGGTCTAGGTTGACAGGCGAGGTCCTGACACACCTGAACTGGGATCATCCTCCCTCTTCATCTTCCTTTTTATCCCTTGCTCCCCCCTCTTGACACTCCATCACCCCAACACCTCCCTAGCCCTTACACATTTCCTTCTTATCTGACAAGAAAATAAACTCCTTGGGGCCGGAGATGATTGAAACCTGGTGACCCACCCTGAGCCCAAGGGTCTAATCGAGGCTGCTTCCCTCTGCAGTCGGTGACCACCAGGCTTCTGGATGTCATGAAGTTGCTGAGGAGTCTGTGGCTTGGTCCTACATACTGCCTTTATGCTCTGAAACTGTCCCCACAGAGATGTGAATGGTTGGCTCCTTGATCCAGGGACTCCAAACCAAGGCTTGCATGTTCTTCCTTCTTCCTTCCTTTCTTCCTTTTCTCTCTCTGTAATTCCCTCCTCTTTCTCTTTCCTTTCTTTCTCTCACTCCTGGGCCTTGAACTCAGAACCTGGGTTATGTGACTGAGCCTTTTTACTCAAGGCCAACAGACTACAGCTTCAGCTACACATCCACTTCTGTTGTTTTCTTTTTGTTAGTTAGTTGGACATAACAGTCTTACAGGCTTTCCTGCCCCGGCCTTAAGCCTCTATCCTCCCATCTCAGCCTCTTAGTAGCTAGGATGACAGGTGTGAAGCATCGGCATCCAGCTCAAACCAAGGATTCTTCATGTACTGTGGAACCAGCACTGGAACCTTTCATTGTCTATGGACCCCCCAGAGCCTGGCTCACACTCTAACTGTTTTTTGGATAAATAAATGAGCATCTTCCTACGACAATACTACAGAAAAGTCCCATCTGATACAGCTAAGCATCCTGGTGGGGGGGAAGCCTGATGTAGCTCTCCCACAGTTCTCTGTCCTCCCACTTCCCGCCCTCCTGGTGCCACTGCACTTAATTGTTTTGGCTCCAAGGAAGTGAGCCACGATGTACTCGCTGGATTCTGGGGCCTCTGGGATGCCTATCTTCTCAAAGATCTCTGTCCAGTGGCTGACCATCTCTGTGGCACTCAATTCCCCACACAGGTGTGAACGAGGTTGCCTTGAGCTGAAGGCCTGGCAGAAGGGGCCTCCTCTTCTCCCCCTGGGGCTAGCCAGGATGGTCTACCATATCCGGCCCCCAAGATTCATGTTTCAGAGAAAGGATCTTCGAAGGATCCCGGGTTTCTGAATCTCCAAGGGTCCAGTGCAGATGCTGGGAATCATCTCTGCTCACAGCGGGCAAGCTGGGGATGGTGTGGTCACAATCTCTGCCCCCCCTCGATGCCCTCGATTGTGGTGGTCACCCTAGAGAGAGCAGGATTAGAATCAACAGCTGCCAGAGAAAAGCAGTCAAGGCATGATGTTCATAGCAGGAGACCATCTGGCTAGGGAACTCTGCCTGTGGTGCTTTGAATGTCATTGTTTGGTGGCTGAAATGGTCCGTCTAATTTGGCCCATAATCCCAGGTGTTAGTGGAAATTGCCAGCTTCATGATAAAACCCTGGAAAACATGGTATTTAATTTGTCCCAATCAAAGGATTCCAAAGTCAGCTGTCCCCTTTTCCTTCTAGACAGCCTACAGCAGGTTACAGAAACTGGCATTCAGAGGAGTTCCTGGAAGATGGCGGAGGAGAAGCTCGAGGCTCAACAAGCTCTCGCATAGAAAGCAGTTTTAGAGTTCCAGTGAACAGTCCTAAGCCAGAGAATCACACCAAGTGTGCCATCACAGGACAGAGAGTTAGGCCAGAGAGGGAAAATCCAGGCAAGGAGATAGATCTGAGCTCTTGCCAGCAGCGGCCGCCGCTTCCGCTGCAGAGGTGGCCGTACCACCATACCTGAAAGAGAGAGAGTCTGGGACAAAAGAGCCAAACGTGGCCGGCGAGCGGATTCCACTCAACACCAGCAAGAACCTACAAGGAGCAGCCATCTTCATCCTGCAGTTCGCAGACCAGAGACGACCCAGGAACCAAGACTCGGCGTGAATAGAAGTCTGACGTCCTCACTCCTTCGCAGGGAGCAGAGGAGGGAAGGCCACCCCTCCCCCCCCAGTACCGGAGATCTCCATCTTGGATAACAACAAAGCTTGGCGGAGCTGCTAGCTCCAACTCAGGCCTTGGAATAAAAGGAGTCATTTATCAGGTCACAAGAATTTAACGGCGTGAACTGCCAGACTCAGCTCCACCCAGGGAAAAGTCACCCAGTTCGGGTGCCAGCCCTAGGGGTGGTTTTCTTCACTGGGAGATCAGAACCAGAGGCTTCCCATACCTTTAGCAGCCTCTACATCAGTAAACAGAAACCCTGAGAGTGTCTCCAGGCTGGGCTCTGTGAGTTTCTCACAAACTAGCCCCTGGGAAAAGCTACTGTTTGCTGAAAGGCCTCAACTCTACCCAGAACCTAGCCTCATCACAGCATCTCCAAACTTGAGGAAAAAGCCATCTCCCTCTTTTGTGATAATAGAAGCAGACTCCCCTCCCATTGAACTAACTTGGGAGGAGGATCGCAAAATCCTGGGTAAAATAGAGCATTTTTCTGCCTGTCCAAACAAACTGACTTAAGAAATCAACCAAGCCACAGGACCACAAGCAGACCATAGACTGCAACCAGAGGCTGATTACAGACACAAGGGAGATACAGGATATTTCCTAACCCTCCCCAAAAAATCAAAGAACGTTTTTTTTCTTCTTCTTCTTTATACGTTTTACAACAATTTTTTTCTTTTCTAAAACTTTATTTTAATTTTTAACTTTTTTGAAAAAATTGTTTTCTAGAAACTTATTTCCCCCTTATAATCTTTATTTTAGTGATACATGTGTGTGTGCGTTTTTCTTTCTTTTTATTTCCCTTTAATTTTTTTTTCTTTTTGTTTTTTTGCTTAGCTTGACTGAACTTCTGATCTTTTTTTTTTCTTTCTTCCTTATCTTTCTGACCTTTTTCTCTCTTTTGTTCTTCTTTATGGGACTTAATTGTTGTTCTGTATATCCTCACATAAACCCGTAGTTGACTCTAAAACCCTATCCCCCATTGTGTACACACTTAAGCCACAAATTTATTACTCAATTCAAAACCTCTGAGACTTAAATTCCTTAATAGCAGTATTACCTCTTTATACATATATAATATTTTAAGTATTTTTATTTTTAAGTTTTTCACATCTCCTTTATATCCCTCCCTTTCTCTCATTATATTCACGTTCTTTGAATAGTTTGTTCTCGTTTCTGCATATTATTAATTTTTATTTTTCTATTTTTTTCCTGGTGTCTTTTTTTATTCCTTTCTCTTTCTTCTTGCTTTCTATCTCTCTACTTTCATCCTATCCAACCTATTTCCTGCTTTGAGTCTAGGACTTAGTTAAGTTAACTCTCCCTGTACCTTCCCACATCACACTATTCCTATTTTTTACCCACAACTCTCCCTAACCCTAATAATTTCTGGTTTATCAAATTCTTAGTTGCAGTTCATTGCCCATTAATATATAGATGTTTGATGTTGAATAGAGGTATCGGTTGAACTAGATTGCATCTGCAGACTATTGACTGTGCAAATTCAGACTTTGGTTGATGCTTGCCTTAAGTTACTGTTCTAGCACAAAACTGGTGTTATTTTCATCGCAAATGGGCAGAGTAAGCCGGAAAACCACAAGAAAAATGGCATTATAATCAGGGGACGGAACAGATAATGGATAATCCAGAGGAGAGTTCCCAAATAGCTCTACAAACACTGCTGACAAACATGATAAATGAAAACATTGAAAACATACAAAGAACCCTGTATGAGCGTGATAGGGAGAGAGAGGAGGCAAACAAAAGGTCAATGCAGGAAAAGATTGAAAATCTACAAAAGACTCTGTATGAGCGTGATAGGGAGAGAGAGGAGGCAATCAATAGGTCAATCCAGGAAAAGATTGAAATCCTGCAAAGGACTCTGTATGAGAGTGAAAGGGAGAGAGAGGAGGCAATCCAAAGGTTTATACAGGAATATCATGAGTGTGAGGAAGCTACTCAAAAACTGATACAGGATTTGCATGAGCAGCTTGAGAATACTCAAAGAGAAAGGCAGGAATGGCGTGAACAGGCTGACAACATTCAAAAAGAACTACAGGAATGGCATGAATGGGAGGAAGCTAAGCAAAGAGGAATACAGGAATTGAGAGAGCAGTATGAGAATACAAAAAGATCACTAAAGGCATTCATGGGATCCATTAACAAAGAGCTGAAGGAAGTCAGGGAGACCACAAAGGGAATGCTGAATGGAACCCAACAGAAGGAATGGGAGTCCAAGGAAACCATAACCAATCAACTAAGTGATTTGAGAATAAACACTAAACACCAAATTAAGGAAGTAAAGAAGTTCATACAAGATGTAAAACAAAGCTTCAACAAAGAATTTGAAGCCATCAAAGCTGACCAATTGGAAGGAAAAGAAATAAAAAACAAAGCAGAAAGTCCTGAGAGCAGGTTAGAGCATGTAGAAGATCGAATCTCAGGGATTGAAGACAGCCTAGATATTACAGAGAAAGAACATACATCCATCCAAGACAAGTCCAAGAAATATGATAGATCTATCCAACATTTGGAAGACACCATCAGAAGGCCTAATCTAAGGATAATGGGTGTAGAGGAGCACCTAGAAACAGAAGTTAATGGTCTAGGAAATTTGTTTAACAGGATCTTAGCAGAGAACTTCCCAAACATGCAAAAAGATAGGCCTATTCAGATACAAGAAGCTTTTAGAACTCCAAATAGACCAGATCAGAATAGGACATCCCACTGTCACATTATAATCCCCACAGGATCAACTCAGACCAAGGAAAAGATCCTTAAAGCTGGGAAGGAGAAAAGATTAATCACCTATAAAGGGAAACAAATTAGAATCACCTCAGTTTTCTCAGCAGAGACAATCAAAGCAAGAAGAGCCTGGAATGATGTATGCCAAGCCCTAAAAACAAACAACTATCAACCAAGAATACTGTACCCATTCAAACTCTCCTTCATAATCTAAGGCCAAATAAAAGCCTTCCATAGCAAAGAATAATTGAAACAATATATCTCCACCAAACCAGCCCTACAAAAGATTCTTAAAGATGTCCTACATATAGAAAACCAACAAGACCAAAATAAAGGCCAAGAAACTGCACCCAAACTGAGAATCCAAGAAAAATAGGAAGAACCCAGTTTTTGCAACGCCCAAGAAGGTGGATAACATGGCAGGAACTCCCAAATACCTCTCAGTCCTATCTCTTAACATTAACAGACTTAACTCTCCAATTAAGCGACATAGACTGTCAAGTTTGATTAAAAACAAGATCCATCTATCTGCTGCTTTCAGGAGTCACATGTTGCCCATAAAAACAAACACAATTTCAATTTTAAAGACTGGAGAAAAATCTACCAAGCAAACGGCCCCCATAAACAGGCAGGAATTGCCATCCTAATATCAAAAAAAATAGACTTTAAATTAAAATTCGTGAGAATAGATAAATAAGGTCGCTACATACTAATTAAGGGATCTCTCCTTCAGGAGGATATTACAATTCTAAATATTTATTCGCCAAGCAATGGAGCACCAAAATTTATCCAAGAAACACTACTTTCCCTCAAATCCCACATAGATCCAAAGACATCAATTGTTGGGGATTTTAACACACCGCTCTCCCCACTAGATAGATCAACTTGGCAAAAACTCAACAGAGAAACCGCAGATTTAAACACCTGCAAAATCAATTATATTTAACAGACATCTACGGAATATTTCACACAGTAACATCATAACACACGTTTTTCTCAGCATCACATGGAACATTTTCAAAAATAGACCGCATTTTAGGCCACAAAGCAAACTTGTCCAAATTCAGAAACATTAAAGTTAGACCTTGCATTCTCTCTGACTACAAGGAAATAAAATTAGAACTCAACAGCAAAAGCCACCAAAGAAAGTCCGGTAACACATGGAGGCTGAACAACACACTGCTGAATCACGAGTGGGTCATGGTAGAGATTAGAAAGGAAATTCAAATGTTCATGCTATTCAACAAAAATGAGCACACAAATTACCAGCTCCTCTGGGACACAGCAAAGGAAGTACTCAGAGGCAATTTTATAGCTCTGAGCTCCTATATCAACATATTGGAGAGATCTGAAACCAACAATTTAATGACACATCTGAAACTCCTTGGAAAAGAGCAGCAAGATAAACTCCAATCCAGTAGATGGAAAGAAATAATCAAAATTAAATCAGAATTAAATGAATTAGAATCCATAAAAACTACAGAAAGAATCAACAAAACAAAGAGTTGGTTCTTCGAAAAAATTAACAAAATTGACAGACTCTTAGCAAATCTTATCAGAAAAAGAAGAGAACACACTCAAATAAATAAACTCAGAGACGAGAATGGAAACATCACCACGGGAACAACCAAGATTCAGAACATAATAAGGGAATACTTCTCAAAACTTTATGCTAATAAGTTTGAGAACTTGACAGAAATGGACCTTTTCCTAGCAAATATTGACATGCCAAAACTAAACCAAGATGAGTTAAACCATCTTAACAGGCCTATATCAAGCACTGAAATAGAAACAGTAATAAGTGACCTCCCAGGTAAGAAAATTCCAGGACCAGATGGTTTTACAGTGGAATTCTACAAGGCCTTCAAAGCAGAGCTCACACCAGTACTCCTCCAACTCTTCAATGAAATTGAAAGAGAAAGTTCACTACCGAACACATTCTATGAAGCCATCATAACCCTCATCCAAAAACCAGGCAGGGACTCATCAAAGAAAGAGAACGATAGACCCATTTCTTTGATGAACATTGATGCAAAACTTCTCAACAAAGTTTTGGCCAATCGACTCGAACAATTCATCCAAAAAATCATACACCACGATCAAACAAGATTCATTTCAGGGCTGCACAGCTGGTTCAATATACGCAAAACACTTAATATTATTCAGCACATCAACAGGAGCAAGGATAAGAACCACATGGTTATCTCAATAGATGCAGAAAATACATTTGACAAGATCCAACGCCCCTTTATGATGAAGGTTTTGGAAAAATTAGGAATCCATGGAACAATCCTCAATACAATAAAGGCTGTATATGACAAACCTACAGCCAGCATTATACTTAATGGTGAATAAATAAAGCCATTTCCTTTTAACTCAGGAACAATAAAAGGATGACCACTCTCTCCACTTCTCTTCTTCAATCTAGTATTAGAATGCCTAGCTACAGCAATAAGACAAAATGCAAACATAAAAGGGATCCAAAGAGGGAAAGAAGAAAAAAAAAACTCTCCCTTTTTTGCAGGTGATATGATCTTGTATTTAAAGAACCCCATAGACTCCAGTACCAAATTACTCAAGCTGATTCAAAACTTTGGCAAATTACCAGGGTATAAAATTAACCCCCCAAAATCAATGGCTTTTCTGTATGCCAACAATGAGAAAAGTGTGGCTGCAATTAGGAAAGTAACTCCATTTGTAATAGCCCCTCAAAAAATAAAATACTTAGGAGTTAACTTAACCAAAGAAGAGAACGACGTCTATGATGAAAACTTTACAATCTTGAACAAGGAAATCAAAACAGAACTTAGAAAATGGCAAAACCTCCCATGATCCTTGATTGGAAAGATTAACATCGTGAAAATGGCAGTACTTCCCAAGGCTATCTACAAATTCAATGAGATACCTATCAAAATTCCAAACTCATTCTTCAAGGAAATAGAAGAGGCAATCCAAAAATTCATATGGAATAATAAAAGACCCAGAATAGCAAAAACGCTCCTCAAGGCAAAGAACACTGCTGGTCGAATATCAATACTAAATTTCAAACTCTACTATAAAGCCATAGTAATCAAAACAGCTTGGTACTGGCATAAGAACAGACCTCAGGACCAATGGAATAGAATTCAAAACCAGAAATGAACCTACAGACCTATAGGCAGCTAATCTTCGATAAGGGAGCTAAAATAATAGAATGGAAGAAAGACAGCCTCTTCAGTAAATAGTGCTGGCAAAATTGGTTAACTACTTGTAGAAAACTAAAGCTAGATCCTTACATATCACCCCTGCACCAGAATCAACTCCAAATGGATCAAAGACCTCGGAGTCATAGCAGACACTCTGAAAACGTTACAGGATGGAACAGGAGAAACCCTAGGTCTCCTTGGCTCAGGCTGAAATTTTCTTATTAGAGACCCGGACACACAACAAATCAAAGAAAGGTTTGACAAATGGGATTGCATGAATTTGCAGAGCTTCTGCATGGCAAAGGACATATCTTGCAAGATCAATAGAAAGCCCACAGATTGGAAGAAGATCTTCACTAGCCATACGACGGAGAAGGGTCTCATTTCTAAAATATACTTGGAACCCAAAAAATTAAATCCCCCAACAACAAATCCTCAAAGAAACAACTGCCCAATAAATAAGTGGGCAAAAGAATTAAAGAGAAATTTCTCTGAAGAAGAAAGAAGGATGGCCAATAGACACATGAAGAAATGCTCAACAACCCTAGCCATAAATGAAAAGCAAATCAAAACAACATTGAAATATCACCTCACCCCAGTTAGAATGGCTATAATCAAGAACTCTAACAACAACAGATGCTGGAGGGGATGTGGACAGAAGGGAACCTTACTTCATTGTTGGTGTGAGTGTAAACTTGTTCAACCACTTTGGAAAGCAGTATGGAGGTTCCTCAAAAGACTCCACATAGAGCTCCCCTAAGACCCAGCAATCCCACTTTTGGGCATTTACCCAAATGTTTACAAACAAGACCACACTAAAGCTACCAGCACAACTATGTTTATTGCAGCATTATTTACCATAGCTAAGATATGGAACCAACCCAGATACCCCTCAGTAGATTAATGGATCAAGAAAATGTGGTATATATATTCAAAATGGAATTCTATGTCTCCATCAGAAAGAATGACATTTCCCCATTTTTTAGGAAATGGAAAGGCTTGGAAAAATTGTATTAAGTGAAGTAAGCCAAGCCCAAAGAAACATAGGTCTAATGGTTTCCCTTATTTGCAATATCTACTACATGTATGAGTCAAGCAGAAAAGGTCAGATAATGTGATGTTAGGAAAATGAACCCTTAGATGTGTATTTCAATGTTCTTTTACATGCATTTGTTTCTAACTCATTTATAAGATTATTTCTTTGTTGCTTTGTGTGTCCCTCCTCCAGAGTATAACCCCTGCTTTCACTATATTTGATGTCGGTGTAATTTGTGGAGGAGATGGGGAAAAACAAGTCGTTTAAGGATACAGGTGGACCCGTTGCAACTTTGAGAAGTAGAAGTTGTCATGTTGAAAACGAACTTTACAACTTTGGTGCGGGAGGGGTGGAGGGGGTTGGGTGGGGGAGCGGGGGGAGGTTGGGAAGGGATATGAAGGGTAAACAAAGGAGGAGGCTGCAATGCTTGGTAAGAAATGTACTCATTATCTTGCCTATGTAATTGTAACCCCTCTGTTCAGTATGTTCACAAAAAATAACAATTAAAATTAAAAAAAAAAGGAACTGGCATTCAGAGAGCCCTTGCTAACTGCCACGGCCTGATACCGGGCGGGCTCCGCAGGGGGAATGCACGTGCCTACCACTGCCCAGCTGGAAACTGCCCAGGCGGGACACAGATTGGAGTTTGCAGAACCCCAGAGATGATTGACCACTGGTACAATGCCGCGGGAGGGAATCCATGTCATCAGTGGGGGTCCAGAGCTCCCTGGCCAGATTCCCACGGACACAGTCAATGCCCTGGGTAAGTTTGCCTTCTCATCCTTGGTCGTGGTGAACCATGTGCCATGTCACACCGTTCACCACTCTCCAGACCCTCCTAGCCTCATAGCCCCTGCCCTCCTCAACCCCCCCCCCCAGCATTTAATTCCTTAATTATGTTTGGCAGACACATTCCCAACCCTTGAATTAGCTCCAACTATACACACGAGAGCAGACTGTCTGGCTAGAAGAGTACGGCTGCATTCACACTTGCCTCATGATCCTTCTGGCTGAAGACAGAAGGACAGGTGTCCACTCTGGTCTGCAATTCACACAGGCCTCCTACCGGAGACCCACACAGGCCCAGCAGCAACTGTGGGCTAGAGGAAATAGGGAAGAGGTAGGTGGAAAGGAACGTCTACTGAAAATTTCTCCAAAGGAGCCATGAAACGTTCAAGGAGAAAACAAAAATTATGGCTGGACTCATACTTGGCATTGATGACAAAAGAATACACACACACACACATACATATAAAATGTTTTTGCTATTTTTAGACACAATGACTTAAATATGTTTTCATTGTTCTCCCTGTTCTCCGAACACACACACACACACACACACACACACACACACACACACACACGCATACACACGTAAATCCAGACCTGTGACAGAAGACTCCTCCATGCAGCACCTGCAATTTGCCAACTGATCACTCACCTGAGCACAGACAGGCAAGTATAAGGAGAAAGATGATCTCTCTCTCCTTCTCTCTCTCCCTCTCTGTCTCTCTTCCTCTCTCTCACTCTCTCTCTCCCTCTCTCTGTCTCTCTCTCTCCCTCCATCCCTCTCTCTCTCTCTCTTGCATACACACACACACACACACAGACTCACACACAAATAGACCCAGCAGTGTCTCTCCTGAGTTTGTTGGTTCCTCCTCTGGGACAAGGTACAAGCTGGAGCACAGGGATTCCCTTGTCAAACTAGTGGCTCCCACCCAAAGGAGCACCGCTCTAACAATGCAGAACCACTCTGCCTCTCCCTTTCTCAAGGGCCAGACACTTTCCCTTGGGAACAACCAGCATTTACTCACCATTCACCAAAATCCCAGGCCAGGATTCTGTGTGAAGGTGTCCTGAGATAGGTGGATCCTCAGAGGCAGGACTAAAAACAAGCAGGGGGTTCACAGTGTCCCAGAGGGGTGTCTGACCTGGGGTGGGGGCAGTGTTGGGAAATGCATGGGGTCCTAAAGGCTACATACATGGACAGACTCCCTATTTCCAGCCTAGATGCTTCTGGGTGACTTTGGGGATTCTTGTGAAGGACTAGGAGAGCAGATGGACTGTGAGCCAGCAGATGCTGGGAGAGCTAGGAAATGTGATCACCCTGTGAGAACTGTTGACAGCTGACGTGGTGGGCACAGGTCAGGTATAAGTGTGTCGGATGGGGTGTGTTCTTCCCAGGTATTCACCTTCTACCTGACTCCAAGTGCCCTCACATAACTAGTGGGCTTTTCTGGGACCCTCCTCAGGTGAAAGGATGACCGAGCACAGAAGACAACGGCTCACACAGCAAGGAGGGCCTATCTTTTGCATCCAACACCCACCACCCCCAGCAAAAAGCAAAAGACCCAAGAAGGCAGGTGTGGAGGTGCTGCTCCCCACCTCTGACTAAAGCCACCAGGTTCCCAACAGGAAGAGGAAGGGTGCAGATGAGCAGCTGTGTGGCTCCCACTGTTCCAGGCCACAAGCTCTGTGGCGACCCCTCCTCACCCATTCCTGCATCACTCCATTTCCTGGTACACCGGTTACTAGTGTGGGGGTGGGATCCCGGGGTCAACACCCACTCCCACTCTCCAACACTGGGGTACATTTGTGGCAGGCACATGACAGGCTGTGGGGCATGGGGCACACAATAGCAGGACAGGAGAGGGGAGGCAGGAGGGGCGGGTCCATGTCAGCAGGAGAGGCTCTTTTGGCAGGAGGGTTCCCAGGGTGCAGGCCCATGGGGCAGCCACTCATGTGTGCTACTGGGAGACGCTGTAGGAAGAGGCTCCAGAGGCATGCAGGCCCAGAGTACGAAGACAGGGATCCGAGACCTGCTAGGGGCTGCAAGCAAGCCAGGGGCGTGCCATCTCTGCTGGGCGACTTCGAGAGGCACCATGGGTCTGAGCCAAAAACACTATGTTTGAAACGCGATGCTGCAGGAAGTGGGCAGGCTGGCGTCTGCGGGGCATGTAGGGGCTGCACATGGCCTCTGCTCCTCCTCATCAGCCAACACTGCCCCTGCCTTAGCCACCTTCACTGCCATACTCCCTGGGCAGGGACCTCAGACTTAGGCCTGCCATGGCCACCACACCTCCGAGTAGCTGCCTGTGGCAATGTCCTGCTGCACAGGCTACACATGCTCTGTGCTCCTCGCCAGGATCTGCACTAAGATTTTGGAGGTTGCCAGCCTATAAAGCTGCTTGCCTTTGTGTGTGTGCTCACTCTTCGATCTGCTCTCTCTCTCTCTCTCTGCCCTCACTCCTCTCCTGGGCTGCCTTGCCCCCATGGAGTTCACCGGCCCCACACTGCAAACACAGTGTGCCCTGGGTCCTACCCCTCCTCCCCTTGCCATGCTCCCTTCTCCTTTGCCCCCACCCCCACCCCTGCTGAAAGCCCAGCCCTGACTGGACCCTAAGTCTTCCAGGCCACGCAATTGTAGCCTCACCTCAGCTCATCACACCCCTGTAACCCCAGTACCTGCCCGGGGGATCGAATCTCCCCTCAGCCCCACCACGGGAGGAGACTCTCCTCCCTCCCCCTGCACTCTACACACCAAGCAGGTGTACAGTGACCCTTGTGTGTGTGTGTGTGTTTGTGTGTGTTTGTGTGTGTGTGCTTGTTGGGGATAACTGCCTCTCAAGGACTCAGAACATAGCACCCTTTGAGATGACTCAGCACACAGCACACTTCAAAAAACAGCCCAAAGCACCCTGTGTAAAGGACTCAGTACACAGCTCCCTTTGAATGACTCAGTATATAGTACACTGTGTAGAGT
Source organism: Dipodomys spectabilis (assembly GCF_019054845.1). Lineage (NCBI taxonomy): Eukaryota > Metazoa > Chordata > Mammalia > Rodentia > Heteromyidae > Dipodomys > Dipodomys spectabilis. The sequence continues at coordinate 189,426 of NW_024871216.1, forward strand.
ACTCAGCACACAGCATCCTTTGAAAGAGGGAGTCCATAGCCCACAGTGTAAAGAACTCAGCACATGGCATGCTTTGAAAAACTCAAGTGTACAGCACTGTTTCCCAGGGACTCAGTACATAGCATCCTGTGTTAAGAAACACACAGCCCCCTTTGAAGGACTGAGTACATTGCACTCTGTGTAAAGCACTCAGTGCATAGCACCCTTCAAAAAACTGAGCAGATAGCACAATTTTGAAAGACTCAGAATATACCACAGTGTGGAAGGACTCAGTACATACCACACTGTCAAAGGACTCAGCCCAGAGCACCATTTGCAGGACAGTACAGAGCACCCTATTTTAAGGTCTTGGCACAAAGCACTTGAAAAATTCACCTCCTCCCTCACTTCTCAAAGGCTCAGCACATAGCAGCACCCTTTGGGGTGAATTAGCACACGGCACCTTTTGAAGGACTCAGCATATAGTACGTTGTGTAAGGGACACAGCACCCTTTAAAAAACTCAGCATGGCCCACTCTTCTCAGGGACTCAGCACATAGCACCCTTTGGGATGACTCAGAAAACAGCACCTTTTTGAGGACTCAGCACAAAACTCCATGTGGGAAGGCCCCAGCAAACAGCACCCTGTGAAGGACTCAGCACATAGCTGTCATTAGAATTAGGGTGCTTTCTTTAGTATCACCATTCTTCAGAAACACTTTACAAATCCTACAAGTTTACTTTAGCCAACCTGTGTTTTATGGGGCAGGGTCAGCTGGGGGTCTTGAACTCAAATCTTGGGGGCTCTGTCCCTGATCTCTTTTGTTCAATGCTAGAGCTGTAGCACTTTGACCCACAACTCCAATTTTGTTTTTTTTTGGGTTGTTCTTTGTCAGATCTTATGGTGATCAGGAAGGCCATGTTGGGGTGTCTGTGGGCAAAGCCTCTTAGCTCGGCCTGGAGCTGACCTCTCCCTTCCTTGTGTCCCTGGGATCTTGGACTCCTGGCGCTCTCTTGGCCTAGGGTGGAACAGATCTGCTCTGGCATCAGCACCCATGGTGAGCAAAAGTCCGTTTGTCCCTGGTCACTTCCCCCAATTGAAATCTAGAGGACAATGGCACGGCCTCTCATGATCCACGTCTGGCCAGCAGGGGGCAGGAGTTGCCCACCATGGGGATTGTACCTGTGAGTTGTGTTTACTCTTTTTTTTATTTTTTTTTTATTTGTGAACATACTGTACAGAGAGGTTACAATTACATGGGCATTTCATACCAAGCATTGCAGCCTCCTCCTTTGTTTACCCTTCACCTCTCTTCCCAGCCTCCCCCCTCCCCCCCAATCCCAATCTTTCTCCTTCCCCCCCCCCCCCCGCACCGACATTGTAAAGCTCGTTATGGACATGACAACTTTTACTTCTCATTGTTGCAACAGGTCCACCTGTATCCTTAAACAACTGGTTTTTCCCCATCTCCTCCACAAGTTATACTGACAGCAAATATAGTGAAAGCAGGGGTTATACTGTGGGGGAGGGACATACAAAGCAACAAAGAGATAATCTTATAAATGCGTTAGAAACACATTCATGAAGAAAATAACATTAAAATACATATCTAAGGGTTCATTTTCCTGACATCACATTATCTGACCTTTTCCGCTTGACTCATACATATACTAGATATTGCAAATAAGGGAAACCATGGGACCTATGTTTCTGTGGGCCTGGCTTACTTTACTTAATATAATTTTTCCAAGTTTTTCCATTTCCTAACAAATGGGGCAATGTCATTCTTTCTGAGTTGTGTTTACTCTTGATCCAAGCCACCTTGGACAGGAAAGTGCTTGAGATACCTACCTACAATTAACCATCATAAAGCAAGTGGAACTGTGGCTCAAGTGGCAGAGTACTAGGCTTGACCAAGAAAACTCAGGGATAGAGCCTAGGCCCTGAGTTCACACACACACACACACACACACACACACACACACACACACACACACACACACCACAACACCACATGCATGCAAAATCAGAGATTTCTACACTGCAATCTTTGGGTATTCTCTACCTATTCCCCACTAAGCCTGATGGCTGTTGGCCTAGGTATTTGATGCCTATAACACCAACTGGCATCTTTAATTTTGGAGAACAGAATGGCTAGAAGTTGAGCCTTCCCCCATCCCAGCTCCTTGATTGGGTCATGGTCTATCCAGGCCATTTGAGACTCCTTTTACAGACTTGACAAAATGCCTTCAAAAGTCATCACAAGCTGGGCACTGGGGGCTCATACCTGTCATCCTAGATACTCAGGAAGCTGCGATCTGGAGGATCATGGTGCCAAGCCAGCTTGGGCAGGAAAGTGTGTGAGACTCTTATCTTCAATGAACTATCAGAAAACACTCAACTGGTAGAGTGCCAGCCTTAACCAATAAGAACTCAGGGACAGGGGCCAGGCCCTGAGTTCAAGCCAGAGGACTTGAAGAACAAATCTTTGTTGGAGGCTTTTCTTTCCTTTGAAAACAATTTATTGTTTGAGATAAGCATAACATGGGTTTCTTCCCTGGCCACCAATGGGCTATTAGATGTCCTTTGAATTCGGGCCCCTTCCCAGCAGCCTCTGCCCTACCTGACCTTCAGTTTACCCTTCCCATCACACTGCTGATGGAGGCCTGAGAGAAGGCTGACTGGCCACTTATTTCTGGTGGCTGACGTGGCTTTTGAGAATCAGTATGTCACATAGAAAGTCATCATCCACATCAGTCTACAGAAGAAAGAAAGGGAGCGCTCCTTGACCAAGCCTACCAGCTGTAGGTGGCTCTGGATGTGGGGCATCTGCTGCAGGATGTGCTCCACAGGGGAGTCATCTACAGGGTCGGGAACCCAGACCTCTCCTCTGGCAGTTTCCAAGCGGTCTTGAGGTTGCAATTCTTCAAAACCTTTCTGCTCCTCCCTCATTTTGCCCACCCCAGAGCCTGAGGCATCTGAAGCAGCTGCAGTGGTGGGGGCTCATCCTGTGCCGGCATCTGGAGCCTTCTATCCGCTCTTTCCCCTGCAAGAAGGAACAGCAGCTCCCCCAGCTCTCTTTTCTCCATCTTCTCCTGGGAGAGCCAGCACACGCGCTTGGCTTTCTCCAGACACAGTTCATCTAGGATGAACATCTGCTCTTTACACGCCATGAGGGACTCCAAGACAGTGCAGATGTGTGCCAACAGCTGGCTGCATCAATGGTGGTGCTCATCCGCTGGACTATGGAAGTCCACGTCATCATGCAGGTCATGGATGAAGCAGATTTTGTTCTCAGATGCCCCCTGTCCCACTTCCCATCCCCATGCCTGCTCTGGTGGCAGCTCATGGGGCAGGAGTCCTGTGGTTCCAGCTCTGTCTGCCACTGAGCTGCTGTGTGGTGCTCCCTGCAAAGGGGTCACCACTCCTGCAGTGGGAGTTTCCCCCTGTGGATTTCAGCCTCTGAGAGTGCTCACAGAGCCACATCCCTCTAGTCTGGGGCATGTCTCCATCCTCTGGGATGCTCAACTTGTGGAGGCGTCACCTCCTCAACTTTTGCTTCTCCAGGGCTCACAACCTATGTTGTCATGCAGGACAATGGCTTCCACAATAACCCGCCATTAAAAAAATTAACCCCCTGGTTTGCAATTCGTGCCATTTTTTCTGCCAGGCCTGGTATTTGAACTGAAGGTCTGGGTAAATATGCAGCACTGTGAGAGCAGGGAATCTGACCATGCTTGAAGACAAGAAAGTCAGGCCTGTTCCCTAGGTCTGAATTCAAGCTTCAGGCTGGGAAAACATACTCTTTATATCCTTTTTAATTCCATACAAATATTCAGTACATATTGTGTTTGGTGTAGTTATTCATTGTATTTCTGGTTTTATTAATTTATTTAGCAATTATTTTATTGACTCTGATGACACCGCTACCATTTATTACATTGTTTACATCCTATCACAGCATCCAGATTTGTAGATATGATATCCATCATGCCTGACACTCAGGACTCTCCCAGAAAAGGAAAACATGTGTCATACTCGGCTTCTTACTGCAAGATTACATTTTTGGCAGTGCTTGGATCTGAAGTCAGGGCCTAGCAGTCCCAATTCATGAATGGATGAGTGTGAGCACAGCAGCCTCTAGCCAATGAAGCTCTCAGGTGGTTCCCAAGTGCTGAGATCCAGCCCCAGTTTTAGCCAAAACAGTGATACATGGATAGGCAGATGATGGTATACAAATAAATACATATTGGAAAGGAGCACCAGATCTGTTTGTCTATGATTGAATGAAACCTACTATGTTCCTACCAACTTTTAGGCATTTATTATACTGCCACTGAAGGAATATTATTCTTTTTATGTTCAATAAACTATTAATTAAGATTAATCCGTATGATAGTATTATTGCTTCCAATTTTAGACTACACTGAAGCATGAAGTTATCTTTCAATAGGTATTCCTATGCACAGGAATTAGTCTCTTGTGATCTCCTGCCATTGGTAGGTGTCAGGATCGGGATTTGAACCCAGGGCCTATGGTTGACAGGTAGGCCTATGGTTTCCCTGATAGCCCACCAGCCTTCAGCAATGGCTGGTCAGGTCCAATTGCAGCTGTGTCATTCAGAACCAAGATGGTCACCGTGTAAAGATAAAAAATGTAAATCCCCAGCCCTCTGCAGCTCGGCACTTTTTGTGGTATCCTACTTTTTTTTCTTCGTGCATGCCCTCTGGGCCTAGGATCCCAAGATCGGCTATGGGTCCAGAGGTTGTACTCCAGCCTAGGGCGATTGAAGCTGAGGCAGTGTTGCATGACCTGAGTTCAACCCCTGTGTTGGCAAAATAAAGATTAAATTAAAAAATTAATTAATCATTTAACTAAATAAAAAATAAAGCTCCCTGGTTTGGAATTTCTGCCATTTTTCTTTCCTAGCCTGGAATTTGAACTCAGGGTCTTGGTAAATGTGTCGCAATGTGAGGGAAAGTTCAGAGTTGCCACTACTTGAGATCAAACCCTGTGCAAAGCCAAAAATAATAAGTTAAGTCACTGAGATCGGCAGGGGGAGTAGATATGGAGATGGGAGGGAAGGGATGGTATGGGGAAAACAAAGGAGGAGGCAACAATGTTCAATAGGAAATGTACCTTGCTCATTTAACTGTAACCCATCTGTATGATATTTTTACAATAAAAAAATGAAAAAAGTCATGCTCAGAGAAGCCTTTTGGGGGTAAGGGAAAAATGTCTGAATAGATGTACAAAATTTTACACTGCTTTTTCTTAATGTTCAGTATGGAACTGAATAAGCATAACTGCTTGACTTTAAAAAAATTAGTCACTGTCTTGGAACTGGGGGCAGTATTTCCATCATTGCTGGGATTTGATCTCACATTCCAGGTAACTCTTTTGCACCATGGGTGAATGAAAAACTCACTGTCCTGGAGGAAAAGAAATTCAGACTAGAGTTCTGAATGAAGGACCTGCAATAGAAAAAATATTTCTATATATGTGTAATATATTATATATTTACATGTGTATGTTTATTACATATTATGATTTTAATTGATTTTGTATTTATTTTATTTTATAGATTTTATAGTTTATTGTATTTAGTATTATTATACACATAATATTTATTATGTTTTGTATATCTATTACAAAATTATACAAAATAAATTAGGTCATTGACTCGTTTTTCATTAATACTTTATTAAGTGTTGAAACATGATACATAATTAAATGGAGGCATTAGTCACAGTCATCAGGTTTAGAGTCTCTCCCAAGTGTGAGCTTTTTCTTATTTATCTTTTGACAACTTCTTAAGGGATTTCTTTAATGATTTACACTCAGAAGCCTTTTCTTTAGGATAGGCAAGTTGAGGGATAAAATTTTAAGGGTGGGGCTGGGAATGTGGCTTATTGGTTTAGAGCTTGCTCAGCATCCATGAATGCCAGGGTTTGAATCCTCAGTGCCACATACTCAGAAAAACCTAGAAGCTGTGGAGTGGTTCAAGTGGTAGAGCGCTAGCCTTGAGAAAAAGAAGCTCAGAGACAGTACCCTTACCCTAAGGTCAAGCCCCAGGACTGTGAGAAACAATAGGCCAGATGCCAGTGGCTCACAACTGGATACCTTGCTTCTCAGGAGGCTGAGATCTGAAGACCATAGTTCAAATACAGCCTAGGCAAGGAAAACCTGTTAGACTCTTATCTCCAATGAACCACAAAAAGACCACATGTGGCACTATGACTCAAGTGGTAGAGTGTTCACCTTGAACTGAAGGGCTCAGGGACAGTGCCCAGGTTTGAGTTCCAGACAGACAAACTGGAAAAAAGTGAGGGTCAATCAAATTACTTTTCTTATTTGCTGATTAGGAGAACATTCTCTGGAAATGAATGCTGATGTACACCAGAATTGGAGTCAGAGCTCCAGGTTCAAGTGTAGCACATCCATATGCCCAGCCTCTCAGACTCTAGAATTACAACATTGTGTCCTACAGGGTTCTGAAAGGTCCATTGTTGAAAGGTTTAATATGCTCCCCAAACCCTTTGTGATGAGCCTTGACTTGTATTGTCAATGTCATTACAGTTCTGAACCTAGCAGAGCACCAGTACCTCACACCTGTCATCCTAGCAGAGGTCTCAGGATCACAGGGTGAAGCCAGCCAGGGCAGGAAAGTCTATGACACTCAGACTTCCACTGCTGAAATGTCAAAAGTTCAAGAGTTTCCTATGTTTCCGTTGGTGATAAGTACTTGCACTCTAAATGTTCTTAGAGTTCTCCAGCTATAGAAGCAGGAAAGAAACATTATTGACCCATCCTGGGTTCAAATGAAGTTCTCAGGATCTGAGCCCTAGCCTTGTTAGCAGGAAGAACTCCAGGGTAACATTGTATTTGAAGGTAGAAAACAGTTACGAAAGCCCTTCTTTCCTCCTGACATCCAAACCAGATTCATCTATCATCTTTCTATGTATCTATCTATGTATCTATGTTTCTATGTATCTATGTATCTACTTACCTACCTACGTACCTATCTACCTAGCTATCTCTTTGCCAGTTCTTGGGTTAAACACAAGGCCTTGGCACTCTCTGTAGCTCTCTACTACTTGAGCCACAGAATTAATTCTGGCTTTTCCTGTGTATGTGCTACTGAGGAATCGAACCCAGGTCTTCTTGCATGGTAGGAAATGACTCTCAGTAATCCACATTCCCATCCCCTTCATCTTTTTTTTAATGGTAGTTTTTACATAAGTATGGTACCATTTTATGTTCCCAAGTTTAATTTTCTGAATATTGATTACTTCTAAGAAACCTCATCTTCTCTTTCCCTGACTGGTTTGTGCTTGTTCCTGCATTGGCCTCAGTATAAAATGTAAATAAAGGCTGCTGAGGGTGACCTGCTTTAGCTGGATGGCTGCACAGATTGTTCTGTATGTCTGATTGTTGCCAGTTCCAGATATTGAACTAAGGATCTGGGCACAGTCGATGAGCTGCTTTTGCTTAAGGCTAGCCTTCTACAACTGGAGCCATACGGCCTGACTTCTGGTTTGTTGGCACTGAAGTAGGAAAGGGAGCTCCAGGACTTTTCTGCTTAGGGTGACATTGACCATGATCCTCCTATCACAGCCTTATAAGTATCAAGGAGGAATGCTGAGAGACACTTGTGCCTGCCTTATCACTGGTCTTGTTGATGTTCTTGCACAGACAGGTGAGTTCCCTATCCTCAAGTTTAAGTGGTGGGAGCTGGAGCCCACAGTTCGAATCCTGATCCTGCCACATTCAAATGGCAGGAGAGCCTAAGAAACTCATTCCTATCCATATGAATACCAATGGAATGTGATGTTTGTCCTGATTGAATGGGCACTCCTTGAATCATTCTAGGATAAAATCAAACACAATTATATTATAGGACACTGATTGATTTTAATTAATAAATTATGAAGGATTTAAACAATCACATTCATTAAATGGAGGCAGGATGAAATACCTAAGAATTGGGCATCACATAGTATAGAGATGCCATTTTTTCTTCCAGGACTTTCTTTTTTTTTTTTTTGTTAGTTTAATTTTACTGTACAGAGGGGTTACAATTACATGGGCTGGATAATGCGTGCATTTCTTACCAAGCATTGCGGCCTCCTCCTTTGTTTACCCTTCACATCCCATCACAGCTTCCCCCTTCCCCCCCCAATCCCAATCCTTCCCTTGCCCCTCCCTTCCTCCCCCCTCCCCCCCCCCCCGCACTGATATTGTAAAGCTCGTTTTGGACATGACAACTTGTATTTCTCATTGTTGCAACAGGTCCACCTGTATCCTTAAACAACTGGTTTTTCCCCATCTCCTCCACAAGTTATACTGACAGCAAATATAGTGAAAGCAGGGGTTATACTGTGGGGGAGGGACATGCAAAGCAACAAAGAAATAATCTTATAAATGCGTTAGAAACACATGCATGAAAGAAAAAAAACATTAAGATACATATCTAAGGGTTCATTTTCCTGACATCACATTATCTGACCTTTTCCACTTGACTCGTACATATACTAGATATTGCAAATAAGTGAAACCATGGGACCTACGTTTCTTTGGGCCAGGCTTACTTCACGTAATATAATTTTTTCCAAGTTTTTCCATTTCCTAACAAATGGGGCAATGTCATTCTTTCTGATGGAGGCATAGAATTCCATTGTGTATATATACCACATTTTCTTGATCCATTCATCTACTGAGGGGCATCTGGGTTGGTTCCATATCTTAGCTATGGTAAATAATGCTGCAATAAACATAGTTGTGCTGGTAGCTTTAGTGCGGTCTTGTTTGTAAACATTTGGGTAAATGCCCAAAAGTGGGATTGCTGGGTCATAGGGGAGTTCTATGTGAAGTCTTTTGAGGAACCTCCATACTGCTTTCCAAAGTGGTTGAACAAGTTTACATTCCCACCAACAATGAAGTAAGGTTATTTTCTGTCCACATCCCCTCCAGCATCTGTTGTTGTTAGAGTTCTTGATTTTTGCCGTTCTAACTGGAGTGAGGTGATATCTCAATGTTGTTTTGATTTGCATTTCTTTTATGGCTAGGGATGTTGAACATTTCTTCATGTGTCTATTGGCCATCCTTCTTTCTCCTTCAGAGAAATTTCTCTTTAATTCTTTCGTCCACTTATTTATTGGGCAGTTGTTTCTTTGAGGATTTGTTGTTGGGGGGTTTAATTTTTTGAGTTTCAAGTATATTTTAGATATGAGACCCTTGTCCGTTGTATGGCTAGTAAAGATCTTCTCCCAATCTGTGGGCTTTCTATTGATCTTGCTAGCTATGTCATTTGCCCTGCAGAAGCTCTGCTACTTTATGCAATCCCTTTTGTCCAACCTTTCTTTGATTTGTTGTGTTTCTGGGTCTCTATTCAGAAAATTTCGGCCTGATCTAAGGAGACCTAGGGTTTCTCCTATTCCATCCTGTAATGTTTTCAGAGTGTCTGCTTTGACTTCAAGTTCTTTGATCCATTTGGAGTTGATTCTGGTGCAGGGTGAAATATAAGGATCTAGCTTTAGTTTTCTACATGTAGTTAACCAATTTTACCAGCACCATTTACTGAAGAGGCTGTCTTTCTTCCATTCTATTGTTTTAGTTCCCTTATCGAAGATTAGATGGCTATAGGTCTGTAAGTTCATTTCTGGGTTTTCAATTCTATTCCATTGGTCCTAAGGTCTGTTCTTATGCCAACACCAAGCTGTTTTGATTACTATTGCTTTATAGTAGAGTTAGAAATTTGGTATTGATATTCCTCCAGCAGTGTTCTTTCCATTGAGGAGCGTTTTTGCTATTCGGGGTCTTTTATTGTTCCATATGAATTTTTGGATTGCCTCTTCTATTTCCTTGAAGAATGAGTTTGCAATTTCTTTAGTTAATCGGTATGTACCATTTTCTGAATGTAGTTTAGTATATAAAACTAGTATATATTATAACTGACCAGAAAATCAATTATTTAAACTTTTTTTTATCAGTAATGCTTAAAGCGAATTGTAGAGGTACATCCAAATTACGTATATTTGAAGGCAATGCTTGGTTAGTCCTCTTCTCACATTCCCCATTCCTTTCAAGAGAATAATACACATTTTAAGGAAATACTTAGAATGTTTTGGAGAAATAGGTTGACTTTAAACCAGTGAGTTGCTCTATGATGCATATTGTTATTTTATATCCAGAAAAGCTAAATTCTAACTTTATCATTTTCCTTGGGCTTTATATTCAGACTTAATCTCTGATGGGTGACAAAAATATAAACATTTTTAAACAGTGGCTAAATTTAGGCTGAGGAATCTAGGTACAATGATTGATACTCATGCAGATAGGCCTCATCAGTCATGAGACCCTGATATCCACATGTTAACCAATGCTTTTGGTGTCATGCTTATGAGATTTTGTGTATTATAAACAGTGGTTATTAGAATTTTTTTTGTAATCATCATCATTTCCTGGGGTAGGAACTGAAGTGAGACATTACACTCAGAACAAAATTTAAGGAGGCATCCAAAATTAGTTACCAAGTTATACATCATTTAACACAATGTTTTAAAAATAGAAAACTAAAGGAAATAATTAATGAAAAAATCAACATTTACAATAAATACAGAATCAGTATGACTGATTTATCTTTTTTATTGTGAAAATACTATACAGAGTGGTTACAATTACATGGGCAAATAATGAGTGCATTTCTTATCAAACATTGTAGCCTCCTCCTAGGTTTTCCCTTCCCATCCCTTCCCATCCTCCTCCCGCACCCCGATCATCCTCCCCCCACCAAATTTGTAAAGTTCATTTTCGACATAACGACTTTTACATCTGATTGTTGAAATGGGTCCACCTATTTACCTATTTTAACGATTTGTTTTTTCCCTTCCCCTCCAAAAATTATACCGACATCAAATACTGTGAAAGCAGGGGTTATATAGTGGGGAGGGACATAAAACGCAACAAGAGAAATCATCTTATAAATGTGTTAAAAAACAATCGCATGAAAGAAAAAAAATATTTGAATATATATCTTAGGGTTCATTTCCCTAACATCAACTTATCTGACCTTTTCTGCTTGACTCAGACATATACTAGTTATCAAAAATAAGGGAAAGTATAGGACATATGTTTCTTTGGACCTGACTTACTTCACTTGCTATCATTTTTTCCAAGTTTTCCCATTTCCTAACAAATGGGGCAATGTCATTCTTTCTGATGGAGGCATAAAATTCCATTGTGTATATATACCACATTTCCTTGATCCATTCATCTACTGAGGGACATCTTGGTTGGTTCCATATCCTAGCTATGGTAAATAAGGATGCAATGAACATAGTTTTGCTGGTAGCTTTAGTGTGGTCTTGTTTGTGAATATTTGGGTAAATGCCCAAAAGTGGAATTGCTTGATTATAGGGGAGCTCTATGTGGAGTCTTTTGAGGACCCTCCATACTGCTTTCCAAAGTGGTTGAACAAGTTTACACTCCCACCAACAATGTAGTAAGTTTCCCTTGTGTCCACATCCCGTCCAGCATCTGTTTTTACTAGAGTTCTTGATTATAGCCATTCTAATTGGGGTGAAGTGGTATCTCAATTTTACCCCAGTTGCAATACGGCTTACATGATGACTTTTCTGGTTATATGTTTAGTTAGGTCTTGATATTTAGTTGTAGAAGCTATGTTCTTTCATATATTTATTTGTCAGATCAAAGAGGAAATGAATTCCTTGCCAGAGTCAACATCCATAGAAATGTTACAGATGTATCCTGCAACTTTGCCAAAGTTTCAAATCAGCTCGAGTAACTTGGGTCTTTTTCAGGATCTAACTAAATAGGAGTGCAATTTTTTCAGTACTAGAAAGATTTTGACCACCATTTATTAAACTAGTATTTTCCAGTAACTACTTCTCTCTTTTCATGAGATTTTTATTTCATTTATATCATGTGTTGAAGTTTTCCTTTAGATAACCCACATTCAGTCTTCTACAAAGTGTAATTTGGAGTAGTTTATGTAGACTCATGTACACTGCTCAGATTGTATAGTTGCATATTTTTTTCTTGTTAAATCAGTAGGAATCAGTTTGCAATATGGATATTATTGGACTTATTCATTGCATTTCTGAATTTTTTAAATATGTCATGATTTTGTTATTTTATTCTTTTAATTTTGTGCCGATCTCAATTCTCATACAGTCACATTTGTTTTAAACAATTTTATCCATTCAAGGGATTTGCTATATTAGGTTCATCTAGATGAATTTAATTACAAATTAACACAACTGTATTTTTGAGACATAGTTATCTTTATGGCTGTACTCCAAGTTAACATGTATTTGAGTTATTTGTACTTTCAAAAAAAAACTGGACACAACATGTTTTTGTTCCTGGGGGAGTTCTACTTTGTTGGTTGTTTTTTCAGTTGTGGTGACTTCAACATATGTGTGCATTATATATAAATTGTTTTGTGTCTATATTTGTTTCATATAACAGAAAGTACAAAAAGAATCAGTGATTGAGAACTTTTCCAAATAGAATTCTAAGAGAGACACTTGAAGCTTTGTGACAACTGGGAATTGGCAGGTCATCAAAGAGGAGGGGTTAGCAGAGTAACGGAGACATTGTTTGCCATGATTTTAATTCTTCCTCCTCTTGCCTCGCTATTTCTAATAGTGTTACTTCAAAGTCTTTAGTGGAAAGAAAATAATTTTGTCTGTATGAACTCAGAATTTTAGGTTCAGTTGGGACACACTAGACATTCATATTTCATTTTAACTTGAAAAATTTTCTTTCCTTCGTTTAAAATCACAGATGTGAATTTATAATGCTAAAATAGCATCTACTAATTTATATGAAATGGTTCACTTCACACTATATGTAATATAGACTCTAACAATAATAGTGAGTAATATAGTATGTAATAATTGACTTTGGGGGAAATCAATTACAGTGGATTTTTGTGAGATACTTAGTAATAATAAAACTTATATTTGATTCTATTGAAAAACTCAGAGTTACATCTAAAAGTAACTCATAGTTATAAACTAATGCTGATAAAGTAAGATTGTTTCTTGGAAAAAGCCAGAAGTTTCAATAAGCTTGCTTTTTTAAAATTGTCTTGGATCTGCGCTTTGTTGACTCATGCCTGTAATCCTAGCTACACAAAAGTCTGAGATCTGAGGATAGTGGTTCAAAGCCAGCCTGGGCAGAAAAGTCTGTGAGATTCTTATCTCCAACATAACTCTTGAAAACTAGAAATGGTTCCGTGGCTCAAGTGGTATAGTGGTATCCTTGAACTGAAGAGCTGAGGGACAGTGCCAAGGCTCAGAGTTCAAGCCCCATGACCGACAAAATAAAAAGTGACATGGATTTTTACTTTATAATTTCATGATTTTTATTGTAAAAATACACACAGAGGGTTTACAATTACATGAATAAGGTAATGAGTACATTTCTTATCAATCATTGTTGCCTCCTCCTTTGTTTCCCCTTCCCATCCCTTCCCATCTCCCCCTCTGCACCTCCCCACCCCACGCCAAAGTTATAAAGTTTGCTTTTCAACATAATATCTTGTACATATTATTGTTGCAATGGGTCACCCTGTATCCCTATTTGTTTTTCCCTTCCCCTCCCAAAATTATACCAATATCAAATATACTGAAAACAGGGGTTAAACCGTGGAGTAGGAACAAGCAAAGCAACAGAGAAATCATCTTATAAATACACTAGTAAAAAGAAAAGAAAAGCAATTTGAGTCCTTACCAAGGGGTTCATTTCGCCTAACATCAACATATGTGACCGTTTCTGCTTGTCTCAGACATAAATTAGTTATTGCAAATAAGCGAAACCATGGGACCTATGTTTCTTTGGGTCTGGTTTACTTCACTTAATTTTTTCCAAGTCTTTCCATTTCCTAACAAATGGGGAAATGTCATTCTTTCTGATGGAGGCTTAGAATTTCATTGTGTATATATACCACATTTTCTTGATCCATTCATCTACTGAGGGGCATCTGGGTGGTTCCATATCTTAGCTATGGTAAATAATGCTGCAATGAACATAGTTTGCTGGTAGTTTTAGTATGTTCTTGTTTGTGATCACTTGGGTAAATGTCAAAAGTGGGATTGCTGGGTCATCAAGGAGCTCTATGTAGAGTCTTTTGAGGAACCTCCATACTACTTTCCAAAGTGGTTGAACAAGTTTACAATCTCACCAACATCCCGTCAAGGATGTGTTATTATTAGAGTTCTTGATTATAGCCATTCTAACCAGAGTGATGTTGTATTTCAGTGTTGTTTAGATTTGCATTTCTTTTATGGCTAGGGAGGCTGAGCATTTCTTCATGTGTCTATTGGCGATCATACTTTCCTCTTCGGAGAAGATTCTCTGTAAGTCTTTAGCCAACTTATTTATTGGGCAGTGGTTTCTTTGAGTATTTGTTGTTGGGGGATTTAATTTTTTCAGATCCAGGTATATTTTAGATATGAGACCCTTGTCCCTTTTATGGCTAGTGAAGATCGATCTTCTCCTAATCCATGGGCTTTCTATTGATCTTGCCAGCTTTGTCCTTTGCCATGCAGAAGCTCTGCAATTTCATGCAATCCCATTTGTCCAACCTTTCTTTGATTTGTTGTATTTATGGGTATCTATTAAGAAAATTTAGTCCTGTGCCAAGGATATCTAGAGTATCTCCTATTTTGTCTTGTAATGTTTTTAGGGTGTTTGCTTTGACTCGGAGGTCTTTGATCCATTTGGAATTGATTCTGGTGCGGAGTGATATATAAGGATGTAGCTTTAGTTTTCTACAAGTGATTAACCAACTTTGCCAACACAATTTACTAAAGAGGCTGTCTTTCTTCCATTCTATTTTTTAGCTCCTTTTTCCAAGATTAGGTGGCTATAGTTCTGTGTGTTCATTTTCTGGGTGTTCAATTCTATTCCATTGATCCTGAGGTCTTTTTTTGTGCAAGTACCAAGCTGTTTTGATTACTATGGTTTCGTAGTACAGTTTGAAATTTGGTATTGATATTCCTTCAGCACTGTTGTTTCTGTGGAGGATTTTTTTTGCTATTCGGGGTCTTTTATTGTTCCATATGAATTTTTGGATTGCTTCTTCTATTTCCTTGAAGAATGAGTTTGGAAGATTGATAGGTATCACATTGAATTTGTAGATAGCCTTGGGAAGTATTACCATATTCATGATGTTGATCTTTCTAATCCAGGAGCATGGGAGTTTTTTTTTGTTTTTTTTTTGTTTTTACCACTTTCTAAGTTCTGATTTGATTTCCTTTTAAAGTTTTCATCATAAAGATCCTTCACTTCTTTGATTAAGTTAATTCCTAGGTATTTTATTTTTTGTGGGGTATTATGAATGGAGTTGCTTTCCTAATTTCAGCCACGCTTTTCTCATTGTTGGCATACAGAAAAGTCATTGATTTCTGAGAGTTAATTTTATACCCTGCTACTTTGCCAAAGTTTTGAATCATCATGAGTAATTTCTGAGTGGGTCCATGGGATTCTTTAAATACAAGATCATGTCATCTCAAAGAGGGAGAATTTTACTTCATCTTTCCCTATTTGGATCCCTTTTTTATTTGTATCTTTTCTTATTGCTGTAGTTAGTCATTCTAATACTAAATTTAAGAGAAGCAGACGGAGTGGACATCCTTGTCTCCTTCCTATGTTAAGAGAAAATGGCTTTAGTTTTTCACCATTAAGTATAATGCTGGCTGTAAGTTTGTCATATACAGCCATTATTGTATTGAGGAATGTTCCCTGGATTCATAGTTTTCCCAGAGCCTTCATTATAAAGGGGTGTTGGAGCTTGTCAAATGCTTTCACTGCATCTATTGAGATAACAATGTGGTTCTCACCCTTGCTCTTGTTGATGTGATGAGTTACATTAATTGATTTGCATATATTGAACCAGCTTTTCATCACTGAAATAAATACTGATTGATCGTTGTGTGTGAGTTTTGGATGAAATGTTGATGTCGATTGGCCAAAATTTTGTTGAGGTGTTTTACATCAATGTTCATCAAAGAAATGGGTTTATAGTTCTCTTTCTTTGATGAGTCCCTGCATCGCTTTGGGATGAGGATGATGATGGCTTAATAGAAAGATTTCTGTAGCGAACTTTCTCTGTCAATTTCATTGAAGAGTTTTTGGTGTATTCGTGTGAGCTCTGGTTTGAAGGCCTTGTAATATTTCTTTTTAAATCCATCTGGTCCTGGGCTTTCCTTAGATGGGAGGTTTCTTATTGCTCTTTCTATTTCTATGCTTGGTATGGTCACGTTGCTTGATTTATCTCATCTTGGTTGAGTTTCTGCAAGTCGATATTAGCTAGGAAAATGTCCATTTCTGCCAGGTTCTCAAACTTATTAGCATAATGGTTTGAGAAGTATTCCCTTATAATGTTCTGAATCTTGGTTGTTTCTGTGGTGATGTTTCCATTCTCATCTTTGAGCTTATTTGGGTGTTTTGTCTTCTTTGGTAAGAATTGCTAAGGGTCTATCAATTTTGTTAAATTTTTTGAAGAACCAATTCTTTGTTTTGTTGATTCTTTATATGGTGTTTTTGGATTCTAATTCATTTAATTCTGATTTAATTTTAATTATTTCTTTCCATTTCTTGGATTGGGGTTTATCTTTGCTGCTCTTTTTTAAGGAGGTTCAGATGTCTTATTAAATTGTTGGTTTCAGATCTCTCTAATTTATTGATGTAGGAAATCACAGCTATAAACTTGAATCTCTGTACTGCCTTTGCTGTGTCCCAGAGGAGCTGGTAATTTGTGTGTTTATTTTTGTTGATTATCATGAACATTTGTATTTCCTTTCTAATTTCTTCCATGACCCATTTGTGATTCAACAGTGTTGTTCAACCTCCATGTGTTACAGGACTTCATTTGTGGCTTTTGGTGTTGAGTTCTAATTTTATTCCCTTGAATGCAGTTTCTCACCCTTTACTGTGGTCTTGTTCATTTTCTATGTGTAGGACATCTTTAAGTATCTTTTGTACAGCTGGTTTGGTGGAGATTTATTGTTTCAATTTTTCTTTGCAATGGACTCTTTTTATTTGACCTTCGGTTATGAAGGAGGGTTTAGATGGGAACAGTATTCTTGGCTGATACTTACTTATCTTTAGGGCATGGCATACATCATGCCAGGCTTTTGCTTTATTCATCTCTGCTGAGAAATCTGAGGTTATTCTAATTATTTTCCTTTTAGAGGCGACTGATCTGTTCTCCTTGACAGCTTTAAGGATCCTTTCCTTGGTATGAATTGATCCTGTGCAGATTACAATGTGACGGTGGGATGTTCTGTTCTGGTCTGGTCTACATGGGGTTCTAAAAGCTTCTTGTATCTGAATAGGCCTATATTTTTGCATGTTTGGGAAGTTCTCTGCTAGGATTCTCTTAAATAAATTTCCTAGACCATAAACTTCTGTCTCTAGGTGCTCCTCTACACCCAGTATACTCACATTCGCCTTCTAATGGTGTCTTCCAAGTGTTGAATAGATCATATTTCTAGGATTTGTCTTGGATAATTGTATGTTCTTTCTCTATAATATCCAGACTGTCTTCAATCCCCGAGATTCGATATTCTGCATGGTCTAACTTACTGTCAAGTCTATCTACTTTGTATTTTATTTCTTTTCCTTCTAATTGGTTTACTTTGATGGCTTCAAATTCTTTGTTGGAGATTTGTTTTAGATATTGTTTCAACTTTACTTGCTTAATTTGGTGTTCAGTGTTTATTCTCAAATCACTTAGTTGATTGGTTATGGTTTCCTTGGACTCCCACTCCTTATGTTGGGCTCCATTCATCATTCCTTTTGTGGTCTCTCTGAATTGTTTCAGCTGTCTGTTTATGGATTCCATGAATGCCTGTATTGATCTTCGTCTATACTCATCCCGCCCTCTCAATTCCTGTATTACACTTTGATAAGTTTCCTCACATTCACACAATTCCTGTAATTCTCTATGACTGTTTTTAGCTTTCTCATGTTATCCCTGTATTTCTCTTTAACCGTTCTCAACCGGCTTATGCAATTCTTGTTTTAATCTTTAAGTAGCTCCCTAATGCTCACAAGATTCCTGTATTAATTTTTGTTTGCCTCCTCTCGCTCTCTATCATACTCACACTGAGTCCTTTGCAAGTTTTCAATTATTTCATTCACCATGTTTACCAGCAGTGTTTGTAGAGCTTTTGATAACTCTCCTCTGAATTATTCATTAACTGTTCTGTCACCTGATTATCATGAGTGGGAGTTCAGACACCTGGACTTGCCATTTTTCTTGTGTTCTTCCAGCTTATTCTGCCAATTTGGTATAAAAGTAACACCAATTTTGTGCTAGAATACTATTTTAAGGTAAGCATCAACCAGAGTCCTGTAGTCGCACAATCAAAATGGCTTCAAATACAATATAGTTCAACAGATACAATCTATTCAACATCAAACAACCATGGATTAATGGGTTACAAACAGCAAAGAAGGATTTGGCAAACCAGAAATTATTAGCTTTAGGTAGAAATGTGGGGAAAAATAAGACTAGAGGGATGTGGATAGATTAAAGGAGAGTAAATTTAACCAAGTCCTAATCTCTGAGAGGGAAATGGATTGGGCAGAATTATAGGAAAGATATTTTAAAGAAAAAATGGGAAAACAAAAATTCAAGCTTAAGAAGTGAAACACAATTTATGTACGTTTAAAGAAATGATATTAAGAGAAGAAAAGAATAGGACAAGAAGAGGGGAGGAGAGAAAGGAGACATGAAAAATTAAAAAATAATTTTTTATATTGGTTACTAGAAAATTATGTAGGTATAAAGAGATAAGACTGCTCGTAAAGAATTTAAGCCTAAGAGGTTGTGAATTGAGTAATAAATTTCTGTATTAATTATGTACAAAATGGGGGATAAGGTGTAATAATTGACAACAGGTATATATCTGGGGATGAGCAGAACAGCAATTAAGCCATGCAAAAAGAAAGAGAAAATATGAAAATATTAAAAAGGACCAAAAGGTCAAAAGATATTAAACACACATACACACATACACCAAAAAAAATTATGAGAAAAATATTTACAGAAAACACTTTAAAAATTCAAATTTAAAAAAATCATAAAAGAGTTCTTTGGTTTTTTGAGTTTTTTTAGGGGGGTGGGGAATGGGAAGAACCTGTATCTCCCCTGTGTCCATAACCAGTCTCTTCATCGAGTCTCTGGTCTGTTTGTGGTGTTTGGTTTTCCTATAGCTTGATTGGTTTCTTAAGTCAGTTTGTTTGGGCAGAAAATGCTCTGTGTTAGGCAGGATTTTGTGATCCTCCTCCCAGGCTAGTTCAATGGGAGGGAGATCTGCTTTGAGTATCCCAAAAGAGGGAAATGGCAATTTCCTCTAGTTTGGAGAAGCTGTGATGAGGCTAGGTTCTGGGTAGATTTGAGGCCTTTCAGCAAACAGTAGCTTTTCCCTGAGAGGCTAGCTCCTGAGACACAGAGTCCAGCTTTGAGCCATTCTCAGGATTTATGTTTACTGAATTTCAATTGTTTGTCTAGGCTTCTGTAGGGAGGGACAGACTCTGGCTCTGTTTACATGGTGAAGAAAGTCACTTCTCTGAGGGCGGAGCTCTCCCTGCCTGGGCGGGGTGACTTTCCCCTGGGTGGAACTGAGCCTGGCAGGTCCCTTCTAGTTCCTGTGACTTGCAAAATGACTCTTTTGTTTTCTTCCAAGGCCTGAGTTGGAGCTACCTGCTCAGTGGGGCCTTTGTCAGTATCAAAGATGGAGATTTCCAGTGGTGGAAGTGGAGATGGCTGGCTTTCGCACCTCTGCTTCCTGAGAAGGTGTGAGTATTTCAGGGTTCTACTCCTGTCAGAATCTTAGTTCTTGGGCACTCTCTGGTCTGCAATCTGAAGGATGAAGGTATCTGCTCCTTCTCAGTTCTTGCTGGTGTTGAGTAAAATCCCCTGTCCCCTGTGTCTGGCACCTTTGTCCTGGGATCTCTCTGTTGTAGAGATGATGGCTATGGCCGCCGCTGCTGCTGCTGAAGACACAGCAGATAGCAAGTGCTCAGATCTGTCTCCTTGACTGGATTTTCCCTTTCTGGACACACTCTCTGTACTGTGATGGCACATTTGGTGTGATTCTCTACCCTAGGACTGTTCACTGGAACACTAAAACTGCTATCTATGAGAAAGCTTGTTTAGCTTTCAGCTTCTCCTCCACCATCTTCTTCAGAATTTCCTTAACACTTTATTATGACATGATATTGTGACATCATATTGACATTGTGATATTACTCTACCATTCTGTTTTCACACACCTATTATGACATCACATGTTAGAAAACTCATGGGTTTTAGGACTTCTATCTCCTTCCTTGAATTCTTTCCCTCATTGTAAACTAGTAGCAATTGAAATCAGACATGTGATTGTAATATTACAAACTCATAATGACATCACTATTCCATGGGTGACCTCATGACCACAGTGATATCCCAGACCTATTGCATCACATTGCCATTGTGACATCATCATCACATTGTGACGTTTTAATCAGTTATGACCTCTTAGCATCTCTGAAACAGCATATGGCCTTTGTGACAAAAAAATTCAGTTGTTTACCCATGTATTCATTGTGGTCTAACAATTGAGATCAGTTATACCATTGTAATATTACAAACCCTTCGAAGCAGAATCACCAGTGTGACATCATTAACCAGTCCTCTCCTCATAACTTTGACATGATGCCCTTGTGATACATAAACCTTTTTGATCTGATAATCTGTTTTTTTACTTATTTCAGGTATGACATGTGATATTAGAAATGCACTCTGATATCATGAAAATTATGTCATCACTTTGTCAGATATCATGCACATTGTAATCCATTGTGACATTACATACTTGTTGGGAGTTCATAACGTTTGGGCTAATGCATAACTTTGTAGATCTCACAATCCCATTCTGGATTCATATTCTCACTTGAAGTTAAGGAAAATTGAAGTCTAGCATGCCATTGTGACATCATCAATCCATTGTGACATCATAAACCTATTGTGACCTCACCACCATTATGGCATCACCAACTAATTATGATATCAAAATATTATTATGACTTGATATTGTGACATCATATTGCCATTGTGATATCATTGTCCCGTTGGGTTTTGCAAACCTATTATGACCTCATAACATTTTACTAAATTCGTGGCCTTTGACACTATTAACTTGTAAACTTGTATACTTACGTTGCATAAAACACAAGACAATCTAATAAGGCACATTGAGGATAACTTTATTTACACTAGTAATGGGCCTGCATTTACCTTGTCCTGCGCTGTACAGTCATTGACAAGCCAGCCCCAAACACCACATCTCAGACCTCCAATGGGCAGCCCTGCACAGAGTTAATTAGTGTGCAAACCACCAACCCCCCAAATTATCATCTCGAAACTCCACACTTCAATAGGTAAGGCTTTTTCCTTTTCTCTTACTCCCTTCTTCTTTATAGACATGTCCTTCATTTCCCTTTTCCCTTCCATCACTTCCTTCTTCTCTTTAGGCCTCTCCACTATCCACAGGCCTATACTTCTCTGGCCTGGTGGCCAATTGGCATCCTTCTCCTCCTGCACTCCCTCAAATTCCTCTTCTCCCAAGTCTTTCCCCTCCTGCTATCTCACCACTTCCTTCCTTCAAGGTCTTCACTTGATTTTCTCCAATTCCATTGCGCTGACCATGCAGCCTATATATAGGTTGAACCCCTCCCAGACCCAGTGGGTCTCTTGCCTAACAGTTTTCAACCATCACTTCATGAACTGCACATTCCTCAATAACTTCTTCACAGCTCATTTGAGGATGACATCCTACCTCCTCCAGCAGCATGCCTTGTCCCCTTTTGTGGCATGACCCATGCACTCCTGTGGGCCAGGACATGGGGCCACATTGATTAGTGGGTCATGCTGATTATTAGGGCTTTGCTGCTTTATACATCCCCTACTGGTTTTCATGTCAAATCAAATCCTTGATTCCTTCTTACCAAATCCTAAAAATTCCCATCTCTCCACCCAATGAACAGCCTTAAAATGTAAATTTAATTGTAAACAAGTAAATTATAGAAACCACACTAGTTATTACTAATTAACACTTAGTAAGTCTTATCCTTAAGGGATCCTCTGAGTGTCTGCACAGTCCATCTTGTAGCCTTCTCTGCCTATTTCACTAGAGACTGATGGATCTAATGCTGTTTTTCGTGCTAATATAAGGCAACAGTGAAGTTAGCACGACCAAGTAAGGTCCTTGCTACTTCGGTTCCAATTCAGGAGTATGATGCAGTTTTACACACACCAACTGTCCAGGCAAGGGAGAGTGGGTGGAGTTTCTTTCTTTTCTTTTTTCAACTCAATTTCTTAGTTTATTTCATTTACTTGAGGTCTAGCGTTTGAATTTAATGCTGAAGTGAGACTTGCTATAGAATACACTACATTACTCTCCCCAAAGAAATTTTCCTTCCAACTGGATTTAATTTCTTATTTTATATTTGAACTTTTTTTTATCGTCATCCTAATGTTTATTTATTTTTAAACAGTTTTCATTATTATTATCTTTAAGTAGTTTTACAAAGAAGTTCCCATCCTACAAAACAGTACATGAATACAAGGTGTCTGACAACATTGTCACTCATCCCTCATAACCCTTCCCTTCTCACACGTTTTGGAAAATTGAGATAGGTGATTACATATATTTCACATATTTCACAGTATTGTGGAATTGTGATACTTAGTAAAGTCACAAACACTTTTTAATCTTGACAAGGCAAATTATTGTTATCATGGTCTAAAGTTTGTTAATTCTATGAGCTTTGACAATCCAAATTATTTTTCCCACCTCAGATGATGTTTACATTTTTTTCCTTTTGCTTAGTGTAGGCTATTCCCTCTTTCCCTCTTTCCCACTCATTCCTCCCTTCCCATCACTGCGTTTGGGTTGGTTAGTTATTTTTCTTCTATGTCCAGTGCAGCTGATGGGCCACTTTGTTGTATGTTGTTCCATTTTCCACTTATTGTGTTCCTCCTCCTGGCTTCCCTCCATTGTGTGCATGTTTCTACCATCTACATGGTCAAGAACATGGAGTCATTAATGGTGATACAACAAAATGAGTGGCTGTCCTTTGTTTCTCGAGTCCTGTTTACTTTGTCATACCTTCTTGTGTTTTGGCTTTAGCATCCACATATCAGGTAGACCCTGTGCGGTTTGTCTTGTTGTTCTTGGTTTACCTCACTCAAATAATTTGGTCTAGTTCCATTCATTTCCCTGCAAATGCCATCATTTTGTCCTTTTTAAAGGCTGTATAGTATTCCATTGTATATAGGTACCACAATTTTTGGGAACACTTATCAGTAGTGGCTCATCTGGGTTGTTTCCAAATCTTGGCTATTGTGAACAGTGCTGCAATAATCAATGAGGTGTGTGTCTTTGCATACTGGTTCCTGTTGTTCATAGTAGATGCCTAGGAGTGGTATGACCAGTTCATAGGAGAGGTCGATACTTAGCTTTCTGAGGTACCTCCAGACTGCTTTCCAATGTGGTTGTATTAATATACATTACCGCCAGCAATGCAGTAATGTTTCTCTTTCTTTGCATCCCTTCCAGCATTTGTCATTGGCTAAATTTAGAATATGGGTCATTCTGAATGGAGTAAGGTGGTATCTCAGATTTGTGTTTATTTGCATTTCTTTTACAACCAGGGATTATGAACATTTCCTCATGTGTTTCTTTGCTGTTTTTTATCTCTTCTTCTGAGGAGTATCTGTTTAGCTCCCTTGACCATTTTAAGATTGGTTTGTTAGATTTATGAAGAGTTAATTTCTTAAGTTCATCATATATAATGGCTATTAGACCCTTGTCTAATATATTGCTGGCAAATATTTATTTTATTTTATTTTTATTGTGAAAAAACTGTACAGAGAGTTTACAATTACATGGGCCACATAATTGCTGGTAAATATTTTTCCCCAATTATTTGGCTTTCTTTCTAGTTTGGTTGCTATTTTTTATCTGTGCAGAAACTATTTATTTCAAGGTAGTACCATCAAGTCATTCTCAAATTTGTAGTGACCCTGGAAATCTGTTCTGGAAGTTCCTGCCTATGCCTATAAGTTCAAGTGTCTCTCATACTCAGTCCTGAAGTAGTTTCAGAGTTTCAGGCTTGATGTTAAGATCTTTAATTCATTTTGAGTTGATGTTAGTGCATTGTGATAGGCTAGGATCCACTTTTATTTTTCTGCATGTGGCCAGTTTTCCCAACACCAGTAGTTGAAGAGGTTGTGCTTCTTCCACTGTATGTCTTTGGCTCCTTTGTCAAATATCAACTGACTGTCCATATGTGGCTATATTTCTGGTTCCTCTTACCTGTCTCATTTATTTTTGGGTCTCTTTTTGTGCCAGTACCAAGCTGTCTTTGTTAATATGACTCTATTGTATAGCTTGAAGTCCTGTATCATGATCTCTCCTGCATTCTTTCTTTTGCCTAAAATTGTTTTGGCTTTGCTAGGTCTTTTGTTGTTCCATATGAATTTTTGGACTATTTTCTCTATTTCAGAAAAGTAGCTCACTGGAATTTTCCTGGAAATAGCATTGAATGTGTTTATTAATTTTGGCAGTATGGCCATTTTCACCATATTAATTCTGCCTATCCAGGAATACGGGAAATCTTTCGATTCCTGCTATCCTCTATTGTCAAGGTCTAGTGTGTTGGGATCCCTGGGTAAGGGTCAGGAAATCACCAGGACACAGGGGATGCAGAGTGAAAACAGCAATTGCCACTGCATGCTGTGCTTTATTGTTACTGGGTATTTAAAGACAAGCAAGCATGATCTTTGCCAAGCTTTGGTCAGAAAACATTCACACAAAAATTTCAACAGATATATTTTTACTTGACATATGAGACAATGTCTTGGTATATTATTATCTAAACTATTTTAGAGCAAGCTCAAACCACTTCTCCAATCTCAGGAAAATGCTTGACCAGCTGTTTATCTATGCTTAAGCAAGCAGAAAAGCTACTTCCTCAGCTTCCAGGAGTCTGTGACATGTGTTTTGAGATAGGGAGAGAGAAAATTTTCCCTCTCTAGCCTGGCGTGCCAAGAGCTTTCCTAATCCCAAACACAGTCCTCAGATAATCCTGAGGCTGGGGCCTGTATCATTCTGCCCCCTCAACATAGAACCTGAGTCTTCACAATTTCCTTCTTTTTTCTTTTGTTTTAAAAGTAAAGCTTTCCACAGGGTTATCATAGAAACTTGCATTGGGTTCATAAAAATCAAATATAACAGCACAAGTGCAAACAGAATAATCACAATCATAATTCCCATACCACTAGCAGTATGTGACTTGGTTTGTAGCATTCCTTTCAGATCCAATCCTTCCAACTGTTTAATAAATGTATCAGCAATATTAGAAGCATCATCATTGGCAAATTATTTAGCAAAAATATCATGTACATTAAATTGTAACTGAGCAATCAATTGAGCAGCAGTAGAATTTCCAGATAAATACTGCTGTAGTCCATTTCAATCATGTATAGATTTATTATATTTTACATTAGTAATGCAAAAGGTAGTAGAATTCCAATCACATTTTAACAATAACTATTTTCCAAAACCAATAACTTTTTCCTAACCATTCCACTGTCTGTTTAAGAATATTAATCTGTGTTTGTAATTGAGCATCAATTTTTGCCTGTAAGACCCACAATTTATGTGAATCCCGGTGCCATTCTTTCACAAAGTGTTTAGTTTGTAAGGAAGTGTGTAGGTCAATTCCAGACACCACAGCAACAGTGGTAATAGCAATTTGGCTTAAAATCACAGCTATAATGGCTCCAATCATATGCTTTGTACGTTTTAGTAGTTTGGTAAAAAATTCATTAACAACACTATCCAAAGGATTTTGGGACCATTCTCTTCCTAATTTAACAGGTAGCCAAATATGAGTTCTTTGTGGAGAATCATAATACTATCACTGTCATTAAAATTAAGAGAGGAATTAATGCAAGAATATAGGCGACAATTAAAACAAAAAATAGTAGGATAACATGTAAAATTTCCCACTAAAATTACATAAGGCAGAGGTACACAAGCAGTTACATTTTAAGATTTGTACAAAGTAAAATTATAAGTGGATGCAGAGTTCGCCATCCCCGAAAACAATCCATTTGGTAGCATCACGGGTTTCAGCGCCGCTGCGACCTTCCAAAGATGAGTTTGATCAGCAGTGGGTAGACATGAAAGCCCATCGAGTATCTATAATGCCCCCATCTCCCCAGGCCATCAATTGAGCTCCAGTAAGCGATCCATTAATGGCATTCGGCATCCTAGTAACGGTTGATAAATCACATCTGGTAATATTCCATTCTGAACATGTGTTAATAAATTGTCCAAAAGTTCCCCAATTAATACAATTATTGAACATTTTTCCAAATGTTCCTCTACACTCTTGCCACACAAAAGGCTAATATTTTAAATCAATATAAGTAAAATCAGGGCACATTGGTAAGGATAACTCGCCATCAAAGGTGACGCTTTCCCAGCTACTATTAATGGACTAAGTAATTAATCGCTGCAGCTGTGTTTTAGAATTGGAAGTGTGTTTCCCAGGTAAAATCCAATGTTGCCAATTCATAAGTAAACTTGGAAGAGGCTCCAGAAAAACAGGCAAGGAATGAGTATAGTAAGTAAAATTTAAAAAGCTATCATTATCCTTATTGTAAAGTGTCAAATTATTCCAAGGAGGAGATAAAACAGCAGGAACAGTATAGACGGTTATATCCATGTCTCCCCAAACAACAGGTTCCAATAAAGGAGGGTTAGGAATAAAGGCCCAATAACTTACATTAGCATTATCATGGACAGAATTTACAGTAAGCAGGGCACACATGGCCAGAACAAGTTCTCAGCTGTGACAGGTTTACCAGTGTGTTGTAACGTCTTTTGTCTTTCTCCAGTCAACTTTTAAACCTGCCCCCAGGTGGGCAGTGGCAATTTATTCTTCCTCAACTGGTGGCCGATTCCTTGCAGGATATGGGGCTGTCCTCACTGGGCTGCGTCTGTATCCATCATGCAGGAAGCCAGTATTGTTTGCCATCCCGTGTAGACACAAAACTCTATCCTCGCCCGTTATGTAATAATTTTCCTAGTTGCCATTCTGCTTTCAATGTAATCTTAATCCATGTGGGAGCATTTAAATAATGTTTTTTTGATATTTGTTCAAAATGGCACTCAGCTCTAGTTAAAATATCTCCTTGTGGTAAGTTTAAAAGTTAAGAACAAAAAGAGCTTGATGTAAAATTATTTTAGGTTTTTGCATGGAAAACCACAAGTTATTCATACCTTCATCCAACCTTTTACTCCTTTTTAATTTTTTAATTTGTTGTTTTAGTGTGCCATGAACTCGTTTAATAATAGTTTGTCCTTGGGGGTTATACTCTATTCCTGTAATATGTACCACATCATAAAGTTCTCAAAATCTTTTAAATTTGATATTTTTAGGCTGGTCCATTATCAGTCTTTATTTTGGCAAGCAATCCCATAATGTCAAAAGCTTCCAAGAAGTATTCTATTACATGGTTAACAGTTTCTCCAATAAGGGCAGAAGCCCAAACAAATTTGGAATAAGTATCTATTGTAACATGTACAAACGAAAAATGGTCAAAGGCTTGTACATGGGTTATATCCATTTGTCAGAGCTTGTTAGGTGGTAATCCTTGAGTATTTACTCTAGCAGGTACAACTCTCAAATGCATTGGTCTGCAGATAGTACACCTTTTAATAATTTGTTTAGCTTGAGAATAAGGTATTTTATAATGCATATGTGAATGGCCAGCATTTGTATGTAAATGAGCATGATCCTGTTCAGCAGAAGCAAAACTAACTAATTTATCAACCTGATTATTGCCATACACAAGGTACCCAGGTAACGAAGAATGACCCTTAATGTGAGTTACAAACACTTTGGCTTTACATTGTTTCAGTAATGCTTGTAATTGTTTAAATAACTGATTTAGCTGGGGTTTAGATGAATATGTAATAGCAGTGACTATATTAGTCACATCTACTACAGCATAGGCAGAATCAGTAACAATATTAATATGTCCCACAAAATCTTGCAACACCTTAATAATAGCAAAAGTTCATTTTGTTGAACTGATGCTAAAGTAGTTGTTTGTACCCAATATTTATTTGTTGCACAATAAGCACTTTTTGTTTTGGAGCCATCTGTAAAACCGGTAAGAGCAGTGGGAATAGGGGCCTTGGTAATTATATCATTAATGACAAATTGTTGTTTATGCAAGCAATCCCACAATCTACCTTTGGGAAAATGATAGGAAAATTGCCCACTAAACTTTACTAATGCTATTTGTAGCATTTCAGACATGTTTAACAAATATTTTACTTGGTCTTTTGGCAAAGGAAAAATAATTTTAAATAAATCATACCCCGATAGGGTAAATACCCGTTGCCTGGCCTGTTGAATAATAATTGTCAACTGTTGTTCATAAGGCATAATATTCTTTGTAAATCTATGCCGTGTATAAATCCATTCTAATCATAGCTCATTTTGTCCTATAATTCCTGTTGGGTATTTCCATGTATCCAAAATATATAAATTTATGGGTTGATTCAGTGTTACTCGATGTAAAAACATTTCTTTTTTATTTTTTGCTCTACAAATTGTAATTTATTTTTAGCCTCCTTAGTTAAAGTTTTTTGCTATGTAAATCAGGCTCCCCTTGTAACAATTAAAACAAACTATGTAATTGATAATTAGGAATTTCTAAGGCTGGTCGCATCCAATTAATATCTCCTAATAGCTTTTGAATATCATTTAACATATGTAATTGATCATGTCATAAAGATATTTTTGAGGTGTCACATTTTGTCTGGAAATAACATATCCTAAATATTTAACCACTGTATCTTTTTGTATTTTTTAGGTGCTATTTTAATTGTGATAAAAATTTAACACAGGGTTTATTAGTTTTTTTAATTACTTTAGTCCAAGAGCCATAATGCTCTTCTACTGTCCGAATCCTTTCCCATGCTATGTCTTGTAACTGCTCATGGATCTCTTTCGGAGAGTTCACTTGCATACAAGCATCCACATATTGTTCTGTTACACTCAACATGGGAAAGGTTATGACCTGTAGGCGTGGATTACTGCTCTGCGCATTTTGTCTAGACCTTTCTGTACATAACTAAGCAAACCACATTTGCCATTGTAGGTATTTAGGTTTCTTAAGCAAGGCTCTACAAAGCATCTTCCCATCCTCGGGAGCAAAATTATTGTAATGTCGAGCAAGCCCATTAAGCAGTTTCTTAACATAATGATACTGAGGTCTATACAAATCACTGCCTTTTTAAGTTCACCAATATCATAAACAGCAACACCTTCATATCTGGCTGGTTGAGCTATACCATTCATAGGGGGTGGTTGAATTACAGCATAAGAAAAAATAGGCATTTCATCATCAAACTCACTGTCTGTGTCCTCTGTTTTGTGAGGGAGTGACGCTGTAAAAATTGTATCAGCCAGTGGAGGAGCCGAAGGCTGCTTTACTTTCACTTTATCAGGTTCTTCTTTCACTCTGCTAACTTCCAACTCCATATGTTGTAATTTTGATAAAATCAATTCCATTTGCCCAGACATTTTATTTACACTTTCAGTTTGTTCCTATTCAGCCCATTTTTACCTCTAGTTTTTTCTCTGTTAATTGCAATGCATCCTTATCTATTGAGTCCTTAACCTCAGAGTCCAATTGTAAATCTACAATAGAAGGGGTGGCCTCTTTCGTTAAGTCTGCTATTAATGTTTCCTCAATCAAAGCTTTAAAAAGGGTATGTAAAATAGCCCAAATAGACCAAAATCTAATCTCTTCCCCTTCTCGAACAGCTCTTTCTACATTATTCTTCACTCTTTCCAATTATCAACATCTAATGTTCCTTTATCGGGGAACCAAGGATTCCATTCCCTAAGTACATTAATATACATTTCTATGTCAAAAGAAGAAATATTTATGCCATAGGCCGCAAGTAAATGTTTAAGCATATGTAAGTACAGAGTAGATTTAACTTGTCCCATCACCCTGCAATTAAAAGTACTTACCTGAATATCCCTTCCTGAATTCAACAATGCATGGTCCCTGTTTGGGCGCCAATTGTCAACGTCTAGTTCAATGGGGTCCCTTGGTAAGGGTCAAGAAATCACCAGGACTCAGGGAATGCAGAGTGAAAACAGCAATTGCCACTGCATGCTGTGCTTTATTGTTAGTAGGTATTTAAAGACAAGCAAGCATGATCTTTGCCAAGATTTGGTCAGAAGACATTCACACAAAAATTTCAACAGATACATTTTTACTTGACCTATGAGAAAATGACTTGGTATATTATTATCCAAACTATTTTACAGCAAGCTCAAACCACTTCACCAATCTCAAGAAAATGTTTGACCAGCTGTTCATCTATGCTTAAGAAAGCAGAAGAGCTACTTCCTCCGCTCCCAGGAGTCTGTGATATGTGTTTTGAGATAGGGAGAGAGAGCATTTTCCCTCTCTAGCCCGGCGTGCCAAGAGCTTTCCTAATCCCAAACACAGTCCTCAGATAATCCTGAGACTGGAGCCTGTATCATTCTGCCCCCTCAACATAGACACTGAGTCTTCAAACTCTATGATTCATTTTTTAAGGCTTTTACACTTTCCATGAAATAGACCCTTTACATCTTTGGTGAGTTTAATTCCTAGATACTTTTTTATTATGAATAGGGTTGTTTCCTTGATTTCCATTTCTGCTTGTATATTGTTGGTGTGCAGAAAGACGACTGATTTTTGTGGGTTAATTTTGTATCCTGCTACTTTGCCAAATTGGTTTATAAGCTCTACGAGTTTGAGGCTGAGCTTTAGGGATCATTAATTTATAAAATAATGCCATCTGAAAAAAAATAGATAGTTTGTCTTCTTCCTCTCCTGTGTGGATCCCTTTAATGTCTTCTTCTTGCCTTATTGCTCTGGCTAAGAATTCCAGAATTACATTGAAGAAGAGTGGAGATATTGGGCACCCTTGCCTTTTTCCTGTTTTTAGAGGAATTGGTTGTAGTTTTTCCTCATTATAATATTGGCCTTTGATCTGCCGTGTAAGGTTTTTATGGTCTTTTCAAATGTTCCATATATTCTTATTTTTTTCCAGAACTTTTGCATGAATGAGTGCTGAATTTCATCAAAAACCTTTTCTGCATCAATGTTGATATTCATGTGGTTCTTGACCTTGGATCTGTTGATGTAATGGATTACATTTATTGACTTACATATGTTAAACCATCCCTGCATCTCTGGGATGGAGCCTACTTGGTTATAATGTATGATTTTTTTGTGCGGTTTCTGGATTCTGTTTTCTGCAATTTTATTGAGGAGCTTTGCATCTGTCTTAATAAAAGAGATTTGTGTATAGTTCTTTTTTTGTTGAGTCTTTGCCTGGTTTGGGTATGAAGGTGATATTGGCTTCATAGAATGAGTTTGGGATTACTCCCTCTGTTTCTATTTCTCTGAAGAGCTTGAGGAGTATGGGAATTAGTTCCTCTTTAAAGGCCATATAGAATTCTGTAGTGAATCCATCAGGTCCTGGGCTTTTACAGTTGGAAGACTTCTGATTACTTCTATTATCTCTTTGTAGGTTATTGACATGTTTAATTGATTTATTTCTTCTTGTTCTGTTTGGGAAATTTTTTTTCAGGTAGGAAAAGAATTTATTTACCGAACTGCTGCCCCCACAATGCATGGTTAAGAAGCATGGCTGAAAAGGAAGGGGTGATCCACCTTTGGACCAGGACTTATCTAGGCCACGGACAGGAGAAGGTGTGGTCAGGTGGGGGAAATGTGTGGCCACACTGGATCCAGATGTGACCTCAGGGTCTGGTACCCTCTTAAGATCAGATGGGAGGCATGTGACCACAGGTGGCCCAGGATGTGACCTAGCAGGAGGGGAAAGTGACTGCTTCCAGGTCTGCCAGTTACCTATGTAACAGATACTGGGCTGAAACTTAGCCACGAGGGAGGAAGGTTTCCCTGTTCCGACCTTATATTCCAGCCTTTTGATAATTATGAAAAAAGGGTGAAGATTCTCTCTGGCTACTTCCTGTTTTCACGGGTGTCAACAGTAAGGGTAAAAGGCTGAGATATGGTCCCCTCTAGGAGAAGGCAGCAGGAAACAGCTGTCACTTGGACATTGAGTGCTTAGATGAAGTCGAGAGGAAGCAAGTCTCTTGGATGAAGTCTGGAGAAGACTCAGGCATTGAGGGACTGAAAAAATAATATAGAGCAAATAAATAACAAGAGGAAGGACTTGGGGCTGAAAATGTTGGTACAAATGTCGCTAGCTATTTCTGACATCTGGTGACTAGGTAGAGGATAAGTCAAGTAACAAAGACAAGAATATAAATTCCTTTCCAGTTGAAAGTTAGACAGGTATTGACATTAGATGGGCAGTCTTCTTTCTTCTATTGATCTCCCAGCTCTGGTTAATTTTCAAAGGGCAGGCACAAAATGAATGATGTGATAATATCTCCTTTTACTCCTTTCCATTTTTCCTTGTTCCCCAGACTGGCTGAATCTAGGTGCTTGTTACTGGGATGGTTTGTCCAAGTTGGTGTTCAAGGAGGTTTGAACTCAAGACCTGGCACTGTCCCTGAGCACTTCTGCTCAAGGCTAGCTCCTAGCACATTGAGTTATAGTACCACTTGCAGTGTTTGCTGGTTAGAGATAAGAGGTTTGAGCAAATGCTTCCTGCCTGGCTGATTGCAGGTTATTTGGGAAATGGAGTCTGAGGGATTTTTCAGCCCGGCCTGGCTTTAAACTGCAATCTTTGCCACAAAAACCCTTTGTTATTTCCAACTAAAGTAATAAGGAGATCAAATAGAATAAGTAGAGCTTACCTGGTCCTTATCAAGAATTGACCAAATATTCTGCAATGAAAAAACTCATTAGATGAGAGAATCTTAGGACACATATGCCCAATATTTCAGAATCATGTTGTCAGTACTAGAACACAACACAAAACAAAAAAGGCAAAATGCAAAACCTAAATTTTTTGACAGAATTTTTTAGACATCTTTGCTAACAAAGCACATCAGATGGTTGGGCCTCAGTTACCAGAGTCTGTGAAAAGAGCAACTTGATAGCAAGGCACATTAGAATAGGTGGTTGGAGGAGTAGTAAGCTTGGTGGAGCGGTAAGTGTTGGATGGGGCCAAACCCTTAATCCACCATGTGGCCAAGATGGTGAACTCAAGATGGCGAATTTCGGAAAAAAAGCAAAGAAAGCCTAAACAAAAAATCAAGCTTAGTTTGGCAAGCCTTTGAGAGGGAACCCAGAGGGGGTCCCTGGAACCCAGCCCATATTCCATTCTTCAGGACACAATCCAAAAGGTTGTAGAAAAGAAAGACAGAGATATAGAAGTTGGACATGAATAGCAGAGAGCATAGAGAACCTGAAAGTAAACAGACTTCTGACCATGTACCATTGCAGAGGCAATAATTGTCTAAATCTGAGAATAGCATTGAAACATTAGGTGCTCTGGCTATCCAGAGAGCACAGGGGGCATATCAAAGGGGTTTCACGGCTCGGGCATGACTCACAGCACCCAGTAAATGTGTAGGAGAGTCAGTCTGGTGAATGAAGAAGAGCTGACCAGGCAGAAGCAGCATCTCGACTTTCCACAGAGACTTCTAAAGAGAAATGGCCAAGCCCCACAAACCTAGCATCCTCAGCTTCATAGGTGACCAGCCTTTCGTCTAAAGACCATACGAGCTATCTGTCATGGTGCCACCTCTGCATAGAGATTGACCAACAGAGAGCCATAGAGAGTAGTTTCACTCACCAGACTGGACAAGTAATGCGGATGTGCATGTGAAGGCCAACAATGGTATTGGTTAAAAGTCTCAAGGCAGTTTGGTTCACAGAAAAGTGGTGGTTAGGAAATTCTAACATTTCTGACTCAAAAACCACATCCGAATCATGACACCATATGTAAGGTATATGAAATAGGTAGGTTTCATTAGGAAGCCAATGAAGAGAACACCACATGCTATTCAGGCAGGAAAAGATGTTTGTTTACCGAACTGCTGCCCCCACAATACATGGTAGAGAAGCATGGCTGAAAAGGAAAGGGCAGAATAGAAATTTGAATTTCTGTAGAAATTTATCCCTCTCTGCTAGGTTTTCCTTCCTTTGTGATTAGAGTCTGGAATTACTTCTTTACGATTGTTTGGATATCTTGGATGTCTGTTGTAATTTTCCTGGGATATCTCTGGTATTATTGATTTGGGTCTCCTCTCTTATTTTGTTAGTTACTTTTGCCAGTGGTCCCTCAGTTTTATTGACTTTAAAAAAAACTTTTCATTTTATTAATTTTATTTATAATTTTTTTAGTCTCTACCTCATTAATTTCAGCTCTTATCTCTTTCTGTCTAGCAAATTTAGGTTCAAAATTTTCTTGTTTCTCTAGCAGTTTTAGTTGCATCATAAGATTGTTTACTTGATCTTTGTTTTCTTTTTTTCTTTTTTCTTTTTTTGGAGGGTGGGGTCTGGTCATGGGGCCTGAACTCTGGGCCTGGGCTCTGTCCCTCAGCTCTTCAGCTCAAGGCTACCACTCTACCACTTGAACCACAGTGCTACTTCTGGCTTTTTTTCTTTTTGCTTATGTGGTGCTGAGGAATTGAACACAGGGCCTCATGCATGCAAGGCAAGTATTCTACCACTGAGCCACTTTCCCAATCCGGTCTTTGTTTTCTTGATGTGTGCACTGAGAGCAATAAATTTGCTCCTCAGGACTGCTTTTGCTGTGTCCCATAGATTTCGTTGTGATGTTTCTTCATTTTCATTGAAATGTAGGAAGTTTTTAATTTCTTCTTTAATTTCTTCTGTGACCCATGTATTGGTCAACTGAGTTCTGTTTAATTTCCATGTGTTTACGTTTTTTCTACTTCATGCCGTATTATTGAGAACTAGTTTGATTCCAGTATGAACTAAGAAATGATCTATTTCAGAAAAAAATAGGGGCTTGGCAAGAATAAGACCTTGCTGGTGTGAATGCCTGTAATTCTAACTATTCAGGCGGCTCAGATATGTGTATTCAGGTTCAAAGCCAGTCCAGGCAGGAAAGTTCACGAGACTTTTCTGGGGTTGTTTAGCACCACACCCTGCCTCTAGTCTGGGGTTGTCCACCCCCTTTGCCACCATTGGCCTGGCTGGGCTGCTTATGAAAACCAGTATGGAGGAGCGCTGCACCCCACTATGGGTCCGGAGATGTTCGCTGCTGCTGTTGATGCCGCTGCTGCTGCCACAGCTTTTGCCACTGCCTCAGCTGCTGCCACTGCCCCAGGATCAGCTGGGCAACTTATGCAAGCCAGGCACCCCACCACAAGTCAGGTGTTAACCACTGCTGCTGCCTCAGGTTAGGCTGGGCTCCTTATGTGGACCAGTATGGAGAGGCACAAACCGTCACGGATGTGGAGTTGTTCACTGCAGCTGTCCCCACCCCATTCACTGCTGCCGCCCCGGGCTGGTCTGGGCTCTTCCTGTGGGCTAGTGTCAAGAGGCATTGTGCCCGGAGTCTGGGTTGTTTGCCACCACTTCCAGCTGCCGTTGCTTCTCCAGGTTAGGCTAGGCTGTTTAAACCACCAGGACAGAGGTGCCACGCTGCCAGTCTTGGGTCATTCGCCACTGCTGACAGCTGCTGCTGCTCCTGCTTGTACCAGCCAGGAAGAGCTATGCCAGGGAGGGTGAGGTGAGTTTTCGTGCTGGCTCTGCCTTCTGAGATTTCTGCTTGTATTCTCTAGGTTGGCACCACCTCTTGGCAGTCTTCTGAGAGCCTTGGGATGCTTGTGAGTGTGTGGTCCACAGACAGTCCAGTGCCTGGCCACTTATGGAGCCTGGCATGAAACCCCCACCAATTAAGCTGCTTAGAGTGGAGCCCCATCACCAACTACGGATAGGGGAAGGGTCTTCCCACTTTACTGTCTGTGTAGGGTTTTCCCTTTTCTTTTTTCACTTCCTGTATCTCTCTGAGTAATTGCCTTTTTTGTGGGTCATTTGGAGAAACAGAGCATTGAAATCCGAACTCTTTATTTGGTTGGAGAGAGCTGAGGTGTTTCCCTGCTGTTCCATCACCATCTTGGCCCCTCCCTTTCAGGTGGAGTTTTTCGTAGGTGGCCAGTGGGCCTTGATTACCAAAGGATAGGTACATAAAAGAATATGTTTTAATGCCTGCAGTCTGTAGTTAGACATTTCTGTTAATATAACCTTCCCAAGTTTAGGAACCAAAGGGGGTGGTCTACACTAAAGTATTTCAAAGGGATTAAATCCTTTAACATAGAAGCTACATCTTGCTCAAAGGAGAGCAAAGTGGAGGATGCTTACATAACCATGGCCAGTATCTGTATTTAATTTAGTTAGTTTCCTTTAAGGTCATATTCATTCTTTCTATTGTCTTGGTCTCTAAGGTCTATGAATGGATTGTAACTTCCAATTTATTCCTAGGTTGTTGGT
Organism: Dipodomys spectabilis; assembly: GCF_019054845.1. Classification (NCBI taxonomy): domain Eukaryota; kingdom Metazoa; phylum Chordata; class Mammalia; order Rodentia; family Heteromyidae; genus Dipodomys; species Dipodomys spectabilis. Next base: position 225,989 of record NW_024871216.1, read on the forward strand.
TAATAATTAAGAACTTGGACCATGAATGCAGGGCCATCTCTGGACCCCAAAGCGAAGGGTAAGCCAAATCAAGGAATTATTACACACCTCAGCTCAGCCTGAAAAATTGTCCACTATTACTAACAGATACCAATAGCTGTACTTTCCAGGCTTTACATCTGTGGAGTCCACTTTCCCAAATTCATGATCTGAGGTTCCTCATATATGAATTCTTTCCATAGGTTCCAGCTTTTCAGCATTTACCTGATGGAAATTACCTACACACATTACAAAGAATTGTCAGGCTGAGGGCCCACTGGTTTTCAGAAGTTTTAGGCAGAGGTCTCATTCAATTTACTTGGGTGCAAATATCTATATGTAAACTGACAGAAAGATTGAACCTGTATGTTATTTTCACAAGTTCAGTATCAACATTTGCACACTTATTAATACTGTGTTTGCTTCTTCTTTTAATCTTAACGACTAGTAGTTTTAGAGAACCAACTGGTTTTGGAGTGGTCTCCCAAGCTACGTGATCAGCTCAGATGTTTCCCTGTATCTTAGGGTCTCTAGTTTCTTTACTTCCTGTATTGTACTCTGAACCTTGGAGTCTTCTTCCATTTTATTCTCCTCCTTTTCTCTCAAACTTGCTTTCGTGATCCCACTCTAGTTCTCAATGTGCTCCTTAACCTGCAAGTGTTTTGGCAGGGTCACAGGAGAGTTCCTTTGACTAGCCAACTGCTGCTCCTTCTCACAACACCTTTGCTTGCTCTTCAGCTCCTCCCTTAAGTTCACAAAGGTGCTATTGAGAGGTAATTTTTCCCACCTCCACCTGTTCCATTGGGACATGAAGTTTCTGCATTACATTTATGGTGAAGATCTCAGCAGTCTTTTTGGCTTTTTATTCTAGTAGTCTCTCTTTCTAGTTTTCCACTTTAGTGTATTTTTGTGACAGATCTTCCAACTGGTTGTTTAGCTCTTCTGTTTTTGTTCCTAATGTTCTTTTCCTTTCCCCCGCACTCTCTGTCAGAGCATGTGGTCCTTTAACTCTTTCTGAATAGTACCAATCTCTTTCTGGAGCCTGATATTTTCCAGTTCACTTTTCCTGGCCTCCTCTTCTATGACACAGCACTTCCCCATCTTCTCTGCTAATTACTCTTTCCTTCTTTCTCTGTTGCTTTGAATTTCTGGTGACACTCTTCAAAGCTTATAATCAACATGTACTTCAGCCTAATACATTCTTATATCAGGTCCAGCTCCTTTGTCATGGCGATGATTTCTTAATGCAGCATTAGGATCTCTTCTTGGCCTCACTTGTGGTTAGCAAGGATGGCAGCATTGCTGTCCTGTGCTTGTTTGCCTCTGACCTGTGGTCCCCTAATTTGCCTCATGCTCACCCAGGCTAATGTACTTGAATTTCATTTGATTTTGAGTGTTTTCGAGGTTCCTTTTGAGGATTTTCTTCTCATTTTTGACTTGCACATGTTCCTAATTTATATCTTCAAATCTTTTCTTCACGTCAAATAATTTTCTCTGTTTTCTCCAATGTGCTCTTCTATGTGCTTTTAATCTCTTGGTGGGTTTTGACTGGTACATATTGGAGACTCAGTCTTTTATTAGACTATGTTTTGAGATAGAAGGGTGGAATTTTTTCTTTGCCACATTTCTTAAGTTCAGAGGGCTGCTTTTTAAATTGAACATAGTTGGAATTCAGAGCCCCAAGCTCCTTTGCATGTTTCTCCAGAGATATGAACACATTTTCCAGGTGGTTAATGTGATTAATTAACCTGTCCTTTTCTATCTTTCTCCTCCTTGGGCATTCCTTTTCCCAATGTCTATTTTGTTTGCAATAAGCACACTGATGTAGTCCTAGAGGTTCCCTATTGCCATTTGCAAATGAATTGTACTGTCTTTGCCAAGGGTTTCTTGATCCCTATTCTGGTGCTCCTACCAAAACTCAAACCCTCTTCTTAGACTCTTTCTCCCGGGTATCTCTGTTAAAAAACACCCTCTGTGTGACTAATTCCAAATTAGAATAAACTTTTCCCTCAAAACCTTCTAACTTTTGAAGCTTTCTTCTAATATTTAGGGCTGTCTGGGTAACAAATGCCATATTTAGGAGGACTCTTTCATTCTCCAGGGCTTCAAGATCTATAGGCCTATATATCCTATAGGCTTCTGGGAGAAGTTTCATAAAAGCATTAGGGTACTCACTGGGGAACTGTAAAATCTCACCCACCTTAGATTGATGATTTGGCTTTTTAGCCACTGCGGTATCCCTGCTAACAGAACCTGGCAATAATAGGTAAGCAGCTCCATACCTCAATTGTTGTTAGTCTCAGCTTGGGTAAGTATGTGCAAAGACTTGCTGGTTCAATAGTGGGGCTACTCTCTGGTCGAAGGACAACCTTCAAATCACCAAGCAGGATTCATTCCCTTTTCTACCAGCTGAAAAGTGCCTGTAAAATTTGCTGACACTCATCCCAGATGTGCTTGTGTTTGAAAATTACTGTCTCTAATGAAGTAATGAGCCCCTTTTTGCTGAAAAGGATGGATTTTGCTGTTTCCAGTTATACAGGTCACTAGTTGTAAAGGGAACATATATTAGAAATGGGGCTTGCCCACCATCTCCTCCATGTTCCTATCTCAAAGGTAATAAGGGTAACATACCACATTGTAGCACCTCAGACTGGTACAAGTAACCACTTTTGGTATGGGAGGACTTAACATTAGAGGTGCTGATGGTAAAGAAAAGGAGAGAGAGAACATCAGTGCATCTTCCTCTGAGGAATTCTGTAAACCTGGAGGAGACTATGTTTTGGATATGTTTTAGGCCTTGTTCTCCCATCCTGAGAAAAGGAGTAAACAGAGGTGCATACAGGACACAGAACTATCAGCATACACACAGAGACCAATAGCCACAGACAACCCACATGTCCCATACCTCTCAATGTTGACCTCTACAGGAGGTCCCAGATGACAGAGAGAATGTCCTAGATTGTCTCTTGAGGAGGCCACAGATGATCTTTGGAGGATGTCACATATGTCATTCCTAGGAGGCCCTAAAAGACCTCTCATGGAGGTTTCAAATGGCTTCCCAAGGAAGTGTTAGATGACCTCCAAGGGATGTCCCAGATGTCCTCTCAATGTGGCTGAGATTACCTCTCGAGTAGCTCCCAGATGGCCACTCACAAAGGCCACATATGAACTTCAGAGGAGGTTCCAGATAACCCTCTTGAGAAAGCCACAGATTACATCCAGAGAAGGTCCTATGTGGCTTCTCAAGGAAGTCCCAGATGATGTCCGAAGATAGTCATACATTTCTCATCAAGGTAACCCGAGATGACCACCCAAAGAAGCTCCAGATGACCTCAGGTGGTGGTCCTAGATTGACTCATAACGAAGCCCCAATGACTACTTTTGAAGAGGTATCAGGTGGCCTCCTGAAGAAGCCCCAGATGACCTCTGGAGAAAGTCCAAGATGGCCCCTGGAGAAGGCCCCAGATGAACTCCAGAGTAGGTCTCAGATGGCTTCTTAAGGAAATTGCAGATGTACTCTTGATGAGGTTCCAGATGGCTTCCTTTGGAAACCCTACATGGCCTCTCAAAGAGTTCCCTCTAGAGGGGGTCCTCAAAACAGGCTGGCAAGCTTGCCCAGACTTGTCCTTAGTGGTACCTAAATGACTTTTTTCCATGTTGGTTCTTTGCAGACAAACACTCGAGGTAGACTCTCAACCCTGAGTGCTGACACTCTCTCCTATGGGGATTTTTCTCTGGGTCCAAGGCCTGATGCAATCCAAATGGATTATGTCAATGGGGTCTCTAAAAATTAGGACCTCTATAGTTGAAGAGAATCCATCGAGACACAGTTAATATAATAAATGTTCTCCAAACCATCAACCCCCAAAATTATGATATCAAAAGCTCCAAATATCAAAGGGCAAGCCTTTTTCTCCCCTTCCTTTGTCTCTCCTTCAGAGTTCTATACTTCTTTCGAGGTCTTTCCCTTTTTCTCTTCTACCAGTTCTTTCTTCTCTTCAGGCCTCTCCACTCTCCACAGGCCTGAACTCCTTTGCCTGGGTCGTCAGTTGCCATTCTTCACCTCCTGCTCTCCCTCAACATCCTCTCCTCCGAGGTTTTCCCCTTATGCTATCATACCACTTTTTTCCTTCCAGGACTTTTCCCTTCTATTGAAGTCTGTACCCTTTCTCCACTCCAACTGCCTAACATTTTTCAACTGTCACATCCCAAACTGCCCACAGCCCAATAAATTCTTAACAGCTCAACACGTGGAGATTAATGCACCAGCCCGTCCCACCGAATGTCCCACCTTCTTTGGTGGCATATTTTCTCCGCTCCAGCTTGCCAGGAGATGGGGCCACGCTGATTATTGCACCCTATATATTACTGGAACCCTGCTGATTATTACAGTCTCTTCCTTGTGAACTGGTAGCAATTGAAATTGGAAATTTGATTGTGATATTACAAAGTCGTTGTGACATCACAAACCCATTTTGACACAATCACCACCACGACATCACGAAGCCATTGTGACAACATTGTCATTGTTACATCATGATTCCATTGTGACATCTCAAATCTATTATGACCTCTTAGCTCCTTTGAAAAATCACATCCCCTTTTCAACATCACAGTCCATTTTTGTACCTATATCCTTGTTGTTAAGTAATGACAATTGAGATCAGACATGCCACTATAACATCAAAAAGTGTTTGTGACATCCTCAACAGTGTCACATCACTTTTTCATTATGGAAACATCACCTCATTGTGACATCATCAAACTCAATTCATTGTGACATCATCAAACTCAATGACATATTGCATTATGACAACAATTCGCATTCTAACATCATAGACATATTGTGAATGCCTATTCTGTGATTCTGTGGTATGAGAGTTGATATGAGAAATGCACTTTTGTGTCTACATAACCATTTTGACATCATTATCACTTTGTGACATCACAGTGCCATTGTGCTATCACTAACACAATGTGACATTACAAACTTCTCTTGTCCTCATAACTTTTGTGACATGCTGACATTGTGATATCTTAGAACTTTTGCCCTCATAATTTGTTTTCAACCTCATATTTCATGTATGACATGAGATAGCAGAAATCCACTGTGACATCATGACCATTGTGATATCACACTGACAGATGTCATGATCATCATGTCATATTGTGACCTCACAAAAAGGTTTGTTGTCACAGTTAGTTTCTGATGCCATACAGATAAGGGGTAATCGTAGGTCTATGATGTCATAATTGGTTGGTGATATCAAAATGGTATAAAGGATCCCATTTGTCATGAAATCACAGAGAATAAGAGTTCACAAAAAGACTGTGGTGTCTCCAAAGGCAGGTATTGTCACAAATGTGATGAAGTCCTAAAAGGCTTGTGATGTCACAGTGTGACACAATGTTCATGATGTCTGTCAGTATGATGTCATAATGATCATGATGTCACAGTGGATTTCTGATGTCACATATCATAACTGAAATATTATAAGGTTGAAAGCAGATTACAAGCTTATAAAGGGCCTAAGACATCACAATTGCAGCAGATCTCAAGACTTATGAGGACAGGGCAGATTTGTGATGCCACGGTGTGTTAGTGATATCACCATGGCACTATGATGTCACAAAGTGATTATGATGCCATAAATTTATGAGATCATAATGGTTTTCTGATATCAACCCACATGCCACATTTCAAATAGAATGAAATAAGAGAATAGGCATTTACAATGTGTCTGTAACATCACAATGACAATATAATGTCATAATGCTATGAGGTCAATGTAAATTGGTAATGTTGCAAGGAAGCAATGGTGTCATAATGAATATGTGGTAATGGGGTCACAAAGGTTTTGTGATGTTACAATGGCATATATGAATTCAATTGTCATGTGTTCACAATGAGGATATGGGTACACATATGGACTGTGATGTCACAAATGCCATGTGTGTTTTCAAAGGTTCTTAGGGGTCATGATAGCTTTATGATACAGTTGTGATGAGATCACCATGGGTTTTTGATATCATGATGATTTTGTAATATCTCAAACACATGTCCCATTTCAATGGCTAGTATTTCACAATGTGCATAAATTTCACAGAAGGAGCTTGAAGTCCTAATGGACATGAATTTTTAAAAATGTTATGAGGTCATATTAGGTTTGTGAATATACAATGGGACAGTGATATCACCATGGCAATATCAACTCACTACATCATGTCAAAATATTCTTTTGGTGTCACAATTAGTTGATGATGCCACATTGGTGATGAAGGCACAAAAGATTGGTGATGTCACAATGTGTCGGGCATGTCACAATTACATGATGGTTCTCAATTGTCTTTAACTTACAATGAGTATATGAATTCACAAAGGTACTGCAGCTTCTCCAAAAGTATGTGTTGTCACAAATATATTGAAATCCTAAAAGGTTCGTGATGTCAGAATTTGGCACAATGGTTAGGACATCTGGCATTGTGATCTCACCATGGTCATGATGTCACGGGGAATTTGTGATATCAAATGTCATATGTGAAATCTAACGAGGTCAACAGATTATGAGGACAAAAAGGCCTAAGGTATCAGAATTGCAGCGCACAAAAGTTATGATGACAGGATAGGTTTGGGTTGTCACGGTGGGTTAGTGATATCACAATGGCAACGTGATGTACAAAGGGATTGTGATGTCACAATGGTTATGAGTTCACGATTTGGTTATGATATCAACCTACAGGCACATTTGAAATAGAATAAAATCAGAAAAGGCATTCATACTGTGTCTATGATGTCACAATGACAATGTGAAGTTCTAATTCTATCACATCATTTTTGTTTTGTGATTTCACAATAAGCAGAGGGTGTCAAAACTTCAATGTGATGTCACAATTGTGATGATCTCACAAATTGTTTTTGATGTTAAAATGTCATGTATGATTCTCAATTGTTAATATTTCACAGTGGGGATTTGGGTATACAAAGGGACTGTGAAGTCACAGAGCTATGTATTTTTCAAAGGTTATAAGAGGTCATAATAGATTTGGGATGTTACAATGTGATCCTGGTGTCAAAACAGCAATGTGATTTCACAATGGTTTTGTGATGTCACAGTGGTGATGAGGTCACAATGGGTTAGTTATGTCACGAGTTTGTAATATCACAATTATTTGTCCAATTTCAATTGCTCCTAGTTCACCATGAGGACATTGTAATAACTATCAGTGCCCCTATAATCCACGGGAACAGATAGTCATCATGGCCTCCTGGTCTCGACCACCGGAGAGGGGAGTGCATGCCACTGGTGGGGGAAGGACATGCTGCTGAAGGAGATAGGATATCAAGCCCCACATGGTGAGCTGCCAAGAAGTGATTTGGCATGGACATTTGGGAAGTTATGTTTGAAAACTCTTATGCAGGAAATATATTCCAGTGGGGGAAGGGTACAGCCTATATATAGGATGCATGTTCAGAGCAACAGAAGGGGAGAGAAAAGGGGGAAAGTCCTGGAAGGAAAGAAGTGATGAGACTGCAGGAGGGTAAAGACCTGGGAGGAAAGGAAATTGAGGGAGAGCAGGTGGTGAAGGACGGCAACTGGCCACCTGGACAGGGCAGGGCAGGTCTGTCAAGAATAGAGCAGCCTGAAGAAAAGAAGGGAATGGTTGAAGGAAAAAATGGAAAGACCTGAAAGATAGGACAGGTCTGGAGAGAAGGAGGATGAAGAGAAAGGATAAAGCCTTGTCCTTTGATGTGTAGAGCTTTGGTGTTCATTATGTTGGGGGCTGGTTGTTTGCAGACCAGTTAACAAATGGCTGGGTTGATCTTGGGAGTTGTGAGGATTCATGGTTGAGGCTGCATTTAGCTCTGGGCATCCAGCCCAGGTCAAGGTAGTCGCTTATTACAAAATTTGTAAGATCAAGACAGGTTTGTGATGTTACATTGCATTAATAATATCACATGGTCAATATGAGTTCACAAAGGGATTGTAACATTACAATGGTGATGTGGTCACAATGTTTCTGAAATCAACCTATATGCCGCATTTGAGATAGAATGAAATCACAGAATAGGCAATCACATTGTCTCTATGACCTCACAATGAAAATGTGATGTCATAATGCTATGATGTAATTGTCATTTTGGGATGTCACAGTGGGCATTTGGTATCATAACGTGATCTCACTCGAGATGATGTCACAAAGCATTTGTAATGGTACAATGGCATGCCTGATGTCAGTTGCCCTTTGTTCACAATAAAGACGTGGTTACACAAAGGGACTGTGATGTCACAAACACCATGTGCTTTTTCAAAGGTGCTAAGAGGTCACAACAGGTTTGGGATGTCACAAGATGGTCATGATATCACTGTGGTAATGTGATGTCACAATGGGTTTGTGATATCACTGTGGTGATAAGGTCACACATGGATAGTGATGTCACAATGAATTTGTAATATCACCATTACATGTCCAATTTCATTCTACTAGATCACAATTAAATACGAGTTCACATAAGGAGCTAGAAATCAGAAAAGCCATGAATTTTGTAAAATACGAGGAAATAATAGATTGGTGAAAATGCAATGGTGAAAATCCCATTGAAAATGTGATATTACCATTACATGAGATAGTATTTTTTTGAAGTCACAAACAGTTGGTGATGCCATACAGGTGAGGAGGTCACATAGTTTTGTGAGTTCACAATGGGATGGTGGGTGATATCACAGTCTCATGCCAGATCTCTAATTGACAATGAATATATAAGTTCACAAGGGTTAATGATGTCTCCAAAGGAATATATTGGCACAAGTTTAATGAGTCGTAACAGGTTTGTGATGTCAAAATGTGACTCAGTGGTCATGACATATGGCTATGTGATATCACAGTGGTCATGATGTCACAGTGGATTTCTGATATCACATGTCATACCTGAAGTATTATGAGTTAAACAATTTATGAACTCAGAGAGGCCAAAGATAACACACTGGCAGCATGTCAAAAAATTTATGAGGATAGGACAGTTTTATGATGTCACAGTGGGTTAGTGATATCTTAATGCCAATATGGTGTCATCAAGGTATTGTAATGTCATAATGATTATGTGGTCACAATGGATTTCTGATATCAACTCACCTGCCACATTTGATATAGAATGAAATCACAGAATAGGCATTCCAAGGTATCTGTGACATCACAATGACATTGTAATGTCATAATGCTACGATGTCATTGTTGTTTTATGATGTCACAATGGGCTGATGTTGTAATAATGACAATGTGATGTTGCACTGGTGATGATGTCACAAAGCTTTTGAGATGTTAAAATCGCATGTCTGAACTCAATTTTCATTAGCTCAAAATGATATGGGTACATAAAGGCCTGTGATGTCACAAAGGCCATGATTTTTTCAATGCTTTTGAGATCACAATAAGTTTGGAAAGTCACAATGTGATCATGGTGGCACAATGGCAATGTGATATCACAATGAGTTTGTGATGTCACCGTTGTGATGAGGTCACAATGTGATAGTGATGTCTCATCAAGATTGTAATATAACAGTGACATATACAACTTCAATTTCTTCTAATTCACTATGAGGATACTGTAATAACCAGTGGGAACAGAATTATCTGTGGGAGCCGATTATCATTTTAAATTCTTGGCCTGGCCCCTCGGAGAGTGTGAGGAATGCTGCCAAAGGTGGAGGTGTCAAACCTCACATGGTGAGCTGCCAAAAATTGATTGAAAATTGGGCAGTTTGGGAAGTGATGGTTGAAAACTGTTAGGCAGGAGACCCGTTGGAGTGAGGAGGGTTACAACCTATATCTAGGTTGCATTTTCAGAGCACTGGAAGGGGAGATAAAAATGGGAACTACCCGGATGGAAGAAAGTGGTAGGACAGCAGGAAGGAAAATATCTGAGAAGAGAGGAAGTTGAAGGAGAGCAGAAGGTTGGCAAGTGGTCACTGGCACAGAGTAGAGCAGGCCTGTGAAGAGTGGAGTGGCCTGAAGAGAAGAAGAAAGTGGTGGAAGGGAAAAAGGGAAAGACCAGGAAGAAAGGACAGGTCTGTGGCGAAGGAGGGAGGAATGGAAAAGTAAAATGCCTTGCCCATTGAAGTTTGGAGTTATGGAGATGATAATTTTTTGGATGTTGGTTTGCAGACCAATTAAGAAAGGGTGCCCATTGGAGGTCTGAGGTTTTGTGGTTAAGACTGCTCTTGGACCTGGGTATAAAGTCCAGGATAAGGTAATCACAGTCCCCTTTCTAGTGTAAATTGGTTTATTATATTAAATGTGACTCGATGGTTTTTCTCCTTGCCTTAGAAGTCATAAGTACAGGAGTTCACAGAAAGAGATGGAAGTCTCAAAGACCATGAATATTCTAAGATGTGATGTGGCCATAATAGGTTTGCAAAACACAATGGGACAGTGATATCACACTGGCAATACCACAATGTCATGTCAATGCTTTAAGACCACAATTAGTTGTTGATGCCATTCTCATGATGAGGTTACAATAAGTTTGTGATGTCACAAGGGGTTCATGATGTCAGAGGGGCATGGCAGATCTCAATTTTCATTAATTGGCAATGAATATATGAGTTCAAAAAGGGACTGTAATGTCCCCAAAAGCATGTGTTGTCACAAATGTGATGCCATTCTAACAGTTTTGTGATATCACAATGTGACACAATGGTCATGACCTCTGGCAGTATGATGTCACAGGGGATTTCTGATATCACATGTCATACCAGAAACATGAGATTGAAAACAGATTGTGAGCTCACAAAGGGCTTAATATATGACAATGGCAACATGTCACAAAACTTATAAGGACAGGACTGGTTTGTGATGACACAGCAGGTTAATGATATCACAATGGCAATGCGATGTCACAAAGGATTGTGATATCATAATGATTATATGGTCAAAATGGGATTCAGAAATAGAATGAATTCCTAGATTAGGCCTTCACACTGTTACATCTATGTTGTAACAATGTCACTGTGATTTATAATGCTATGATGCCATTATCGTTTGGTGATGTCACAGTGAGTTGATGGTGTGATAATAACAATTTGATGTCATTGCTGATTTATGATGCTACAATGGTTATTAGGTCACATTATGTTTCTGATATCAACACACATGTCAAATTTGAAATACAATGGAAAAGTTGGGCCCCGGTGGCTCACACCTGCAATCCTAGCTACTCAGGAGGCTGTGATCTGAGGATAACAGTTCAAAGCAAGCTCAGGCAGGGAAGTCCATGAGACTCTTATATCCAATAAAAACCACTAGAAAACCAGAAGTGGCGCTGTGGTTCAACTGGTAGAGTGCTCGCCTAGAGCTGAAGAGCAGGGAGAGCACCCAAGCTCAGATTTCAAGCTCCACGACCCACGACCCCCACACGCAAAAAAAAGATTAAAAACAGACATTCACAATCTGTCTATAACCTCACAATGAAATTATGTCCTCATAGTGCTATCTTATCACTAAAGTTTTGTGATGTCAAAAGTAGTTGATGCTGTCATAATGAGAATGTTATGTCACATTGGTGATGTCACAAAGGGTTTGTTATGTTACAATGGCATGTCTGATATCAATTGTCAGTTCATAATGAGGGTATAGTTACAAAAAGGGATCGTGATGTCACAAAGGCCAGGTGTTTTTTCAAAGGTGCTAAGAGGTCCTAATAGGTTTGGGATGTCACAATGTGATAGTGATGTCAAATGACAATGAAAGCTCACAATGGGTTTGTGATGTCACATTGCTTATGAAATCCAATAGTTTTGTGAACTCACATCTCATAATCACATGTCCAATTTCAGTTGCTACTATTTCACAGTGAGGATATGAGTTCATAGAAGAAGACTGAAATATAAAAGGCCATGAATTTTCTAAAATGCTATGAAGACATACTAGATTCTTAAAACACAATGGAACAGTGATATCACAATGGTAATGGATGTTGCAATATGATGACTTAATAATGTTTTGATATCACAATTGGTGAGGCCACATTGGTGATGAATTTACAAGAGGTGTTTGAGGTCACAATAGGTTGGTGCTATCAAAATGATACATGTGATCTCAATTGTCATTCACTCTCAATGAGTATATGAGCTCACAAAGGGACTGTGATGTCTCCAAAGACATGCATTGTCTCAAAAGTGATGCAGTCCTAACAGGTGTGTGTTGTCAGAATGTGACAAAATACTCATAACATCTATCAGTGTCACCATGATCTAGATGTCAACTGAATTCAGGTATCACATTTCATTCCTGGATTGGGTGTGAGAGGATTGCAATTTCACAGTGGGCTAGTGATATCACAATGGAAATGTGGGATCACAAAGGTATTGTGCTACCCCAATGGCTATTAGAACACAATGTGTTTCTACTATAATAGGTTTATGTTGTCACAATTGGTTGGAAATGTCACCATGCCATACCAGATCTCAAATGTCATTAATTCACAATGAAGATATGAGTTCAAAAAGGGACTGTGTTGTCTCCAAAGTCATGTATTGGCACAAATGTGATGAAGTCCTAACAGATTTGTGAGTTCACAATATGATACCATGGTCTTGATATCTATCAATGTGATGTCACAATGTTCATGATGTCAGAGTCAATTTCGAATATGGTATGTCATACCAGAATTATTATGAGTTTGAAAACATTATAAGCTTACTAAAGGCAGCATATCACACGTTATGATTAAAAACTCAAGGTCTTTGGAGCTTAAATTTCTTTCTTCGAAATTGTATCCTCATTGTGAACTAGTAGAAATTGAAATTACACATGTCATTTTGATACTACAAACTCATAGTGACATCACAAACTCATTTGACCTCATCACCACTGTGACAACACAAACCCATTGTGACATCACATTGCTGTTGGGCCTTCGCAATCACATTGTGACATCACATAGCTATTGTGAAATCTTAGCACCTTTAAAAAAAACACATGACCTCTGTGGCATCACAGACCCTTTGTGTATCCATATCCTCATAGTGAACTAATGGAAATTGTAATCACACATAGCATTGTATCATCACAAATACTTTGAGCAATAATTATGACTGTGAAATCACATTGTCATCATGACATCATCATCTCATTGTGACATCACCAAACCACAATGACACCATACCATTTTTTCTTTTTTTTCTTCTGTGTGTTATTTATTGTAATTATAGTGTACAGAGAGATTGCAGTTACATTAGCAAGGTAATGAGTACATATCCTATCAAACATTGCTGCTTTGACATCATATTGTCATTTGGATGTCATAGACCCATTGTGAATGCCTATTCTTTGATTTCATTCAATTTCAAATGTGCCATGTGAGTTGATATCAGGAAACCATTGTGAACCCATAACCTTTGTGACATCAAATCTCTTTGTCACAGCACATTGCCTTTGTTATATCACTAACCCACTGTGACATCAAATTCCTCTCCTGTCCTCATAATTTTTGTGAAATGCCATTGTGATATCTTAGGCCCTTTGTGAGTTGAAATACTGTGTTCGACCTCATATTTCAGATATGACATGAGATATCTAAAATCCAGTGTAACATCATGATATCACACCACTGGACATCATAACCATTGTGTCACTTTGGACATCTCAGATCTGTTAGTTCTTCACCTTTGTGACTACATATACTTTGGTGACATCAGAATCTCTTCCCAAACTCATATACGCATGATGAGTTAATGACAATTGAGATCCTACAGGCCATTGTGATATCACCAACCCCTTGGGACATCTCAAATCTATTGTGACGCCTCATCAGTATGGCGTCACCAATTGTGACCTCAAAACATTATTATAACATGATGTTGAGACATCACATTGTCATTGTAAAATCACTGTCCTATTGGGTTTTCACATGCTATGACCTCATACTATGAAGCTTCTTTTATCACCTTGTATCCTCACATTGAATTATGAGTAATTGAAATTGGATATATCATTCTGATATTACAAATAAACTGACATCACAAAACCATTGTGACCTCATCACCACTGTGACATCAAAAACCCAATAAGACATCTCATTTCCATTGTGACATCTCATTTCCATTGTGACATTATGGATCACATTGTGCCATCACAAACCTATTATGACCTCTTACCACCTTTGAAAACACACGTGACCTCTGTGACATCACAGAACTTTTTTTGTATCCATATCCTCATGGGGAACTAATGACAACTGACATCAGACATACCATTGAAACAACAAATCTTTTCTGACATCATCATAATTGTGACATCATGTTGCCATTATGACACCATCAGCTCATTTTGACATGTAAAACTACAATGACATCATAGCATTGTAACATCACATTGTCATTCTGATGTCATATACACGTTGTGTTTGCCTATTATGTTATTTGATTCTATTTCTAATGTGGCATGTTGGTTGATATCAGAAACCAATTGTGAGTTCATGACCATTGTGATATCAGGGTGCCTTAGTAGCATCACATTGCCTTTGTTATGTCACATTGCCAATTTGATGTCACAAAGGGATTTTGATGTGACAATGGTTATGACATCACAATGAGTTTCTGATATCAACCCATATGCCCATTTCAAATACAATGAAATCACAGGTCAGGCATTCATAATGTGACTATGATATCACAATGACATAATGGCAAATGCTATAATGTCATTGTCATTTTGTGATGTCACCATAAGCTAAAGATGTCATAATAACAATGTGATGTGACACTGGTTATGATGTCACACAGGGTTTATAATGTTACAATGGCTATGAGGTCACAATGTGTTTCTGATATCAACTGATATGCCACATTTGAAATATTATGAAACCACAGGATATACATTCACAATGTGTCTATGACAGCAAAATGGCAATGCTATGATGTCACTGTAGCTTGGTGATGTCACCATGAGCTGATGGTGTCATAACGACAGTCTGATGTCAAATTGGTGTTGATGTCACAAAGGGTTTGTGATGTCAAAATGGCATGTCAGATCTTAATTGTCATTAGTTTATAGTGAGGATATGAGAATAAAATCATAATGACATACACAAATGAACTGTGATGACACAAAGGCCATGTGTTTTTGTTAAAAGTGCTAAAATTCCTAACAGGTTTGAGTTTTCAAAATGTTAATGATATAAAAATGGGTTAGTGATGTCAAAACTAGTTTGTAATGTCACATCTTATTTCAAATTTCAATTGCTACAAGTTCACAATGAAACACGTTCATAGAAAGATCTTGATATCCCAAAGGCCATGCATTTTCTAAGATGTGATGAGGGCATAATAAATTTGTAAAAGTATGATGGTACAATAATATCACAATTGCAATATGATGTCAAATTATGTCATAAGAGTGTTATGTGACAATTAGTTGGTGATGCCATAATAGTGATGAGTTCAAAATACCTTTGTGATGTCGCAGTAGATTGCTGATGTGACAATGGCATGCCAGACCTCAATTGTCATTAAATCACAATGAGTGTATCATTTTAGAATGTGATTGTGAGTATTCCAAAGGCATTTGTTGGCACAAATGTGATGAAGTCAGAACAGATTTGTGATGTGACAATGTGACACAACAGTCATTACATCTAGCAATGTGATGTCACAATATTCATAATGTCACAATACATTTCAAATATTTCCCTAATTCTAATGACAGCTTGTGGAATAGAGCTAAGTACTGAGTCCTTCATAGGTTGCTCTGCGCTGAGTCTTGCACAGGGAGCTATGTGCAGAGTCTTTCACAGGGTGCAGTATGCCGAGTCCTGCATTGGGTGCTGTGTTCTGAGTCTTTCACAGGATGCTGTGTGCTGAGTCATGCGAAAAGTGCCATGTGCTGTGTCCTTCTCAGGATGCATTCTTTCATTGGGTCCTTGTAAGAGCTACATACTGAGATGATGATTATGCAGACAAGAGATTTGAGCTCAGATATGTCTCCATGGCAGGGACAAAATTATGTATTACTGAAGACTAGAGACTTGTCTCCTGAAGACCTTAAACTCAGGGCCTAGGCTCTGACCATTACCTCTTGGGCACATGGCTACCACTGCAACATGTGGAACCACAGACCCCCTTACAGCAGAGTGCCATGACCTAGGGGGTCGATAGCTGCCTTCTCAGGAAGCTGAGATCTGAGGATCTGGGTTCCAAACTATCCCAGACACAAAAAGTCCTATGAGACTATTATTTCCAATTGACCACTAAGAAACCTGAAGTGGAAGCTTGGTACTTTTGGCTCATGCCTGTCATACTAGCTACTCAGGAGGATGAGATCTGAGGATCATAGTTCAAAACTAGTCTGGGGCAGGAAAGTCCTTGAGACACTTAGCTCCAATGGGCCACCAGAAAAACTGAAGTGGCTCTGTGGCTCAAGTGGTAGAGCACCAGACTTGAGCTGAAGAACTCAGGGACAGCACGCAGGCCCATACATCATCTCCTACAACCAACAACAACAAAAGAGCAGAAACAAACTAACAAATCTGAAGTAGAGGACTGGGAATGTGCCTTGGGGTAGAGTGCTTTGCATATATGAAACCTTGGGCTTGATTTCTCAGGACCACATCACCAGAAAAAAGCCTGAAATAGCTCTGTGGTTCAAGTGGGAGAGAGTTATCCTTGTTCAAGAAAAACAAGGTACAGTGCTGAGTTCAAGATCCAGGACTGGTGTATGCACGCACACACAGGGACAAACACACACACACACACACACACACACACACACACACACACACACAGACCAGAAGTGAAACTGAGACACAGAATGGTAAAGCACTGGGCTTCTGCATTGAGCTCATGTTCAGCACCCAGGCCCTGTGTTGAACCCAAAACCTAGCCACCTAGGGCCCAACAAGGAGAGGTCAAATGTTTCAAAACATGATGAGTTTCACCAGCCCTAGATGACACGAATCTTTCTGATATGCGATATGTGCTTGGATATCCCAAGCTTCCAGAAACCTAGGAAAGGTATCATAGGCCCATCATCGCCTGCAATTAAACATTTCATTAGGTTCAATATCCTAGTTTTTGGCCAGAAGAACTCCTGAATTATATTGAGCACTGTATCTGAACACCGGAATATAGTCTCACAATGGCAGGATAAGTGCAGGGAACTTGGCCTGCCAAGGGAGGTTACACAATTGAAGGCATCCTGTCAAAACAGAGAACTAGGGAGAGAGATAGCTTGGGGTACAAAGAGGCCTTTTTCTCCTGGCCTTCAGAGCCTACCCACACTCATCCTCACCAGAAAAACTGAAGTGGCTCTGTGGCTCAAGTGGTAGAGCACCAGACTTGAGCTGAAGAACTCAGGGACAGCACGCAGGCCCATACATCATCTCCTACAACCAACAACAACAAAAGAGCAGAAACAAACTAACAAATCTGAACAACTCTATCTGGTCCAGATAGAGTTGTTTCACCGCTGTACAGGGGTAAGGCCTTTTTTGTTTGCCTGTTCAGACAATGACTGAGACTTCTTACCACAGCATGGGGTGGGGAGAAACCCTCAGGCTACACTGGGAACAGTAAGGGAAGTCCCTGAACATGCACTGTTTCAAAAGCACTCTCTATGCTATGAAATCATTGTATTAAAACAAATTTCCTAGTTTGGTGCTGTTCATCATAACTACTCTGGAACTACACCTAAAGGAACATCCATACACACGCAAAGACATGGAGGTACAGGCCCTTTGTGGGGGGGGGGGCAGGTCCTGGGGTTGGATTATGAGCCTAGGCATTGTCCCTGAGCTGCTTTTGCTCAGGTAATGCATTAACCTTCAGTCGCAGCCACACATCTGGGCTTTTCTCGGATCTCTTAGAAATATCAGTGTCATGGACTTTCTAATACTGGCTGGATTCAAACTAAGGTTCTCTACATCTCAGCCACCTCAGAGCTGAGATTAGAGTCAGCAGCCACTGGCACTTCCCTTTCTTTCCTTCTTCATGTTTTACTCTGGACAAGCTGACTTCTTAACAGGGTCATTCCATTGGTTTGAATTTATAAGTAAACTACCCAAGTTCTTTATAGCTGCTTTCTCTGAAAACGATTTTCCCTCATCATCTTCTCCTTTGGTCACAGGTTTGCAGTCAAAAGTGAGAAATGAGTGTTACAGGATTTGGGAGCAAATGTCCACAGGACATGCCAGTTCAGTCACTTAGTATTGAGCTGCAGTAAATTTACTGTCTCAGGATGAGTGGATCGAAAGCTGGAACGATCCTTATGCAGTCTGCACTGCTCCTTTTGCCTATAAAATGACCTAATAATTATGAGTGTTTCCGAACTTAAGTATCTAGAACACACTAGAAACATCTTCCTGTTTCTGTTTTTCTCTAGTACCTCTCGAGATTTAGACTAACGGTTTGTGAGGAGCGGTTCCTCAGCGAATCCCTGAGGAAAGTTGCTTGAATCCTCCTCAGGAGATCGCCGTCCAAAGCCAGCCTGAGCAGGAAGTTGTGAGCCTCTTTCTCCAATAAACCACCAGAAAACCAGAAGTGGAGCAGTGGCCCAGAGGGTAGAGCTCCAGCTTTGAGAGAGAAAGCTAAGCAGGAGATACTGGCCAGAGCAGGCAGGAAAGCCTGAGAGGTGCTTATGTCCAATTTTTATCGACCAGATGGCTGGAAGTGGAGCTGTGGCAGTGGTAGAGCCTCAGCATTGAGTAACACAACTCAGGATTGCATAAGGCCCTGCGTTTAAGCCCTGGGATGACCACAAAAAATTCAAAGAGAGAAGGCCAAGTTATGTATCCGTGCCTTACCTACTTATGTTTGTATTACCTCCCTGAGTTCAAACAGACCATATGCAATGCTTCTGCTTTTATTTACTGATTTATTTTTCAGAGATGCCTGTTGCACAAACTGCATCATAATCTTCATTTCAGGCCCATCGCTTTTCTCTTCCAGGGTACCAGGCCTGTGTCCTTATATGATGCACACTTAGGCTATCAGCAGGGTTTACTTACATTTTACTATGAGGCCAACACAGGAACAATCACAAATCAGGCAAGGGAAGACAAGATCAGGTTTCTTAGAAGTAACTGGTATTCACAAAAATTAACTTGGGGATGAAAAATGGCAGCCTACATATGTACAAAATACCATTAATAAAAAGATGAGGGGGCTGGGAATGTGGATTAGTGAGAGACTGTTTGCCTAGCATGCAAGAAGCCCTGGGTTCGATTCCTCAGTAGCACATACACAGAAAAAGACAGAATTGGTGCTGTGGCTCAAGTAATAGAGTGCTACAGATAGTGCCCAGGCCTTGAGTTCAACCGAGAACTGGCATAGTTAGGTAGGTAGGTAGGTGAGTGGGTAGATAGATAGATAGATAGATAGATAGATAGATAGATAGATAGATAGATAGATAGATAGATAGATAGATAGGTAGGTAGGTAGATAGATAGATAGATAGATAGATAGATAGATAGATAGATAGATAGATAGATAGATAGATAGATAGATAGATAGATAGATAGATAGATAGATAGATAGATAGATAGATAGATAGATAGATAGATAGATAGATAGATACAAAGATGATAGATGAATCTGGTCTTGGACGTCAAGAGGGAAGAAGGGAACAATTAGCAGTCATGAGGCCTTCGGCAGTGTGCCAGTATACCAGTATCGCATTCACATAACCACAGAGCAGGAAGACTGTCTCTCTCCCACTTCTCAGGCAGCTGAGGGCCCCAGAGCCAAGAGGGGAGAGCCAGGGGCTTGGAGAGAGAAGAGAAACGGCCCTGCTTCTCCTTGGACTGGGGATTGGCATTAATGATTTGCAGAATAAAGGAAGGAGAATGGATTCACCGAGGTAGAAGAAGGGCCATCAAATCTGACAGATGGAGAGTCAAGAACCCACTTCCTAAGACCAAAAAGCAAGATTTTTCTACTCTGTTCCTCCCCTCTCCCCCACTAAACTGTCTCACTATTGGTAACCTAAAGATAGCCTGAGGCTGCCTTAACCTGAGGGAGGAAGGTTAATCAGTCATTGTTTGAAGAGGTTGAGAAAAGCCTGACCCTGGTGTAACTCTAACAAATGTTTGAAGTTCCCCCCCCCCTGCCCGTTGCTGGTTGTGCCTGGAATGAATGAAGTGGTTTTGCAGCTCACTTTCCTGTTGAGTGTGTACATTCTGCCTCCTAATCCTGCAGGCCTTGGTCTCTTCACCTAGCCTGGCTTTTGCAACTATTTTCTGTCCTTCATATACAGTGATACAATGGAGTTCTTCCTGCTAACAGGGCTAGGGCTTGGACCCTGAGAACTTCATTTGAACCCAGGATGGGTCAATATTGTTTCTTTCCTGCTTCTACAGCTTGAGAATTCTAAGAACATTTAGAGTGCAAGTAACTTCTCATCACCAAGGGAAACCCAGGAAGCTCTTGAACATCTCACCTTTCAGAAGTGGAAGTCAGAGTGCCATAGACTTTCCTACTCTGGCTGACTTTACCCTGTGATCCTGAGACCTCAGCGTCCTAAGATAGGGTGATGGGCGTGAGCTACTTATTCTCTGCTAGGTTCACAACTGTAATGACATTTTCAGTACAAGTCAACTGCTTATCACAAAGGGTTTGGGGAGCATATTAACCCTTTCAACATTGGACCATTCAGATCCCTGTAGCACACAAGGTTATAAGGCTAGAGTCTCAGAGGCTGGGTATATGGATCTACTAAACTTGAACCTTGAGCTCTGACTCCAATTCTGGTATACATCAGCATTCATTTTCCAGAGAATGTTCTCTTAATTGGCAAATAGGAAAAGTACTTTGATTAACCCTCAGTTTTTTCCAGTTGTGTGTCTCGAACTCAAGCCAGGGTAATGTCCCTGAGCCCTTCAGCTCAAGGCAAACAGTACCACATGAGCCACAGTGTCTTTTGGCGGTTCATTGGAGATAAGGGTCTAACAGGCTTTCCTTGCTTAGCCTTTCTTTGAACTGTGGCCTTCAGCTCCCAGTCTCCTGAGAAGCTAGTTTTCCAGATGTGAGCCACCAGAATCTGGCCTATTATTTTTGAAAGTCCTGGGGCTTGATCTTAGGACCTGAGCACTCTCTCTGAGCTTCTTTTTCTCAAGACTAGAGCTCTACCACTTGAGCCACTCCACAGCTTCTGGGTTTTTCTGAATATGTGGCACTGAGGATTCAAACCATGGCATTCATGCATGCTGAGCGAGCTCCTTACCACTGTCACATTTCTAGCCCCACCCTTACAGTTTTATCCCTCAACTTGCCTATTCTCAAGAAAAGGCCTCTGATTATAAATCATCTAAAGAAATCCCTATAGGAAAAAAAAAAAAAAAAAAGAAATCCCTATAGGAAGGTGTCCAAAGATGAAGAAGACAAAGCTCATCTGTGGGAGAGACTCTAAACATGTGAAGACTGTAACAAATGCTTCCATTTAATTATGTATCATGTTTCAACACTTAATAAAGTATAAATGAAAATGAGTCAATGTCCTAAATTATTGTGAATCATTTTATAATAGATGTAAAACATGTACTAAATATTATGTGTATTAATAATACTAAATACAATAAACAATAAATAAATGAATCAAATAAAAAATAAAATACAAAATAAATAATAAAAAATAATATGTAATAAACATACATATGTAAGTATATATCATATATTACACATGTATAGAAATATTTTTTTCCATTGCAAGGTGTTCATTTGGGCCCTCAGAACTCTAGCCTGAATTTGTTTTCCTCAAAGACAGTAAGCTTCGCCTTCACCTATGGTGCAAAAGAGTTACCTGGAGGGTGAGATCAAATCACAGCAATTACAGAAATACTGGCCCCAGTTCCAAGACAGTGGCTTAACTTTTTTAATGAAAGCAGTTATGTTCATTCAGTTCCATACAGAGCATTTAAAAAAAAGCAGTGTAGAATTTTGTACAGCTTTTCAGACATCCTTACCTTACCCCCAAAGTGCTTCTCTGAGCACTACATTGTTTCTTTTTTTGTACATTTTTATTGCAAAAATGTTGTACAGAGGGTTCACAGTTACATGAGCAAGGTAATGAGTTCATTTCCTATTGAGCATTGTTGCCTCCTCTTTTTTTTGTTTTCCCCCTACCATCCCTTCCCTCCCATCTCCACAACTACTCCCCCTGCCGAGTTCAGTGACTTTTTTTTTTAATTTTTGGCTTGGCACGGGGTTTGAACTCAAGTAGTGGTAACTCTGCACCTTCCCTCACATTGCTACAGATTTACCAAGACCCTGAGTTCAAATCCCAGGCTTAGGAAGGAAACTGGCAGAAATTCCAAATGAAAGAGCTTTACTTCTTTTTAATTTAGTTAAATAATTAATTAATTGTTTTATTTATTCTTTATTTTGCCAACCACGGGGCTTGAACTTAGGTTGTGGCAACTGTGACTCAGCTTCCATCACCCTAGACTGTGGTGCAGTCTCTGGACCCATAGCTGATCCTGGAATCCTAGGCCCTGAGGATTTGCAGGAAGAAAAAAAAGTAGGATACCACAAAAAGTGGCGAACTTCAGAGGGCTGGGGTATTACGTCTTTTTCTTTGTACCATGGGTCTGCATGACAAGGCTACAAAGTGGACATGACCTGCCATTGCTCAGACATGCAAGGCAAGCACTCTACCACTGAGCCACCTTCTATTTTCTCATTCCTGGAAGAAGCTGCACATGAAGACAACACTGATCCTTATTTTCAGTCTGTACCTTTGAATAAGGAGGAACATCTTTCCTCTGCTCTCCATCAATTCCCTACTTTCTAGTTAGAATGACTTAGAATAATAAAAATGTAAAAAGAGAAAATAAATCATCATGAAAAAAAAACAGATGCAGAAAATTCATTGTATTTTTCCCAATATGAACTATTGGGGAAATACATGGACACCTTATTCCCACTGGCACTGAAAGTCCCTAGTTAGGCAATTCTGATGAAGATGAGTAACAAAATGAAAAAGTGAGAAATCGTATCAATTGCAAGAAAAAAAATGGAGTAGGATCCAAGAAAATTTCTTCTTTGGGCTGCTGAAAATAATCGGCTTACTAGAGTGTGGTGACTACTTTCCATAAAAGCTACTCATGTGAATACTTGGGATGACAATGAATATACCCCTCTTCATCGGGAAGCCTACAGTGGACACTTAGACATTGTCCATGAGTTGGTGGCTCAAGCAGCAGATATTCATGCAATAATTGTTAATGGCTGAACACCCCTGCGCAGTGCTTACTCGTGGAATAATACCAGTGTGGCGTCTATCTTACTTCATCATGATGCAGATACAAATGCCCAAACTAAATGCCCCTTGACTCCCTTGCATCTTGATGCTGGGAATATAGATAGCAAAGATACAGTGGATCTCCATCTGTTGAACCATTATATCAAACCAGGTCTGAAGAACATCTTGCAAGAAACTGCCTTTGATATTACCAAAAGGATAAGTATGTATCACTACCTCTTTGAAGTTGTGGAAGGCTGTACAAATTGTTCTATTAAGTTGTAATGTTTAGGTTAAGTTTCTTTTCTTTTATCTTTTTTTTGTTGAATTTTATTATTTTACTGTGAAAACATCATACAGAGGGGTTAAAATTACATGGGCAAGGTAATGAGTACATTTCTTATCAAGCATTGTTGCCTCCTCCTTTATTTCCCCTTCCCATACCTTCTCATATCCCCCCCACTCCCCTCCACCCTCCCTACCCCTTCTCCCCAGCCAAAGTTGTAAAGTTCGGTTTTCTACATGACGTCTTGTACATCTCATTGTTGCAATGGGTCAAACTGTATCCCTATTTAAATAATTTGTTTTTTCCCTTCCCCTCCACAAATCATACCAACATCAAATACAAATAAAGCAGGGGTTATACGGTGGTGGAGGGACATACAAAGCAACAAAGAAATCATCTTATAAATATCTTAGAAACAATTGCAAGAAAGAAAAAAAAATTGAATCCTTATCTTGGGGTTCATTTCGCCTAACATAAACTTATCTGACCATTTCTGCTTGTCTCAGACATATAGTAGTTATTGCAAATATGGGAAACCATGGGATCTATGTTTCTTTGGGCCTCGCTTACTTCACTTAATATATTGTTTTCCAAGTCTTTCCATTTTCTAACAAATGGGGCAATGTCATTCTTTCTGAGGGAGGCATAAAATTCCATTCCATAGACTTCTATTTTCTTAATCCATTCATCTACTTAGGGGCATCAAACAAGACCATACTAAAGCTACCAGAACAACTATGTTTATTGCAGCATTATTTAGCATAGCTAAGATATCAGTTATGTTTCTTAAACATCAAAATGCCAGTCCATTCTTTGTGTCCATATAAAATATTTTCACAATCCAAATAACAGCAATATCTTACTGTAAAAATTCCGTGGAATTTTTACAAGTGAATTGCCTGACTTTGATGTCAAAATGTATTTGAGTTGTTTGTGTACATCTATAATGATTTCTGCAGATTTTGTGATTTTTTAATCAGAAATAATTTGATCTTATCTGTTGAAATGAATGTTATAGAAACTAAAGATATTTCTGGTTCTTGTCTGAAAAAAGTATATTTTAAAATATTCTATATTCTGTGTTTGCATAATATCCATAATCTATTTCATTCTTTCCTAGATATATTTGAATTCAACATTGTTTTATTATATATATATATATATATATATATATATATATATATTGATGAATTCCTTAAGAATCAGGAATTAGCAGTAAGCAATAGTCAAATGCAAGTCAACTTAAAATGAAGGACCAGATCACAAAATCTAAGAGAAAGTACTGCAAATCAAACTTTCAATTTACAGATGACCAGCCCATATGAGTGAACAAGATCACAAAGTGTCACAAGATTATTTTTAATACCCCTCTCCTAATGATTAATGAACGATTTCAGTCCAGCATAAATGGGCCAGAAAAATAGCTCCTGGAAGGATAGATCCACAATTTGTCTATAAAGGCCAGGAAAACTTGACTTAGAGGTCAAATGTAATTAAAAAAAAACATTAATTGAGAAGATCTTAGTGCTTAATAACACTATGAGATATACAAGTTGCCATGTCAAAAACAAAGTTTACAACTTTGGTGCGGGGGGGGGGGGGGGATGATCGGGGTAGGGGGCAGGGGGAGGATGCAAAGGAATGGGAAGGGGAAACAAAGGAGGAAGCTACAATGCTTGATAAGAAATGTACTCATTATCTTGCCTATGTAATTGTAACCCCTATCTTGCCCATGTAATTGTAACCCCTCTGTACAGTATTTTCACAATAAAAAAATACACAGGTACTTCAGTAAAACTTGGTTCTGTGGTATAAAAATGTCATTCTCAAAATATTTAATCTCCTGAAAGTGTATTCTTTTTCAAGTAATCTTTGAAAAATCAAATTCGCAAACCAGGCACTAGTGGCTCAAGCATGTAATCCTAAATACTCAGGAGGCTGAGATCTGAGGATCACGGTTCAAAGCCAGCCCGGGCAGGAAAGTCCGTTAGACTCTTATCTGCAATAAACCACTCGAATATCAGAAGTGGCACTGTGGCTCAAGTGGTAGAGTGCTCGGCTTGAGCTGAAGAGCACAGGGACAGTGCCCAAGCCCAGAATTAAAGCCCCACGACCTACCCCCAAAAAAATCACATTCGCCAAAATAACATTTGACAAATAGATGATACTTAGTGGCAGTAGAGTTGCAATAGAATTGATTTGCTTACCCAGCACTAATGCCAAACAGGTTCAACCATTCATTAAACTGTAGAAATAGTACCACCCATCATTTGTGTTATTCATTAGGTGCCTTTCAAAATTAGTTAAATATATCAGCCTCCCATATTTCAAACCCAAACGTTAGCTAATAAAGTAAATTTCATCATTTAATAAGGTACATTTTAAAAAGTCACAAATAGTTGCCTTATCATATGTTATTTTATGTTTTCCCTATCTGTCTAACATAGTAAGTCTTGAATATGGGTACTCGTCAGAGATGTGAAAAACATAAAATCTGTCTTCTATTTCTATCATATTCCTCTATAATAATAAATTTTAATTTTCTTTTTTTTCCCGAAACTTAAATGTAGTAGAAAATATTATCCCGTGTAAAATAAAATAATCACACACCATTGTACAAAGCCATTTGTAAAAATTGGTAATTTGGAATACATTCTAAACCATTTTTAAACTTTCTTGTTGACTAAAGATTAATCTTCCAAATGGATGAGAATTACATCATGTCTAGGTGCTTCACGCCTCCAGTCTTGCAAATTATTATTGCAGATGAATGAATTATGGAAATATAAGCTGACATAAGTTCAAGTATATGCAGGATTGAAACTCCATGGAATGTATATAAACCTTTCAAACTATTAACAGACAGTTTAACAGAATGACTATCAGGAAGTTGAAGCCAGAGAGGAATAATAGTAAATACATAGAATGAATGAAAAATGGAACAAGGGGCAAATACAGCTAGAATTTCAATATACACATGTGATAAATGAAGTGGTAAAAATGAAATATATCTTGGAGAGGGAGTTGGTTGACAATGATAGAAGGAGTGAAACTGATCCAGGAGCATTGGACAATTAGATGGACATATTTAATTGTAACACACTTGCACAACCTTTTGAAATTCAGTGAAAAAACACACAAAAATTACAACCAAACAGCAATCTCTAGAGAGTATGAATATAACCTCTCAAAATTTTAAGCAGTTAATGAAGGGCTGTCTTGGGAAAAGCAAACAAAACTATTCAAAGAGGGCAGTTTGGGGTAGGGGAGAAATTTGAACAGATTTAAATAGATTGTCTCAGGTTATAAATCACCTAAATATGCTGCAAATGTTATGTTCCTTCTGCGAGTTCCCTCTGTCTGAACTGAATACTCCAGTCCTGAGCCACACTTGATAGCTTGTGAAGATAGAATGCAAGAGAAAAGATCAAGAACCCATTACTCGGCTGGAGAGAAAACAATTTTCTGTTTCCTTTCATCTCTCTTCACTACTCTTTCTTCATACTTTTAAGTCAATT
Source organism: Dipodomys spectabilis (assembly GCF_019054845.1). Lineage (NCBI taxonomy): Eukaryota > Metazoa > Chordata > Mammalia > Rodentia > Heteromyidae > Dipodomys > Dipodomys spectabilis. The sequence goes on from NW_024871216.1 coordinate 253,037, forward strand.
GCTTTTGAGTTATATATTTCCTTCTTTGTTCTGGAAAAGTAATTGGTGAAAGTAATTCACAAAATAGTATTTGCCATTTTTTTTTTATCATGCAGTTTACTTGTTCAAGGGAGTCCATTAAACTTCACCCCTGCATTTGGTTGCCATAAAAACCCAACATTGATGTTAATCAGGACAAACTGTAATGTAAAACTTTGTCTACAAAAAAACCAGTCCAAGAAACTGTGATCACAAATATTTGGATATCCGTTTTTCTTTTTTCTTTTACCTTGAAAGTCTTCTTGTGTCGGGCTGGGAAGTGGCTCAGTGGTGGAGCGCTTGCCTTGCATGCTTGAGGCCCTGAGTTCGATTCCTCAGCACCACATAAGCAAAAAGAAAAAAACCGGAAGTGGCATTGTGGCTCAAGTGGTAGAGCGCTAGCCTTGAGTTGAAGAGCTGAGGGACAGCGCCCAAGCCCAGAGTTCAGGTCCCACGACCAGACCCGAAAAAAAAAAAAGTAACGAAGAAAGAAAGAAAGGAAGAAAGGAAGAAAGGAAGAAAGAAAGAAAGAAAGAAAGAAAGAAAGAAAGAAAGAAAGAAAGAAAGAAAGAAAGAAAGAAAGAAAGAAAGAAAGAAAGAAAGAAAGAAAGAAAGAAAGAAAGGAAGAAAGAAAGAAAAAGAAAGAAAGAAAGAAAGTCTTCTTGTGTCTAAAGTGCCCACAAACATAAGTACTCCACCATTTTTTGGTTCAATCACTTCTAACCTCAAAGATATATTTTGCTAACAAGATGCTTAGAGGAAACTGCATAATACTCCACTTTTATCTTCTTTCTTAAGACTCTCCTTAGATACCACATCAGGAACAGTGAAGTTATTCTTTGCAAAATTATTTCAATAGATTATTTTTCTCTTAATCTTGCATTTGCTCAACAAGATGTATGGAAGAGAATAAAGTTAAATCACCCATACTTTGGAAGACAATGTCTGTTACAAAGGACAATGCTTCTATGTCCTACTTCTATGTCCTCCTCTTAGCTCTTGCCTGATTTCCAATTAATCACAGCTTCTTGGCTCCAAGTGTAGTGAAGCTGAAGGACTCTAAGGCCTCCCCCACTGCTACATCTTCATGGTTTCTCCTTTAAAACTCTTTTAAGTTTCCTCCTTTGGATGTGGGATTTATTTTCATGTCTTCATTAAATCAGTTCTGCATTGTAGTGAGCCAAATCGGCTCTGTAAAATCACTTTAGGTAGCAAAAATATTACAATCTATATCAAAAAGTTTTGGCCTCCCTCCTCTGCTGAAGCCAATTTGCTCAGCTAGGGCTTCTAAGAACACTATTTTCTTACTTTTTCCATGTGCTCAGTTCTTTTCTGAACCCAAAATTTTTTGGCTTATGTAATAAGAGATGTCTTCACTATCTCATTTTAATAAGGATTTATATTTGTGAGCCACTTAGAAATGTGAAACCACTGGTTTGAAGTATCCAATCAGATTTTTTTTCTGTGTTTCAGTGCTTCAGTGCAAAGACATTGTGGAAAGTATTACAAACAAAAAGTGTAAACCCAATACCTTTTTTCATTGTGGAGGGCACTTTCTCCCTAAATATTTTGACCCAAATTATCTTTTTCAGAGAATTACTGTTTGGTAATTAAAGGTCAATTCACAAATTTTGATGTCTCTTTTTAAAGAAATTTGAATTAAATTGCACTATAACCTTGTTTCACACAGTGAGAGAATATTTCCTGGGTAAGGACAGTTTTCAAGGGAAGCTACAGGATTTACAGCAAGGTTTCTGAGGTTTGTTTGTTTAGTGTGAAAATGAGCCATCTTCACTCACATTGCTCCCTCTCCACTAATTATCCATGGATTTTTTGCATGAAAGCCTATTTCCTAGGAAATTTTAAATTTTCTTAATAGGCTATGTTGTTTAAAAGTTTGAACAATTAAAATTTACGTGTCATATTTTTAAAACTCTTTTGAAATTCCTATATCAAAACCGTGAATTCACCAATCCTAATTCCACCTTTACCATCAAAAACAGTTAACACGTTGTTTTCACGATATAGTGTCCATGCAACTATTATTTTCCAGTGGCTTTGTTATGCATATATATGACCACATAAGCTGATGTTGAACAAAATGAACTCCAAGATATGGAATCAGAGATTTTTATTTGCGGTTGTTGGTTTTTATGTATTATGTGATTTCTATTTTCTTTGATTTTTCCCCTTTGATTTATCCCTTGCTGTATTTGATTTTGGTACCCTGTGTATTGTGTATATATTTACCTTCATTAGGGAAGGGAAGAGGAACATCACAATGGTGACACAAATGACAAAGGCCAAACCAATGCATTAGCAATACTCACAAGACAATACGTTGGAAATATACATTACAACTTGTGAGGGGCACATAGGTGAAGGAAAACTGTGAGAAAAGTGAGGGAGGGGGTAACAAGTTGGAAAAGTTATGTATTCACTACCTTACAATTACTGTAACCCGACTGTACGTCACTTTGACAATAAAATTAAATTTAAAAAATAAGCTGCATAAAATAAAATTTCACTATATTGGTTTAGTTAATATTATTCTTTATATAGTAAAATTTTAAAAATCAATACTATTTGGCATCTAATTTGATTTAATTACCCTTTCTTTATCAGAAGGTCGTCAACTTGAATGTTATCCAACTAGACAATATTTTCACAATATACTTGTATATTTTGGAAAAAATAAATTTAGCACTTTCACACACATAAAACCGAAAACAATTTAATTCTATGGAAACCCATAACTATTAAAATTAAATAAGTTGTTAGGACAGAATATATGTGTTGTTCAAAATTCCTATGACTAATAACTACTCATTTTCAAATTCTGAACTTTCCATAACTGAGAGATTCAAAACGGTACTTGTTTTCATGTTATATAATTCTGCAATAGATGCAGTTTCCAATGGAGTATTAGAGATTGAGAAGTCAACAGAAAAATAGCCACATTCTTATAGAAGATAAAACTATGGAGCAACTGTAATAATTCTTCAAGGGTAAGCATTCCCCAGCTTTATGCCATAAAGTCATCCTAGCCCAACAGTTTCCAACTTGTAAGGTGCACCTTAAAATTCCGTTATTTCACATCATGAATAGCTTATCTTTACTGTGAAAAAACACTGCACCTCTGGTATTGTGATGCCCTCCTTGTTCTGCAAAGAACACCACAATAAACTCAGTTGAATCAATTTTCCCCCTGTGGTATTCTTGACATCAGAACTCTTGCAAATATTATTTATATTTATATTTTTTAACTATCATAAATATTGAGGATACTAAGTTAAGAAGATTATGGTTCAAAGCCCATCCAGGCAGGAAGATCCCTTAGAATCTTATCTCCAATAAACTTCTCAGAAAAAGCCAGACACAAGTGGCACTGAGGTTGAAGTGGTAGAGAAGGAGCCTTGAGCTCAGAGACAGTGTTAAGGCCCAGAGTTCAAGCCCTAGGTCAAACCAATAAAACAAAAACAAAAATTGGGCTGGGAAGTTGGCTCAGTGGTAGAGCGCTTGCCTTGCATGCATGAGGCCCTGGGTTCGATTCCTCAGCAGCACATAAGCAAAAAGAAATAAAGCCGGAAGATGCGCTGTGGCTCAAGTGGTAGAGCGCTAGCCTTGAGCTGGAGGGATGAGGGACAGCACCGAGGCCCAGAGTTCAGGCCTCACGACCTGACTCCCCCCCAAAAAAATAAAATAAAAATAAACCCAAACCTAGCATTTTTTCTCATTGTATACAGAGGCACATAACTAAGGAAATTGCTTCCTGTGTAACATATAAGTAAAAGAAAGAAGATGTCACACAATTATTCTCTTCATACCATGTTATACCAAACCCTCAAAAATGCTTTTTCTAAATTTATAAATTAATATCATCCATTTGTTGGCAACTCTGTCTAAATTATTCACATTATCATTTTATACATGAACTGTTGGAATGATCTATTAACTAAGTTCTGATTATTACTCTCTTGAAAGAATATTCTAGGCAAAGAGAATGCCAGAATCATTTGTGAATTTGTCAGTTAAAACCTCTACTTAAAAAGAATTTTATAGTATCCAATGGAATATGGAATTACAAAAAAAACTATTTATTTTGAATCTAAATTCTAATTTTGCAAGGTCCACAAAGTCCTACATTAGACGAACTGTGCTATTTCTCCGGGCTTAAATTTTGTAAACCTTTATCATTTCTTTGGCATCCAACAGAATGATGCTTACTTACTTTTTCAAATTTTGGATGGGAATCATGAGCTATTTTGCATCTAAGAATGTTCTGTAATGAAGAGAGATTAAAACACTGAGGATTATATATCAGTTGCATTTGAATAGGAAATTTGACTTCTCAAATCATAATGACAAAATTAGCCCAAACTTCCAACTGTGTATTCCTTTCTTGTAATTTGGTTTGTTTTATTGAGACAAAAATTATACTACCTGGTCCATTGAAGGTATCACTATGTAATTCCACTCTCTAATCTCCTTTCTTAGTCTGAGTGCTAGAATTCCAGGCTTGTATCAGATTGCCCTGCCATAGTTTGTTGGTTTATTTAATCTAGAAACACACTAGCAATTCTGAACTTCTCTGATGATCTTGTCCATTGACTGCTCAGATTGTTTATGTACAGTTTTGAAAGATGTTCTAACATTTGACACAGTATATGAACATTTTCAGATGCACATGCAGGAGTCTCTGATTCATTCCTCCATGGATCTGATCCCTTTAATAATGATTACTTGCCTTTCTTACTATCTCTGGTCCCTACCTATGTAATAGTCTCAAACTTGTTTGAAGAAAGGTCACTAGAGGACTTTTTAATATTAAAATTTATCACTTGATTATAGTTTTACTCAGAACATATTTTCTATTGCTTTCTAGCTTTTCTACATATTCTGAGAGTTGTTTCATTTGTGTATTCGTGGGTGCACATATAAGTGCCTCTGTGTGTATGCATATGTTTGTATGTATGTATGTTAAACCTCAAGCTCTTATTCAACAATCTTGCTCATGAGTGGTATTTCATCACTTGAACTGTTCTTCCAATGCAGCTTTGGCTGGTTAATTATAGATAGTGTCTAAAGACTGTTCTGCCCAGGCTGGATGCAAACTGAATTTCCCAGACTCCTTTACATTCTTAAGTTTTTTTTTTCCAGGAGTATCAACTTTTAAACTACAAACATTTTTGTGAGTGTTGTCTAACCTGTAGCCCAGATTTTTAACTCAAGAATTCATATAAAGATAGATGAACATACGCATTACATATGCTGAAAGTACACTGTTAGAAATGTGATCTTAAGCTGGGTGGCGGTGAGATCTGAGGATTGAAGTTCAAAGCCACCCCGCATAGAAAAGTCCCAGAGACTCTTTTCTCTAACTACAAGAAAACTGGAAGTGGCACTGTGTCTCAAGTGGTAGAGCATTAGCCTGGAGCTGAATAGCAGAGGGACAGCGCCCAGGGTTCAAGTGCCACGACCACCACCAACAACAACAATGTATATATATATATATATATATATATATATATATATATATATATATATATATATATATATATATATATATAAATATGATCTTTGCCTCCAGGTTCATTGCTAGTATAATCCCTGCTCTTTCAAGATGGACATTTTTCCAGTTAAGTCCATTCTCTTATATCTGAATTGCATGGAATCAGAATCATACTTCTATTCTACTTTTTACAAATTTGCACGATTGGAAGTGTGATTTAGAAAGGGAGTGGCCTCATACTTCATTTTCCACTTAGGAGAAATGCTTTTTCTATATCACTTCTGTAAATCTACATACTGAACTTGGCTTCATTATTTCAATGTTGTCTTATTTGTAGATCCTTCTATATTGTATTGAACCCTAAAACACAGAACTTCTCTTTCTCCTATTATTGCTATTGTTTCTCTTACTGTTAACTCTTGTACACTTGGAAAATAATGCACAGCACATACACTCACAAAAAAATGATCTGAGAACCCTCTTCCCATTTAAAATTCACCTTAATTTACAGAGCACTTATGAAGTTTGAACTCAATGTACTCATGGATAATGCATTTATAAGCAATATAAATTTCATATTTTATCTTTACTAAGTTGTCTCTGAAACACTGCTACATGCTGTCCAAAGGTGTCCTTGTGCGTTTTCAATGAAGCCAGCAAACATTCATTATACCTCAAGCAGCACCATAAATTGTTGCTAGAAGTAACTATTACTGGAGGCGGAAACTGATCCCAGGGGAGGAATTGAACATAGAGATATGACAAAGTTCAAGTTAATTTGTGCTTTCCTTTTTACGGTACAAGAAAAGGATCCAAGGCTTGAGGGAAACTCTGTCCCTGACTTTTCGAGTGTGCTTTTTACTCATATAAAACTGGCTTATAAACTTCTGGTTGAGAGTATTACAAAAGGAAATAATGTGCCATTTGAGGGCCAGCATAGAACAAAAGGAAATAACGTTGTTTTAAAAGTGTTCTACTGCAAAGAAAAAAAGACATGGAGATTTTAAAATGCTTTATAGATGGATATTTCACTTCTGAGATGATTCGCTTGTTGCAGGATTTAGTTATCCATCCCTTTATTCTGGTACTGAGTTCTCCATAGGAATAAGGATTCCAAAAAGGCAGGATCCAGTGAGTATAAGGGTCCCAAAGAAATACCTGGGGTTTTTTTTTGTTTGCTTGTTTGTTCAGTTTGTGCTGGTTCTGAGGCTTGCTCTCGGAGGCTGGAACATGTCACTGAATCGATGCTTTTCCTGCCCACCTGTCCCCAAAGCTAATACTTTACTGCTTGAGCAAAATCCTCACTTCTGGACTTTTTGGTGGTTAATTAGCGATAAGAGATTGACAGAATCTCCTGCCTGGGTTTGTTTTGAACTGAAATAGTAAGAAAGCCAAGTGATGGGCTGAGAAGGTGGCTGAGGAGTAGAGTGCTTGCCTTGAATGCATGAGGCCCTGGGTTCGATTTCTCAGCACCACAAGAGCAGAAAAAGCTGGATGTGGTACTGTGTCTCAAGTGGTAGAGCACTAGCCCTGAGCTGAAGAGCTTAGGGACAGTGCCCAGGCCTAGAGTTCAGGCACCATGACTGCCAAAAAAACGCCAAGTGACATCAACTGTATCAAGACTTATTTTTTGAACCAAGAAATACTAAATGATGTTTATTATAAAGCTAATATTTGACAATTTTTAAAAGAAGAGAATATGTCCAGCGAAGAAGCCATAACTTAAATAACAGCAAAAGTAAGTGCACTGAATCATTTTGGTATTATTTTTTTTCTGCTTTGGAAGATTACTATTGACCTTGTCCTTCCTTTGGGGGAAAACTTAAAGTCATATTTGCACTTTTTGTTGGTAGTGGGGCTTGAATTCTGATCCTGGGTGCTGTCCTTCAGCTATTCATCTCAAGTTCACTGTTCTACCACTTTAGTTATGGCACCACTTCTGGGGTTCTGGTGGTTAATTGAAGATATGGTTCTCATTGACTTTCCAGAGCAGGCTGGCTTTGAACCGCAATCCTGTGGTCTCAACCTCCTGATTAGCTAGGATTACAGGCTTAAGCCAACAGCACCCAGCTCATATTTCCATTTACTGCACTTAATGACACTATGTGGACAAAGAATGTAAATTTGAATCAAATGATGACATGGCAGCTTTTCAGAAAAAATTGAGGTAGCAATAAATAGTCCTCCTATTCCATTTTGTTACATTAATGACTCCTGAGCTATGCAACCCTTACATTAGCAACCCCTTGCCATCTGTGTAGGTGTATTTAGTATCAGGAGAGACTTAGATTTTTAGAAACCAAAAGGGATCAGGTCTGGAAAAACAACATAAGAGAAGATACATTTATCACACAGAGATTAAGAACTAGCCTAAGAGATTTAAAATGCTAAACGCAATGAAGAATAAACCTGGTTGATAACTAGTTCTTCAATAACCAAGAATGGTTCCCCAGAATGATTTCTGGTATGCGTTAGTTACTATCATTTGTTCCTTCCTTCTAGAGTTATTCCTTCTCTTGTCCCAACTGATAATTTGCCTCTGCCTTTTTGGTTCCATGACTGACCAAAAAGATTTCCAAATCTCACTTAGACTATCCTTCTCATTGTGATTAGCAGTGACCTCTCAAAAGCCTGGAATCTTTGAATTTCCAGAATTAACCTTCACCTGACATCTAAGCACATTCCTAGCATTAATTGTTGGGACCTAATGAACAAAACTTTTTTTTCAACACAGTATCCTAATATAGGTAAAGTACATGAATTAGGGAGTATTGTCAGGTATTAGTATGGAAGGAACAATATAGATTCCAAGTATGGATTATTTATTTTGCATTTACTGACTAATTTTTTTATGTTTTCTTTTTTTTTTTTTTTTTGCCAGTCCTATAGTCCTGGAACTTAAACTCAGGGCTAGGGAATTATTCCTGAGCTTTTCCTTTCTCTCATGGCTAGCACTCTACCACTTGAGGCACAGCACCATTTCCAGTGTTTCTTTTTCTGTCTATGTGGTACTGAGGAATTGAACTCAAGTTTTCATGCATGCTAGGCAAGCACCGTACCATGAAGCCACATTCCCAGAGCTCTAAATGACTTTCTTAAGATGGTATTATATTTTCTTTCCATAACTATGCATCATAATTTTGGCCAGTTGCTAGAAAAGGACGTAGAAAACAATATTAAGTCCAATAAGGCTGGATGGACAATGAATAACTGTCACGGTCTAGCCAGGGCACAGAGGGGCTTACCTCATAGGGCTGGTTCAACAGGCTGAGTGAGACAGTTCCTGACCCACAGCCCACCTCCAGAATGAGAGGGCCACCTTGGGTTCCAGCCACATGGGGACACTGGGCCACTTCTTCAGCACCCATACAACCACTTCCTGTGAGAGAAAGAGAGAGAGAGAAAGAAAGTCAGAATTACAATTAAGCTGGGTGCTGGTGGTTCAGGACTAAAGTCCTATGAGATATGATGAACATGGTTCATAGCCAGCCCAGCCGGGAATGTCCATGAGACACTTATCTCCAAAGAACCACCAGAAAACTGGAAGTGGCACTGTGGCTCAAGTGGTAGAGTGCTAGTCTTGAGCTGAGGAGCTCGAGGACAGCACCCAGGCCCAGAGTTCAAGCCCCACGACTGACAAGAAGTGGACTTCCCACCACAAGAAGTGTGCTGAATACCACACATTCTCCTAGGGACCATGGCAGAGAAGTCAGGCTGAGCTTTCTGTCAACTGGAGGTCATGAGATGGTCACCCGCCTTCTCCGTGACTCATTTTCCCCAGCTACAAAACTGAACACAGTGAAGGATCTCCTTCCTCATGGGAATAGGATAAGGCTGAAAGAGAACCATGTTTTGTTTCATAAACCCGTACGTGTCACATGACTAATAACAGGCCCCGTCTGAGCCCTTTCCCAGTTATCTTACTGTCGTATGCTCACAGAATTGCCAAGAACTGTATCTGACAGCCGCTCCTTCTGTGCCTGGCCCTGCTCTAGAGATCCCCCTGTATTGATCCCTTGTTTCCTCACATCTGTCCAAGGAGGAGACTGAGGTACAATGGTGGAGGCCCAACCCAGAGCTTTATGGCTGCTGTAAACTAAGTTTGGGATAATCATCTAAACCGATGACTGAGCATGACACTATATGTCTACCATCCCAACTAAGGAGGACCGGGCCTCGTGGCGCACACCTGTCACAGATAGGAGAACCGCAATCCAGCCCAGCCTGAGCACATTTTGAGTGAGTCTCTATCTCGGAAATGCCCAAGACAGAAAGGCTTGGATACCGTGGTAGAAGACCTGACTGGCAAGCCTAAGGCTTTGAGTTCAAACCCTAATACACCAAAAAGAACGAGAGTCCCAGTGGCAGAGGCTCATGTGTATAATCCTAGCTACTCAGGAGGCTGAGATATGAAGATCACAGCAAAAGATTTAAAATAGGTTTGGCCTCACCCATCAGAAGTCATGATGAGAAAACCCGGAGTCTGACTTATACTGGTGCACTCCATACCGGCAGGGCTCACATCCTTACTAAGTGCTGGCCATGCTCTCTGTCCCCCTGGGAAGCCAACCCCTGTGGGCCCCATACTCAGGTCCTCCCAAGCTCCAGCTGCCACCAACCAAGCCCAAAGGAGTAGAAAGCTCCAAGGCACACATGTCCCTTGGTCTTATAATTTAAGGTTGCTGAGTCCCCTTCAAGCGTCTCACACTTCCAGGCCCCAAGACCTCAGCCACAAAGCCCATGCATCCCCCAAAGGTAGCAGGCAGAAGTTACCAAAGGACCCAGCCTCCATATTACAATCCACTTCTACACACACACACACACACACACACACAAATCCAGACCAGTGACAGAAGACTCGCCCATGCAGCACCTGCAATTTTCCAAATGATCACTCACCTGAGTACAGTCAGGTTATACAAGGAGGAAGATGATATATCTGTCTCTCTCCTTCTCTCTCATGCACACACACAGACACACACACAGACACACACACACACACACACACACACACACACACAATCTCAGAGCAGTGCCTCTCCGGAGTTTTTTGGTTCCTCATCTGAGACAATGTACAAGCTGGAGCACAGGAGTTCCTTTAGAAGAATCAGGGGTTCCCACCCAAGTGGAGCACCACTCTAATGATGCAGCACCACACACACACACACACACACACACACACACACACACAGATTCTGAGCAGTGCCTCTCCAGAGTTTGTTGGACAATGTACAAGCTAGAGCACGGGGGTTCCCTTGGAGGAATCAGGAGCTCCCACCCAAGGGGAGCACCACTCTAATGATGCAGCATACTGTGCCTATCCCTTTCTCCAGGGCCAGTCCCTTGACTCCCCAATCACCAAAACTCTAGGCCAGGACGCTGGGTAAAGGAGTCCCGAGACAAGCAGGGGGTCATGGTGACCCCAGAGGTGTGTCTGACCTGAGGTGCCGGTGGTATTGGGGAAATGGATGGGGTCCTAAAGGCTACATACTTGGACTTATTTCCAGCCTACATGCTTCTGGGCCACATGGCAGATTCTTGGGAATCCAGGACCACATGGACTGGGAGCACCAGCAGAAACTAGCAGAGCTGGGAAATGTGATCACTCTGTGAGAACTGTTGACAGTTGGGGGAGGGGACAGGCTGGGTGTATGTGTATGTGTGTTTAGGGGGGTGTTCCTCCCAGATATTCACATTCTGCTCTGACCCCCAGCACCCTCACTTCCCTAATGGGCTCTTCTGGGACCCTCTCTTCAAGTGAAAGGGTGACCAAGCACAGAGGACAAGGGCTCACACAGCAAGAGAGACCTATCTTCTGCATCCAATGCCCCAAACCCCAGAAAAAAGGAAAAGACCCAAGAAGGCAAGTGTGGAGGTGCTGCTCCCCACGTCTGACTAAAGCCACCAGGTTCCCACCAGGAAGATGAAGGGTGCAGATGAGTGGCTGTGTGGCTCCCACTGCTCCAGGCCAGGGGCTCTGTGGTGCCCCCTCCTCACCCATCCCTGCATCTCCCTGTTTCTTGGGACACTGGCAACTAGGGATGGGGGTGGGATACTCTGGTCACCACCCACTCCCACCCCTGGGGCACATTTGTGGCAGAGCCCAGGCCAGACTGTAGGGTATGGGGGAGCTGGAGGTCCAGTCGGGGCGGGGATCTCATGGTGTGGGGGTCACAGGGTATGGGCCCAGTAGGAGGTCACTCACATGTGCTACTGGGAGAAGCTGTTGGAGGCAGCTCCGGGTGGATTCGAGCAGCGAAGGCAGTAGCAGGGCAAATACTCATGCCTGGAGCAGAGACAGGGGGACCTGGACCAGGTCGGGGCCACAAGCCTGCCTGTGGAGTGCCATCACTTGAGGACTCCAAGAGGTGCCATGGGTCCAAGCAAGCAGTGATTGGTTTGAAATGCAGTGACACATGGAACGCTGAAGGGGACCAGGGCGTGGGCATGTGCGTGGCAGGGCTGAGCAAGACCTCTCCTCCTACGGCTTGAGTCTCTTGATCACCACTCAGCCATCTCTACCTTCTTCAACTGTTGGTAGTGGTGTCAACCAACAGAGGAATCCCAGTGCTATCAGGCAGCATAGAATGTGGGTGTGACCACCATTCTTATATCCCATTGGTCAGAAAGAACCATGAAAGAATGGGAGTGTGGCCAGAATCCTGTGATGCAGACAGAATGGGCAGAGTGAAGATGACAGTGGGTCCCCCAGCCCCTTTCCCAGGGAACTCAGTCCAATTCAGTTGGGGACAAGAGGGTGACCGGCTTTAGATTGTTGTGTATGTCTGTTTGTTGCCAGTCCAGGACCTTAAACTCAGTATCTGGGCAGTCTGTAAGCTGCTTTTGCTCAAGACTAGCCCTCTACCACTGGAGCCACACAGCTCTACTTCTGACTTTGTTGGCATTGAAGTTGGACAGGGGTCTCAAGGACTTTCCTGCCTAGGGTGAGTTTGACCATGATCCTCTTATCATAGCCTTGTAAGTATCAAGGCAACTGCTGAGAGCCACTGGTGCCTGCCTGATCATTGGTCTTGCTTATGTTGTGGCACAGACCTGTGAGTTGCCTATCATCGGGTTGAAGTTGTGGGAGCTGGAGCCCACAGTAGGAATCCTGGTCCTGCCACTTCCAAATGGCAAGAGAACCTAAGAAACTCATTCTTATCCATAAGATTACCAATGGAATGTGATCAATGTCAAGATTGAATGAGTAGTTCTTGAATGATTCTAGGATCAAATTATACACAATCATATCCTAGGACACTGATCGATTTTAGTTAATACTTCATTAAGTATTTAAATAATCACATACATTAAATGGAGGCAGAATGAAATACCTAAGAATTCGACCTCACATAGTATAAAGGTGCAATTTTTTCTGCCAGGATTGGGATTTGAACTTATTGTCTGGGTAACTCTGTTGCACTGTGTGTTAAGGGGAAGCTTGCCTCCTTGAAATCAGGAAATTCAAGTCTGTTCCTTAGGCCTGAATTGGATCCCCAGCACTAAAAAACATCCTATTCATGTACATTTTAAATATATGATTTATATTCATGTACATATGTTCACTCCATATTACACTCAGTATAGTTATTTTTTTTGTCTTTTTCTTGTATTGAGCGTTTATTTTATTGACTATTATGACACATAGAACATTGATTACATTGATTACGTAGGATTATAGGTCTGCATATGTATTCCACTTTATACTAGACACCCAGGACTTTCACAGAAAAGGAAAAAAAAAATGTTTCACCATCAGCTTCTTACTCCACGATTAATTGTTTGGGCGTCCTGGCATCTGAACGCATGGCCTACAAGGCCAAATTCATGAATGGGTGTGTGTCAACACGCCATCCTGGGGCAAATTGAGCTGACAGGCAGTTCCCAGGAACTGAGATCAAGCCCCAGGGGTTGACAAAATATGAACAGATTGACTTGCAGATGACAGTACAATAATAAATATATATGTTTATATAGTGCCAGAGATGTCTATACATTATTCAGTTATATAGAATACATTCCTACAAATTCTGGGGTATTTATTATGCCTCCATGTAATTAATGTTACTGTTTCATCCTTAATAAACTATTAATTAAATCAGTGTCCTGAAATTATTGCATTCCTGTAAGTAATAGTATTCTTTTAATGCTTCATAAATATTAAATAAAATCAATCAGCTTCTTCAAATCATCTTGTCTAATTTTATAGGAGAATCATTCACGATCAACTCATTCAACCTGACATTGATAACATTCCTATGGATGGGAACGAGTCTCTTAGTATCTCATGCCATTGGTAGGTGTCAGGATTGGGATTTGAAATCAGGGCCTATGTTGCCACATGGTCCTATGGTTTCCCCGATAGTCCACCAGACTTCAGCAGTGCAAGGTAAAATACCCTTTGCAACAGTGTCATTTGGATCCAGGAGGTCAGCTCACAAAGGAAGAAAACATAAAAAGGCCATCTCCATATTTTCCTGTGATTTTTTTTTCTCTTCAAGGCCTAGGGATCTAGGATCCCAGGATCAGCTGTGGGTCCAGTGACTGCACCTCAGCCTAGGGTGATTGAAGCTGAAGCAGAGTTGCCACGACCCGAGTTCAAGCCCTGCTCTGGGAAAAAATAAAATAAAATAAATTTAGCTCCCTGGCTTGCAATTCCCAACATTTATTCTGCCAGGTTTTGGATTTGAACTCAGGATCTGGGTAAATCTGCAGTGGATGAAGGGGAAGCTCACCGCACTTGAAGATAAGAATTTCAGGCCTGTTCACTAGGCCTGAATTCAAGCCCCAGCCTTTGAAAACATACTATTTATATAAAGATAGGCTTTGCACGTACCTATAGATGTTCAGTCCATACAAGTTTGGCGTGGTTGTTCCTTGTATTTATTGTTGTATTCATTTATTTACCATTGATTTTACTGTCTATGATGACAACCATTCCATTTATTACATTAATGACATCCTATCACATAGCATCTAGATTTGTAGAAGTGTTTTCCATCATTCCTGACACCCAGGACTCCCAGAGAAAAGGAAAACACGTTTCACACTCAGCTTCTTACTCCATGATCCAATTGTTGGTAGTGCTGGAATCTGAACTCAGGGCCTAGCAGGACTAAGTGGCAAATAGGTCAATATGAACACACCATCTTGTGAGCAACTAAGGAGGAAGCTCATTCCCAGGATATGACATTGATCCCCACGGTGGGCCACAATAGTTATAAATTCATTGTTTAAACATAGGATCTATATTTACATATATGTGTGGATAGCATCTTGTGTTCGGTGTACTTCTTATTTTGTGACTTATCCATGGAGGTATTATGTATTTTACTGAGTAGTAACAGATATAACAGTGTTTACATGGATGACAACCTATTGTCATGTCTATAGGGTTTCTTATACTTTCTCCATCCTAGTTGAGACACAGGACATTTGCAACACAGGAAAATAGGTGAATCGATTGGCTTCTCACATCAGGATTCATATTTTTGCTGTGTTGGGATTTCAACTCAGAGCCTAGCAGGCCCAATTCAGGAAAGGGTCAAGGTGAGGACACAGGCCTGTGAGCAATGAAGGAGATAGGCCATTCCCAGGACCTGACATCGAGTGCCAGGGAGGGCCAGATAGTCATAAATTCATAATTTAAACATAGGATCTATATTTACATACATGTGTGGGCAGCATCTTGCATTCAGTGTACTTCTTCTCCTTATTTTGTTCCTAATTCATGCTGGTATTGTGTATTTTATTGGTGACAGGTAGTAACTGTGCTGACATGGATGACAACCTGTTCCCATGGTTATAGGGTTGCATATGCTTTCATTCTCCATCCTAGATGAGACCCAGAACTTTCACAGGAGAGGAAAACATTTGCAACGACTGGCTTCTGACATCAGGATGAAAATTTTGTCAGTGCTGGGAAGTGAATTCAGGTCTGGGTAGCTCTGTTGAACTGTGATGGAAGGGGAAGCTCACAATCCTTGAAGACTAGAATGTCAGGCCAGGTCCAGGGCCTGATTTGAAGCCCCAGCACTGGACAAAATAGCAAGCCCACCTTTTTTAAACATAGGATCTCTCTTTACCTACAGATATGTTATGCAACTTGCATTCAGTGTAGTTATTCTTTTTATTTTGTGTCTTATTCATGGATGTATTGTATGTTTAATTGAGTACGATGACAGATATAACTGTGCTGACATGGATGTAAACATATTCCCATGGTTATAGAGTTGCCTATATAGTATTCTCCATCTGCGCTGAAAGCCAGGACTTTAACAGGACAGGAAAGCAGATGGATCAATTGGCTTCTCACATCAGGGTGAAGCTTTTGGCAGTGCTGGGATTTGAACTCAAAGCTTAGCAGGCCCAATTGGTGAATGGGACATGGTGAGCACACCACCCTGTGAACCACTAAAGAGCTGGGCCGTTCCCAGGACCTGAGATTGATCTCCCCAGGGTGGGGGCCAATATAGTCATAAATTCCCAATTTAAACAGAGGACCTCTATTTCCATACATGGGTGGGCAGTACCTTGCATTCTGTGTAGTCATTCTCATTATTTTGCCTTATTCATTGATGTGGTGTGTATTTTCTTGAGTATAGAATGACAAATATAACTGTGTTGACCTGGATGACAATCTATTCACATAAGTCGAGAGTTGCCTATGCATTCTCCATCCTAGCTGAGACCTAGAACATGCACAGCACAGGAAAGAAAAAAAAAAGGTGTAAATACTGGCTTCTCACATCCGGGTGTATTTTTGGCAGTGCTGGGATTTGAACTTGGGGCCTCGGAGGCCCAACTGGCCAATGGGTCCACGTGCGCACTCCAGCCTGTGAGCCATGAAGGAGCTGGGCCGTTCCCAGGAACTGAGATCAAGCCCCAGGGAGGCCACAATAGACATCAATGCATCATTGAAACATGGGATGTATATTCACATCTGTGTGTGGACTGCATTGATCATTTAGTGTAGTTATTCTCTATTTTGTATGCTATTCATGTATGTAGTGTGTATTTTCTTGAGTACATGATGACAGGTATAACTGCGCTGACATGGATGACTACCAATTCCCATGGCCACAGGGTAACCCATGCATTCTCCATCCTAGCTGAGACCCAGAACTTGCACAGGAAAGGAAAACAGGCGCAATGATTGGCTTCTGACATCAGGATGATTCTTTTGGCAGTGCTGGGTTCTGAACTCAGAGCC
The DNA here is from genome assembly GCF_019054845.1 of Dipodomys spectabilis. Lineage (NCBI taxonomy): Eukaryota > Metazoa > Chordata > Mammalia > Rodentia > Heteromyidae > Dipodomys > Dipodomys spectabilis. Next base: position 269,779 of record NW_024871216.1, read on the forward strand.
TAGCAGGCCCAAGAGGTGAATGGGTCCGCGTGAACACAACAGCCTGTGAGCCATTAAGGAGCGGCCGTTCTCAGGACCTGAGATTGAGCCCCCAGGTGGGGTAGGGGGAGGGTGCACAGCAGTTATCCATTCATAAGCTGAAGGTAGTATGCAAATAAGTACATATAGAGAGAGAGTAGGAGAGATGGCCACCTGTGATGGAATTGAATCTACTATGTGACTACCGATTCTTGGATCTTTCCTGATGCCTCCATTTCACAACTGATGATTATTGTCATGCTTCATCAAATCTTCATTGCAAATAAGCAATACCCCATGATTCTTGCCTATCATTTCCTACTCCCATCACACATGAACTACTGATTCAAAGATGAAATCAATCGCATTCCATAACTCTTCCTAGGTCCATAAACAAATATCTTGGGATCTCCCTCCATACCATCTTAGTATGGTGGCTGAATTCAAGCCTCAGGCCTGTAAAACATACTCCTTATATACATTTTAAAAATAGCACTTATACTTCCATACAGATGTTCAGTCCATATCGTGTTTAGTGTGATAGGGTTTATACTTCCATATAGATGTTCAGTCCATACCGTGTTTTGTGTGATTATTCATTTTATTTCTTGTTTTATTCATTTATTTACCATTTATTTTATTGACTCTGATGACACCTATACCATTTATTATATTGTTTATATCCTATCACATAGCATCTAGATTTTTAGATGTGTTCTCATCATGCCTGAAATGCAGAGCTCTCCCAAGAAAGGGAAACATGTGTCACACTCGGCTTCTTAATTCAAGATTAAATTTTCACAGTGCTAGGATATGAACTCAGGGCTTAGCAGGCCCAATTCATGAATGGGTGAGTGTGAGCCTGGCAGCCTCTGGCCAATGAAGCTGTCAGGTGGTTCCCAGGTGCTGAGATTGAGCCCCAGGTTTGGCCAAAACAGTGATACATGGAAAAAGTGCCAGAGCCGACTATGTATTATTAAACGACATCAACTACTTTCCTACCAACTCTTAAGTATTTATTATACTTCCATTGAAGGAATATTATTCTTTTCATGCTTAACAAACTATTAATTAAGATCAATCAGCATCCTAGGATTCTTGCATCCAATTTTAGACTAACAATACACGAACTACTCTTTCAATCAGTATCCTATGCATAGGACCAAGTCTCTTGGGATCTCCACCACTGGTAGTTGTCAGGACAGGGATTTGAACCTGGGGCCTAGGTTGACAGGTGGGCCTATGGTTTCCCTGATAGCCCGCCAGCCTTCAGCAATGGCAGGTCAGGTCCACTTTGCAGCTGTGTCATTCAGAACCAGTAGGATCACCCTGCAAAGAAAAAAATTATAACCACTCCCAACCCTCTGCGGCTCAGTACTTTTGGTGCTGTTTCACTTTTTCTTTCTTCCTTAAAGCCCTCTTGGTTTGGGATCCCAGGATTGGCTATGGGTCCAGAGGCTGCAGCCCAGCCTAGGGATATCAAAGCTTAGGCAGTGTTGCCATGATCTGAGTTCAAGACCTGTGGTTGGCAAAAAAAGAGCAAACAAACAAACAAATAAATAAATAATTTATTTATTTATTTAACTAAATTAAAAAAATAAAGCTCCCTGATTTGGAATTTCTGCTAGTTTTATTTCCTATCCTGGGATTTGAACTCAGGGTCTTGGTAAATCCAAACCAATGTGAGGGAAGGTGCAGAGTAGCCACTACTTTAGTTCAAACCCCATGCCAAGCCAAAATTAAAAAATTAAGTCACTGATCTTGGCAGGGGGAGGTAGTTGTGGAGATGGGAGGGAAGGGATCGTAAGGGGAAAACAAAGGAAGAGGCAACAATGCTCAATAGGAAATGTACTCATTATTTTGCTCATATAACTGTAACCCCCTGTACATCATTTTTACAATAAACATCATACAAAAAATAAACAATGTAGTGCTAAGAGAAGCACTTTGGGGGTAAAGGAAAGATGTCTGAATAGCTATACAAAATTCTACACTGCTTTTTTTTTTGAAATGTTCAGTATGGAACTGAATAAACATAACTGCTTTCATCAAAAATATTGTCTCTGTCTTGGAAATGGGGCCAGTATTGCTGCTATTGCTGGGATTTGATCTCACATTCCAGGTAACTCTTTTGCACCATGGGTAAAGGCAAAGTTTACTGTCCTTGAGGAAAACAGATTCAGGCTAGTGTTCCCAAGGCCTGCAGTATGGCCTTGCAATGGAAAAATACTTATGATATATACTTACATATGTGTGTTTATTACATATTATGATTATTGTCATTGTTTTTTATTCATTTTTTTAATTTTAATTTTAATTTTTTATTGTGAAAATACTGTACAGAGGGGTTACAATTACATGGGCAAGATAGTGAGTACATTTCTTATCAAGCATTGTAGCCTCCTCCTTTGTTTACCCTTCCCATCCTCCCTCCCCCCTACCCAATCCTCCCCCCCAAGTTGTAAAGTTTGTTTTCGACATGACAACTTGTACTCCTCATTGTTGCAACAGGTCCACCTGTATCTTTATTTATTTTATTTTTATTTTATTTATTTATTCATTGTTTAATGTATTTAGTATTATTACATACATATTTATTACATTTTATAAATTTATTATAAAATGATACACAATAATTTAGGACATTGAGTCATTTTTCATTAATACCTTGTTAAGTATTGAAACATGATACATAATTAAATGGAGGCATTTGTCACAGTCATCACATGTTTAGAGTCTGTCCCAAGTATGAGCTTTGTCTTATTCATCTTTGGACAACTTCTCACAGGGATTTCTTTAAATGATTTATACTCAGAGGCTTTTTCTTGAGGATAGGCAAGTTGAGGGATAAAATAGTAAGAGTGAAGCTGGGAATGTGGCTTATAGGTAGAAAGCTTGCTTCAGCATGCATGAATGCCAGGGTTTAAATCCTCAGTGCCACATACTCAGAAAAAGCCAGAAGCTGTGGAATGGCTCAAGTGGTAGAATCCTAGCCTTGAGAAAAAGAAGCTCAGAGACAGAACCCCGGACCTACGTTCAAGCCCCAGAACTGGCAAAATAATAGGTCAGATGCCGGTGGCTCACACCTACAACCCTAGCTAATCATGAAGCTGAGACCTCAAGACCACAGTTCCAAGACAGCCTAGGCAAGGAAGGCCTGTTAGACTCTTACCTCCAATGAACCACCAAAAGACCCCACGTGGAGCTGTGACTCAAGTGGTAGAGTGTTCACCTTGAGCTGAAGGGCTTAGGGATAGTGCCCAGGCTTGAGTTCGAGATACATACCTGGAAAAAAAATGAGAGTTAATCAAAGTACTTTTCCTATTTGTTAATTATGAGAACATTTTCTGGAAAATGAATGCTGGTGTACACCAGAATTGGAGTCAGAGCTGAATGTTCAATTATAGAAGATCTAAATGATCAGGCTCTCTGTCTCTAGGAGTATAACCTTGTATGACATGGTTCTGAAAGGTCCAATGTTGAAAGGGTTAATATAATCCCCAAGCCCTTTATGATGAGCAGTTTACTTGTATTTTCAATGTCATAATAGTTCTGAACTTAGCAGAGCAAGAGAAGCTCATGCTTGTCACCCTTTCTTAGGAGTCTGAGGTCTGAGGATCACAGGGTGAGGACAGCCAGGGCAGGGATGTCTATGAGGCTCTGACTTCCACTTCACCACAGACAAAGCAGAAAGGGACTCATATGGCAGAGCGATAGCCTTGAGCCAAAGGAGCCCAGGGAAAGAGCCTAGATCCACAATTCAAGCCCAAAGACCTGCAAAACATTTAAAGCAAAGGACAGAAAAAGAAGGAAAAAGACAGCAACTCCCTTTGGGTTTGATCAATCTATTTCTATCTTGGAAGCTCCTGAGGAGCTAACAGGACAAGCAACAAAGAAGGACATGGACTGGGAGAGCAGGCTGAGTTCAAGGTTCAAGTGTAGAAGATCCATCTGCCCAGCCACTCATGTGAAGATTGTAATCATCTTGTGTCCTCGAGTGGTCTTCTGAAAGGTCACATGTTCAAGAATTCCTGGATTTCCCTTGGTGATGAGAAGTTACTTGCACTCTAAATGTTCTTAGAGTTCTCAAGCTATAGAAGCATGAAAGAAACATCATTGACCCATGCTGGGTATAAATGAAGTTCTCAGGATCTAAGACCTAGCCCTGTTAGCAGGAAGAACTCCAATGTAACACTGTATTTGAAGGGCAGGAAACAGTTTCAAAAAAACGGACTAGGTGCAGAGATCTGTAGATTAGTAGGCAGAATGTACACACTCAACAGGGAAGTGAGCTGCAAAACCACTTCATTCATTCCAGGCACAGCCAGCAATGGGGGGAAACCTGAAAAATGTGTTAGAGTCAGAAACCTGAAAAATTTGTTAGAGTCACACAAGGGTCAGGCTTTTCTCAGCCTCTTCAAACAATGACTAATTATCCTTCCTCCCTCAGGTTAAGGGAGCCTCAGGCTATCTTTAGGTTACCAATAGAGAGCCAGTTTATTGGGGGAGAGGGGAGGAACAAAGTAGAAAAATCCTGCTTTTTGGTCTTAGGGAGTGGGTTCTTGACTCTCCATCTGTCAGATTTGAAGGCCCTTCTTCTACCTCTGCCAGTCCATTCTCCTTCCTTCATTCTTCACATCATTAATGTAAATCCCCAGTCCAAGGAGAGGCAGGGCCCTTTCTCTTCTGCCTCCAAGCACCTGAGTTAGAACCTGGCTCTGCCCTCTTGACTCTGGGGCCCTCCACTGCCTTAGAAGTGGGAGAGAGACAGTCTTCCTGTTCTGTGGTTATGTGAAGGCGATGCTGGTGTCCTGGCACACTGCAGAAGGCCTCATGGTTGGGAAGTGTTCCCTTCTTTCCTACTGAGATCCAAGACCAGATTCACCTATCATATTTCTATCTATCTATCTATCTATCTATCTATCTATCTATCTATCTATCTATCTATCTATCTATCTATCTATCTATCTATCTATCTATCTATCTATCTGTCTGTCTGTCTGTCTGTCTGTCTGTCTGTCTGTCTGTCTGTCTGTCTGTCTGTCTGTCTGTCTGTCTGTCTGTCTGTCTGTCTACTTACCTGGTATCTCTTTGGCAGTTCTTGGGCTGAACTCAAGGCCTTGGCACTGTCTCTAGCACTCTGCTACTTGAGTCACAGCACCAATTCTGGCTTTTTCTGTGTATGTGCTATTGAGGAATCAAACCCAGGGCTTCTTGCATGCTAGGCAAACACTCTCTCACTAATCCACATTCCCAGCCCCCTCATCTTTTTCTTAATGGTAGTTTTTACATAAGTACCCTACCATTTTTCATCCCCAAGTTAATTTTTCTGAATACCTGTTATAAATATGAATCCTGATCTTCTCTTCCCCTGCCTGATTTGTGACTGTTCCTGCGTTGGCCTCATAATAAAATGTAAATAAAGGCTGCTGAGAGCTTAAGTGTGCATCATAATAAGGATGCAGGTGTGGAGCCCTGGAAGAGAAAAGCGATGGGCTTGAAATGAAGAGAATGGTGCAGTATGCGCAACGAGCATATCTGAAAAATAAATCAGTAAGTAAAAGCAGAAGCATTGCCTATGATCTGTTTGCACTCAGGGAAGTAATATACACACGTAAGTAAGTAGGACACTGATACATAACTTGGCCTTCTCTCTTTGAATTTTTTGTGGGCATCCCAGGGCTTAAACACAGGGCCCAATGCAATGAGCTGTTTTGCTCAAGGCTGAGGCTCTACCACCGCCAGAGTTCCACGTCCAGCCATCTGGTCGATAATTGGATATAAGCGCCTCCCAGGCTTTCCTGCCTGCTCTGTAAAGTATCTCCTGCTTGGCTTTCTCTCTCAAATCTGGAGCTCTACCCTCTGGGCCATGGCTCCACTTCTGGTTTTCTGGTAGTTTATTAGAGATAAGAGGCTCACATACTTTCCTGCTCAGGCTGGCTTTGAATGGTTATCTCCTGAGGAGGATTTAAGCACCTTTCCTTGGGGATTCGCTGAGATGCCACTACACAAAACCTGTAGTCTAAATCTCGAGAGGAACTAGAGAAAAACAGAAACAGGAAGATGCTTCTAGTGTGTTCTAGATACTTAAGGGTGTAGACAAAAACATTCATAATTATTAGGTTATTTTATAGACAAAAGGAGCAATGCAGACAGTCTGAAAATAGCTCAAGGTTTCAGTCCTCTCTTCCTGAGATAGTAAATTCACTGCAGCTCAATGCTAAGTGAACGAACTGGCATGTCCTGTAGACATTTGCTCCCAAATCCTGGGACACTCATTTCTCATTTTTGGCTTCAAACCTGTGGCCAGAGGGGAAGATAAGGAGAGAAAATCCTTCTCAGAGAAAGCAGCTATAAAGGACATTGGGTAGTTTACTTATAAATTCAAACCATTGGAATGACCCTGTTAAGAAGTAAGATGTCCAGAGTAAAAAATGAAGAAGAAAAGAAAGGCAGGTGCCAGTGGCTGCTGACTGTCCCAGCTACTCAGAAGGCTGAGATGTAGAGAACCTTAGTTTGAATCCAGCCAGTGTAGGAAAGTTGACAATATTATATCTATGAGATCAGAGAAAAACCCAGAAATGGGGCTGTGACTCAATTTTAATGTGCTACCTCTGAGCAAAAGGAGTTCAGGGACAACAGCTGGGATTAATATCCAACCCCAGGACCTGCCCCCCACCAAAAAAAATACCGTGTAGCTCCATGTATTGTACATGGATGGATGTATTCCTATAGGTGAATCTCCAGAGTAGCTATGATGAATGACACTAAACTAGGAAATTTGTTTGCAATACAATGATTTCATGGCACAGAGAGGGCTTTCAAGACATTGCATGTTCCAGGGCTCCCCTCACTGTTCCCAGTGTACCCTGAGGGTTTCTCTGCATTCCAGGCCTGTTGGAAGAAGTCTCTCATTGTCTGGACAGGCAGACAAAAGGCCTCACTCCTGTACAGCGGTGAAACAAACAACTCCATCTGGGCCAATTAGTGAGGATGAGTGTGGGTAGGATCTGAAGGTCAGGAGAAAAAGGCCTCTTTGTACCCCAAGCTATCTCTCTCACCAGTGCTCTGTTTTGACAGGAAGCCTTCATTTATGCCACCAGCCTTGGCAGGCCAAGTTCCCTGCACTTATCTTGCCTTTGTGAGACTATATTCCAGTGTTCAGATACCATGTTCAATATAATTCAGGAGTCCTTCTGGCAGAGAACTAGGGCACTGAACCTAATGAAATGTTTAATTTCAGTCGATGATGGGCCTATGATGCCTCTCCTAGGTTTCTGGAACCTTGGGAAATGCAAGCACATGTCGGATATCACAAAGCTTCCTGTCATCTAGGGTTGGTGAAGCTCATCATGTTTTGAAACATTTGACCTCTCTTAGTTGGGCCCTGGGTGGCTAGGTTTTGCGGTTGAACACAGGGCCTGGGTGCTGAACATGAGCTCATCGCAGAAGCCCAGTGCTCTACCATTTGGTGTCACAGCTTCACTTCTGGTCTGTGTGTGTGTGTGTGTGTGTGTGTGTATGTGTGTGTGTGTGTCCATGTGCATGCATGCATACACCAGTCCTGGAGATTGAGCATAGGATCAAAGCAGTGTACCTAGTTTCTCTTGTACAAGGATATCTCTCTCCCACTTGAGCCACAGAGACACTTCAGGCTTTTTTCTAGTGATGTGGTCCTGAGAAATCATGCCCAGGGTTTCATATATGTAAAGCACTCTACCCCTAAGGCACATTCCCAGCCCCCTACTTCAGGTTTGTTAGTTTGTTTCTGTCTTTTTCTTGTTGTTGTTGTTTTCTGTTGTAGCAGTTAAAGTATGGACCTGGGTGCTGTCCTTGAGTTCTTCAGCTCAAGTCTAGTGCTCTACCACTTGAGCCACAGCACCACTTCAGGTTTCCTTGTGGTTCATTGGAGTTAAGTGTCTCAAGGACTTTCCTGCCCCAGACTAGCTTTGAACCATGATCCTCAGATCTCATCCTCCTGTGTAGCTAGTGTGACAGGCATGAGCCACAAGCACCAAACTTCCACTTCAGGTTTCTTAGTGATCAATTGCAGATAATAGTCTCATGGGCCTTTTGTATCTGAGATAGTTTGGAACCCAGATCCTCAGATCTCAGCTTCCTGAGATGGCAGGATGACAGACCTCAGCTATAGACCCCTAGGCTGTGGCACTCTGTTGCAAGGGGGTCCTTGGCTCCACGTGGTGGAGGGCTATCCCTGAGCCCAGTGGTAAGGGTCAGTGCCTAAGCCGCAAGTTCAAGGTTCATGACTGAGAAAAACAAGAACAAAACAATTGTCTGCATGAGACAACTCACTAGCCTTCAGTAATACATAATTTTGTCCATGCCATGGGGACACATCTGAGGCACAATATTTTTTTTTAATCAGACTTCTTTTTTATTTTTTTTTGGTCGGTTGTGGGGCTTGAGCTCTGGGCCTGGGTGCTGTCCCTCAGCTCTTCAGCTCAAAGCGAGCACTCTACCACTTGAGCTACAATGCCACTTCCGGTTTTCTGGTGGTTTATTGGAGATAGGAGTTTCACAGTCTTTCCTACCCGGGCTGGCTTTGAACCGCGAACCTCAGAGCTCAGCCTCCTGAGTAGCTAGGATTACAGGCGTGAGCCACCAGCGCCCGGCTTTTTTTTTCTTTATTGTGAAAATACCATACAGAGGGGTTACAATTACATTGGCAAAGTATTGAACACATTTCTTAGTAAGCATTGTTGCCTCCTCCTTTGTTTCCCCTTCCTATCCCTTCCCCCTCACTCCCCCCCACCAAAGTTGTAAAGTTCGTTTTTAGACGTAATGAATTCTACATCTCATATTGACAATGGGTCCACCTGTATCTCTATTTAAACGATTTTCTTTTTCTCTTCCCCTCCACAAATTATAACAACATCAAATTCAGTGAAAACAGGGGTTATGCTGTGGGGGAGAGACCTACAAAGCAACAAATAAATCATCTTACAAATATGTTAGAAACAACCGCATGAAAGAAAAATCATTTGAATCCTTACGGTGTGTTTCATTTCACCTAAGAACAACATATCTGACATTTTCTGCTTGTCTCAGGCATATACTAGTTATTGCAAATAAGGAAAACCATGGGACCTATGTTTCTTTGAGCCTGTCTTACTTCACTTAATATAATATTTTCCAAGTCTTTCCATTTACTAACAAATGTGGCAATGTCATTTTTTCTTATGGAGGCATAGAATTCCATATTTTATATATATGTATATATATATATACATATATATATAATATGGAATTATATATATATATATGTATATATACACATATATATCACATTTTTTGTCTGCAAAATCATCTGTTGTGGAGCTCTTACAAGGACCAGATGAATGAATGCACCCTGTGAAGGAGACAGCACGTGACACTCTTTGCATGACTCAGCACACAGCACCCTGTAAAGAACTCAGCACACTGCACCCTGTAAAGGACTCAGCACATAGCACCCTGTGCAAGACTCAGCACAGAGCACCCTATGAAGGGCTCAGCACATAGCTCTATTCCACAAATTGTCATTAGAATTATGGTGGTTTCATCAGTATCACCCTTCTTTGAGGAACATTTCACAAACCACAAAAGATCACATCTAATGGTTTAGAGGGGTGTTTTTTGTGAGGGGGGTTACCCATGGGGCTTGAACTCAAAGCATGTGCATACTGTTCTAATAACATTTGCTCAGGGCTAGAGCTCTGCCACTAGGAGCCACATTTTAAAGAGTCTCACAGACTTCCTGCCACAGCTGGATTTTAAAGCCCCCAAACAGCTAGGATGATGGGGTTAAGCCAGCCATCAGCTTTTGGTTCCGTGCAGCTGGGTTCCAACGGTATACATATGTCTAAGTCAGGTTAGGTGGCAGCTGTCAGCGCCAGACTCCTAGCTTGCTCTGTGATGATGTATTTGAAGTCCTGTCCTTATATCATTGCAGGTAGAACATTCTACCTTGTTTTTGGCGGCAGCCCTGGGGCTTGAGTAAGGGCTTAGAAAATGTTCCTAAGTGTTGGTGCTCCAGGCTAGCATTCAATTGATTGAGAAACAGCAGAACTTCTGGATTTTCTGTTTATGTAGCACTGATAAATCCAACCCAGGGCTTCTTGCTTACTAGGCGAGCACTCAACCACTGAGCAGCAGGAGTAAGTGAGGTATAAATAGATAGAGCTTCCTGTATATAAGTATTATATACACAAAATGAGAGATGTCTGTATATTATTGAATTATAGATAATATTACTACCAATTATTGGTTTTAAATTATGTCTCCATTTAATGATGTGTCCCAGTTGAACAATTAATAAAGCATTAATGAATAATTACTCAATATCCTGTTATTATTTATCATATATGTGCATACATCCATACATATAATTACATATTTCATAAATGAGACAAATTAACTTATGTATCGTGTGTTACTACTAATTATTAGGTATTTAATTATGTCTCCATATAATTTTTATTCTCTTAATGCTCAATAAAATATTAATTAAACTTAATCCAAGTCCTATAATTATTGCGTCTAATTTTATCCCAGAATGATTCACTACTAATTCAATCTGTTTTTCTTCCACCTATTTCATTTCTTACATTTATGACATCCTATTGCATAGCATATAGATTTGAATAAAATTTATACATCCTACCTGTCACTGAACACTTTCAAAGAAGAGGAAAACATGTAACACTCGGCTTCTCACTCCATGATTACATTTTTGGCAGTGCTGGGATCTAAACTCAGGGCCTAGAGGCTCAGTTCATGAATGGGTGACTGCCAGCACAGCAGCCTCTAGCCAATTCAGTTGCTAGGCAGTTCCCAGGCCCTAAGATCGAGCCCTGTATGTTGATTCCATATTGCACTTAGTGTAGTTATTCATTTTATTTTTTTGTTTTATTCATTTATTTACCATTTATTTTATTGACTCTTATTACACATGAAACATTTACTACATGTATTACATAGGATATAGCTTTGCCTATGTATGAAACTTCACACCTGACACCCAGGCCTTTCACAGAAAAGGAAAACGTGTCACCTTAGGCTTCTTACTCCACCATTCAATTTTGTGAGTGCTGGCATCTGAACTGATAGCCTGCAAGGCCCAATTCATGAATGGGTGAGTTGCAGCACACCAGCCTGGGGCATATAGAGCTTACAAGAAGTTCCGAGCACCTGAGATCGAGCCCCAGGGGTTGACAAAATAAGAACAGATTGACGTGCAGGTGGTACTACACAAATAAATATAGATCTTTAAAGAGTGCCAGAGATGTTTATACATTCTTCAGTTATATAAACTACATTCCTAGCAAGTCTTGGGTATTTATTATGCCTCCATGTAATTAATATTTTCGTTTTCATCCTTAATGAAATATTAATTAAATCAACTACTGCCTTGAAACAATTGCATCCATATAATTAATAGTATTCTTTTAATGTGTCAAAAATATCCATTAAAATCCATCGCTTCCTAAAATCACTCTGTTTAATTTTATAGTAGTATCATTCAGGAACAACTAATTCAACCTTGACATTCATATCCTTCCATCGGTATTCCTATATATAGGAACCAGACTCTTAGGATCTCCCTGCATTAGTAGGGGTTAAGACCGGGCTTCGAACACAGGGCCTATGTGGCCGTGTTGGCCTATGGCTTCCTTGGTAGCCTGCCAGCTTGCACCAATGCCAGGTTAGAAACACTTTTCAGCCATGTCATTCAGACCCAGTATGGTCACCTTGCAAAGAAAACAAATGTAAAACCGGAAGCCATCTGAAAGTTGCCGATTTGTTTTTTGTTTTTATTTTTATTTTTCTGTAAAAATACCGTACAGAGGGGTTACAATTACATGGGCAAGATAATGAGTACATTTCTTTTCAAACATTGTTGCCTCCTCCTACGTTACCCTTCCCATCCCTTCATATACCCTCCCTGCCTCCCCACCAGATCCTCCCCCCCACCAATGTTGAAAAGTTCGTTTTTCGACATAATGACTTGTACATATCATTGTTGTAATAGGTCCACCTGTATCCCTATTTAAACGATTTGTTTTTTCCCTTCCCCTCCACAAATTATACCACCATCAAATACAGTGAAAGCACGGGTTATACTGTGGGGAAGGGACATACAAAGCAACATAGAAATCATCTTATAAATATGTTAGACACAATTGAATGAAATAAAAAAAAACCTTTTGAATACTTATCTTTGGGTTCATTTCCCTAACATCAACTTATCTGACCTTTTCTGCTTGACTCAGACATATACTAGTTATTGCAAATAAGGCAAACTTTATCTGTGTCGTTTTATTTATTTTTATTCCTGTCAGTCTTTGGAGCACAGGAACCCAGGTTCGGCTGTGAGTCCAGTGGCTTCAACCCAGCCTGGATTGATCGAAGCTGAGGCAGAGTTGCCATTATCTGAGTTCAAGCCCTGTGCTTGACAAAATAAAAACAAATAAATAAATACATTAAAATATTTAAAAAATTATGAGGCGCCGTGGCTTGGAATTGACGCCATTTTTTCTGCCAGGCCTGGGATTTGAACTCAGGGTCTGGGAAATCTGCAGCATTGTGGGGGAAGGGGAAGCTTACCATGCTGGAAGACAAGAAAGTCAAGCCTGTTCCCAGGGCCTGAATTCAAGTCCTAGCACTTAAAAACAATAATATTTGTATAAATTTTAAATACATGATTTATATTTACAGGTTTACTGCATATTGTGGTTCAGATAGTTATTGATTTTATTTTGTGTTTTACTTATTTCTTGTGTATTTTAGTGAGTATGATTACACATATAATATTTTTTACATCCTATTATATAGAACACAGATTTGCCTATGTATTATCCATCATTCCTGAGACCCAGGACTTGCCGATAATGAAAACAAGTGGGACAATTAGCTTCTTTCACCAGGATTTTTGGCAGTTCTGTGATTTGAACTCTGGGACTACAAGACCCACTTCATAAATGGGTCAATGTTAGCACACCAGTCTGATGCAAGTGAAGTTGGCGCGCAAATTTGAGGACCAGAGATCAAGCCCTAGGAGTGGCAATATATAAACAGACTTAATAAAGTATTAATTCAATTCATCAATGACCTATATTTATTGTGTACAATCTTATACTAGATTGACTAGCTAATTAGTAATTCAATTAGTACATGCCAAACATTCTATTTGTCTTCCTATAGATAGGAATAGATAGGAATGAGTTTCCTAGCATCTTCAGCCATGTGTAGTTGGCAGTCCCAGGATCAAACTCAGGGCCTAGGTGTCTGGGTTGTGCTCAAGCTTCACTGAAAGCCCCCAGCCTTCGGCCAAGCAAGGTCATGTACAATTTTCAAGCTGAGTCATTGAGACCCAGGATGGCCACAGGAAACAAAGGTAAAATGGTTGTATAAAACTTCCTTGATTTTTCCTCCTCCATTTTTGTGGCTTTGATGGAATTTTGCCAGTGCTAGGAGTTGAACTCCGGTCCTAGGATCCCTGGATCATCTGTGGGTGTAAATGCTGCACCCCTGCCTAGGGTATTCATGGTTTAAGACACAATAAAGTGCTTCCTTCAGCAAAAGGACCTCAGGGACAATGTTTAGGCTCACAGTTCAAGCTTCAGGAGCGGTCAAACAAAAAATGAGCCATTAAGTCTGTGTGTTTGTGTATGTATGCATGTATTTCTATCAGTGAACATCCAGAGTCGCTATGAAGAAAGGCACCCAGCTAGGAAATTTGCTTTGAATAGAATGATTTCATAGCACAGAGAGTGCTTTCAAGACAGTGCGTGTTCCTGGGATCCCTTCACTGTTTCCAGTGTAGCCTGAAGCTTTCTGCACACTCCAGACTGTTGGAGGAAATCTGCCTCATTGTTAGAACAGGCAGGAAAAAAAGCCTCACTCCTGTACAGCTGTGTAACAAACAATTCATGTGGGCCAATTAGTGAGGATGAGTGTGGGCAGGCTCTGAAGGCCAGGAGAAAAAGGCCTCTTTGCACCCCAAGCTCTTCCTCTCCCAATGCTCCATTTTGACTGGAAGCCTTCATTTGTGCCATCTCCCATGGCAGGCCAAGTTTCCTGCACTCATCCTGTCTTTGTTAGACTATGTTCCGGTGTTGAAAAAGAACTACTACTACTACAATTAATTCAAGAGTCCTTCTGGCAGACAACTAGGGAGCTGAACCTAATAAGATTACTAATTGGCAAAGGTGCCTCTCTAGGTTTCTGGGAGCTTGTTAAATCTAAGCACTTGTGCAAAATCATAATGCTTCCTGTCATCTAGGGCTGGTGAAGCTCATCATGTATTGAAACCTTTCCCCTCTCGGAGTTGGGCCCTGGGTAGGTAGATTTTGGGTTAAACACAGGGACAGGGTGCTGACCTTGAGCTCAGAGGAGAAGCTCTTTGCTTTACCATTTGGTGTCACTGATTCATTTCTTGTATCTTTGTGTGTGTGTGTGTGTGTGTCTGTGTGTCTGTGTGTGTGTGTGTGTGTGTGTGCGTGTGTGCGTGTGTGCGTGTGTGCGTGCGTGCGTGTGTGCATGCGTGTGTGCGTGTGCATACACCAGCCCTGGAGCTTTTATTCAGGACCTGACCACTGTACCTTAGTTTCTCCTGTACAAGGACAGCACTCTACCACTTGAGCCACACAGGCTTTTTTTCTAGGGATGTGGTACTGAGGATTCAAACCCAGGGTTTCATACATGCAAAGCATTCTACCCCTAAGGCACATTCCCATCATTCCACTTCAGGTTTCTTGATTTCTTTTCTTGTAAGTTGGAGGAGTTGAAGCCTGGGCCTGGGTGCTGTCTCTAAGCAATTCAGCTCAAGTCTAGCACTCTACCACGTGAGCTACAGTGCTCCTCCATGCTTTCTGGTGTTTCTTTGGAGATAACCATCTCAAGGAATCTCCTGCTGACGCTGGCTTTGGACCATGATACTCAGCTCTCAGGCTCCTGAATAGCTAGGGTGAGAGGTGCGATTCACTGGTGCCCAGCTTCCACTTTAAGTTTCTAAGTGGTGAATATGAGATAATAGTCTCATGGGACCTTTTGTTTCTGGGATAGTTTGGAACCCAAATCCCAGCTTCCTTAGCAGGCAGGATGATAGACCTCAGCTAAAAACAACTAAGCGGTGACACTTTCTACAAGGGGGTCTTTGGTTCTGCATGGTAGAGTGCAAGCCATGAACCCAAGAGGAAAGTCAAGCGCCTAGGCTCTGGGTTGAAGGTTCATGATGGAGAAAACGAAACCAAACCAATTGTCAGCAGGAGACAAGTCACTAGAGTTCAGTACATACATAAATTTGGCCCTGCCTTGGGGACATATCTGAGCCTCAACTTTCTCATCTGCACAAACATCTTACTTGTGGAGCTCTAACAAGGACCAGATGAAAGAATACACCCCATGAAGAACTCAGCACATAACACCTCAGCAGCCTGCGCACCAGGAGGGACTCATCACATAGCTCTAACCCACAAGCTGTCATTAGAATTCAGGTGCTTTCATCAGTATCACCATTCTATCAGAAAAACGTCACAAACCACAAAAGTTCACATCTAATGGTTTAAAGATGTGGTTAATGGAGGGGAGGGTCCTCAGCCTTGGGGATTGCACTCATAGGTTGAGGGTGCTCTCCTAAGACCTTTTCCTCAAGGCTAGGACTCTACCACTTTGAGCCTCAGCTCAAAGTCTCACAGACTTCCTGCCAGGGCTGAGTATGCAAACCACCAGTTTCAGAACTCATCCCCGAGCAGTTAAGGGTGAGCCAGCAGCATCTGGTTCCATGGAGTTGGTTTGTAGCTGTTGACCTCTGGCTAAGTCAGGTTAGACGTCAGCCATCAGCTTCAGACTCCTTGCTTGCTCTGTCATGAGGTATTTGAAGCCCTGTCATTCTATAGTTGCAGTCATAACATTCTAACTTGTTTTTGGTGCTTCAGTGAGCGCACCACTTCTGGCTTTTTCTTTGCATGTGATAGTGTGGAAATGAACCCAGAGCTTCATACATCCTAGGCAAACACTCTACCACTGAGCCCCAGTAGTGACAAGTGTAGAAATAGATATGGTTTGTTTTATATATATATATATATATATATATATATATATATATACATATATATATATATATATATATATATATATGTATATATATATAAAACAAGAGAGAGATGTCTGTATATTATTAAGTTATATATACTATATTACTACCAATTATCAATAATTAAATTATTTCTTCCTTTATTGAGGTATCATGTTTGAATTCATAAAGTATTAATTGAAAATTAGGCAATGCACTATGATTATTGTGTATAATTTTATAATATAAACATACACTAAGTACTAATGTAATTGTTACTTTTACAACATTCCATTCATATGGCTGTCTATTGGAATGCATTTTTTAGGATCTCCTGACATTTGTAGGTGGCGGGGATTTGAACCCCGGACCTAGTTTGCTGGTTTGGGCTATGGCTTCCCTGATAGCCCATCAAACTTCAGCAGTGCAAGATCACGTACACTTTCCGGGCCCTGTTATTTAGACCCAAGATGGTCACAATTCAAAGGAAAAAAACTATGTAAAACCACCTTCTGGAACTTCCCAGTTTTATCCTTCTCCTTCCTTCACCCTCTTTTTTTTGTCAGTTGTCAGGCATAAGTCTGAGGCTGTACACTGTCCCTCAACTCTTCAGCTCAAGGCTATCATTTTACCACTTGAGCCATAGCAACACTTCCGGCTTTTTTCTGATTATGTGTTGCTGAGGAATTGAACTCAGGACCTTATGCATGCAAGGCAAGCACTCTACTACTGAGTCACCTTCCCAACACTTCACCTTTTTTGCCACTCCAAAGATTTGAACTCAGGTCCTAGGATCTCAGGATGGGCTGTGGGTCTAGAGGCTGCACCCCAGCCTAGAGTGATCAAGGCTGAGGCAGAGTTGCCACAAGCTGAGTTCAAGGCCCGGGCCTGGCCAAAAAAATTAAGGCCCTGGCTTGGAATTGGCACCATTTTTCTGGAGGCCTGGGATTTGAACTCAGGGTCTGGGGAACTCTGTGGCACTGTTGGGGAGGGGAAGCTCACCGTCTTTGAAGACAAAAATTTCAGACCAGTTTCAAGGGCCTGAATTCAAGCAACATCATTGGAAAAATAATACTCATATATGAGATCTTTTTACATACATGGGTTTACTCCATATGACATTTATTACCCCTCTTTATTCATTGCTTATTTTATTTAGCATTATTACATATATAATTTTTTCATTTATTATATCTTATCACATGGATATATTTGCATATGGATTATACATCATACTGAGACACAGGACTTTTACAGAGAAGGAAAAAATGTGTCAAAATTGACTTCTTACTGCACATATAAACTTTTGGCAATGCTGGGATTTGAACTCACAGGCCACAATGCATAATTTATGAATGGGTCAGTTGTAGAACAAAAGCCATTGGCAAACTGAGCTGCCAGCCAGTTCTGAGGACCTGAGATTAAGCCATAGTAGTGGGCTCTATATATATATAAATAGATACATTGTTAGATATAGACATAGATATAGACATAGAAAGATAGATAGATATAGATAGATAGATAGATAGATAGATAGATAGATAGAAAGACAGTAGATAGATAGATAGATAGATAGACAGACAGACAGACAGACAGACAGACAGACAGACAGACAGACAGACAGACAGATAGATAGATAGATAGATAGATAGATAGATAGATAGATAGATAGATAGATAGATAAATAGATAGATAGATAGATAGATAGATAGATAGATAGATAGATAGAAAGACAGTAGATAGACAGATAGATAGATGTGTAGTTTGCTATATATATGAGAGAAACAATGTGAGGATATTAAATTATATATATTAAAAATTATTAGTTATTAAATTAGGTCTCCATTTAATGCAGTCTCATGGTTGAATACTTACTAAAGTATTAATGTAAAAGAAGTCAGTATTCTTTAATTGGGAGAACCAAACCAGGGTGTTAGAATGGAAGACATAATCCAATAATTTTTGTGTGGTATTCTATAAGAGAATCATTAACTCTCAATTTATTTGTAACTTTTATAAATTCCATTAAGCATTCCCATGGATAGGAATGATTTTCTCAAGATCTCCCACCATTTGTAGGTGGCAGACCTGGCATTTCAACTCCAGGCCTGAGTAGTTTACTCAGAAATGCAAACCATTAGAATGACAATGTGAAGATTTCAGATTGTCATGAGAAAAATAGAACAAGAAGAAAAGAAAGCCAAGTGTCAGTGGATCCTGCCTGTAATTCTAGCTCTGCAGGAGTCTGAGAGGTAGAGAATGACAATTTAAATTCAGTCGGGACAGGAAAGCCCAGGACAATCTTATTTCTAAGGAATCACAGGAATCAAAAAATAAACATGAGTGGGGCTGTGGCTCAAGGGCATAGCACTACCTTTGAGCAAAAGGAGCTCAGGGACAGTGCCTAGGCTCATCGTATAACCCTCAGACTTGCCAAAAACCAAAAACAGTAACTCCATGTCTACCCATGTATGTATGCATGTATTTCTATCGGTGAAGATCCAGAGTCCCTATGTTGAAAGGCACTCAGCTAGGAAATTTGCTTTGAATAAAATTTTTTCATAGCACAGAGAGCGCTTTCAAGACAGTGCATATTCTGGGGCTCCCCTCACTGTCCCCAGTGTAACCTGAGGGTTTCTGCAAACCTCAGGCTGCTGGAGGAAGTCTGCCTCATTGTTGAAACAGGCAGACAAAAGGCCTCACTCCTGTACAGCTGTGTAATAAACAACTCCATCTGGGCCAATTAGTGAGGATGAGTGTGGGCGGGCTCTGAAGGCCAGGAGAAAAAGACCTCTTTGTATCCAAAACTATCTCTTTCCCCAGTGCTCTTTTTGGACAAGAAACCTTCATTTGTGCCACCTCCTCTGGCAGGCCAAGTTCCTTGTACTTATCCTGTCTTTGTTAGACTATGTCCCAGTGTTGAAACAAACTGCTACAATTAATTCAAGGGTCCTTCTGGCAGACAACTAGAGAGCTGAACCGAATTAAAAGATTCCTAATTGGCAAAGTTGCCTCCTTAGTTTTCCAGAAGCTCACTGAATCTAAGAACATGGGTAATATCACAATGCTTCCTGTCATCTAGGGCTGGTGAAGCTCATCAGGTTTTGAAACCTTTGACCCCTCCTAGTTGAGCCCTGGATGGCTAGTTTTTGGAGTTGAACACAGGGCCTAGGTGCTAACCATGAGCTCAGAACCGAAGCTCAGTGCTTTACCACAATTTGGTGTAACAGCTTCACTTCTGATATCTGTGTGTGTGTGTGTGTGTGTGTGTGTGTGTGTGTGTGTGTGCATACACTTGTCCTGGAACTTGAGGACCTGAGCACTGTACCTGAGTTTATCCTGTACAAGGATAGAACTCTACCACTTGAGCCACAGGGCCACTTCAGGCTTTTGTTTTAGTGATGTGGTACTGAGGAATCAAAACCCAAAGATTCATACATGCAAAGCAGTCTAACGCTTCCTCTTCAGGTTTCTTTCTTTCTCTTCTTGTATGTTGGAGGAGTTGAAGGTCTAGGCCTGGGTCCTGTCCTTGATTCTTCAGCTAAAGCCAAGTGCGCTACCACTTGAGCTATAGCATTTCTTCAGGTTTTTGTTGGGTCACTGGAGAGTAGCATCCATCTCAAGAATTTCCTGCCCAGGCTGGCTTTGGACCCTAATCCTCAGCTCTCAGGCTCCTGAGTAGCTAAGATGACAGGCGTGTGTTAGTGGTGCCCAGCTTCCACTTCAAGTGTCTAAGTGATGAATAGGAGATAATATTCTCATGGGACGCTTTGTGTCTGGGATAGTTTGGAACCCAGATCCTCAGATCTCAGCTTCTTGAGTAGGCAGGGTGACAGACCTCAGCTACAGATGCCTAGATCTAACTCTCTGTTGCAAGAGGGTCCTTGGCTGCACATGGTAGGGCGTTAGCCATGAGCCAACAGGGAAGGGTTAGTGCCTAGGCCCTGAGTTCAAGTTTCACGACTGAGAAAAATAAATAATTGTCTGCAGGAGACAACTCACTAGATTTCAATACATACATAATTTTGGTGAGCCTCAAGTTTCTCATCTGCACCATCATCTTACTTGTGGAGCTCTTACAAGGATCAGATGAAAGAATGAACCCCATGAAGGACTCAGCACACACCTCATGAAGGACTCATCACATAGCTGTATCCCACACGCAGTCATTAGAAGTTGGGTGCTTTCATCGGTATCACCATGCTTTCAGAAACACGTCACAAACCACACAAAATTCACATCTAATGATTTAGAGGGATGGGTCTTTTTGGGAGGGCTGGGAGTCAGCCACAGGGAATGCACTGGAAGGTTGGGGGTACTGTTGTAAGATCATTTGCTCAAGGCTAGAGCTTTACCACTGTGAGCCACAGCTCAGAGTTTTGCAGAATTCCTTCAGGGGCTGGGTTTTAAACCCACCAGTATCAGATTTCAGCCCCTGAGTATCTTGGATGACAGGGCTGAGTGAGCCAGCAGCATCTGGCTCCATGGGGCTGGGTTGCAGTGGTTTACTTCTGGCTAAGTCAAGTTAGATGTCAGCTTTCAGCACCAGATTCCCTGTTTGCTCTGTGATGAGGTATTTGCAGTCCTATCCTTATATCGTTGCAGTTAGAACATTCTATTTTCTTTTTTGGGGTGCCAGTCCTGGGTCTTGAGTAAGGGTCTAGACACAGTCCCTAAGCTTTTATGCTCAAAGCTAGTGCTCGACTGCTTGATGGACAGCATGACTTCCAGATTTTTCTGTGTACACGGTAGTGAGGAATCAAACCCAGGGCTTTGTACGTACTAGGCAAGCACCCTACCACTGAGCCCCAGGAGTGACAAGAGTATGAACAGATAAATGTATAGATTGGTTGACACATAAATGGATGTATATGTATACAACAAGAGAGAGATGTCTGTATACTATGTAACTGCATATAGAATATTACTACTGATTATTGGCAATTAAATTCCTTCCTTTTTAAAGTATCATGATTGAATACATAATAAAATATTAATTGAAAAATAGTCAATGTAGTATAATTGTTGTGTATAATTTTATAATATAATCATACACTAACTACTAATTTAATTGTTACTTTTATAACATTCCATTCCTATGGATGCATATAGGAAAGGGTTTCTTAGAATCTCCCGCCATTCATTAGTGGCAGTCCTGGGATTTGACCTCCAGACCTAATTTGCCTGTTTCAGCTATGGCTTCCTTAATAGCTGCCAAACATCAGCAATGCAAGGTCATGTACACTTTCTGGGCTTTGGCATTTAGACCCAGGATGGTTACAATACAAAGGAAATAAAAATGTAAAACTACCTTCTTGAACATCTCAGTATTATGATTCTCCTTTTTATTTTTTATAGGTTTTGCCTGTCCCGAGATTTGAACTCAGGTCCTAGGATCCCAGTGCTGGCAGTGGCAGAGATGCCAAGACCTGACTTCAAGTCCCGTACTTGGCAATAAAAATAATAATAATAATAATACCCTGGCTTGAATTTGCACAATTTTTCTGGCAGGCACGGGATTTGAACTTAGGGTCTGGGTAACTCTGTGACATTGTGGGTAAAGGGGAATGGCTCACTGTCCTTGAAGACAAGAAATTCAGACCAATTCCTAGGGCCTGAATTGAAGCCCCAGCACTGGAAAAAATAATGTTCATATATGAGATCTATTTACATACATGGGTTTATTGCGTTGACATTTATTACCCTTATTTATTTAGTATTATTACACATATAACATTCTTTTTATTATATCATATCACATAGGATATATTTTATACATCATACTGAGACCAAGGACTTTCGCAGAGAAGGAAAACAATGTGTCAAAATTGGCTTCTTATTACAAGGAATAAATTTTTAGCCATCCTGGGATTTCAACTCATGGACTACAATGCCCAATCCATAAATGGGGTCACAGTCTTAGCAGATCGGACTCTGGCAAACTGAGATGCCAGGAAGTTCTGAGGACCTATAATCAAGCCACATTTGTCCCATATATATGGGACTAGTACATATATATATATATTTTTTTTAATGAGACTAGTACATATATATATATATATATATATATACACATATATATATATATATATATATATGGGACTAGTATATATATATATATATGGGACTAGCGTGGCTTGATCATAGGAATAATGATTTATGTATATTATATACAAATATACATATATGTTGATAGATGTGTAGATTGAGATATATATATGTATATATAAATATAATACATATATATATATAGAGAGAGAGAGAGGGACTGTGAGGATATTAAATTATATATATTATTTCCAACTATTAGTTATTTGCGCTTCCATTTAATGAAGTATCCTGGTTGAATACTTATGAAGGCATTAATTCAATATCCTCAATCATACCATGATGCTAGAATGGAAGATATAAATCCAGTAATTATTTTGTGGCACTCTAAAATAGAATCATGAAGCAACTGCACATTTAATTATTACTTTTATAGAATTCCATTAGCATTCACATGAACAAGAATGAGTTTGTCAGGATGTCCCTCCATTTGTGGGTGGCAGACCTAGCATTCAAACTCCAAGCCTGTGTAATTTAACTTGAATGCAAACCATTGGAAAGACACCATGAAGATTTCAGATTGTTATGATTTAAAAAAAGAACAAGAAGAAAAGAAAGTAAGGTGTCAGTGGCTCCTGCCTGTAATCCTAGCTCCTTAGGAGCCTGAGATGTAAAGAATGCCAATTTGAATTCAGCCGGGGTGGGAAAGTCCATGATACCCTTCTTTCTAAGAGGTCACATGAAGAAGAAAAACCATGAATGGGTCTATGGCTCAAGGGCAGAGTGCTACACTTGAGCAAAAGGAGCTCAGGGACAGAGCCTAAACTCATAGTACAACCACAGACCTGCCAAAAAAAAAGAGGAGGCAATAACTCCTTGTATCATTGTATGGATGATGAACATTCAGCAGGTTGCCCATGCCCAGACACCCAATCTGGGCAAGCTGGAACAAGCCCTCAGAGAGTACTAAGTCTGAGCTGGCAACTTGAACAAAGCATCCTTCTCTGCCATTTAAAGAACTGAAGCATTATGTTCTGGCCGAGGTGTCCCATTGGGACACCTAGAAGCCAGACACTACCTCCAGGGAGACCACAGTTCTAGGCTATAGGAGTTGTCGAAGGTTCTGGCTTCATATTCTCTATCCCTCTGTATGATGTGAGCCTAGACCTCCGGGGCTCATTCCTCATTTCCAAGTCACAGGCTAGTCCCAAATATTGGCAAAGATATGAAATAGTCAGTGATTTCTACAACAAAAGGAGTAAGCTAATAAACCCCACCTTCATAACTCCCATTAGAAGTGAGCCTTGTGTTGTGTATGTGGCTTAGTGGTAGAGTGCTTAGATAGCATGCATGCACGAAGCCTTTGGTTCTATTCCTCAGTACCACAGAAACAGAAAAAGCCAAAAGTGGCACTGGGGCATAAGTAGTAGAGTGCTAGCCTTGAGCAAAAGGAGCTCAGGACCATGACCAGACCCTGAGTTCAAGCCCCAAGACTGGCAAAAAAAGTTAGCCAGGTGAGATATATTGTTCTGGGACTCAGAGGAGGGTCGAGGTTATAGGTTAGAGGTAGGGTAGAGGGCAGGTGCTGGTAGCTCACCCCTGTAATCTTAGTTACTTAGGTGGCTGAGATCTGAGGATGACAATTGCAAGCAGGAAAGTCTTTAGGAGACACTTTTCTCCAGTTAAACACCCAAAAAGCCAGAAGTAGAGCTGTGGTTCAAGTAGTAGAGCGCTATCCTTGAGCACAAAGGCTCAGGGACAGAATAGCATCCAGGCCATGAATTCAAACCCCAGGAATGGCACACACATGCACACACACACACACACACACACACACACACATACACACACACAACCTCACACACATATACACACACACACACACACACACACACACACACACACACATCAAGATAGAGCATTTGCCACTCAGCCTGCACAAGTTCCATCTCTAGAAACTTAATACTAAAAAAAAATAGAGGGAGATTGGAAGGAAAGACTTGCTCCATGAGGTGATATAACCAGTGCCAAAATTCCACAGGAGTTCTAAGATGTGAACGAGGACAGAGAGCCTCAGGCAGAAGGTCCAGCATGGGCAACGGTCCTGAGGTGTGGTTTAGAGCAAGTGGTGTGGGTGGAATGAAGGTTCTGTGGCTTCAAACAAGTCTGGCAGGACATTCAAGGCTGTGTCAAGGTTTCTACTTGAGTCACAGGTAGGGCAGTGGTTAGGGTCCCAGAATGGAGCCCAGGGGGAAGATTATCTTGTCTTTTCACCATGGACCCCAGCCATTTCCTGTGGCTGGAAGCCTATTTTTCACAGCTCCTGACCCTCAGACCTCCTTTGCATGGAGGAGTCAGGGCAAATGCAGGGATGAAATCTTGCTTAAGAAAAGCTTCTAGGGGCTGGGAAGGTGGCTCAGTGGTAGAGCGCTTGCCTTGATGCCTGAGGCCCTAGGTTCGATTCCTCAGGACCACATAAGCAAAAAAGAAAAAAGCTGGAAGTGGTGCTGTGGATCAATTGGTAAAGCACTCGCCTTGAGCTGAAGAGCTGAGGGACAGCGCCCAGGCCCAGAGTTCAACCCCCAGGACTGGACACCCCCCCCAAAAAAAAGAAAAGCTTCTAGCCTAATGCCACCAGTGGCTCAACCCCTGTAAATCCTAGCTACTCAGGAAACTGAGATCAGAGGGATGAAATTACTGAGACTCTTCTTACCGATGAACTACCAAAAGCCAGAAATGGAGCTGTGGCTCTAGCCCCAGTACTGGCACCTAAAAAAATTTAAAAAAAGCTTTCAGGAGCTCCTAGTCCACTGTAGTGAAACTCCAGATCAGCCCGGCACCGGTAGCTCACACCTGTCTTCCTAGCTCCTCAGGAGGCTGAGACCTGAGGATCACGGTTCAAAGCCAGCCCAGGCCAGAAAGTCTCGGAGACTCTGAACTCCAGAGAACCTCCAGAAAACTGGAAGTGGCGCTGTGGCTCAAGTGGTAAGCTGAAGAGCTGGGGAACAGCAACTAGGCCCAGAGTTCAAGCCCCATGACCAACAACTGGCCTGCTTGAACCTCACTCTGTGGCAGAATATTTTCCAATGGGCCCCTGATGGACTTGCAATGTCTAGGTGTCCCACCAGTCTTCAGAGCAGCCTCTTTGGATATCTTTCCCTACAGAGTAGGCCACAGTATCAGAGAAGGGTCAAACCTTGGGGCACGGAGGTCATCAGTCGAGTCATCAGAATGGCATCTATCATGGGTGCATTATGGATCTGAGGAGTAAATCTACGTCTCATACCAGGGTTCTGGGCCAGGAGGGGCAGGAGCTGCAAGATGACACAACAGGTAATGCCAACTCACACAAGTATCACAAAAGTGTGAATCTGTCAGGCACACCTTTGACGGGTGTTGAGTTGGGCTCATGAAAGACTTGTAGGCTTAGGAATCCACGGGTGGCTGGTTGCTGCTTGTAGCAGTCACTACTCCTGGAGTCCAAGGGTTTGGAGCCTTGCTTTCCTCACCAGTGCTCAGGGGCAGATGAAGGTCTGAAATCGTGGGCCAACTACAAAGAGCATCCATAGTGTCCTTCTCTTGGTCCTGTGGCCCCGTGCATGAATGGAGGGGCAGGTTCCATGGAACTTACTGCCATGACCCAGACCCCTCAGCTCAAGAAGGACTTACGGAGAAACAACTTGATCTGCCTTGAGAGTTTACTATGATTATGCCTCAGGACTGCCCACAGTTCTACCTCAGCTCATCATTAACACCTCTGTGTGTGTGTGTGTGTGTGTGTGTGTGTGTGTGTGTGTGCATGTGTGTGCATGCATGTGTGCGTGGACATATTTGTACAGGGGTTTGAACTCAGGACTCAGGCTCTGTCCCTGAGTTTTTTCATTGAGGGCTAGTACTTTACCACTTGGGCCAGAGCTTTTCTTCCAGCTTTCTGTGGTTATTTGCAAAAGAGAGTCTCACTGGCTTTTCTAGCTGGGCTGCCACTGAATGGCAATCTGCAGATCTCAGCCTCTGAGGAGATAGGAATATGAAAGAATGAGCTATTAGTATCTAACTGGCCACACTTTCCTTCTTGGATAAAACAGAGTACCTCTCTGTCCCAGCCGAGCACCCATGTTCAGCTACTTCTCCAACCCAGGCTTCAGACAAAACATACCCTCCACTGAGGACAAAGAAATGGGATCAGGTTTGAGCTTTATGTTCTCCACACAGTCAGGGGCTGCTAGGAGCTGATGTAGAGATCAGAAGTCTAGGCCAGGGCAAGTAGACAGCTGTAGAACAAAAGAGCGTATGAAAAGACATCCTTGCAGCTGGGTGCCATTGGCTTATGCCTGTAATCCTAGCTACTCATGGCTGACACCTGAGGATCAATCAAGATTCAAAGCTAGCCTGGGTAGACTCTTATCTCCAATGAATCATCAAAAAGCTGGGAAGGAAAGTTACACTAGTTCACACGGTACAGCACCAACCTTGTGCAAACAAGCTAAAGGACAGCACCTAGGCTCTGAGTTCATGTCCCGGTAAACACACACACAAACATCTTTAGCAGATGCCAATGTCTCATACCAGCTATCTAGTACTCAATAGGCTGAACTCTTAGAATGGTAGCTTGAAGCCAGCCCAGGCAAGTAAATCCGTGAGACTCTTCTCTCCACTAAACTACTAAAAAAGATGAAAGGTGAGCTGTGATTCAAGTGGTAGAGTGTTAGCTCAGGGACAGTGCCTAGGCCCTGAGTTCCAGTTCTGAGATTTTTTTTGGGGGGGGAGGTCCGGTCATGGGGCCTGACCTCTGGGTCTGGACGCTGTCCCTCAGCTCTTCAGCTCAAGGCTAGCACTCTACCACTTGAACCACAGCGCCACTTCCGGCTTTTTCCTTTTTGCTTATGTGGTGCTGAGGAATCAAACCCAGGGCCTCAGGCATGCAAGGCAAGCGCTCTACCACTGAGCTACCTTCCAAGCCCTCTGAGATTTTTTAAAAAATAAATACCCTTTGCCATCCCCAACTCCACAGGCCATAAATCCAGATTTTGGTCATCCTAGATCTCACTTCCGTTCCTGCTACTTCCACAGCACTGTCACAAGTAGCCTGTGTGTGGCTAGCTCTGGGTTAAGAATTGAACTTACACAAGGGGGACATAACCAGGTCAAGGCTCATGCCCCAGAACATTGAGGTGCTGGCCATACCAGTCTCTCACCCCCTCTACCCTGACCCTGGAATCTAGTCTGTGCTCTGTATTATGGTTATCTGGAATTGTTTAGAAGGACCTGAGAGGCTCAGCTGGGTGGGGGGGGGAGGGGAGGGGAGATAGACTTTCCTGCGATAAGGTACTTTTACGTTTCCTAGACACCAATGGGTACTTCGAAGACAACTTGGCCTCACCTTCCATGTAGCCCCAGGTCCTCTTTTTTGGGCGGCCTTCAGTCAGCTATCAGGCTGATGTTGGCCAGAGGCTTTGGCAACCACCCTTCCCCCACTCCATTGCCAGCCTGCTAGGATGGACATGCATCCAGAGGCCCAGCTGAGGAAAAGGAAAGGACATGCATGACTGAGCCCCTCTCCTCCATGGGCAGGGGAGAACCTATGTCAGCTGGCCCTGCTGACCCAGAAGCCTCTGGAGGTGGCCAAAGTTATGGACAGCCAGACTTGAGCCCCAACAAAAAGCTAGAATATACAGGTCTCTGGCAATTTAGGACTCATTGTAGACCTAGATAGGGGGCTATAGGCAGGGTGCCATGGAGGAGGGGCTCCCTCTGAAGTCAGGAAGAGGCAGACAGGTGCCCAAGAAGGGGACAGAGAAAGATGAGGGGAAAATACACACACACACACACACACACACACACACACACACACACACACACAGGAGTAGCCCAAGGCCTCAGCAGTCCCTGAGCACCTGAACATCCCAACCCCCGAGAAGGTAGCACTATCATCCTCAGACCAACTGTAGAAAAAACACAGAGCATCTCACAAGTCTGGAATGGCTCATAACACAGCATGGCATTTCCTACTTTATACACTCCTATGCAGAAAATTCAGCTACCTTATTTTTGGTTGTTGGTCATGGGGTTTGAACTTTGGGCCATCACACAGTCCTTTAGCTCTTCAGCTGAAGGTGCGCGCTCTACCACTGGAGCCATAGCACCACTTCCGGTTATCTGGTGGTTCAAAGCCAGCCTAAGTTGGCTTTGATCTGCGATCCTAAGATCTCAGTGTCCTAATTAGCTAGGATTACAGTTGTGAGCCACTGGCAGCACCCGGCTTCAGTTACCTTCTTATACCCAGGGAAACCCAACTTGTCAGGCTATAAATCACATGCAGTCCTTTGCTTCGGACTTTGAACCAGCATCCAAAACCATACTTCCATGGATGGAGAGAATAAAATTGATACTACCCTCCCACCCCTGCTCACATTCACCCCACTCCCTGCCTAAGACAGGAAACATCCTCTGGAGTTCTTGGTAAGGCAATACCCACCCTGCTGTGATTTCATACTCGGGCAAACCGGGGGATATCTTAGAAATTTCTGTGCATTGAGGCCAGCACCTGGTCTCCCAACCACAGCACCCCCACTCCTTCACTATCTCTTGCAGGCAAGGGGTGTCTTTCCGTTGGGTTTTTTTTTTTTTGGTTGAGGGGCTTTAACTCAGGGATTGGGTACTGTCTCCGATGATTATTTTTGCTCAAGGCCAGTGCTCTACCATTTGTGCCATGGAACCACAACCAGTTGGAGATTGGAGATGAGAAGTTTCCTGCCTGAGCTGGGAAACGGGATCCTCTGGATCTCAGCCTCCCAAGTAGCCAGGATGACAGGTGTTGGACACCAGCCCAGGGCTTATGGTGTCTCATTCTTTAGAATTTCCTCCTAGTCCTCCTCTAGACACTACCAACTAGATACTCCTCTACCGCCCTCAGGGACAGCAAAGGGAGGCTTGGAATCTGGGTAGGGCCATGGGCATTAAAGGGTCCCCTCCACATCTCTACCCCTCTCTAAGTTCCCATCTGCCTCCTGTGGATGGTCTGGTCATCCGGAGCAGATCAGACCCACTAGGACTTCTGGGGCCTGCCTGTATCCCCCTGCCCCATCCAACAGGTACCTGAGTATTTCTAGGGCCAGCTGCTTCATGTCCTGGTGGAAGATGTTGGGAGGGTTGCTGATAACCGGGTCCAGGTTTTCAGGGCAGAAGGAGTGTCCAGTTCCCCACTGTCAAAGAAGGAGACACAAAGCATGGATGGATCTACTAAAAACTACAGGGCATAGCCATCCACCCATCACCAAGGACCCTTGGAGTGCTGTTTTATGTTGACAGTCCTAGGGCTTGACCTCGGGGCCTGAGCACTGTGTAGGAGCTTCTTTTGCTGGAGGCGAGTGCTCTTCCACCAGAGCCAAGGTGCCACTTCCTAATTTTTCTGTGTATGTGGTACCTAGGAATTGAATCAAGGGTTTCCTGTGTGCTAGCGAGCCCAATACTGCTAAGACACAATCCCAACCTTGGATAGCTGTTTTTCTGTGACTCCTTGGGCCTGTCTCGGGACAGTCTTGTACATCTGTACCAAGTTTCTCAGCAGCAGCCATGGCTGGAAATGATCATGCCCAGCTATGTTGTCCTTTATCTACAGCATCTTTGCTGGGGGAGAGAGAGAGAGAGAGAGAGAGAGAGAGAGAGAGAGAGACAGAGAGACAGAGAGACAGAGAGACAGAGAGACAGAGACAGAGACAGAGACAGAGAGAGAGAGAGAATGAGTTTCAGGGATACCTACACCCATCTCTGTGGTGCCTCATCCTCTCAGTGGTGAGTCCATCCTGGATCCCCACCCAAAGGAAGGTGGGTAGGGAGGGTATGTAAGGTCACATCGAGTGGAATGATCTGAATTCTATCCTGCAACTGAAGCCTGGAGAGATAATGAAGAGAAGGAGAGGTTTAGAGGAACATCAAAGGAAGCCCCTTATCTTTGGCTACAAGTACCAGAGAAAAGACTGAATGCATCCTTTTCGGTAGTAAGATAACAGGTAAGATAACATTTATTTTATTTTATTTTTTGTGAGTCCTAGGTCTCGGATTCAGGGCCCGGGTGTCATCCCTGAGCTTCTTTTTCTCAAGGCTAAGGCTCTACCATTTGAGCCACACCACCACATCTGGCTTTTTTGTGTATGGGGAAAGGTTGTTTATGGGAGATAAGAATCTCACAGACTCTCCTGCCTGGGCTGGTTCTGAGTCACAACCCTCAGACCTCTGCCTCCCAAATAACCATGATGACAGGCAGGAGCCACCAGCACCTGACTGCCACCTTCCATTTATAATCTCCTAGGGCCAGTTCTGGGCTACCCACACTGCACCTCCTTGTGGTGAGTGGGAAGCCGACATGGGTGGGTTTTATACATCAACAGCCTGTGAGCATTGTTCCGGATCAGTCTGATGGCAGCTTCCTCCTTATTGACAGCAATGACTTGGCTCTGTCACAAGAACAAATGTTCCCCAAGAGGTATCAGGCCTAGGGTCTTTCCTCTACATACTGCCCATCCACCCCGAAACAACACACTCCAGCAAAGCAAAGTAGAAATAGAGTGGATTCATTTTCTTATAACCAGGGTCTGGCGAGATAAGTGGTGGTGAGGATCAGAGGCCCAGGATCGTGCTGGGTGGGAAGACAACGTGACACCTCCTTATATCCACTTTCCTTTAACTGTCTTAGCAGAAGGTAGTGGGGAAGGACTCGCGGGAGGGACAGACGATGAATATCCGACACAGTCTAACCCAGGCACAGAGGGGCTTACCTCAGGGAGCTAGTTCAATAGGCTGAGCGCGACAGCTCCTGACCCACAGTCCACCTCCAGAATGGGAGGGCCACCTTGACTCCCAGCCACATGGGAACCCTGGGCCACCTCCTCCAGCACCCATTCAACCAGTTCCTGTGTGAGAGAGATAGGTAGGGAGAGAGACAGAGACAGAGAGAGACAGAGAATGTGAGAGAGAGAGAGAGAAAGAAAGAAAGAAAGAAAGAAAGAAAGAAAGAAAGAAAGAAAGAAAGAAAGAAAGAAAGAAAGAAAGAAAGAAAGGAAGGAAGGAAGGAAGGAAGGAAGGAAGGAAGGAAGGAAGGAAGGAAGGAAGGAAGGAAGAAAGGAAGGAAGGAAGGAAGAAAGAAAGGAAGGAAGGAAGAAAGAAAGAAAGAAAATCTGAATTACACTTTAGCCGGGTGTCGGTGGCACAGGACTATAATGCTAACTACACAGGAGGCTGAGATATGAGGATCATGGTTCATAGCCAGCCCAAGCTGGTTCTCCAAAGAACCACCAGAAAATTGGATGTGATGCTGTGGCTCAAGTGGTAGAGGGCTAGCCTTGATCTGAGGAGCTCGGGGACAGTGCCCAGGTCCAGAGTTCAAGCCTCACAACTGACAAGAAGTGGACTTGCCACCACAAGAAGGGGACTGAATAACATTCACTGTCCTAGGGAACATGGCAAATAAGTCAGGCTGAGCTTGCTATCAGCTGGGGATCATGAGTAGGTCACCTAGCATCTCCATGCCTCGTTTTCCCCAGCTACAAAACTGAGCACAGTGAAAGATCCTTTTCCTCATGGGGATAGGGTAAGGATGAAAGAGAGCCATGTTTTGTTTCATAATCCCGTACCTGTTGCACGATAAATAACAGGCCCCATCTGAGCGCTTTCTGGGTATCTTCCTGTCATATGCTCATAGAATTTCCAAGAACCATATCTGACAGCCTCTCCCTCTATGCCTGGCTCTGCCCCAGAGATCCCCCTGTATTGATTCCTTGTTTCCTCACAACTGTCGCGGGAGGAGACTGAGGACCAATGGTCGAGGCCCAACGCAGAGCTTCACCTTAGGTCAGGAATCGGCTGCCATGGACTAAGAGTTTGGGACAATCCATCTAAACCAATGACTGAGCATGGCACTACATGTCTAGCATTCCAACTAAAGAAGACCAGGCTTGCTGGTGCATGCTTGTCACAGATAGGAGGCCTGTGATCCAGCCCAGCCTGAGCATATATTATCTATTTCGGAGATGCCCAAGACAGAAAGGCTTAGCTCACATGGTAGAAGACCTGATTGGCAAGCCTAAGGCTTTGAGTACAAAACCTAATATACCAAAAAGAATCAGAGGTTTTGTGCCAGAGGCTCAAGCATGTAATTCTAGCTACTCAGGATACTGAAATCTGAAGATCACAGGTCAAGATTTAAAATAGGGTTGGCCTCACACATGAGACGTCATTATGAGAAGAACCGGTCTCTGACCCATACCAGTGCACTCCATACTAACAGGGCTCACATCCTTACTAAGGGCTGGCTATGCTGTCTGTCCCCCTGGGGAGTCACCCCCTGCGAGCCCCACCCCAAGGTCCTCCTGAACTCTCTCTGCCACCAACCAGGCCTAAGGGAGTAGACATCTCCAGGGCACACAGATCCTTTGGTCTTATAATTTAATGGTGCTGAGTCCCCTTCAAGTGTTCCACCATTCCAGGCCCCTAAACCTCTGCCAAAAAACCCATGCATCCCCCCAAAATAGCAGTTATAAGTTACCAAAGGGTCCAGTGCTCCGTGTTACAACCCACTTCTACACACAGACACACACACACATACACACAAAGCCAGCACGGGTGGCTCATGTCTGTCATCCTAGCTACACAGGAGGCTGACATCTGAGGATCACGATTCAAAGCCTGTCTATGCAGGAAGGTCTGTGAGGCTCCTATCTACAGTGAACCACCAAATAGCCAGAGGTGGAGCTGTGGCTCAAGTGTCAGAGCACTAGCTTTGAGCACAATAGCTCAGGAACAGCACCTAGGCCCTGAGTTCAAGGCCCAGTTCTTCTACCTCCAAACACACACAAACACAGTCACACACACAGACACACACAGACACAGACACACACACACACACACACACACACACACACACACACACACACACACCCAGATGGACAGCCCAAGGCTTCAGCAGTCTCTGAGAAGAGAACCATGAACTCCCTCCATTAAGATCACATCCCACCCCCGAGAAGATGGCACTCCCGACTTCAGATCCACTGTAGACAAAACATTGAGCTTCTCACATACCTGGAATGTCTCATAGCCCAGCATGGCATTTCCTACTGTACACACTGCTATGTGGAAAACTTAGTCACTTTTTTTTGTTGTTGTTGGTCATGGGGTTTGAACTCTGGGCCAGGGCACTGTCCTTCAGTTCTTCAGCTGAAGGTGAGCACTCTCCCACTTGAGCCACAGCGCCTCTTCCTATTCTCTGGTGGTCCACCGGACATCAAGTCTCACAGAACTTTTCTGCCCAAGCTGGCTTTAAACCGTGATCCTCAGTTCTCAGTTCCTGAACAACTAGGATGACACCCATGAGTTACTGGCAGCCGGCCAAAGATACTTTTCCATGCCGTTCATCCTATCTCCTCAGGAGACTGAGATCTGAGGACTGCATTTGGATGCATCCTTCTCAGCAAAGTACATGAGAACTCTTTATCTCCAATTAAACACCCAAAAAAGTTGGAAGTGGAGCTGTGGCTCAAATGGTAGAGTGCTAGCTTTAAGCATCAAAGACAAGGGATAGGACACAGTATCTAGTTTCAAGCTTTTTCTAGCAAAGACCCACCCAAGAAAAGGAAGCAGATGGGCACACTGGAGCTCAAAGCTCACACATAATACTCAAGACTCCCAGAACAGACCCAATCCTGGTCTGATTCTCTAGATTCTATCTCTTACATCATGGCAATCTTAGATGGAACAGACCATGCACCAAGTTAGGACATTCAAGTACAATCTCATACTGAGGATTCCTGACCTTATAAGAGACTCAGGATCTCTCACTGTCCTGCATTGACACTGGGCAGTGAGGTGAGGTCTAGTTATCCAACCACAGGATGTGGCAACAAAAGGATTTCACAGCCAAGGGAAGCAGACAGGAGGGCTCTATGTCCCTCTCTCTCAGGAAGGAGAAAAGGCCTGATCCATCCCAGTAATGTTCCTGGGTTGTGAGTATACTCAAAAACAACACTGCTCAGAGCGCAGGGCCTCTGGTTTTCCCACCATCCTCTACCCAAGCCTGCACCACCTTCAGCTGGCCCTCTCTGAATCCCAGATCTGCCATCTAGACTAAAGGCTGAGCCAGAAGAGAAATCTACCTCTGCCTCTGAGAATGGCAGTCAAGAGGTCCTAGTGCCCCCTAGAGGAAGTCTCCGGGCTACATGGGTCCCTACTCCCATCCTCATTCCCTGTCTGTTCTGTGCCAGTGGCACACTTACCTCTGTCTCTGGTGGAGGAATGAACACCGGGGGTGTTGTAAAGCCTAAATCGGAAATCCTTACCCAAAAGACCACCAGAGAGTATCACCAATGTAAAAGCAAAGGAGTCTTTATTGGAAGCTTGAGCTTGGTCCCCCCAGTGTCCATGGCAGCAGCCCATGATGTTGAGAGGCCCCGAGCCCATAGTTACAACACTTTTCATACAATTTTTCGGGAAGGTAGGGCTTTGTGTACATCATAATTTCTTGTAAAAAATCACTACAAACCCCAGGAAAATCACCAAATAACTCTATAGTATGATTGGCACGCTAAAAAGTGGGAAAGGACCAGAAACAAGTTGTTGGTTAGATCAAGGGGGCCGACGTTCTTTAAACTGGTTGGCATGCACCACAGGAGAGTCTCAAGAGGATACATGCTAAACTGCAGAGTTCCATTTTCAAACAAACACCACCTGTGGCCTGACTGCAGGGTCACCAAGCACTCCAGCACCTGCCTGCCTGCGGTTTTCCCAAGATTGTTTATGTTCCTAGTCCCCTGGGAATTGCTTCTTATGTTCATTCCCAGGTCGGGTTCATTGTCAGCTGCATAACTCATACCTCAGAAGATGCTCACTAGCTCAAGATGGAGTCACCCAGGCCTCAGTCTTCTCAGTATCATCTTCAGATTGAGCCCGGGAATGTCCAAGTCCCCAAGGATGTACTGCACAGGCATCCTGTGGCAGATGACAGCCAGGTGGTCAGTGGTGAACCCAAGGTGCAAGGACTTTTAATAGCCATGTGGCTGGGTCGAAGGCTCTATCACTGACGGTTGAGGTTGTCAGGCGAGGTCATGGCTCCAATGTCCTGACACACCTGACCTGGGATCGTCATCCCTCTTCATCCTCCTTGCTCCACCTCCCCCGCCTTGACACTCCCTCACCCCAAAACCTCCCTAGATCTTGGACCAGAAAATAAACTTGTTGGGGCTGGGGATGTTTGAAACCTGGTGACACACCCTGAGCCCTACGGTCTACCTGAGGCTGCTTCCCTTTGCAGTCGGTGACCACAAAGCTCCTGGATGTCATAAAGTAGCTGAGGGGTCATTGGCTTGGCCCTACATACTGTCTTTAAGCTCTGAAACTGTCCCCACAGAGATTGTGAATGGTTGGCTGCCTTGATGCAGGGACTCCAAACCAAGGCTCACATTCTCCCTTCTTCCCTTTCTTTCTTCTTTTTCTCCCACCATCCTCCTCTCTCTTTCCTTCCTTTCTCTGACTCCTGGGCCTTGAACTCAGAGCCTGGGTGCTGCCCCTGAGTCTTTGTACTCAAGGCCAATGGACTAAGGCTT
The DNA here is from genome assembly GCF_019054845.1 of Dipodomys spectabilis. NCBI lineage: Eukaryota > Metazoa > Chordata > Mammalia > Rodentia > Heteromyidae > Dipodomys > Dipodomys spectabilis. The sequence goes on from NW_024871216.1 coordinate 305,509, forward strand.
GACCCACACATCCACTTCTGGCATTTTCTTTTTGGTAGTTAATTGGAGATAAAGTCTTACAGGCTTTCCTGCCCAGAACTTAAGCCTCGATCTTCCCATCTCAGCCTCCTAAGTAGCTAGGATGACAGGCATGAAGCTCAGGCATCCAGCTCAAACAAAGGTTTCTTTATGTGTTGTGGAACCAGCACTGGAAATTTTCATCATCTATAACCACCCCACCCCCCCAGAGCCTGGCGCACACTCTAACTCTGTGTTGGATAAGTAAATAAGCATCTGTCTACGACAATACTACAGAAATGTCCCATCTGATTCTGGTAAGCATCTTGGGTGGGCAAAATATGATGTAGCTCTCCCACAGTTCTCCCTACTCCCTCTTCCTGTCCTTCTCGTGCAAAGCATTTAACTCTTTTGGCTCTGAAGACGTGACCCACGATGTACTCGCTGGATTCTGGGGCCTCTGGGATGCCTAGCTTCTCAAAGATCTCTGTCCAGCTGCTGACCAGCTTTGTGGCACTCAATTCCCCACTCAGGTGTGAACAAGGTTCCCGTGAGCTAAACGCCTGGCTCAAGGGGCATACTCTCCACCACCTGGGGCCAGACAGGATGGTCTACCATATCCGGCCCCCAAGTTTCATGTTGCAGAGAAAGGATCCTTGAGACATCCCAGGTCTCTGAATCTCCCAGAGTCCAGTACAGGTGCTAGGAATCATCTCTGCTCACAGCTGGCAGGCTGGGGATGGCGAGGTCACAATCTCTGCTCCCCACAACATCCTAGACTGTGGTGTCCACCCTAGAGAGTGCCGGAGCTAATCAGTAACTGCTGGAGAAAGGCAGTCAGGGCACGATGTTCATAGCAGGAGACCATCTGGCTAGGGAACTCTACCTGTGCTGCTTTGAACATCATTGTTTGGCAGCTGAAATGGTCCGTCTAATTTGACCCATAATCCCAGGTGTTAGTGGAAATTGCCAAATTCAAGAAAAAACTTTGGAAAAGATGACATTTCACTTGTCCCAATCAAACTTAAAGGGTTCTAAAGTCAGTGGACCCTTTTCCTTCCAGACAGCCTACAGCAGGTTACAGAAACTGGCAATCAGAGAGCCCTAGGTAACTGCCATGTCCTGATACTGAGCAGGCTCCAGCAGAGAGAACACACTTGCCTACCACTGCTCAGCTGGAAATGGCTCAGGCAGGACACAGACTGGAGTCTGCAGGACTCCAGGGAGGACTGCACAACAGTGCACTGACCCAGAAGGGAATCCACACCACCAGTGGAGGCCTGGAGCCCCCTGCCCAGATGCCCACAGACACCATCAATGCCCTGGGTACGGTTCCCCTCTCATCCTTTGTCGTGGTGAGCCATCTGCCATATCACACCATTCACCACTTCCCAGGCCCTCCTAGCTTCACAGCCCCTGCTCTCCTCCCCCACATCTCATTCCCTAATTATGTTTGGCAGACACATTCCCAAGCCTTGAATTAGCTCCAACTATACACACGAGAGCAGAGTGTCTGGATGGAAGAGTGCAGCTGTGGTCACACTCATGAGCCTTCTGGCTGAAGACAGAAGGACAGGTGTCCACTCTGGTCTGCGTTTCCCACAGGTCTCCTAGTGGAGACCTACACAGGCCCAGCAGCTACAGTTGGCTACAGGAAAGGGGAAAAGGGAGGTGGAAAGAAGTGGAAAGGAAATCTACTGAAACCTTCTCCAAAATGATGAAGGAGAAAACAGAATTTGTGGCTGGGCTTGTACTGGGCATTCATGATAAAAGAACAACAAATACACACATACACACAAATAAAATGCTTTTGCTCTTTTTAGATATGGTGACTTAAATATATTTTCATTGTTCTCATCTCCTTACTCTCCCAACACACACACACACACACACACACACACACACACACACACACACACACACACACACACAAATCCAAACCGGTGACAGAAGACTAATCCATGCAGCACTTGCAATTTACCACCTGATCATTCACCTGAGCACATTCAGTCTGTACAAGGAGAAAGATGATCTCTCTCTCTCTCTCTCTCTCTCTCTCTCTCTCTCTTTCTCACACACACAGACTCAGAGCATTGTCTCTCCCGAGTTAGTTGGTTCCTCATATGGGAAATGTACAAGCTCTAGCATGGGGGTCCCTGGTCAGAACCAGGGGATCCCACCAAGGGGAACATTGCTCTAAAAACACAGAACCACCCTGCCTCTCCCTTTCTCCAGAGACAGACCCTTCCCATTGAGAACAACCAGCATTGAGTCCCCATTCCTTAAAACCCTATGCTAAGACTCTGGATGAAGGCATGCTGAGACTGATGGCTCCTCAGAACCAGGAGAGAAAACAAAGAAGGGGTCATGGCGCCTCCAGAGGGGTGTCTGACCTGGGGTGGGGGCATTGTTGGGGAATTTGATGGGTTCCTAAGGGCTATATACATGGATGGACCTCCCTATTTCCAGACTAGATGCTTCTGGGTGACTTGGTGGATTCTTGAGGAGGACGAGGAGACCAGATGAACCAGGAGCACTAGCAGAGCTGGCAGAGCTGGGAAATGTGATCACCCTGGGAAAACTGTTAACACCTGAGGTGGGGGGGGCAGGACAGGTGTATGTGTGTTGGAGGAACACGCCTCCCAAATATTCACCTCCTATCTGACCCCCAGTGCCCTCACCTCCCTTCTGGGCTCTTCTGGAACCTCCTCAGATGAAGATGTGACTGAGCACAGAAGACAGACAAGGGCTCCCACAGCAATAAGGGGGCTTATCATCTGCATCCAACACCCTCCACCCCCAGAAAAAAAGGAAAAGCCCCGAGAGGTGCTGCTAACCACCTCTGACTTAAGCCATCAGGTTCCCACCAGGGAGAAGAAGGGTGCACACTGCTCCAGGCCAGGGGCTCTGTGGTGTCTCCTCCTCACCCATTTCTTCATCTCCCCTTTTCCTGGGGACACTGGCCGCTAGGGATGGGGGTGGGATCCCAAGGTCGACACCCCACCCCAGCAACAAGGTCTCATTTGTGGCAGTGCCAGGGTGGACTGTGGGACACGAGGCAGGTGCGGGTGGAACAGGAGAGGGGAGGCAGGAGACGCAGGTCTGGATCCACTGGGGGGGGGGGTGACAGGGAGTCATGAGGTACAGGGGTCACGGGGTGTGGCCCCAAGGGGCAGCCACTTATGTATGCTACTGGGGAGAAGCTGTAGGTGGCGGCATCTGGTGCTTGAGGGCCCTGGAGTCTGAGGTCGGGGCTGCAAGCAGGCTAGGGCCGGGCCATTTCTGCCAGGCAACTGAGAGAGGCACCAAGGATCCGAGCTGGCAGCACCATGTGTGAAATGCGGCACTGCTGGGAGGAGGCGGGGGCGTGTGAGGGTGCCTGGCAAGGCTGTGAGCTTCCTCTGCTCCTCCTGCTCAGATGCTGCTGCTGCCTGTTCCTCAGCAGACTCTGCTACCACCTCAGCGGCCTCCTCCCCAGGAGACAGTACTTCCACCACCGCCACAGCTTAAGCAGCCACCATCTCCATTGCTGCTCCTCAGCCACTACCACCTTGCTCCCCCCCGCCAGGATCTCAGACTCAGGGGCGCCATGGTCGCTTCTTCTCTATGGGGCTGCTCGGCAATGTTCCTGTCGTGCTGGCTCCACGTGCTGTCTGCTCCTGGCCAGGATCTGCACTATGATCCAAGTGGCCACCAGCTGCTGAAGCCACTTCCCCTCCTGCATGTGATTGCTCTTCTCTCTGACTTCACTCTCTGCCCTCCACTCCTCTCCTCGGCTGCCCCACCCCCGCCCGTGCATTTGCGCCCACCCCCTCGGGTCCCTGGCCTTGGCTGCCACTGCACTGTGCCCCTGGGACCCCTTCCCCTGGGTTCTCCCCCTCACCCCTGACTGCAATCGCAGCTCTGACTGGGCTCTGAACCTTCCAGGCCAAGGAAGCTTCCTGGCCATGGCAATTGCAGCCTCAGCATAGCACTCCCCACCAACCCCAGTACCTGCCTGGGGGGAACTAATCTCCCCTCAGCCCCATGGCTTGAGGAGACTCTCTTCCATGCCTGCCCACTCTACACACCAAGCAGGTGCATGGTGACCCTCGTGTGTGTATATGTGTTTGTGATTGTGTTTGTGTGTGTGTGATTGTTGGGGATAACTAACACTCAAGAACTCAGAACATCGCAACCTTTGGAATGACTCAGTACACAGCACAATTCCAAAAACAGCACAAAGCACCCTGTGTAAAGGATTCAGCACACAGTTAACTTTGAAGGACTCAGCAGATAGTATCCTTTGTAGAGTACTCAGCACACAGCACTTTTTGAAGGAGGGAGACCATAGCCCACAGTGTAAAGGACTCAGTGCATGACATGTTTTGAAAAACTAAGCATGTAGCACTCTTTCCCAGGTACTCATTACATAGCACCCTGGGTTAAGACTCCAAACACAGCACCCTCTAAGGGCTGAGTACGTAGAACACTATGTAAAACACTCAGTGCACAGCACCCTTTGAAAAACTCATCACATAGCACAATTTTTAAGGACTCAGCACAATCAAATTGTGGAAGGTCTTAGCACACAGCACCATTTGATGGACAGTACAGAACACCCTGTGTAAAGGACTCAGCACACAGCACTCAAAAAACTCACCTCATCCCTCTCTTCCCAATGGTGCTGCTATGTGCTGAATGGAATGAATTAGCACACCACACTGTTTGAAGGACTCAGCATACAGTACATTGTGTAATGGACTCTGCACACAGTACCTTTGGAAAAACCAGAACAGCCCAACCCTCTTAGGGACTCAGCACATAGCACCTTTTGTGATGATTCAGCAAACAACACCTTTTTGAGGACTCAGCACAAAACCCCCATGGGGGAAGGACCCAGCAAACAGCACCCTGTGAAGGAATCAGCACATAGCTGTAATGTCACAAGTTCAGCTGTCATTAGAATTAGTGTGCTTTCTTCAGTATCACCATTCTTCAGAAATACTTCATAAATCCTACTAGTTCACATTTAGCTAACCTGTATTTTATGGAGGAGGGTCAGCTGGGGGTCTTGAAGTCAAAGTTTGGGAGCCTTGTCTCTGAGCTATTTGGTTCAATGCTAAAGCTCTACCATTTTTAGACACAGCTCCAATTTTGATTTTTTGGGGGGTGGGGGATGTTCTTTGACAGGCCTTACAGTGATCAGAAAGGCTAAGTAGGGGTGTCCGTGGGCAAAGGCTCTTAGCTTGGCCTGGAGCTGACATCTCCCTTCCTTGTGCCCCTCGGAGCCGGGTCTCCTGGAGCTCTCTTGGCCTAGGGTGGAACAGACCTGCTCTGGCATCAGCACTCATGGTGATCAAAAATCAGCTTGGACCTGGTCACTTTCCCAAATTGAACTGTAGAGGACTATGGCGGGAGTGGGGGGGCGATGTCCCGTGTCTGGCCACCAGGGAGCAGGAGTCTCCCACCATAGGGATTGTACCTGTGTTGTGTTTACTCTTGCTTCCCTGGGGCCCCCATCATGCCTCAAAGCCACCCTGGACAGGAAAGTCCTTGAGGCTCTTACCTACATTTAACCATAGAAAAGCAAGTGGGGCTGTGACTCAAGTGGCAGAGCACTAGGCTTGACCAAGAAAACTCAGGGGTAGAGCTTAGGCCCAGAGTTCACACACACACACACACACACACACACACACACACACACACACACACCACATGCATGCAAAATCAAGGATTTCTACACTGCAATCTTTGGGTATTCTCTACCTTTTCCCCACTAAGCCTGGTGGTTGTTGGCCTAAGAGTTTGATGCATACAACACCACCTGGCATCTTTGATTTTAGGGAACAGAATGGATAGAAAGTCAGACTTCCCCCATCCCAGCTCCTTGGTTGTGTCAAGGTTTTTCCAGGCCCTTTGGGGCTCCTTTTACAGACACGCCAAGAAGCCTTGAAATGGTATCACATGCTGGACACTGGTAGCTCACTCCTGTCATCCGAGCTACTCAGGAAGCTGAGATATGTAGCATTATGGTTTCAAGCCAGCATGGGCAGGAAAGTGTGTGAGACTCTTATCCTCGCTGAACCTTCAGAAAACAAGAAGTGGCCCTGTGGCTCGTGATGAGTGCCAGCCTCGAGAAAAAGAGCTCAGGGACAATTCTCACAGCCAACAACAAGGAGAGGTATTGCATGTTGGCTTTGGGATTAGCATGGGCCAAATATAATTGGAATTTTCAAGTGCCCCAAGAAAAAGCAGTACCTCCTTTAGTCCCATACTCCTCCATCTCATCTCACCCCCTGACCTTGGCCATGCTTTGGGTCAGCTTGGTCCTGGCTGGACAGGAGTACTTCAAGGAGGAAGATCCCAGAACAATCTCCCCGCCTCCTTCTGCCCTGCTCACCCTGCTGTTTCTGCTCTTTGCCGTAGACCTTCTTCCTGGAATCCATCTGTGAGGTCATCACCACCAACATATTGGTGAGTGGTGGTGGTCCATGCTAACACAGGCAGTCAGAGGTGGAAGTGGGTCTGGGACTAAGACCTTCCACCCTAAGTATGGGCTGAGGCCAGGACTGACCTTTATTTCATCCTGAGCCTTGCAGGGGTGGGGAGTCAGTGTAGACTACACATAGAGTCAGGTAAGATCGGAATCTGGAGAACCATTTGTTTGGGGAAAGATGTGGGGCTCAGGGGGACACTGTTGTTGGTACTCCTCTCTCAGGACTCCCCTCTCCCTCTCTCATCCCTCAATGGTAGAAGAGAAACTTCAACTAAGAGTGTAGGAAGCGAGGGCGGAGGAATATTTCTGTGTGAACCAGACTTGTGCTTCATAGTCATCCTAGCCCTACTTCCTATTTATCTGAGGAATGGCCATATGGGTTTGGGAGGACAGGGTATCATCCTAGCTGAGAATGTGTCTTAGCTGTAGAGTGTGTGCCTAGCATGCCTGAAGCCCTGGGTTTGGTTCCACACAGAAAAAGCCAGAAGGAGAGGTGACGCTCAACTGGTAGAGCAACAGCCTTGATCAAAAAGAGCTCAGGGACAGTGGCCAGGCACTGAGTTCAAGCCCCAGGACTGGAAGAACAAATCTTTGTTGGAAGCTTTTTACCCTTTGAAAACAAATTATTCTTTGTGATAACCACAATATGGGCCTCTTCCCTGGCCACCAATGGTCCATTAGATGTCCCTTGAATTTGGGCCACCTCCTGGCTGCCTCTGCCCTACCCGACCCGCAGTTTACCCTTCCCATGACCCAGCAGATTGAGGCCTGAGAGAAGGCAAACTGGCAACCTACTTCTGGTGACTGCTGAGGATTTTGAGAGTCATTATGTCACATAGAGAGTTATCATCCTCATGAGTCTACAGAAGAAAAGGAGGGAGTGCTCCTTGCCCAAGCCCTCCAGTAGCCTACAGCTGTAGGCTGCTCTGGTTGTGGGGCATCTGCCGCAAGACGTGCTCCGTGGGGGAGTCCTCTATGTGGTCGGGAACCCCGACCTCTCCTTTGGCAGTTTCCAAGCTGTCTTGAAGTTGCAATTCTTCAAAACCTTTCTGCTCCAGCCTCATTTCACCCACTCCGGAGCGTGAGGCGTCTGAAGGAGCGTGGTGGCAGGGGGCTCAGCCTGTGTTGCCTGCATTCTGGAGCATTCTGTCAGCCCCTTCCCCTGCGAGGACCAACAGCAGCTCTTACAGCTCTCTCTTCTTTCTCCATCTTCTGGGAGAGCTGGCACACATGCTTGGCTTTCTCTAAACACAGCTCACGCAGGACGAACAGCTGCTCTTTACACGCCACTAGGGACTCCTCTATGGTGCAAATGTCTGCCGACAGCTAGCTGCATCGATGGTGGAGTTAATCTGCTGGACTATGGAAGTCCACCTCATCATGCAGGTCATGGACGAAGCAGATTTTCTTCTCGGATGCCCACGTGTCCCACTTCCCATCCTCATGTCTGCTGTGGTAGCAGCTCATGGGGCGGGGTGTTTGTGGCTCCAGCTCTACCTTGCACTGAGCTGCTGTGTTGGGAGGGTGCCTGCGATAGGGCTGCCTCTCCTGCAGGAGTTTCCCCCTGTGGAACTCAGCCTCTGAGAGTGCTCGTAGAGCCATGTCACTCTAGGTCTGGGGCATGTCTCCGTCTTCTGCGATGGTCACGTTGGGAGAAGTCACCTCCTCACCTTTTGCTTCTCCAGGGCTCACAGCTTCCCCTCCCCAAGAAAAGCCAGGAAGCTCAGCAGGGCCTGCAGCCTCTCCTCCTGTAGTCTGGTCACTTCCAGGCACTTAAAAGTGTCCTGCCACTTTGGGGGCACCACCTGGTCCACCCTGTTGGTTGGGCCATGCACTTGCTTCAGCTGCTCCAGCAGCTGGGTCTGCCTTTGCAGGATCTATTGTAGGGCCTCCTCAGAGTTCAGCCACTCATTGGAGGCAATGTGCTGCTCACAGGTGGCTCTGAGCTCCTGCAGATGGGCCTGGGACTGCTCCTGCCACTCTTGCAGCTCCCAAGATGCTTGGCTCTCTCTCTCCCTCAGCCACCTCTTTACATTTGTCTATCTTATCCTCTGAGTGGACTAGCTGTTCCCACAGATGTTTCTTCACCTGCTGCTCTGAGTCCAGGATGCTGATGAGCTCCTCCTTCTCACCACTTACCCTGTGGAGAGCATCCCACAACAGAGCCAGCTGTTCCTCTTGCTATGGGTTGCACACACATGTGCATCTTGGGGTCTCGGGGATCTCCTGCCAATCCTTGGACTTCTCCTCCAGGCTCTATAATTGCTCCTGCTGCTCAGCATTCTGGAGACAGAGCCGTTGGTTTTCCTTGACCTGGATGTGAAGTTGTTTCTCCAGGTTTTTCAACTCCATCTGTCTATGGTATTCCTGGGCCTGCAACTGCCGCTCAGCCTGAGATGGTTCTGCCAGCTTCCTCCTCAGTTCCCCCAGCTCATTCTCTAGGTCCAGAACCTGCCTCATCCTTTGCTCCTTCTCTTCTGTCAGTTGGTTCACCTGGTCGGTGAGCCAAGGAACCTCCTCCTTCCATGCAGACCTGTCAATGCTCAGGTCCTCTGTGAAGGAGTCTCTCTCCAGATTTGCTGAGTTCACCATCCAGCTCAGGTTGTCCAATAGTCTCTTCAGTACCCACGCCCCGCCAGCACTTGTTGGAACTTGCAGATTCTGTTCTTCCTGCTACTCTTCTGTGTCCAGAGCACTTCCAGCTTCTCCTGAAATTCTGTGTTCACTTGCTCCAGGTCATCAAAACTACTGGTCTTTTCCTCGAGCTGAAGTGTCACATCTTTCAGCAGTTTGAAGAATATTTCTATCTCCTTCTGTGCAGTAGTGACCACAGAAGCTGCCATCTCCAGCTGTGCCATGCACCGCTTTTGACCTACAGGTGGCTGGTGAGAACTCATTGCTCTATTTTTCTGCCATTGGCTGCCTGCTTGACTTGGGCCGGTGCAGATTGTAAATCGCTTTCTGCTGAAACCAACCTCTGTATGGGTGGCTTGTGGATCTCTAGCTTTGTTTTTGGTGCTTCCTGAACCTGAGCTATCTTCTCCCTCTCTTTCTCCAGTCAGTCCCTCAGGTCTGTCTTTTCCTGCTTCAGTGGTTGTACCTTGGCATAGAGCGCCTGCTTTCTTTTGTTGCAATCCAGGTGAGCATCACATGTGGCCAGCACCTCTGCAGATCCTTGGTAGTATCGGGAACATTGACACTCTGACCCTGGTGACTGTGACTGTGTCCAAAGGCAAGGGAGGCCCGCAATCAGTATCAGCTTTGGCCAGGTGCTCCCTTGAATCACGCTCTTCAGTGGTGTTTGTCTTGGGGATCCCTCCCTTTTTTGTGTTCTTTGTTTTTTTGAATGATGCAGGTCTGATGGGAGGATTCTTCTGCCGGTGTTCTGGCAGTAGTTTCTTGTCTGCAGCTCTCTCATGGAGTCTTGTTGTTTCAGACATCTGAGCACTGGGATGGGAAAGATGGGCTGGCCACATTACCAGGCTCTGGGAAATCCTCTATTCTCCCACTCACTGACTAGGTCGTCAATTTCCTATTCTACTCCAAAGTCTCCTCCTTGAGTCTCCTGCTCACCACTCAGCAACCTCTACCTTCCTCAACTGCTGGTGGTAGTGTCAACCAACTGAGGGAATCTTGGTGCTGGGCAGCATGGAATGTGGGCATGGCTACAATTCTTGTATCGCATTGGTCAGAAAGAACCATGAAAAAATGGGGGTGTGGCCAGAATTCTGTGATGCAGGCAGCATGGGCGGAGTCAAGATGACAGTGGTGCCCCCAGCCCCTTTCCCAGGGAACTCTGTCCAATTCAGTTGGGTACAAGAGGGTGACCTGCTTTAGCCGGATGGTTGCACAGATTGTTGTGTATGTCTGTTTGTTGCCAGTCCTGGACCTTGAACGCAGGATCTGGGCACATTCCATGAGCTGTTTTTGCTGAAGGCAAAAGCACTACCACTCTACCACTGGAGCCACACAGCTCTACTTCTGGCTTTGTTGACACTGATGTTGGACCTGGGTTTCAAGGACCTTCCTGCCTAGGGTGAATTTGACCATGATCTTCCTATCACAGCCTTGTAAATATCAAGGAGGACTGCTGAGAGCCACTGGTTCCTGCTGAATCATTGATCTTGCTGTTCTTGGACAGACCAGTGAGTTCCCTATCCTTGGGTTTAAGTGGTGGGAGCTGGAGTTCACAGTTTGAATCCTGGTCCTGCCACCTCCAAATGGCAGGAGAGCCTTAGAAATTCATTCCTATCTATACGAATATCAATGGAATATGATGTATGTTATGACTGAATGGGCAGTTCTTGAATGATTCTACGATAAAATTATACGCAATTTTATTATAGAAGACTGAATTTTATTCAATACTTTATGAAGCATTTAAACAATCACATTCATTAAATGGAGGCATAATGAAATACCTAAGAATTGGGCCTCACATAGTATAAAGGTGTCATTTTTTTCTGCCAGGACTGAGATTGGAACTCTTAGTCTGGGTAACTCTGTTGCACAGTGTAGAATGGGGAAGCTGGCCTCCTTGAAGTCAAGAAATTCATGTGTACACCTCAGGTCTGAAATCGATCCCCAGCACTAGAAAACATCCTATTTATGTACATTTTAAATATGTGATTTATATTTACATACATATGTTGACTCCATATTGCTTTCAGTGCAGTTATTCATTTTATGTTTTGTTTCATTTATGTAGTGACTGTTTATTTTATTGATTATTATGGCACATAGAACATTGATTACATTTATTACATAGGATATAGGTCTGCATACGTATTACACTTATACCTGACACCCAGGACATTCACAGGAAAGGAAAACATGTGTCACCATCAGCTTCTTACTCCATGATTCATTTTGTGGGAGGGCTGGCATCTGAACTCACGGCCTACAAGGCCCAATTCATAAATGGGTGAGTGTCAACACACCATCCTGTGGCAAATTGTATTGACAGGCATTTCCTAGGATCTTAACACAAGCCACAGGTTTTGAAAAAATAAGAACAGAGTGACACCCAGATGGTAGTATGCTAATAAATATATGTCTTTATAGAGTGTCAGAGATGTCTATCCATAATTCAGATATAAAGACTACATTCCTATCAATTCTTGGATATTTATTATGCCTCCATGTAATTAATGTTATTATTTTCATCCTTAATAAACTATTAAGTAAATCAGTGTCCTGAAATTATTGCATCCCTGTGAGAAATAGTATTCTTTTAATGCTTCATAAGATAATTAAATAAAATCAATCAGCTGACTGAAATCATGAAGTCTAATTTTATTCAAGTATCATTCATGAACAACCTATTCATCCGTGACATTGATAACATTCAAGCGTTATTCCTGTGAATGGGAATGCATCTCTCAGGATCTCCCACCATCCAGAAGTGGCATGACTGGGATTCGCACTGTAGGCCTATGTTGCTATACGGGAACTATGGCTTCCTCAAAAGCCCACAATTAAAAAAAAATATTTAGCTCCCTGGTTCGCAATTCGTGCCATTTTTTCTGCCAGGCCAAGGATTTGTACTCAAGGTCTGGGTAAATATGCAGCACTGTGAGGGATGGGAATCTGACCATGCTTGAAGACAAGAAAGTCAGTCCTGTTCCCTAGGCCTGAATTCAAGCCTCAGGCCTGGAAAACATACTCCTTATAACCATTTTAAAGATAGAATTTATATTTTCATACAGATATTCAGTCCATATTGTGTTTGGTGTGGTTATTCATTTTATGTCTTGTTTTATTCATTTATTTACCAATTATTTTATTGACTCGGATGACACCTCTACCATTTATTACATTGTTTACATCCTATCACATAGCATCTAGATTTGTACATATGTTCTCTATCATATCTGACACCCAAGACTTTCCCAGAAAAGGAAATCATGTGTTACACTCGGCTTCTTACTCCAAAATTAAATATTTGGCAGTGCTAAGATCTGAACTCAGGGCCTAGCAGGCCCAATTCATGAATGGATGAGTGTGAGCATGGCAGCCTCTAGCCAAGGAAGCTGGCAAGTGGTTCCCAGGTGCTGAGATCCAGCCCCAGGTTTGGCCAAAACAGTGATACATGGATAGGCAGATGGTGCTATACAAATGAATATATATTGGTAAAGAGCACCAGAGCTGTCTATCTACGATTGAATGACACCTACTACATTCCTACCAACTCTTAGGCATGTATTATACCACCATTGAAGGAATATTATTCTTTTCATGCTTAATAAACTATTAATTAGTATCAATTAGCTTCCTAGGATTATTGCATCCAATTTTAGACTAGACCGAAGCATGAACTACTCTTTCAATTGGTATTCCTATGCATAGGAACGAGTCTCTTGTGATCTCCTGCCATTGGTAGGTGTCAGGACCGGGATTTGAACCCGGGACCTATGTCTTCCCTGATACCCCACTAGCCTTCAGCAATGGGAGGTCAGGTCCACTTTGCAACCGTTTCCTTCAGACCCAGGATAGTCACTGTGCAAAGAAAAAAAAATGTAAAATCCCCAGCCCTCTGCAGCTCACCACTTTTTTTCTATGCTACTTTTTTTTTCGTCCTGCAAGCCCTGTGGGCCTAGGATCCCAGGATCGGCTATGGGTCCAGAGGCTACACTCCAGCCTTGGGCGATCGAAGCTGAGGCAGAGTTGCCACGACCTGAGTTCATGCCCCCTGTTGGCAAAATAAAGAATAAATTAAAAATTAATTATTTAACTAAATTAAAAAAGAAAGAAAGCTCCCTGATTTTGAATTTCTGCCAGTTTTGTTTCCTAGCCTAGGATTTGAACTCAGGTCTCAGTAACTCTGTAGCAGTGTGCACGAAAGTGAAGAGTTGCCACTTCTTGAATTCAAGCCTGGTGCAAAGCCAAAAATAAAAATTAAATCACTGAGCTCGGCAGGGGGAGTAGATGAGATGGGAGCGGGGGGATGGGAGGTGGAACACAAAGGAGGAGGCTACAATCCTCAATAGGAAATATAATCATTACCTTGCTCATTTAACTGTTACTTCTCTGTACAAAATTTTTACAATAAAAAATGAAAAAAAAAGTAGTGCTCAGAGAAGCAGTTTGGGGGTAAGGGAAAGAGGTTTGAATAGATTTACAAAATTCCACACTGATTTTATTTTAATGTTCAGTATGGAACTGAATAATCATAGCTGCTTCCATTAAAAAGAATTAAGTCACTGTCTTGGAAATGGTGCCAGTATTTCCTTCAGTGCTTGGATTTGATCTCACCATCCAGATAACTCTTTTGCACCTTGGGTGAAAGCAAAGCTTATTGTCCCTTGTTGGGTCTTCGTCCGTCCCACGAAAGACGGACGGGGTCCGAGGAAAGGTAAGTGCGGCGCTCGCCCGTTCCCTAGCCTCCCTCAGCCCAGGAGACAATCAGACACAGCGGGGAGCCAAATCCAGCAGGTAGAAAAACTCGTTTATTAACAGAGAGCAGCCCCTTTTAAGGACAACAAGGGTGGGTGGTATGGTAAGGGAGGAAGAGGAACCAATCACTGTCAAGGTCACACCCTATCATTCACCTGAGCCCTCACGGGCTGGTTAGGCACTGATCAGAAGATCAATTGGGGTCTGCCCACTCAACCCCTCCCAGAGCCATCTTGGCTGGCCATGTGCTCCACAGATTCCCCCTTTTTTTTTTTTTGTTTAATGGCAGACCCACCTAGCACAGTAATAAACATCAGTCCCACCACAGTTAGAAATGTCCGAAGCAGTTCAATTAATTCCTGGGCACCTGGTGTCTTTTAAGTAAGCCAGTTCCTTGTACGTGCCTTTAAGCTAGCACAGGAGTCAAGATGACCTTTGAGCTTTACTGTCAGCTCCCAACATCATCTCCCCCCGTCTTTGCTTAAAGAAGCGAACCCGCCTGTCTTAGGTTGGGTGGATCGCCTTGTCTGCCTTACCCGTCATCGGGAACTTCTTCAGAGCGAAGCTGAAGGCCCTGTCTTAGGTTGGTCAGACTGACACCCCCTCTTACCCGTCTCTGGCTGCGATTCCTCTCTGGGGGGGAAATTCATTCATTTGGAGCTTGATAACTGGCTGGCTAAGCTCATAAGAGTTTTGCAGTGCACGTATAATGCAAGGAAGGCATAGAAAAACCATCAGCAAAAGCATTCCCAGGCCAGGAAATGTCACTACTAGTCCTTTAACCTTAGTGAAGGATGGGATAGCAGTCTTTGCCACTTCAGAGTCCAGAGGTGGGGATTGTTCTAATCCAGCTATTTGCCTGTGGGGTTGGACAAAATCTAAACTGGAAGCATAACAAAAGGTGGTTGTTTAACAATTAAGTATGGATTCAATGCTGCTATACAAGCAATTAGTAAAAGAACAATTAAAGCAGGTAACATTAAAATAATTAACTCCTACAAAAATATTAAACAGTCCATAGGGTGGTGACCAAAATGAAGGTCAGGCCACCAGCTCGAAGGGACAGCTTCTCTTGTGGTGCTCCTGACGATTTCTGCATTGCCAGCATTGATCACTGCCCAGGTCACCCGTTGAGGTTGATGCAGGTTCCGTAGGGCCGTTCACAGGATTCGGAGAGTCAGGACAGCCAACAGCTGGAGTATTACCATCTGCAATTGTTAGAGAACACAAGAGCTTCTCAAGGGCTGGTTGCCCTTGGGGATGGTTAATAATTGTCTTTCTGGCTTTTGTCTTTAAAACACAAGCCTCGGCCATGCTTTTTGTTGTTGTTGTTGGTTAGCTTATTCTTGGGCATCCTCCTGTATAGAGGAAATGGGTAAAAACTTAAGGTTCCTGGCAGGGATCCAAATGGGAGCAGACTCCCCTATGGGGAAAACGCATCCAAATCCCCTGCCCATAGTAACTAGGGGGTCAGGTCCTCTCCATTGTTGTGTCAGGGGTGCTTCCACCTGACTTTCACTTGGGGCTTAGGGTTTAGTTGTCCCCAGTGCTTCTGAAATCTGGATTCAGTTGCCCCTTTTGAAAAATTTAAAAACAAAGCTATCTGTAACTGTATATGGGGGCTAACTCCCCCTTTTTTGTTTTATAGGCTACCAGAATACAAATTAAAGGGTTTTTGAATGTCCTGAAGAGCCATAATTACGGCCAGCATTTCCTTATATTGTAATTGTAGGGACAGAAACCCATGGCAACAGCCAATTGATTTCCCCTAAAAGACTCTGAAGTTGGGTTAAGGTTAGAGAGGCTGGAATATCCAGCAAAGGCTTAAGGGGGCTGGCCTGAGTCAAGGTAAGGTGGGTCCCGAGCACCTTAAAAGGAGCTACCTTTTGAATTTTATTAAGGGCTATGGTAAAACCCCCCTTTTTTAGTATGTCGAGGACCTGGGCCAGAAGGCCCTCCAGGCAGCTTGGGTCTCGGTGCCCCAGAATTATATCATCCATGTAGGCATAGGCAAGGGAGGTATCTGAACCCAGCACAGGCCCTAAAAGTGTGGCCAAGTATTGTTGGGAGAAGGCAGGGCTATTGGCCATACCCTGTGGCAGTACAGTCCATTCAAACCTCCGATCAGGCTGGGAGAAATTAAGAGAAGGTATAGAGAAAGCAAACTTCTCGCAGTCATCTGGATGCAGAGGGATAGAAAAAAAACAATCTTTAATGTCAATCACAACCAAAGTATATTCTGAAGGTATAGCAGGAGTCCAGGGCATGCCTCTTAGGGGCGTTCCTACTAGCTTTCATTTACCTTCCGTAGATCTTGGAGCATCTGCCAAGCCCCAGAGGCTTTTTGAATAACAAATCCAAGGACTTATACAAGGGCGGATATGCCCGAGGCTTATCTGTTCCTCCACCAGAAGGTGGAGGGCTTCAAGTTTAGGTTTGGTCAATGGCCACTGCTCCACCCAGATTGGGCTTAGGGCGGAGTCCGTCCACCAGGGGGACGGTCCAATGGGCCTGGGTCACCCTGCCACGAGGCTGCCTGGGCCTCACAGCAGGGGGGGTTCCTCCTTGCGTTAAAGGGGCTAGAGGATGCCCCTCCCCAAGTTTAAAGACTTCCCATCTAAATCAAATTTGTATCCCTCCCTGCCCCTGGGGTAGGGTATAGGGGGCGGTTTGCCCACGGGCCAGTTGGCAGGGGATTGTTGTAAACAATCCCTCTTAAAGTGCCCTTCCTGCCCCCATTTAAAACAAGTCCCTCTCCCCGATGGCCTTGGGGTTCCTTGGCCCTGGGCTGCCAGCGCCTGAGTAATGGCCTCAGTCATTGTAGATGCCTGAGCCTGTAAAGCTAAAGCTAGTGATTGGGACTGGTGCTGTTGCGTTCCCACATCCTGTGAAGCCACCACCCATCTGCTCAGGGAACTCTCTCTCAATCCCGTGCAGGCCATGCGGTGGTCTGCATTCCCTTCCCAGACCAGCAGCTTTACAAACTGATCTCGGAGGTTCCCTGTCGGCAGCTTGAGGTGAACACTCTGTTGGACTCGGTCTATGAAATCAGGTCGAGGCTCACCCAGTTTTTGTCTCACTTCTGCCATGGAGGACTCAGTAGGCCCATCATCTAGTTTGTACCACACGGCAAGTCCTGCCTGCCTCACCTGGTCACGGTACGGGCCAGGTATTGCGGCCTGTTGGATGCCGGTGGAGTACCCTTCCCCCTTCCCTGCTAGCATGGCATAAGTAATAGGTTTTGCTGGTTGAGCCTGCCGGTTACTCTCCGCTTGCACTCTGCATTCCTCCTTAAAGAAAGCACACCATTTAATAAACTGAGAACTAGTGGTCTGGGCCCAGGGAGAGTTTGGGCCATCCTCCGCCACCGCCTTGCGGAGCTCTTTAAGATCCTTAGCTTCCCATGGATACCATTCCAAGGGCCTGTTAGCCCCTGATGCCACATTGACCGGATACGCTTGGGGAAGCGAATCCTGTGGCCGAGAGTCTGGGCTCTTGGGTGGCCCTTCCTTTCCAGAGCTCTTGGGTGGCCCTTCCTTTCCAGAGGAGGTCTCCGAGTAGGTTACTTCCTCAGCCCTTGGTCCCTCCATGTGGTAGGGGTCTGGGCTTTGCAAGTCCCTCTCGCAGGTCTCGTAGGGCGCCGTACCTCCCGTCCAATCAGGGGAATAGGGAGGGGGCCTAGGACCGTCCGGGGCACCTGAGTAGCTGCCTCCGCCCCTGCATGCACAGATAGTGCGTTCCCGGTTGAATTTGACCTTTTCCTTTTCCTTTTTACTTCCCAAGTCCTCCTGTACTCCTTCTAGGCCTAATGTTGCCTCCTCCTCCTTCTTCTGTGATATAGCATTACCCATATTTAGGGTTTCACTTACCCCGAGAGACCGCTTAGCCTCGGCCGGTATCTTTTCCTTTCGTGCCCCACGTTGGGCGCCAGATGTTGGGTCTTCGTCCGTCCCACGAAAGACGGACGGGGTCCGAGGAAAGGTAAGTGCGGCGCTCGCCCGTTCCCTAGCCTCCCTCAGCCCAGGAGACAATCAGACACAGCGGGGAGCCAAATCCAGCAGGTAGAAAAACTCGTTTATTAACAGAGAGCAGCCCCTTTTAAGGACAACAAGGGTGGGTGGTATGGTAAGGGAGGAAGAGGAACCAATCACTGTCAAGGTCACACCCTATCATTCACCTGAGCCCTCACGGGCTGGTTAGGCACTGATCAGAAGATCAATTGGGGTCTGCCCACTCAACCCCTCCCAGAGCCATCTTGGCTGGCCATGTGCTCCACAGTCCCTGAGTAAAAGAAATCCAGGTTAGAGTTACCAGGGTCTGAATGAAGGACCTGCAATGGAAAAATATTTCTATATGTGTGTAATATATTATATATATTTTCTTATGTATGTTTATAACATATTATGATTTTTATTATTGATTTTGTATTTATTTTACTTTTTACTTGATTCATTTATTTTAGTTTTTACTTGATTCATTTACTTATTGTCTATTGTATTTAGTATTTTTGGTGGGGGAGTCCAGTCGTGCACCTAAACTCTGGGCCTGGGCGCTGTCCCTCAGATCTTCAGCTCAAGGCTAGCGCTCTTCCACTTGAGCCCACAGTGCCGCTTCTGGCTTTTTTTTCTGCTTATGTGGTGCTGAGGAATTGAACCCAGGACCTCATGCATGCAAGGCAAACTCTCTACCAGTGAGCCACCTTCCCAGTCCCTATTTAGTATTATTACACACATAATATTTAATATATGTTGTACAACTATTATAAAATTATACACAATAATATAGGGCTGAGTTCTGGGAAGATGGTGGAGGAGAAGCTGGGGGCTAAACAACTCTCCCATAGAAAGCAGTTTTAGTGCTCCAATGAACAGTCCTAAGCCAGAGAATCACAAAGTTTGCCATCACAGTAAAGAGTGTTAGGCTAGAGGGGAAAATCCAGGCAAAGAGACAGATCTGAGCACTTGCCAACAGCCGTGGCTGCGGTGGCAGCGGCAGTGGCAGTGGCAGCAGCGTTGGCGGTGGCCATAGACCCCATACCTGCAACACAGAGAGTCCAGGACAAATTTTGCCAGATGCATAAAGTGAGTGCATTCTACTCAGCACCAGCAAGCACCTACAAGGAGCACACATCATCATCCTGCAGTTCACAGACCAGAGATGACCCAGAAACCAAGACTCTGGCTCGAGTAGAAGCCTGACATCCTCTCAGGGAGCAGAGGAGGGAAGGCCACCCCTCCCCCCCACTATGGGAGATCTCCAGGCTGAGCAGCTAGCTCCAACTCAGTCCTTGGAAGAAAACAAAAGAGTCATTAAGCAGGTCACAGGAACCTAACCTGACCTGCCAGGCTCAGCTCAACCTAGGGAAAAGTCACCAAGCCTGGGCCGCCAGCCCAGGAGTGTCTTTCTTCACTGGGTAAACAGAGACAGAGGCTTCCCCTCTCTACAGTAGCCTTGACAATCAGTTGAAATTCATTAAACATAAACCCTGAGAATGGCTCCAGGCAGGGCTCTGTGAGTATCTCAGAAGCTAGCCCCTCAGGGAAAAGCTAATGTTTGCTGGAAGGCATCAACTTTACCCAGAACCTAGCCTAATCACAGCATCTCCAAACTAGAGAAAACAGCCATCTTCCTCTTCTGTGATACTCAAAGCAGATTTCCCTCCCATTGAACTAGCCTGGGAGGAGGATCACAAAATCCTGGGTAAAGCAGAGCATTTTTCTGCTTGCTCGAACAAACTGACTTAAGAAACCAGCCAAGCCACAGGAAAATCAAACACCACAAGCAGACAAGAGACTCCAACTAGAGACTGGTTACAGACACAAGGGAGATACAGGATCTTCCCATTCCACCCAAAAAACTCAAAGAACTCTTTTTTTTGTACCGTTTATAAGGAATTTTTTTCTAAAACTGTTTTTAATTTTTAATTATTAACTTAAAAAATTTTGTTTTCTTTTAACTTTTTTCTTCCTCTTATAATTTTTATTTTAGGGGTATATGTGTGTGTGCTTTTTTTTCTTTTTTTAAAATTTTTTTGTTTAGCTTTATTGACCTTTTGATCCTTTTTTGTTCTTTCCTTCTCATTCTTTTCACCTTTTCTTCTCTTTCATTCTTCTTTCCGTGACTTAATTGATGTTCTGCTCATCCTGAGATATACTCGTAGTCGATTATTAGACCTTATCCCTCATTGTGTACACATTTAATCCAGAAATTTATTACTCAATTCAAAACCTCTTAGACTTAAATTCCTTAATAGCAGTACTATATCTTTATACTTATATATTTTAAGCATTTTTATTTTTAAGTTTTTCACGTCTCCTTTCTATCCCTACCCTTCTCTTATCCTATCCATGTTCTTCTCTAAATATTATGTTTTTAAATTTGCATAATTTTTTATAAGTGTTTCACTTTTTAACTTTTAAATTTTTTCTATTTTCTTGTCTCTTTTTTCTCTTTCTCTTTCTTTTTTTTCTCTCTCTACTAATATTTTATCCAACTTATTTCCTGCTTTGAGATTAGGACTTAGTTAAGTGAACCTTTTCAGCCTGTCCACATCCCTCTATTCCTATTTTTACCCACATCTCTCCCTAAACCTAATAATTTCTGGTTTGCCAAATTCTTCTTTGTAGTTCGTAACCCATTAATACATAGTTGTTGGATGTTGAATAGATATATCTGTTGAACTAGATTGTATATGCAGACTCTTGACTGTGCAACTACAGAGTTTGGTTGATGCTTCCCTTAAGATAGTGTTCTAGCACAAAACTGGTATTAATTTCATCACAAATGGGCAAGGCTGAGAACACTCAAAGAGAATTACAGGAATTGCGTGGGCGTGAAGAAGCTAATCAAAGAGTAATACAGGAATTGAGAGAGCTGGAAGAGAATACACAAAGATCACTAAAGGCATTCATGGAATCCATAAACATAAAGTTGAAAGAAGTCAGGGAGACCACAAAGGGAATGCTGAATGGAAACCAACAGAAGGAATGGGAGTCCAAGGAAACCATAAGCAATCAACTAAGTGATTTGAGAATAAACACTGAACACCAAATTAAGGAAGTAAAGAAGTTCATACAAGATCTAAAACAAAGCTTCAACAAAGAATTTGAAGCAATCAAAACCAACCCACTGGAAGGAAAAGAAATAAAAAACAAAGTAGAAAGTCTTGATAGTAGGTTAGACCATGCAGAAGAACGAATTTCAGAGATTGAAGACAGCCTAGATATTATAGAGAAAGAACATACAACCATCTAAGACAAATCCAAGAAATAGGATAGATCTATTCAACACTTGGAAGACACCATCAGAAGGCCTAATCTGAGGATAATGGGTATAGAGGAGCACCTAGAGACACAAGTTAACGGTCTGGGAAATTTAATAGGATCGTAGCAGAGAACTTCCCAAACATGCAAAAAGATAAGCCTAGTCAGATACAAGAAGCTTTTAGAACTCCAAATAGACCAGACCAGAACAGGACAACCCAGCATCACATTGTAATCCTCACAGGATCAATTCAGACCAAGGAAAACACCCTTAAAGATGTCAAGGAGAAAGGATCAATCACTTATAAAGGGAAACCAATTAGAATCACCTCAGATTTCTCAGCAGAGACGATTAAAGCAGGAAGAGCCTGGAATCATGTATGCCATGCCATAAAGACAAATAAGTATCAACCATGTATATTGTACCCAGATAAACTCTCCTTCATAACCGAAGGTCAAATAAAAATTTTCCATATCAAGGAAAAATTGAAACAATTTATCTCCACCAAACCAGCCCTACAAATGATTCTCAAAGATGTCCTACACATAGAAAACCAAAAAGACCACAAAAAGGCAAAGATACCGCAGCCAAACTGAGAATCCAAGAACCATAGACAGAACCCAGTTGCCACAGCTCCCAAGAAGGTGGATAAAATAGCAGGAAATCCCAAATACTTCTCAGTTCTATCTCTCAACATTAATGGATTTAACTCTCCAATTAAGCGACATAGACTGCCTAGTTCGATGAAAAACCAAGATCCTTCTATCTCCTTCCTTCAGGAGTCACAATTTGCCCCCCAAAACAAACACATTTTCAATGTGAAAGGCTGGAACAAAATCTACCAAACAAACGGCCCCCATAAAAAGGCGGGACTTCCAATCCTAATATCAGATAAAATAGACTTCAAAGTAAAATTAGTGAGGAGAGATAAAGAAGGTCGCTACATACTTATTAAGGGATCTCTCCTTCAGGAGGATATTACAATTCTAAATATCAATTTGCCAAACAACTGAGCATAAAAATTTATCCAAGAAACACTACTTTCCCTCAAATCCCACATAGATCCAAAGACATTAATTGTTGGGGACTTTAACACACCACTATCCACACTAGATAGATCAACTTGGCAAAAACTCAACAGAGAAACCGCAGATCTAAACACCTGTACTGATCAAGTAGATTTAATAGACATCTACCGAATATTTCACCCAGCAGCATCAGAATACACGTTTTTCTCAGCAGCATATGGAACATTTTCCAAAATAGACCACATTTTAGGCCACAAAGCAAACTTGTCCAAATTCAGAAACATTGAAGTTATACCTTGCATTCTCTCTGACCACAAGGGAATAAAATTAGAACTCAACAGCAAAAGCCACCAAAGAAAGTCCTGTAACACATGGAGGTTGAAAACACACTGCTGAGTCACGAGTGGGTCATGGAAGAGTTTAGAAAGGAAATGCAAAATTTCATGATATTCAACAAAAATGAACAAACAAATTACCAGCTCCTCTGGGACACAGCAAAGGCAGTACCCAGAGGCAAGTTTATAGCTCTGGGTTCCTACATCAACAAATTGGAGAAGCCTGAAACCAACAACTTAATGAGATATCTGAGCCTTCTTGAAAAAGAGCAGCAAGAAAAACTACAATCCAGTTGATGGAAAGAAATAATTAAAATTAAATCAGAACTCAATGAATTAGAATCCAAATAAACCATAGAAGGAATCAAAAAAACCGAGTTGGTTCTTGGAAAAAATTAACAAAATTGACAGACCCTTAGCAAATCTTATCAGAAAAAGAAGAGAACACACCCAAATAAATAAACTCAGAGATGAGAATGGAAACATCATCACAGGACAACCAATATTCAAAACATTATAATACTTCTCAAAACTTCTCAAATACTTCTCAAAACTTTATGCTAATAAGTTTGATAACTTGGCAGAAATGGACCTTTTCCTAGCAAATACTGACATGCTGAAACTAAACCAAGATGAGTTAAGCCATTTTAACAGGCCCATATCAAGCATTGAAATAGAAACAGAAATAAGAGACCTCCCTCCTAAGAAAAGCCCAGGCCCAGATGGATTAACAGCAGAATTCTACAACGCCTTCAAAGCAGAGGTCACACCCATACTCCTCCATCTCTTCAATGAAATTTAAAGAGAAAGTTCACTACGGAACTGATTCAATGAAGCTATCATAACCTTCATCCAAAACCAGGCAGGGGCTCATCAAAGAAAGAGAAGTATAGACCCATTTCTTGGATGAACATTTATGAAAAACTTCTTAACAAAATTTTCACCAATCATCTTCAACAATTTATCCAAAAAAAAATCATACACCACAATCAAACAGGATTCATTTCATGGATGAAAAGCTGGTTCAATATATGGAAATCAATAAGGATGATTCATCACATCAAAAGGAGCAGGGATAAGAACCACATGGTTATCTCAATAGATGCAGAAAAAGCATTTGACAAGATTCATCACCCCTTTATGATTAGTTCTGGAAAAATTAGTAATTCATGGAACATTGCTCAATACAATAAAGGCTGTTTATTACAAACTTACAGCCAGCATTATACTTAATGGTGAAAAAATAAAGCCATTTCCTCTTAAATCAGGAACAAGACAAGGATGTCCACTCTCTCCATTTCTCTTCAATGTAGTATTAGAATGCCTAGCTACAGCAATAAGACAAGATGCAAACATAAAGGGGATCCAAATAGGGAAAGAAGAAGTAAAACTCTACCTAGTAGCAGATGACATGATTTTGTATTTAAAGAATCCCACAGACTCCACTCCTAAATTACTCAAGCTGATTCAAAACTAACCCTCACAAATCATTGGCTTTTCTGTTTGCCAACAATGAGAAAAGTGTGGCTGAAATTAGGAAAGCAACTCCATTTATAATAGCCACTCAAAAAATAAAATAGTTAGGAATTAACTTAACCAAAGAAATGAAGGACCTCGAAGATGAAAATTTTAAAAACCTGAAAAAGAAAATAAAAACAGAATTTACAAAGTGGCAAAAACTCCCATTCTCCTGGATTGGGAAGATAAACATCGTGAAAATGGCAATACTTCCCAAGGCTATCTACAAATTCAACGCAATACCTATCAATATTCCAACCTAATTCTTCAAGGGAATAGAAGATGCAATCCAAAAATTCATATGGATTAATTGAAGACCCCGAATGGCAAAAACAATTCTCAACAGAAAGAACAGTGCTGGAGGCATATCAATACCAAATTTCAAACTCTACTAAAAAAAACATAGTAATCAAAACAGCATGGTACTGGCACAAGAACAGACCTCAAGACCAATAGAATAGAATTGAAAATCCAGAAATGAATGCACAGACTTATAGCCATCTAATCTTTGATAAGGAAGCTAAAAAAATAGAATGGAAGAAAGACATCCTCTACAGTAAATGGTGCTGGCAAAATTGGTTAACTACTTGTAGAAAAGTATTGCTAGATCCTTATATATCACCCTGGACCAGAATCAACTCCGAATAAATCAAAGACCTCGGAGTCAAAGCAGACACTCTGAAAACATTACAGGATGGAATAGGAGAAACCCTAGGTCTCCTTGGCACAGGGCTAAATTTTCTTAATAAAGACCCAGAAACACAACAAATCAAAGAAAGTTTGGACAAATAGGGTCGCATGAAATTGCAGAGCTTCTGCATGGCAAAGGACATAGCAAGCAAGATTAATAGGAATCCCACGGATTGGGAGAAGATCTTCACTTGCCATAGAACAGACAAGGGTCTCATATCTAAAATGTACCTGGAACTCAAAAAATTAAATCCCCCAATAACAAATCTTGAAAAAAACAGCTGCCCAATAAATAAGTGGGCTAAAGACATAAAGAGAAACTTCTCTGAAGAGGAAAGAAGGATGGCCAATAGACACATGAAGAAATGCTCAACCTCCCTAGCCATAAAAGAAATACAAATCAAAATAACATTGAGATACCACCTTACCCCAGTTAAAATGGCAATAATCAAGAACTCTAATAACAACAGATGCTGGAGGGGATGTGGACAGAAGGGAATCTTACTGCGTTGTTGGTAGGATTGTGAACTTGTTCAACCACTTTGGAAAGCAGTATGGAGTTTCCTCAAAAGACACATAGAACTCACCTATGACCCAGAAATCCCACTTTGGGGCATTTACCCAAATGTTCAAAACAAGAACACACTAAAGCTACAAGCACAACTATGTTTATTGCTGCATTATTTACCATAGCTATGATACGGAATCAATCCAGATGCCTCTCAGTAGATGAATAGATCAATAAAAAGTGGTACATATGCACAATGTAATTCTATGCCTCCATCAGAAAGAATGACATTGCCCCATTTGTGAGGAAATAGAAAGACTTGGAAAAATTATATTAAGTGAAGTAATCCAGGCCCAAAGAAGCATAGGTCCCATGGTTTCCCTTATTTGCAATGATTAGTATATATCTGAGTCAAGCAGAAAAGGTCAGATAAGTTGATGTTAGGGAAATGAACCCTAAGATATGTATTCAAAAGTTTTTTTTCTTTCATGCTATTGTTTCTAACACATTTATAAGATTATTTCTTTGTTGCTTTGTATGTCCCTCCCCGTGGTATAACCCCTGCTTTCACTGTATTTGATGTCAGTGTAATTTGTGGAGGGGAAAGGAAAAAACAAATCGTTTAAATAAGGATATAGGTGGACCCACTGCAACAATGAGATGTACAAGTTGTTATGTTGAAAACAAACTTTACAACTTTGGGGGAGGAGGATTTGGTGGAGGGTCGGGGGGAGGATGGGAAAGGATGGGAAGGGGAAACAAAGGAGGAGGCTACAATGCTTGATAAGAAATGTACTCATTATTTTGCCCATGCAATTGCAACCCCTCTGCACAGTATTTTCACAATAAAAAATATTATACAGCAAAAATTTAATAATATAGGACATTGACTCATTTTTCATTAATACTTTTTTTTGTTGAAACATGATACATAATTAAATGGAAGCATTGTCATGGTCTTCACATGTTTAGAGTCTCTCCCAATTATGAGCTTTGTCTTCTGTGTCTTTGGACACCTTCCTATAGAGATTTCTTTAAATGATTTATACTCAGAAGCAAGTTGAGCCATAAAATTGTAAGGGTGGGGCTAGAAATGTGGCTTAGTGGAAGAGAACTTGCTCAGCATGCATGAATGCCAGGGTTTGAATCCTCAGTTCCACATACAAAGAAAAAGCCAGAAGCTGTGGATTGGCTCAAGTGGTAGAGTGCTACCCTTGAGAAAAAGATGCTCAGAGACAGTACCAAGGCCCTAAGATAAAGTCCCAGAACTGTCAAAAACTATCAGCCAGATGCCAGTGGCTCACAACTGGAACACTAGCTTCTTAGCAGGCTGAGATCTGAAGACCACAGTTCAAACACAACCTAGGCAAGGAAAGCCTGTTAGCCTCTTACCTTCAATGAACCACCAAAAGACCTCATGTGGTGCTGTGGCTCAAGCCTAGTGTTCGACTTGAGCTAAAGGGCTCAGCAACAGTGCGCAGGCTTGAGTTCAAGACACACAACTGGAAAAAGTGAGGGTTAATCAAAGTACTTTTCCTATCTGATAATTAGGAGAACATTCTCTGGAAAATGAATCCTGATGTACACCAGAATTTGATTCAAAGCTCAAGGTTCAAGTGTAGCTCATCCATATGACCAGACTTTCAGGCTCTAGCATTATATCCTTGTGTCCTACAAGGTTCTGAAAGGTCCAATGTTGAAAGGCTTAATATGCTCCAGAAGCCCTTTGTGATAAGCATTTTGACTTGTATTGTCAATGTAATTACATTTCTGAACCTGGTAGAGAACCAATAGCTCATGAGTGTCACCCTAGATCAGGAAGCTGAGGTCTGAGAATCACAGGGTGAAGTCAACCAGGGAGGGAAAGTCTATGACACTATGAATTCCACTGCTGAAAAGTCAGAGGTTCAAGAGCGTCCTGGGTTTTCCTTGGAGATGTTACTTGTAATCTAAATATTCTTAGAATTCTTGAGCTATAGAAGCATGAAAGAAACATTATTCTCTGGCTTAGGACTGTTCACTGGAACTCTAAAACTGCTTTCATTTTGAGAGCTTGGTTAGCCTCCAGCTTCTCCTCCGCCATCTTCCTGGAAGAAGGGATGGGAAGGGTAATCAAAGGAGGAGGCTACAATGCTTGATAAGAAATGTACTCACTAACTTGCTCATATACTTGTAACCACTCTCTACACTATTTTCACAATAAAAAATAAAAAAAAAACAAAAAAAAAACATTATTTACCCATCCTGGGGTCAAAAGAAATTCTCAGGATCCAAGCCTTAGCCCTGTTAGCAGGAAGAATTCCAGTGTAACACTGTATTTGAAGGACAGGAAACAGTTTCGAAAGCCAGGCTGGGTGAAGAGACCCAGGCCTCAGGATTAGGAGGCAGATTGTACACACTCAACAGGAAAATGAGTTGCAAAAGCACTTCATTCATTCCAGGCACGCCAGCAATGAGGGGAAACCTGAAACATTTGTTAGAGTTACATCAGGGTTAGGCTTTTCTCAGCCTCTTCAAACAATGATTAATTAACATTCCTCCCTCAGGTGAAGGCAGCTTCAGGCTATCTTTAGGTTAACAATAGAGAGCCAATTCATTGGGGGAGAGGGGAGGAAAAGAATAAAAAACCCTGCCCTCTGAACACACCCACATAAATAAACTCAGAAATGAGAATGGAAACATCACCAGGGAAACAACCAAGATTCAGAACATTATAAGGGAATACTTCTCAAAACTTTATGCTAATGAGTTTAAGACCTTGACAGAAATGGACCTTTTCCTAGCAAATATTGACATGCCAAAACTAAACCAAGATGAGTTAAACCATGTTAACAGGACGATATCAAGCATTGAAATAGAAACAGCAATAAGAGACCTCCACGCTAAGAAAAGTCCAGGACCAGATGGTTTTACACGGAATTCTACAAGCCCTTCAAAGCAGAGCTCACACCAATACTCCTCCAACTCTTCAATGAAATCGAAAGAGAAAGTTCACTACCAAACACATTCTATGAAGCCATCATAACCCTCATCGCAAAACCAGGCAGGGACTCATCATAGAAAGAAAACTATAGACCCATTTATTTGATGAACATTGATGCAAAACTTCTCCACAAAATTATGGCCAATCGAATTCAACAATTCATCCAAAAAATCATACACTACGATCAAACAGGGTTCATTTCAGGGATGCAAAGCTGGTTCAATATATGAAAATCAATTAATATTATGCATCACATCAACAGGAGCAAGAATAAGAACCACATGGTTATCTCAATAGATAAAGAAAAAGCATTCGACAAGATCCAACACCCCTTTATGATGAAGGTTTTGGAAAAATTAGGAATCCATGGGACATTCCTCAATACAATAAAGGCTATTTATGACAACCTACAGCCAGCATTATACTTAACGGTGAAAAGCTAAAGTCATTTCCTCTTAACTCAGGAACAATACAAGGATGTCCACTCTCTCCACTTCTCTTCAATCTAGTATTAGAATGCCTACCTACAGCAATAATACAAGATGCAAACATAAAGGGGATCCAAATAGTGACAGAAGAGATAAAACTCTCCCTCTTTGCAGATGACATGATCTTGTATTTAAAGAATCCCATAGACTACACTCCCAAATTACTCAAGCTGACTCAAAATTTTGGCAAAGTAGGAGCATATAAAATTAATGCCCCCCCCCAAAGCAATGGATTTTCTGAATGCCAACAATGAGAAAAGTGTGGCTGAAATTAGGAAAGCAACTCCATTTGTAATAGCCCCACAAAAAATAAAATACCTAGGAATTAACTTCACCAAAGAAGTGAACGACATCTATGATGAAAACTTTTTTCTTTTTTTTTTTTTTTTGGTCGGTCGTGGGGCTTGAACTCTGGGCCTGGGCGCTGTCCCTCAGCTCTTCAGCTCAAGGCGAGCGCTCTACCACTTGAGCTACAGCGCCACTTCCTGATGAAAACTTTAAAAACTTGAAAAAGGAAATGGCAAAACCTCCCATGATCCTGGATTGGAAAGATTAACATCATGAAAATGGCAATACTTCCCAAGGCTATCTACAAATTCAATGCGATACCTATCAAAATTCCAACCTCATTCTTCAAGGAAATAGTAGAGGCAATCCAAAAATTTATATGGAACAATAAAAGACCCCGAATAGCAAAAACGCTCCTCAATGGAAAGAACACTGCTGGAGGAATATGAATATCAAATTTCAAACTCTACTATAAAGACATAGTAAACAAAACAGCTTGGTACTGGCATTAGAACAGACCTCAAGACCAATGGAATAGAATTGAAACCCAGAAATGAACCTACAGACCTATAGCCATCTAATCTTCGATAAGGGAGCTAAAAAAAATAGAATGAAAGAAAGACAGCCTCTTCATTAAAGGGTGCTGTCAAAATTGGTTTACTACATGTAGTAAACTAAAGCTAGATCCTTATCTATAACCTTCCACCAGAATCAACTCCAAATTGATCAAAGACCTCAGAGTCAAAGCAGACACTCTGAAAACATTACAGGATGGCATAGGAGAAACCCTAGGTCTCCTTGGCACAGGCCGAAATTTTCTTAATAGAGACCTGGAACCGCAAAAATTCAAAGAAAGGTTGGACAAATGGACAAATGGGATTGCATGAAGTTGCAGAGCTTCTGCATGGCAAAGGACATAGCTAGCAAGATCAATAGAAATCCTACAGATTGGGAGAAGATCTTCACTAGCCATACAAGGGACAAGAGTCTCATATGTAAAATATACTTGGAACACAAAAAATTAAATCCTCCAACAACAAATCCTCAAAGAAACAACTGCCCAATAAATAATTAGGCTAAAGTCTTAAAGAGAAACTTCTCTGAAAAAGAAAGAAGGATGGTCAATAGACACATGAAGAAATGCTAAACCTCCCTAGCCATAAAAGAAATGCAAATAAAAACAACATTGAGATACCACCTCACTCCAGTTAGAATGGTTATAATCAAGAACTCTGGCAACAACAGATGCTCGAGGGGATGTGGACAGAAGGGAACCTTACTTCATTGTTGATGGGAATGTAAACTTGTTCAACCACTTTGGAAAGCAGTATGGAGATTGCTCAAAAGTCTTTACATAGAGCTCCTCTATGACCCAGCAATCCCACTTTTGGGCATTTACCCAAATGTTTACAAACAAGACCACACTAAAGCTACCAGCACAACTATGTTTATTGCAGCATTATTTACCATAGCTAAGATATGGAACCAACCCAGATGCCCCTCAGTAGATGAATGGATCAAGAAAATGTGGTATATATACACACAGGAATTCTATGTCTCCATCAGAAAGAATGACATTGCCCCAATTGTTAGGAACTGGAAAGACTTGGAAAAAATTATATTAAGTGAAGTAAGCCAAGCACAAAGAAACATAGGTCCCATCGTTTCTCTTCTTTGCAATATCTAGTATATGTATGAGTCAAGCAGAAAAGGTCAGATAATGTGATGTGAGGAAAATGAACCCTTAGGTATGTATTTTAATGTTTTTTTCTCTCATGCATTTGTTTCTAACGCATTTATAAGATTATTTCTTTCTTGCTTTGTATGTCCCTCCCCCACAGTATAACCTCTGCTTTCACTCTATTTGATGTCGGTATAATTTGTGGAGGAGATAGGGAAAAACAAGTCGTTTAAGGATACAGGTGGACCTGTTGCAACAATGAGAAGTACAAGTTGTCATGTCGAAAACGAACTTTGCAACTTTGGTTCGGGGGGGTTGGGAGGATTGGTTGGGGGGGCAAGGGGGAAGCTGGGAAGGGATGTGAAGGGTAAACAAAGGAGGAGGCTGCAATGCTTGATAAGAAATGTACTCATCTTGCCCATGTAATTGTAACCCCTCTGTACAGTATGTTCACAAAAAAAAAAATTAAATTAAATTAAAAAAACAACAAAAAAAACCCTGCTCTCTGATCTTAGCAAGTGGGTTTTTGATTCTCTATCTGTCAGATTTGAAGTCACTTCTTCTACTTTGCCAGTCCATTCTCCTTTCTTCATTCTCCACATAATGAATGCAAATGCCCAGTCCATGGAGAGGCAGGGCCCTTTCTCTACTGACTCCAAGCACCTGAGTTAGAACCTGGTTCTGCCCTCCTGGCTTTGGTGTCTTCTGCTGCCTGAGAAGTGGGTCAGAGACGGTCTTCCTGCTCTGTGTTTGTGTGAAGGCATTGCTGGGGTCCTGGCACACTGCAGAAGACCTCATGACTGGGACTTGTTCCTTCTTTCCTCCTGAAGTCCAAGACCATATTCATCTATCTATCTATCTATCTATCTATCTATCTATCTATCTATCTATCTATCTATCTATCTATCTATCTATCTATCTATCTATCTATCTATCTATCTATCTATCTATCTATCTATCTATCTATCTATCTATCTATCTATCTAATCTATCTATCTATCTATCTATCTATCTATCTATCTATCTATCTATCTATCCATGTCTCTATCTACATACCTACCAACCTAACTAGCTGTCGCTTTGCCAGTTCTTGGGTTTTACTCAAGGCCTGGGCACTGACTCTAGCAATCTGCTACTTGAGTCACAGCATGAATTCTCATGTTTTTGTGTGTGTGCTACTGAGGAATCAAACCCAGGGCTTCTTGCATGCTAGGCAAGCACTCTCTCACTAATCCACATTCCCAGCCCCCTCATCTTTTTCTTAGTTGAAGTTTTTACATAAGTATGCCACCATCTTACATCTCGAAGTTCAATTTTCTGAATACCGGTTATTTCTATGAAATCTAAACTTCTCTTCCCCTACCTGATTTGTGACTGTACCAGCCTTGGCCTCATAATGAAATATAAATAAAGGCTGTTGAGAATTTAAGTGCATCATATAAGGACCCAAGCCTGGAACCCTAGAAGAGAAAATCGATGGGCGTGAAATGAAGAGAATGATGTGGTATGTGCAAGAAGCATATCTGAAAAATTAATCAGTAAATAAAAGCAGAAGCATTGCATATGATCTGTTTGCCCTCAGGGAGATAATATACACACATTAGTAGGTAGAGCACTGATACATAACATGACCTTCTCTTTTTGAATTTTTATGGCCATCCCAGGGCCAAAAGTCAAGCCTCATGTATTCCTCAGATGTTTTGCTCAAGGCTGAGGCTATACCACCACCACAGTTCCACTTCCAGCCATCTGGAAATTAATTGGATATAAGGACCACCCAGGCTTGCCTGGTTGGGCCTGTATTTCCTGCTCAGCTCTCTCAAAGCTGGAGCTCTTCTGTCTGGGCCACTGCTCCACTTCTGGTTTTCTCGTGGTTTATTGGTGATAAGAATCTCACAGACTTTTCTGCTTGGGCTGGCTTTGGATGGCGATCTCCTGAGGAGGCTTCAAGCAGCTTTCCTCAGGGATTCGCCAAGGAGCCGCTCCACACAAAACCTTAGTCTAAATCTCAGGAGGTACTAGAGAAAAACAGAAACATGAAGATGTTTCTAGTGTGTTCTAGATATTTAAGGTTGGAGACACATAACACTCATAACTATTACATCATTTTATAGGCAAAAGGACCAACGAAGACAGTGTGAGAATCACTTCAGCTTTTGGTCCTATTATCCGGAGACAGTAAATTCACTGCAGCTCAAAGCTAAGTGACAGAGCTGGCATGAGCTGTGGACTTTAGCTCCCAAATCCTATGGCATTCATTTCTCACTTTTGGCTTCTAATCTGTTACCAGAGGGGAAGATAAGGATAGCCAATCCTTCTCAGAGAAAGCAGCTATAAAGAACATTGGGTAGTTTACTTATAAAATCAAACCATTGGAATGACCCTGTGAAGAAGTCAGATTGTCCAGATTAAAAAATGGTGAAGAAAAGAAAGGCAGGTGCCAGTGTCTGCTGACTATAATCCCAGCTCCTCAGACGGAGGAGATGTAGAGATTATCAGTTTGAATCCAGCCCAGGCAGGAAAGTCCTTAACATGCTTATTTCTAAGAAATCACAGAAAAACCCAGATGTGGGACTGTGATTCAAGGGTAATGAGCGACCCTGGAGCAAAAGGAGCTCAGGGACAACCCCTAGGCTCATAGTTCAACCCCAGGACCTGCCCCACCAAAAGAGCCTGTACCTCCATGTCTTTGTGTATGTATGGATGCATTCCTATAGGGGAATCTCCAGAGTAACTTTTGTGAATGGCACCAAGGAAATTTGTTTTCAATACAATGATTTCATAGCACAGAGATAGCTTTCATGACAATGTATGTTCTGGGGCTCCCCTCACTGGGCCCAGTGTAGCTTGAGTGTTTCTCTGCACCCCAGGCCTGCTGGAAGAAGTCTCTCACATTGTCTGAACAGGCAGGCTAAAGGCATCACTCCTGTACAGCTATGTAACAAACAATTCCATCTGGGCCAATTAGTAAGGATGAGTGTAGGTGGGGTCTGAAGGTAAGGAGAAAAAGGCCTCTTTGTACCCCAAGCTCTCTCTTTCCCCAGTGTTCTGATTTGACAGGAAGCCTTCATCTGTGCCACCTCCCCTGGCAGGCCAAGTTCCCTGCACTTATTCTGCCTTTGTGAGGCTATGTTCTGGTGTTCATATAGAGTGCTAAATGGAATTCAGGAGTCCTTCAGGAACACAACTAGGGGACTGAAGCTAAGTAAATATTTCATTGCAGATGATGATGAGCCTATGATCCCTCTCCTAAGTTTCCGGAAGCTTGGGAAATACAAGCACATGTCATATATCACAATACTTCCTGTCATATGGGGCTGGCAAAGCTCATCTGTTTTTGAAACCTTTGACATCTCCTAGTTGGGCCGTGGATGCCTAGGTTTAGTTGTGAACACAGGGCCTGGGGGCTGACAATGAGATCAGAGCAAAGACTAGTGCTTTACCATTTTGTGTCCCAGCTTCACTTCTGCTTTCTGTGTGTGTGTGTGTGTGTGTGTGTGTGTGTGTGTGTGTGAATACACTAGTCCTTGAACTTGAACTCAGGACTTGAGCACTGTACCTAGTTTCTCTTGTATAAGGATAGCCCTTTCCCACTTGAGCCACAGAGCCAGTTCAGGCTTTTTCCTGGTAATGTGGTACTGATAGCCCAGAGTTTCATATATGCAAAGCACTCTACCCCTAGTGCACATTCCCAGCCCTGTACTTCAGGTTTGTTAGTTTGTGTTTGTCTTTTTGTTGTTGTTGTTGTTGGTTGTGAGAATTGAAGTCTGGGCCTATGGGCTGTCCCTGAGTTCTTCAGCTAATGTCTGGTGCCTTACCATTTGAGCCAGAGGCCACTTCAGGTTTTCTGGTGGTTCATTGGAGCTAAATGTCTCAAGGACTTTCTTTCCCAGGCTAGCTTTGAACCATGATCTTCAGATCTCATCCTCCTGAGTAGCTAGGATAACAGGCATAAGCCACAAACACCCAGCTTCAACTTCAGTTTTCATAGTGGTGAATTGGAGATAAAATCTCATGGGACCTTTTGTGTTTGGAATAGTTTGGAAACCTGATCCTCAGATTTCAGCTTCCTGGGAAGGCAGGATGACAGACCTCAGCTATCCACCCCTAGGCCGTGGCACTCTGCTGCAAGGGGGTCCTTGGCTCCACATGGTGGAATGCTATCTATGAGCCCAAGAGGTAAGGGTCAGTGCTGAGGCTGCAATTTCAAGGTTCATGTCTGAGAAAAAACAAAACAAAACAATTGTCTGCAGGAGAGAACTCACCCACTCTTTAGTAATACAAAATTTTGTCCCTGCTATGGGAACATATCTGAGTCTCAATATTCTTGTCTGCATAATCATCTCAATTGTAGAGCTCTTACAAGGACCAGATGAAAGAATGCACCCTGTGAAGGACACAGCACATGGCACTTTTTGAAGGACTCAGCACACAGCATCATGTGATAGACTCAGCACACAGCACCCAATGCAGGATTCAGCACACTGCACCCTATGAAGAACTCTGCACATAGCTCTATTAACCAACCTGTCATTAGAATTAGGGTGCTTTCATCAGTATCTCCATTCTTTGAGGAAGATTTCATAAACCATACAAGTTCAAATCTAATGGTTTAGTGGGGTAGTTTTTTGTGGGGATTACCAATGGGGTTTGAACTCAATGCATGGGCATACTGTTCTAATACCATTTGTTCAAAGTTAGAGATTTACCACTTTGAGCCACATTTCCAGGAGTCTCACAGACTTCCTGTCAGGGCTGGGTTTTAAAGCCCCCTAGAAGCCAGGGTGACGGCGGTAAACCAGCAGCGTCTGATTTCTTGGAGTTGTGTTGCAGCGGTTTACATCTGGCTAAGTCAGTCTGGGCGGCAGCTGTCAGCGCCAGACTCCTAGCTTGCTCTGTGGTGATGTATTTGAAGTCCTGGCCTTCTATACTTGCAGTTAGAACATTCTACCTTTTTTTGGCAGCAGTCCTGGGCCTTGAGTAAGGGCTTAGACACTATCCCTAAGCATTTGTGCTCCAGGCTAGCACTCAATTGTTTGAATGACAGCAGAACTTCTGGATTTTCTGTTTATGTGTCACTGAGGAATTGAACCCAGGGCTTCCTGCTTACTAGGGAAGCACTCAACCACTGAGCACCAGGAGTGAACAAGGTATAAACAGCTGGAGATTGCTGTATATAAATATCATGTACATAAAAAGAGAGATATCCCTATATTATTAACTTATAGATATTACTGCCAATTACTAGATATTAAATTATGTCTTCACTTAATGATGTGTCCTAGTTGAACAATTAATAAAGCATTAATTAAAATTACTCAATATCCTGTCATTATCATATGTGTACATATATACATACATATATTTACATATTTTATAGAATGAGACAGATGTCTATATATAATTAAATTATGCATCATGTGTCACAACCAAATAATAGGTATTTAATTATTACTCCATGCAATTTTTATTCTGTGAATTCTTAATAATATATTAATAAAACTTAATAAACATCCTATAATTATTGCATCTAATTTATTTACAATGATACACTAATACAACCCTTCATCATTTATTGTAGTGACAATTATTCCACTTTTGACATCCTATTACATAGCATATAGATTTGCACCTGTATTATACATCCTACCTGACACCGAGCACTTTCAAAGAGAAAGAAAATGTGTCATGCTCGGCTTCTAACTCCAATATTACATTTTTGGCAGTGCTGGGATCTAAACTCAGGGCCTAGAATTTCATAAATGGGTGATTTTCAGTGCAGCAGCCTCTAGCCAATTCAGCTCTTAGGCAGTTCCCAGGCCCTGAGATCGAGCCCCATATGCTGACTCCATATTGTGCTTAGTGTAGTTATTCATTTAATTTTTTTTGTTTTATTCATCTATTTACCGTTGATTTTATTGACTGTTATTACACATGGAATATTTATTACATTTATTACAAAGGATATAGATTTGCCTATGTATGAAACTTCACACCTGACACCCAGGACTTTCACAAGAAAGGAAAATGTGTCACCATCGGCTTCTTACTCCACGATTCAATTTTTGTGAGTGCTGGCTTCTGAACTCACAGTCTACAAGGCTCAGTGCATGAATGGGTGATTGTCACCATGCCAGCCTGGTGCACATTGAGCTGACAAGTAGTTCACAGCACCTGAGATGGAGCCCCAGGAGTTGACAAAATAAGAACAGATTGACATGCAGATGGTAGTACACAAATAAATATAGATCTTTATAGAGTGCCAGAGATTTCTATACACTATTCAGTGATATATGCTACATTCCTACCAAATCATAGGTATTTAGTATGCCTCCATGTAATTAATATTGTTTTCATCCTTAATGAATTATTAATTAAATCAATCACTGTCCTGGAATTATTGTGTCCATATAATTAATAGTATTCTTTTAATATGTAAAAAATATTCATTAAAATCCATCAGTATCCTAAAATCACTCTAATTTTATAGTAGTATCATTCAGTAATGACTAATTCAACCTTGACATTCACAACCTTCCAATGGTATTCCTATGAATAGGAATGAGACCCTTAGGAACTCCCTCCATTGGTAGAGATCAGGACCCGGCTTCAAACCCAGGGCCTATGTTGCCATGTTGGCCTGTGGCTTCCCTGGGAGCCCACCAGCCTTCAGCAATGCCAGGTTACCAACACTTTTCAGCCATGTCATTCAAACCAAGGAAGTTCACCTTGCAAAGAAAACAAATGTAAAACCTGCAGCTATCTGCAAGTTGCTGGTTTTTTTTTTTCCTGTGTCGTTTTATTTTTTTTTTTCCTGTCAGCCTTTGGGGCCCAGGATCCAGGTTCGGCTGTGGGCCCAGTGGCTGCACCCTAGCCTAGAGTGATCGAAGCTGAGGCAGAGTTGCCACCACCTGAGTTCAAGCCCTGTCCTTGAAAAAAATTAAAAAATATATATACATACATACATACATACATACATACATACATACATACATACATACGTTGAAAATATTTAAAAATTTTTGAGGCTCTTGGCTTGGAATTCATGCCATTTTTTTCTGTCAGAACTGGGATTTGAACTCAGGGTCTGGGTAAATCTGCAGCATAGTGGGGGAAGGAGAAGCTCACCATGCTGGAAGACAAGAAAGTCAGGCCTGTTCCCAGGGCCTGAATTCAAGTTCTAGCATTCATATACATTTTAAATCCATGGTTTATATTTACATACACATGTTTACTGCATATTGCAGTTAGTATAGTTATTCATTTTATTTTGTGTTTTATTTATTTATTATGTATTTTAGTAGGATTACACATATAATAATATTTTTTACATCCTATTACATAGGATATAGATTTGCCTATGTATTATACATCATTTCTGAGGCCCAGGATTTTCACCAATAAGGAAAATAAGTGAGACAATTGGCTTCTTCCACCAGGATTTTTTGGCAGTTTTATGATTTGAACTCAGGGCCTAGGAGGCCCACTTCATGAATGGTCAATGTTAGCCCACCAGTCTGATGCAAGTGAAGTTGTTGAGCTAATTTGAGGACCTGAGATCAAGCCCTAGGAGTGGCCAATATATAAACACATAGATGTGTAGAATGAAGTGTGTGTGTGTGTATTTACATATGTATATGCATCTATAAATGTATACAGAGACAGATAAGTATTTATGTAGATTCTAGTGTATAACTCTATATAAAGAGTGATGTCTATATCTTATTTTTATATGTCCTATTACTACCAATTATTTGGTCTAAAATTATGCCTCCATTAATTAATCACGGTAGAAGACTTAATAAAGTATTAATTCAATTAATCAATGACCTATATTTATTGTGTACAATCTTATACTAGATTGACTAGCTAATTAGTAATTCAATTAGTACATTTCAAATATTCTATTACTGTTCCTATACATAGGAATGAGTATCCTAGGATCTTCAGCAGTGTATAGGTGCCAGTCCCAGGGTCCAACTCAGGGCCTAGGTTTCTGGTTTGAGCTCAGGCTTCACTGACAGCCCACCAGCCTTCAGCCATGCAAGGTCACGTTCAATTTTCAATTTTTAAGCTGAGTCACTGAGACCCAGGATGGTCAAGTGCAAAGGAACAAAGGTAAAGCGGTTGTCTAAAACTTCCTGGTTTTTTCCTTCTCCATTTGTGTTGGTTTGATGTTTTTTTTGCCAGTGCTGGGAGTTGAACTCAGGCCCTAGGATCCCTGGATCATCTGTGGGTGTAAAAGCTGCACCCTATCCTAGGGTAATCATGGTTTAACACACAATAAAATGCTTCCTTGAGCAAAATCAGTTCAAGGACAATGTCTAGCCTAACAGTTCAAGCCTCAGGATCTGCCACACAAAAATAGAGCCAGTAACCCCATGTGTATGTATGAATGTATTTCTATTGGTGAACATCCCGAGTCTCTATGAAGAAAGGCACCCAGCTAGGAAATTTGCTTTGAATAGAATGATTTCATATCACAGAGAGTGCTTTCAAGACAGTGTATGTTCAGAGGCTTTCCTCACTGTTCCCAGTGAAGCCGAGGGTTTCTCCATACCCCAGGCTGCTGGAGGAAGTCTGCCTCATTGTTGGAACAGGCAGACAAAAAGACTCACTCCTGTAAAGGTATGAAACAAACAATTCATCCGAGGGCATTTAGTGAGGATGAATGTGTGTGAGCTCTGAAGTCCAGGAGAAAAAGGCCTCTTTGTAACCCAAGCTCTTTCTCTCCCAGTGCTCTGTTTTGACAGGAAGCATTCATTTGTGCCACCTCCCATGGCAGGCCAAGTTCCCTGCACTTATCCTGTCTTTGTTAAACTATGTCCCAGTGTTGAAACAAATTGCTACAATTAATTCAAGAGTCCTTCTGGCAGACAACTAGGGAGCTGTACCTAATGAAATGATTCATTATTGGCAAAGGTGCATCCCTAGGTTTCCAGAAGCTTGCTAAATCTAAGTACATGTGTAATATCACAATGTTTCTGGTCATCTATGGCTGGTGAAGCTCATCAGGTTTTGAAACCTTTGACCTCTCCTAGTTGGGCCCTGGGTGGCTAGGTTTTGCGGTTGAACACAGGACCAGGGTGCTGATCATGAGCTCAGAGCAGAAGAACTTTGCTTTACCATTTGGTGTCACAGTTTCACTTCTGGTATCTTCGTGTGTGTGTGTGTGTGTGTGTGTGTGTGTGTGTGTGTGTGTGTGTGTGTGTGTGTGCATACTCCAGTCCTGGAGATTGAACTCAGGACCTGTGCACTATACCTGAGTTTCTCCTGTACGAAGATAGCACTCTCCCACTTGAGCCACAGAGACATTTCAGGCTTTTTTTCTAGAGATGTGGTACTGAGGATTCAAACCCAGGGTTTCATATATGCAAAGCACTCTACCCATAAGACACATTCTCAACACTCCACTTCAGGTTTCTTGCTTTCTTTTCTTGTAAGTTGGAGCAGTTGAAGTCTGGGCCTGGGTGCTGTCTCTGAGCACTTCAGCTCAAGTCTAGCACTCTACCACTTGAGCTACAGCACCCCTTCAGGCTTTTTGGTGGTTCCCTGGAGATAACCATCTCAAGGAATTTCCTGCCCAGGCTGGTTTGGACCCTGATCCTCGCTCTCTGCCTCCTGAGCAGCTAGGAATACACGCATGAGTCTGTGGCACCTGGCTTCCATTTCAAATTGCTAAATGGTGAGTAGGGGATAATAGTCTCATGGGACCTTTTGTGTCCGGGATAGTTTGAACCCAGATTGTCAGATCTCAGCTTCCTGAGTAGGCAGGATGACAGACCTCAGCTACAGATGCCTAGGGTCCTTGACTCCACATGATACACACTAGCCATGAACCCAACAGGGAAAGTTCAATGCCCTGAGTTCAATATTTACAACCAAGAAAAATAAACCAAAACAATTGTCTGCAGAAGACAACTCATTAGAGTTCAGTACATACATAATTTTGGCCCTGACATGGGGATATATCTGAGCCTCAACTTTCTCATGTGCACAATCATCTTACTTGTGGAGCTTTTATAAGGACCAGATGAAAGAATGCACCCCATGAAGGACTCAGCACACAACACCTCATGAAGGACTCATCACATAGCTGTATCCCACAAGCTGTCATTAGAATTAGGGTGTTTTCATCAGTATCATCATTATTTCAGAAACACATCACAAACTGCACAAAGTTCACATCTATTGGTTTAAAGGGATGGGGTTGTTTTAGGGGGGAGTTAGCCACGGGGATTGCACTAAAAGTTTGGGGCTACTGTCCTAAGACCTTTAACTCAAGGCTAGAGCTCTAACTCTTTGAGCCACATCTCAGAGTTTTGCAGATTCCTGCCAGGGCTGGGTATTAAACCCACCAGTGTCAGATCTCATCCCTGGGCTATCTTGGATGATAGGGTTGAGTGAGCCAGCAGCATCTGATTCCATGGAGCTGGGTTGCCTAGCTAAATCAGGTTAGATAGCAGCTGTCAGCACCAGATTCTCAGCTTGCTCTGTGATGAGATATTTGTAGTCCTATCCTTATATCGTTGAGGTCAGAACATTCCTTTATTTTTTTATTGTTGGTGCCAGTCTTGGGTCTTGAGTAAAGGTCTAGACACAGTCCCTAAGCTTTTATGCTCAAAGCTAGTGCTCACTGCTTGTGCAATAGCAAAACTTCTGGATTTTTCTGTGCATGTGGTAGTGAGGAATTGAACCCAGGGCTTTGTATGTATTAGGGGAGGAGTCTACCACTGAGCCCCAGGAGTGACAAGTGTATAAACAGATAAATGTGTAGATTGGTAGATAGATAGATAGATGTATATGTGTAAACTAAGAGAGATGTCTATATTATGAAATTGTATATACCATATTACTACTAATTATTGGCAACTAAATTATTCTTTCCTTTTTTAATTATCATGATTGAATACATAATAAAGTATTAATTGAAAATTATTCAATGTAGTATAATTGTGTAAAATTTTATGATATGGAAACAATACACTACTAATTTAATTGTTACTTTTATAACATTCCATTTGTATGGATATATCATCAGAATGGGTTTCTCAGAACCTCCCACTATTCATTAGTGGAAGTCCCGGGATTAGAACTCCAGGCTGGTTTTGGCTATATAGCCCGACAAACATCAGCAATGCAAGGTCATGTGCACTTTCTGGGCCTTGTCATTTAGACCCAAGATGGTCACACTACAAAGAAAAAAAAAGTAATATCACCTTCTTGAACTTCTCAGTTTTATCCTTCTCTTTGTTGTTTTTTTTTTTTTTTTTTTTTTTTTTTTGTCGCCCTGATATTTGAACTTTGGTCCTAGAATCCCAGGGTTGATTGTGGCAGAGGTGCCAAGACCTAAGTTCAAGCCTCGTGCTTGGCCAAAAAAAAATAAATAATAAGGCCCTGGCTTGGAATTTGCACCATTTTTCTAGCAGGCCTGGGATTTGAACTTGGGACCTGGTTAACTCTGTGACATTGTGGGTGAAGGAGAAGCTCACAGTCTTTGAAGACAAGAAATTCAGACCAGTTCCCAGGGCCTGATTTCAAGCCTCAGCACTGGAAAAAATAATATTCATATATGAGATGTTTACATAAATGGGTTTACTGCATATGATGTTTATTACCCTTATTTATGTATTATTATTACACATATAACACTTCATTTATTACATCATATCACCTAGACTATATTTGCATATGGATTATACATTGTACTGAGACCCAGGACTTTCACAGAGAAGGAAAAAAATGTGTCAAAATTGTCTTCTTACTCCACGAATAAATTTTTGGCCATATTGTGATTTCAACTCACTGCCTACAATGCCCAATCCATAAATGGGGTCACAGTCTTAACATACCAGCCTCCAGGAAACTGAGGACTTTTGATCAAGCTACAGTAGTGCCCAATATATACATTGATAGATATGTATATGTGTATGTGTCTATATATATATATATATATATATATATATATATATATATATATATTACATTATGCCACCATTTAATGAAGTATCATGGTTGAATACTTATAAAAGCATTCATTAAAAATTAGTTAATATCCATCCATTAGGGGAATCATACCATGGTGCTAAAATGGAAGATATAAATCCAATAATATTTGTGTGGTATTCTAAAATAAAATCATGAATTAACTGCAAATTTAATGATTACTTTTATAGCATTCCATTAGCATGCACATGAATAGGAATGAGTTTGTCAGGATCTCCCTCCATTTGTGGGTGGCAGTCCTAGCATTCTAACTCCAAGCCTGGGTAGTTTACTTCGAATGCAAACCATTGGAATGATACTGTGTAGATTTCAGACTATCACAATTAAAAAAAGAACAACAAAAAGAAAAGAATCCAGGTGTCAATGGCTCCTACCTATAATCCTAGCTCCTCAGGAGGCTGAGAATGTAGAGTATGCCATTTTGAATTCAGCCAGGGCAGGAAAGTCGGTGACACTCTTATTTCTAACAGATCGCCAGAAAAAAAAAAAAAAAAAAACCATGAGTGGGATTGTGGCTCAAGTTGCAGAGTGCTAC
The DNA here is from genome assembly GCF_019054845.1 of Dipodomys spectabilis. Taxonomy (NCBI): domain Eukaryota; kingdom Metazoa; phylum Chordata; class Mammalia; order Rodentia; family Heteromyidae; genus Dipodomys; species Dipodomys spectabilis. The sequence continues at coordinate 348,702 of NW_024871216.1, forward strand.
CCTTGAGCAAAAGGAGCTCAGGGACAGGGCCTAGCCTCATAGTACAAACACGGAACTGCTCCCCTCCCCAAAAGGAGGCAATCACTCCATGTCTCTGTGTATGGATGCATGATGTATGGATGATGGGCATTCAGCAGGTTGCCCATGCTCAGCCCACTCAACTTGGGCAAGTTAGGACAAGCTCTCAGAATTCCTAGGCTGTAGGAGTGGTTGAAGGTTCTAGATCCATATTATCTATCCCTATGTAGTATGTGAGCCTAGACCTCTAGGGCCTGGTGGCTCTCACTCATTCCTCATTCCTCATTGCAGAGTCACAAACTGGTCCAAAATCTCGGCAAAGATATGAAATAGTCAGCGATTTCTATGCTGAAAGGGGTAAGCCAATAAATCTCACCATCATAACTCCTGTTACAAGTCAGCCTTGGGCTACAAATGTGGATTAGCGGTAGAGTGGTTACCTAGCATGCACGAAGCCCTGGGTTCGATTCCTCAGTAATAGAGAAACAGAAAAAGCCAAAAGTGGCACTGTGGCTAGCCTTGAGCAAAAGAAGCTAAGGAACATGCCCAGACCCTGAGTTAAAGCCCGATGACTGACAAAAAAAAAGTGAGCCTGGTGATACATATTCTTCAGGGACTCAGGAGGGCCGAGGTGAGAGGTAAGAGGTAGAGGGCAGCTGCTGGTGGCTCACCCCTGTAATCTCAGCTATTCAGGAGGCTGAGATCTGAGGATCACAATTACAAGCAAGAAAGTCTTTATGAGACACTTTTCTCCAATTAAACACCCAAAAAGTCAGAAGTAGAGCTGTGGTTCAAGTAGTAGACTGCTAACCTTGAGCAGAAAAGCTAACGGATAGTGTCCAGGCCATGAATTCAAACCCCAGAACTGACACACACTCACACACACACACACACACACACACACACACACACACACACACACACACACACACACCAAGATAGTGCATTTACCAGTAAGCCTGCACAAGTTCCACCTCTAGAAAGAGAAAGGAAGGAAAGATTTGCTCCAGGAGGTGATATAACCAGTGCCAAAATTCAACAGGAGTTCTAAGGCTTGGAACAGGACAGAGAGCCTCAGGCAGAAGGTACAGAATGGGTAAAGGTCCTGAGGTGTGGTGTAGAACAGGTGGTGTGTGTGGAATGAAGGTTCTGTGGCTTCAGACAAGTCTGGCAGGACATTCAAGGCTGGGTCAAGGTTTGTACTTGCGTCACAGGTATGAAAGAGGGTGGAGTCCCAGAATGGGGCCCAGGGGGAAGATTAGCTTTTCTTTTCACCATGGCTGGAAGCCTATTTTTCACAGCTCCTGACCCTTAGTTCTCCTTTGCATTGAGGAGTCAGGGCAAATGCAGGGACAAACACTTGCTTAAGAAAAGCTTCTGGGCTGGGAAGGTAGCTCAGTGGTAGAGCACTTGCCTTGCATGCATGAGGCTCTGGGTTTGATTCCTCAGCACCACATAAGCAAAAAGAATAAAAATGGAAGGGGCGTTGTGGCTCAGGTGTTAGAGTGCTAGTTTTGAGCTGAAGATATGCGGGACATTGCCCTGGCCCAGAGTTCAGGCCCATGACCGGACCCATCCCCCCAAAAAAAGAAAAGAAAGAAAAGAAAAGCTTCTAACCCAATGCCATCAGTGGCTCAACCCCTTTAAATCCTAGCTTCTCAGGAGACTGGGATCAGAGACTGCGGACCAAAACCAGCTCAGGGAAGGAAAGTTAGTGAAAATCTTCTTGCCAGTGAACTTCCAAAAGCCAGAAATGGTGCTGTGGCTCAAGTGGTAGAGTGCCAGCCTTAAGAGAAAAGTTAAGAGACTGGAGACCAGACCCTGAGTTCAAGGCCAGTAATTGCATTAAGAAAACGCTTTCAGGAGCTCCTTGTCTACTGTGGTGAATGGCCAGATGAGCTGGGCGTCGGTAGCTCACACCTGTCCCCCTAGCTCCTCAGGAGGCTGAGATCTGAGGAGCATGGATCAAAGCCAGCCCATACAGGAAAGTCCGGGAGACTCTGATCTCCAAGGAAGCACCAGAAAACTGGAAGTGATGCTCTAGCTTAAGCAATAAGCTGAAGAGCTGAGGGGACAGCGCCCAGGCCCAGAGTTCCAGTCCCATGACCAACTCCCCTGGCCTGCTTGGAACTCACTTTTTGGCTCTAGCCAGAGTACTTTCCAGTGGGCACCTGAGTTTCTCCCAATGTCTAGGTGTCCTACAAGTCTTGAGAGCAGCCCATTTGGAGGCCTTTGCTTACAGTGTGGGCCACATTATCAGAGAAGTGTCCAGCCTTGGGGAATGGAGGTCATCGTCTGGGTCATCAGAATGATATCTGTCATGGGTGCAGTGTGGATCTGAGCAGTAAATCAATTTCTCAGACCATGGTTTGGGGCAAGGAGGGCCATAAGCTGCATGGCAGGTAACGCCTGCTCATGTGGTATCACAAGAGTGCAAATCTGTCAGGCACACCCCGAGAGGGTGTTGAGTTGGGCTCATGAAAGACCTGTGGACTCACAAATCCACAGCCAGCTGGCTGCTGCTTGTAGCAGTTGCTATCCCAGGAGTCCCAGGGCTCAGAGCCCTGCTTTCCTCACCACTGCTTGGGGGCAGATGAAGGTCTGCAATCGTTGGCCTACTACAAAGGAGAATCCCTAGTGTCCTTTCCCTTGGTCTTGTGGCCCCATTCATGGATGGAGGGGCAGGTTCCATTGAACTTACTGCCATGGCGCAGACATTTCAGCCCAAGAAGGACTTAGGGAGAAACCACGTGAACTGGCTTAAGAGTTTACTACTACTTTGCCTCAGGACTCCCCCAATTCTGGCTCAGCTCATCATTACCACCTTTCTGTGTGTGCACGCATCTTGGTATTAGGGCTTGAACTCAGGGCCCGGGCTCTGTCCCTCAGTTTTTTTCATTCAAGGCTAGCACTCTACCACTTGAGCCACAGCTTTCCTTTCAGCTTTTGGGTAGTTATTGGGAGAGAAAAATCTCACACACTTTTCTAGCTGGGCTGCCTCTGAATGGCAATCCTCAGATCTCAGCCTTCTGAGAAGCTAGGAATATGAGAGCATGACCTATTAGCACCTGGCCACACTGTCCTTCTTTGTAAAGACAAAGTGCCTCTCTCCCTGCCTAGCACCCATGTACAGTTACCCCTCCTACCCCATCCCTAATCCTCCAGGCTTCACAGGAATTATACCCTCCCCTGAGAACAAAGAAATAGAATCAGGTTTGAGCTTTTTGTTCTCCACACAGTCAGGGGCTGCAGGGAGCTGATGTGTACTGTAGTTCAAGTGGTTGAGCGCCAACATTGTGCAAACCAGCTAAAGGATACCACCTAGGCTCCGAGTTCAAGCCGGCAACCTCACACAAACACACGCACACAAACAAACACACACACACACGCAAACACACATACACACACACAAAACACACACACACACACAAATATCCTTAGCAGGGCCCAATGGCTCATACCAGAAATTCTAGCTACTTAAGAAACTGAGCTCTTAGGATAGCAGCTTGAAGCCATCCCAGGCAGTGAAATCCGTGACTCTTCTCTCCATTAAATTACTTAAAAAGATGAAAGTTGGGCTGTGGTTCAAGTGGTAGTGTGTCAGCTTTGAGCAAAAGAAGCTCAGAGACTGCACCTAGGCCCTGAGTTCCAGCTCTAAGATTTTTTAAGACACCCTTTGCCCCCACTCCACCCCGAATCAGGCCATAAATCCAGATTTTGGTCACCCTGGATCTCACTTCCATTCCTGCCGCTTTCACAGCACTGCCACAAGTGGCCAGTGTGTGGCCAGCACTGGATTAAGAAGTGAACGTACAACAAGGGGGGCATAGCCAGGTCAAGGCTAATGTCCCAGAACATTGAGGTATTGGCCATACTAGTCTCTAATCCTCCCAGTTTCCTGGACCTAGAATTTAAAGTGTGTGCATCTGTATTCTGGGCACCCAGAATTTTCTAGAAGGACATAAGAGGCCAAGCTGGCGTGGGAAGATAGACTTTGCTGCAACAAGGTACGTTGACATTTCCTAGACACCGATGGATACTTCCAAGCCACCTTGACCTCAAATCCCATGTAACACCGGATCCTCCTTGCTTGGGCAGCCTTCAGTCAGCTATCAAGCTCGAGTTGGCCAGAGCCACCACAAACCCTCCTTCTCCCACTCCACTGCCAGCATGCGGGGAGGGATGTGAGCCAGAGACCCAGCTGAGGAAAAGGACAGGACATCACATGACTAAGGTCCCCCCAGAGGCAGGGGAGAACTTATGCCAGCCGGCCCTGCTGACCCAGAATCCCCTGGAGGCACCCAAATATTTGGACAGGCTGGATTTGAGCCCCAAAGAAAAGCTGGAATCCAGGCCTCTGGCAATTTAGGACTCACTGTTGACTCTGATAGGAGGCTAAAGGGCAAGGTCAGTGTGAAGGAGGGGCACCATCCGAGGTCAGAAAGAGGCAGCTCAGGAAGGGGGCAGAGGAAGATGAGGGAAATACACACACACACACACACACACACACACACACACACACACACACACACACACAAACATGCACACAGGTAGCCCAAGGCCTCAGCAGTCCCTGAGCACCCTTACAATTCCACCCTCAAGAAGATGGCACTACTATCCTCAGACCAACTGTAGACAAAACTCAGGGCCTCTCACAAGTCTGGAATGGCTCATAACATAGCTTGGTATTTCCTAAATGTACACACCATTATGCAGAAATCTCAGCTACCTTATTTTTGGTTGTCGGTCATGGGGTTTGAACTCTGGGCCTGTGTGCAGTCCCTCAGCTCCTCAACTAAAGGTGAGTGCTCTATCACTGGAGCCACAGTGCCACTTCTGGCTTTCTGGTGGTTCAATGGAGATAAAGTCTCAGAGATTTTCCTGCCCAAGCTGGCTTTGAACCGCGATCCTCAGATCTCAGCCTCTACCATCCCACACCTTCTACAATTCATCCTGTCCCTGCCTGCCACAGGTCATGACCTCTGGAGTTCTTGGTAAGGCACTGCCCACTGTACTGTGGCTTCACACTGGGGCAAACCTGGGGAGTTCTTAGAAATGTCTGTACAGTGAGGCCAGCACCTGTTCTCCCAACCACAGCACCCCTACTACTTCACCATCTCTTATAAGCAAAGAAGGGGTGGATTTCTTTCCTTCTTTCTTTCCTTCTTTCTTTCTTTCCTTCCTTCTTTCTTTCTTTCTTTCTTTCTTTCTCTTTCTTTCTTTCTTTCTTTCCTTCTTTCTTTCCTTCTTTCTTTCCTTCTTTCTTTCTTTCTTTCTTTCTTTCTTTCTTTCTTTCCTTCTTTCTTTCCTTCTTTCTTTCCTTCTTTCTTTCCTTCTTTCTTTCCTTCTTTCTTTCCTTCTTTCCTTCCTTCTTTCCTTCCTTCTTTCCTTCCTTCTTTCTTTCTTTCTTTCTTTCTTTCTTTCTTTCTTTCTTTCTTTCTTTCTTTCTTTCTTTCTTTCTTTCTTTCTTTCTTTCTTTCTTTCTTTCTTTTTGAGGGGCTTGAACTCAATGCTTGGCTACTGTCTCTGATGTCTATTATTCCTCAAGGCCAGTGCTCTAACACTTGAACCACAGCTCCATTTCCAGTTGGATTGGAGATGAGGCTCTCGTGGTACTTTCCTGCCTGGGCTGGGAAATGAGATCCTCTGGATCTCAGCCTCCCGAGTGGCCAGGATGATAGGCATGGGATGACAGGCATGAGCCACTGGCACAGCTTATGGTGTCTCGTCCTTCAGAATTTCCATTAGTTCTCCTCTAGATGCTACCACCTAGTCACTCCTCTACCTCCCTCAGGGACAGCAAAGGGAGGCTGAGAATTTGGGTAGGGCCATAGGCTTTAAAAGGCCCCCTCCACATCACTAGCCCTCTCTAAGTTCCCATCTGCCTCCTCTGGATGGACTGGTCGTCCAGGGAAGATCAGACCCACTAGGAGTTCTGGGGCCTGACCTGTATCCCCCCACACCACCCAACAGGACCTGCGGATTTCTGGGGCCAGCTGCTCCATGTCCTGGTGGAAGACGTTGGGAGGGTTGCTGATAACTGGGTCCAGGGGTGTTCAAGGCAGAAGATTGTCCAGCTCTCCTCTATCAAAGAAGGAGACACAAAGCATAGATGGATTTACTAAGAGCTTCAGGGCATAGACATCCACATGTCAGTAAGATCCCTTGGAGAACTGTATCGGGACAATCTCGCACATCTATACCAAGACTCACACAAATGTACCGAGTTTCTCACCTGCAGCCCTAGCTGGAAATGAACATGCTCTGCTATGCTGTCCATCATCTGCAGCACCTTTGCTCTCTGTGTTTCCTGTCAGATCCTCCTTCTTAAGCAGGACCCCCTTTTCAAGTGCTGCCTCCAAGAAGCCCATTTCGATCGCCTTGGCAGAGCTGGAGCCTCTCCGCTCTGCAGGCTGCCGGCTTTGTCACACTCTGCCTTCTGGCCAGTGTGGGTTGAGAGTACACAAAGAGGCCAGGCCTGGGTTCCACTGCTGGATTTCTGAAGGCCCTGATACACCACACAGGGACAGGTGTTTTATCACACTCCGTGAGAGGGCACTCGAAGCCCAGGTAGTCTGTGGTCATAAGACAGGGCCATTTCTTTGTGTGGGCTTGAACTGAAGATCTGGGAGCAGACTCTCTTAGTTTTATTGCTCAAGGCTGGTGCTCTACCTTTTGAGCCACAGCTCCACTTCTGGCTTTTTGGTGATTCCATGGAGAGTAGAGTCTCACGGGCTTTTCAGCTTATGGCTGGGTTCAAATAGTGATCCTCAGATCTCAGCCTCCTGAGTAGCCAGTATGACAGGGATGAGCCTTAGCCCCAGGTGAGAGGCACCAAATGCTTTTTTTTTTGCTCTTGTTTATCTCCAGTCAACTAGCAAGCCCAAGTTAAAATAATCAGTTACTGGGGATCAAAACCCTCTCCTATGTCAGTTAATCCAAAGAGATAAAGTGTCTTTGGAAAAGGCTAGTCTGAGTTGGCTAGGGGTATTTGTGTGTGTGTGTGTGTGTGTGTGTGTGTGTGTGTAAGTGTCAGGGATATCTACCCTTATCTCTGTGGTGCCTCATCCTCCCAGCAGGGAGTGCATAAAGGTTCCTGACCCCAAGGAAGGTGGATGGGCAAGGGTACTTAAAGTCATATCCAGGGGGAAGATCCGAATTCTGTCCTGCAATGGAAGCCTGGACAGATAATGGAGAGAAGAAGAGGTTAATGGGAACAAAGGGAAGCCCCTTACCTTTGGCTAGAAGTACCAACCAGCTCGAAGACTGAATCCATCTTTCTTGGTTGTCAGATAAAAGGTGGACACTGTTCATTTATTTTATTATGATTGTGTGAGCCCTAGGGCTTGGATTCAGGGCCTGGGTGTTATCCCTGAGCTTCTTTTATTGAAGGCTGAGGCTCTACCACTTGAGCTACACCACCACATCTGGCTTTTTTGTGTGTGTGGGATTGGTGGAGATAGGTGGTTTATGGGAGATAAGAATCTCACGGACTTTTCTGCCCGGGCTGGTTTGAGTCACGACCATCAGCCCTCAGACTCCTGAATAGCCAGGATGATGGGTGGGAGCCACAAGCTCCTGACCACCACCATCCATTTATAATCCATTAGGCCCAGGGCTGGGCCACCCACACTGCACCTCCTTGTTGGGAGTGGGAAGCAGACATGAGTGGATTTGATACTTCAACAGCCTACCTATCTTTGAGCATTGTTCCAGGTCAGTCTGATAGCAGCTTCCTCCTTATCCACAGCAATGACTTGGCTCTGTCACAAGAACAAATGTCCCCCGGGAGGTGTCAGGTCTGGGGTCTTTCCTCTGCACCCCACCCCCCCAAGCTGGCTTTGAGTTGAACCGTGATCCTCAGATTTCTGCTCTTGAGTACTTAGGATGATAGCCATGAGACACCGGCACCTGGCCAAAGATACTTTTCCAAGCCTGTCATCCTATCCCTTCAGGAGACTGAGATCTGAGGACTGCAGTTGGATGCACCCTTCTCAGCAAAGTCCATGAGAACTCTTATCTCTAATTAAACACCCCAAAAAATTGGAAGTAGAGCTGTGGCTCAAATGGCAGTGTGCTAGCTTTGAGCATAACACAAGGGATGGGACCCAGGCCCTAGCTATAAACTTTTTCTAGCATAGACCTACCCAAGAAAGGGAAGCAGGTAGGCACACGGGAGCTCAAAGCTCACACGTAATCCTCAAGACTCACAGAATAGACCCCATCCTGCTCTGATTCTCTACATTCTATGTCCTAGATTATGTCAGTCTTAGATGGGACAGACCATGCACCAAGTCAGGACGTTCAAGTACAATCTCATACTGAGGATCCCGTGACCTCATCAAGGCCTCAAGATCCCTCGACACTGGGCAGGCATTCAGTTGAGGTTTATTTATCCAGCCACAAGATATGGGATTGAAAGGATTTCTTGGTCAAGGGATGAGACTGAAGGGCTGTAGGTCCCTCTCTCTCGGGAAGGAGAAAAGGCCTATCCATCCCAGGAATGTTCCTGGGTTGTGACTATCCTCAATGAAACAACCCTGCTCAGAGCTCAGTGTCTCTGGTTTTCCCACCACCCCCTACCCAGCCCTGCCCCATCTTCAGTCGGCCCTCTCTGAATCCCAGGTCTGCCATCTGGACTAAAGTTTGAGCCAGCAAAGGGACCCACCTCTATCTCTGAGAATGGCAGTCACGGGGCTCTACAGTACCCTAGAGGAAGTCTTGGGGCAACAAGGGTCTGACTTCCCCCCTCATTCTCTGGATGTCCTGTGCTAGTGGCAGGCTTACCTCTGTCTCTGGTTGAGGAATGAACACTGGGGGTGTCATCTTCAGATTGAGCCAGCAAAAGTCCCAGTCCCCAAGGATGTACCACACAGGCATCCAGCAGTGGATGACAGCCAGCTGGTCAATGGTAAACCCAAAGTGCCAATACTTTTAACAGACATGTGGCTGGGTCAAAGTCTCTATCACTGATGGTCTAACTTGTTAGATGAGGTTATGGCTCCAATGGCCTGACACACCTGACCTGGGATCATCCTCCCTCTTCATCTTCTTGCTTAGCACTTGCCACCCTCCTCTTGACACTCCCTCAGCCTATACCTCCCTATACTTTGGACAATTTCTTCTTATCTGACTAGAAAATAAACTCGGTGGGCCAGGGGAGACTGAAATTTGGTGACACACCCTGAGCCCTAGGGTCTACCCAAGGCTGTTTCCCTCTGCAGTCGGCGACCACAGAGCTCCTGGATGTCATGAAGTTCCTGAGGGGTCCGTGGCTTCGTCCTACATACTGACTTTAGGCTCTGAAACTGTCCCCACAGAGATTGTGAGTGGTTGGCTCCTTTGATCCAGGGACTCCAAACCAAGGCTTACATATTCCCTTCTTCTTTCCTTTCCTCCTTTTCTCCCTCCATCCTTCCCTCCTCTTTCTCTTTCCTTTCTTTGTGTCACTCCTGGGCCTTGAACTCAGAGCCTGAGTGCTGTCCCTAAGCCTTTTTACTCAAGGCCAACAGTCTACAGCTTGAGCCACTCATCCACTTCTGGCGTTTTCTTTTTGGTAGTTTGTTGGAGATAAGAGTTTTACAGGCTTTTCTTCCTGGGACTTAAGCCTCAGTCCTCCCATCTCAGCCTCCTAAGTAGCTAGTATGACAGGTGTGAAGCAACGGCATCTAGCTCAAACCAAGATTTCTTCATGTGCTGTGGAACCAGCACTAGAACATTTCATCGTCTATGATTCCTGGACCTGGCACACACTTTAACAGTTTGTTGGATAAATAAATGAGCATCTCTCTATGACAATACTACAGAAAACTCCCATCCAACTCAGATAAGCATCCTGGTGGTGGAGGGGTTAGTGGGGGATTTGTTGAAGCCTGAAGTAGCTCTTCCACAGTTCTCCCTCGCCCCACTTCCTGCCCTCCTGGAGCCACCGCACTTAACTCTTTTGGCTCTGAGGATGTGAGCCACGATGTACTTGCTGGATTCTGGGGCTCTTCGATGCCTCTCTTCTCAAAAATCTTTGTCCAGCGGCTAACTCACAGTTTGGCACTCAATTCCGCCCTCAGGTGTGAATGAGGCACATGAGGTGAAAGCCTGGCTCAAGGAGCCTCCTCTCCTCCCCCTGGGGCCAGACAGGATGGTCTACCACATCCGGCCCCCAAGTTTCATGTTGCAGAGAAAGAATCCTTGAGGGTTCCCAGTTCTCTGAATCTCCAAGATTCTAGTGCAGTGCTGGGAATCGTCTCTGCTCACAGCTGGCAACCTGGGGATTGCGAGGTCACCATCTCTGCTCCCCATGATGTCCTTGACTGTCTGTGGTGGTCACCCTAGAGAGAACCAGAGGAGAATCAGTAGCTTCTGGAGGAAGAGAGTCAAAGCAGGATGTTCCTGACAGGAGACGATCTGGCTTGGGAACTCTGCCTATGCCGCCTTGTACATCATTGTTTGGCAGCTGAAATGGTCCATCTAATTTGACCCATAATCCCAATCATTAGTAGTAATTGCCAGCTTAAAGAAAAAATCCTGGAAAAGCTGGCATTTCAGTTGTCCCAATCAAACTTATAGGCTTCCAAAGTCAGTGGTCCCCTTTTCCTTCCAGACAGCCTACAGCAGGTAACAGAAAGTGGCATTCAGCCAGCCCTAGCTAATTGCCATGGCCTGATACCGTGCAGGCTTCAGCAGGGGGAACGCACTTGCCTACCACTGCCCAGCTGGAAACAGCTGAGGCAGGACACAGATTGGAGTCTACAGGACTCCAGGGAGGACTGCCCACCGGTGCACTGCCCTAGGAGGGAATCCAGGCCACCAGTGCGGGCCTGAAGCCCCCTGCCCAGATTCCCATGGACACCGACAAAGCCCTGGGTAAGGTTCCCCTCTCATCCTTGTTTGTGGTGAACCATCTGCTATGTCACACAATTCGCCACCCACCAGACCCTCCTAGCTTCACATCTTCTGCCCTACTCCCCCCATCTCATTCCCTAATTATGTTTGGCAGACACATTCCCAACCCTTGAATTAGCTCCAACTCTACACACCAGAGCAGGTTGTCTGGCTGTATGAGTTTGGCTGTGGTCACACTTGCCTCACCAGCCTGAAGACAGAAGGACAGGTGACCACTCTGGTTTGTGATTCACACAGACCTCCAAGTGGAGACCCACGCAGACCCAGAAGCTACTGTGAGCTACAGGAAAGGGGAAGAGAGAGGTGGAAAGAGGTGGAAAGGAACATCTACTGAAACCATCCCCAAACTATTCATGTAACAGTGAAGGAGAAAATAAAAATTGTGGCTGGGATCATACTTGGCATTGATGACAAAAGAACAATACACATGCACAAAAATAAAATGCTTTTGCTCTTTTTAGACATGGTGACTTAAATAGGTTTCCATTGTCCTCATATCCCTGCTCTCCCAACATGCACGCACGCACACACACACACACACACACACACACACACACACACACACACAAAATCCAGACCTGTGACAGAAGACTGGTCCATGCAGCACCTGAAATTTGCCAACTGATCGCTCACCTGAGCACAGTCATGCTGTACAAGTTGAAAGATGATCTCTCTCCCTCCCTCTCTCCCTCCCTTTCTCTCTCTCTCTCTTTCTTTCTCTCTCTCATACACACACACACACACACACACACACACACACACACACACACACACACACACACAGACTCAGAACAGTGCCTCTCCTGAGTTTTTCACTTCCTTATCTGGGACAATGTACAAGCTGGGGCATGGGGTTCCCTTGTCAGAACCAAGGGATCCCACCAAAGGGGAGAACCACTCTAATAAAAAAGAACCACCCTGCCTTTCCCTTTCTCCAGGGTCAGAATCTTCCTCTTGAGAACAACAAACCTTAACTCCACATAAACCAAAACCCTAGGCCAGGATGCTGGATAAAGGAGTGCTGAGACAGGTGGCTCCTCAGAGCCAGGACAGATAACAAGCAGGGGTTCATGGTTCCCCCAGAGGGGTGTCTGACCTGGGATGGGGGCGGTTTTGGGGAAATGGATGGGCTCCTAAATGTTACATACATGGATGGACTTCCTACTTCCAGCCTAGATGCTTCTGGGCGACTTGGTGCATTTTGGGGGAGGATGAGGAGACCAGATGGACCGGGAGCACCAGCAGATTCTGGCAGACCTGGGAAATGTGATCACCCTGTGAGAACTGATGACAGCTGGGGTGGGGAGAATAGGCTGGGGGTGGGTGAGAGGGGGTGTGTTTCTCCCAGATATTCATCTTCTATCTGACCCCCCAGTGTCCTCACCTCCCTAGTGGGCTCTTCTGGGACCCTCCTCAGGTGAAAGGGTGACCAAGCATAGAGGACAAGGGCTCACACAGCAAGGGGGTCTATCTTCTACATCCAACACCCCCACCCCCAGAAATAAAGGAAAAGACCTGAGAAGGCAGGTTTGGAGATGCTGCTCCCCACCTCTGACTGAAGCCACCAGGTTCCCACCAAGGTGAGGAAGGGTGCAGATGGGGGGCTGTGTGGCTCCATTACTCCAGGCCAGGATCTATCTGTCGCCCCCTCCTCACCCAACCCTGCATCTTCCCGTTTCCTGGGACGCTGGCCATTAGGGACATGAGAGGGATCCTCGGGTTGCCACCCACCCCCACCCCCCACACCTGGGGTGCATTTGCGGCAGAGCCAGGGTGTACTATGGGATGCAGGGGAGGCACAGGTGGGACAGGAGAGGGGAGGCGGGAGGCACAGGTCGGGTCCGGGTTCGCAGAATGGGGGAGACTGTGAGGGGGGGTCGAGGGGTTCACTGGACAATGGGGTCCCAGGGTGTGGGCCCACAGGGTGGCCACTCACGTGTGCTGCTGGGAGAAGCTGTAGGCAGTGGCTCCAGGTGTGGCAGGCCCAGAATCCAAGGACCAGGTCACTGAAACAAGCCAGCCAATGGCACGTTATCTCAGCTGGGAAACTGAGAGAGGCAAGCCGCATCTAGACTAGCAGTGCCATTTTTGAAACACCGCACCTTGGGGAGGGCCGGGGAGGGAGGGGCGGGATCTGAGGGCTCATGGTACGGCAAGCGTGGCCTCTCCTCCCTCTCAGCTGCAGACAACTCAGCTCCTGCCTCATCCACAGCCAGACCTGTTTCCGCCGATGCCGCCATCACCCCTGCCACTGCTGCCTCCAAGGCTGCCTCTTTAGCTATCTCCTCCTCAATGGCCTCCTCCTCTGTGGCCACTGCCACCACCATGATAATTGGCACCTTGGACTTGGGACAGCCCATGGCCACCACGCCACCATGGGGCTGCTTGAGGTGATGTGTCTGCTGTGCTAGTTCCTCATGCTCTGCGCTCCCACTCAGGACCTTCACTTCAATTGAGGCCTCAGCCAGCCACTGAAGCCACTTCCTCTCATGCATGTACTTACTCCTCTCTGCTCTCTCTCTCTCTCTCTCTCTCTCTGCTTCCACTCCTCTTGTGGGCCACTTCAACCCCTCCACGCAGGCCTGCCTGCCACTGAGAGCCCCTGGCCACTGCTACCACCACAGTGAGCCCTCTGGGCCCTGCCTCCTCCTCCCCTCTCCCCCAACCCCTCCTCTCCTCAACCCCCCCAACTCCCCTCAGCCCCGCCCCCCACCCTTGCCTACAAGTGCAGCCCCGCCTGGGCCCTAAGGCTTCCAGGCCATGGGAATTGCAGCCTCACCTCAGCTCAGCACTCCCCGCCAACCTTAACACTTGCCCAAGGAATCAAATCTCCCCTCAGCCCCACCACTGGAGGGGACTCTCCTCCATTCCTCTCCACTCCACACATCAAGCAGGTACACGGTGACCCCTGTGTGTGTGAATGTAGGTGTCTTTGTGTGTGTGTGTGTGTGTGTGTGTGTGTGTGTGTGTGTGTGTGTGAGCGAGAGAGAGAGAGAGAGAGAGATTGTTGGGGATAACTACCTCAGAACAAAGCACCCTTTGGGATGACTCAGCACACAGAACACTTCAAAAAACAGCACAAAGCACCCTGTGTAAAGGACTCAGCACAGTGTGCCCTTTGAAGCACTTAGCATATAGTAACCTTTGGGATAACTCAACATACAGCTCCCTTTGAAGGAGGAAGTCCATAGCATGCAGTGTATAGGACTCAGTTCATGGCATGCTTTGAAAAACTCAGCACGTAGAACTCTTTTCCAGGACTCATCACATAGCACCCTGTGTTAAGGCTCCACATACACCACTCTTTGAAGGGCTGAGTATGTAGCACCCTGTGTAAAGCATTCAGTGCACAGCACCCTTTACAAAATTCAGCACATAGCAGAGTTTTGAAGGACTCAGCATATACCACCCTGTGGAAGGGCTCAACACACAGCACCATTTGAAGGACAGTACAGAGCACCCCATATAAAGGACTCGGCACATAGCACTTGAAAAACTCACCTCATCCGACTCTTCTCAAGGATGCAGCACATTGCACCCATTGGGATGACTCAGCATACAGCCCCCTTTAAAGGACTCAGCAAAAGTACTCTGTGTAAAGGACTCAGCCCACAGCACCCATTGAAAAATTCACCTGTCCCTCCCTTCTCAAGGGCTCAGCACATAGCACCCTTTGGGATGAATTAGCACACTGCACCTTTTGAAGGACTCAGCATAAAGTACATTCTTTAATGGACTCAGCACACAGCACCCTTTGAAAAACCCAGCAAGGCCCACTCTTCTCAAGGACTCATAATATAGCACCCTTTGGGATGACTCAGCACACAAATGCTTTTGGAGGACTCAGCACAAAACCCCCATGTGGGAAGGACCCAGAAAATAGCAATCTGTGAAGGACTCAGCACATAGCTGTATGTCACAAGTTCAGCTGTCATTAGAATTAGGGTGCTTTCTTCTATATCACCATTCTTCAGAAACACTTCACAAATCCTACTAGTTCACCTTTAGTTAACCTGTTTTATGGGGGAGGGTCAGCTGGGGGTCTTGAACTCACAGCGTGGGGCCCTGTCTCTGAGCTCTTTGGTTCAATGTTAGAGCTCAACCACTCTGAGACATGGCTCCAATTTTGTTTTTTTGGGGGGTGAGGGTTGTTCTTTGACAGGCCTTACAGTGATCAGGAAGGCCAAGTTGTGGTGTCCATGGCCAAAGTCTCTTAGCTTGACCTGGAGCTGACCTGTCCCTTCTTTGTGTCCCTGGAAGCCGGGCCTCCTGGAGCTCCCTTGGCATAGGATGGAACAGATCTGCTCTGGAATCAGCATTCAGGGTGGGCAAAAGTCAGCTTGGCCCTTGTCACTTCCCCCAATTGAACTCTACATGACGATAGTCCCCCACGATGGCACGGGGCCACATGTCCCGCATCTGGCTACAAGGGGGCAGGAGTCACCCACCATAGGGATTGTACCTGAGAGTTGTGTTTACTCTTGCTTCCCTGGGCCCCTATCATGCTTCGAAGCCACCCTGGACAGGAATGTACTTGAGAGTCTTACCTACAATTAACCATCAAAAAGCAAGTGGGGCTGTGGCTCAAGTAGAAGAGCACTAGCCTTGAGCAAGAAAACTCAGGAATAGAGCCTAGGCCCTAGGCCCTGAGTTCACACACACACACACACACACACACACACCACATGCATGCAAAATCAGAGATTTCTACACTGCAATCTTTGGGTATTCTCTACCTTTTCCCCACTAAGCCTGGTGGCTGTTGACCTAGGTATTTGATGCATCAAACACCAGCTGGCATCTTTTATTTTGGGGAACAGAATTGCTAGAACATCAGCCTTCCCCTATCCCAGCTCCTTGACTGGGTCAAGGTCTATCCAGACCCTTTGGGGCTCCTTTTACAGAATAGCCAAGATGCCTTCAAAAGGAATCACATGCTGGGCACTGGTGGCACATGCCTGTCATCCTAGCTATTCTGGAAGTTGAGATCTAGAGGACCTCTGTTCAAAGCCATCTTGGGCAGAAAAGTATGTGAGACTCTTATCCTCGATGAACCATCAGAAAACAAGAAGTGGCACTGTGGCTCAAGTGGTGGGGTGCTAGCCATGAGAAAAAGATCTCAAGGACAGTGGCCAGGCACTGAGTTCAAGCCCCAGGACGGGAAGAACAAATGTTTGTTGGAGGCTTGTTTTCCCTTTGAAAACTATTCATTCTTTGTGATAAGCATAACATGGGCCTCTTCCCTGGCCACGAATGGTCCATTAGATGTCACTTGAATATGGGCCACCTCCCAGAAGCCTCTGCCCTACCTGACCCTCAGTTTCCCTTCCCATCACCTGGAGATGGAGGCCTGAGAGAAGGCCACCTGGCCACCTACTTGTGGTGGCTGCTGAGGCTTTTAAGAGTCAGTATGTCACATAGAGAGTCATCATCTGCATCAGTCTACAGAATAAAGGGAGGGAATACTCCTTGCCTGAGCCTGTGAGCTGTGGGTGATCTGCATGTGTGGCTTCTGCGGCAGGATGTGCTCCATCGGGGAGTCCTCTATGGGGTAGGGTACCCTGACCTGTCCTTTGGCAGTTTCCGCACTGCTTTGAAGTGGCAATTCTTCCAAAACTTTTTGCTCCTCCCTCATTTTGACCACCGCGAAGTCTGAGGTGTCTGAAGCGGTGGTGGTGGCGGGGGACTCAGCCTGTGCTGGCATCTGGTGCCTGCTGTCCATGCCTTCCCCTTCACAGGGGCTCCCACAGCTCTCTCCTTTTCATCTTCTCCTGGGACAGCCAGCACATGTGCTCAGCTTTCTCCGGGCACAGCTCACAGGATTAACATCTGCTCTTTACACACCACGAGGGAGTCCTCGATGGTGTGGATGTGTGCCAACAGCTGGGTGCATCAATGGTGGTGCTCATCCACTGGATTCCAGAAGTCCACATCAACAGGCAGGTCGTGGACAAAGCAGATTTTCTTCTCGGATGCCCACGTATCCTGCTTCCCATCCTCACATATGCTGTGGTGCCAGCTCACAGGGTGGGGGGCCAGTGGCTCCAGCTTTCTCTGGCACTGAGCTGCCAAGTGGACTGGGCACCTGCAGTGGGCCTGCCACTCTTGGTGCAGGAGTTTCTCCCTGTGGATTTCAGCCATGGAGAGCGCCCCCAGATCCACGTCCCTCTCGGTTTGGGGGATGTCTCCATCCTCTGCGATGGTCATGTCTGGGGGAGTTGCCTCCTCACCTTTTGCTTCTCCAGGGCTCTCAACTTTCCCTTCCCCATGGAAAGCCAGGAAGCTCAGCTGGGCCTGCAGGCTCTCCTCTTGTGGTCTGGTCACTTTCAGGCACTTGAGGGTGTCCTGCCACTTTGGGGGCACCACCTGGTCCTGACAGTTGGTGGGGCCTGCACTTGCTTCAGCTGCACCAGCAGCTGGTCTGCCTCTCTAGGTGCTGCTGCATGGCCTCCTTCTCAGAGCTCAGCTGCTCATTGGAGGTGATGTGCAGCTCACAGGTGGCTCTGAGCTCCTGCATCTGGGCCAGGGACTGCTCCTGCCGCTCCTGCAGCTCCCAAGTTGCTTGGCTCTCTCTCTCTCAGCCACCTCTTTCCATTCCTCTACCTTCTTCACTGTGTTGTCCAGCTGTTCTCACAGATGTTTCTTCACCTGCTGCTCTGAGTCCAAGATGCTGGCCAGCTTCTCCTTCTCACTGCTCATCATGTGGAGATTGGCCCTCAGCAGGGCCAGCTGTTCTTCCATCTGTCCATTGCACACATGCACATCGTGGGATCTTGCAGATCTCCTGCTGATCCTTGGCCTTCTCCAGTCTCCACAGTTGCTTCTCCTGCTCCGTGTTCTGGAAATGGAGCCTTTGGTTTTCCTGGACCTGGATGTGCAGTTGTTCCTCTGGGTTTTTCAACTCCATCTGCGTGCAATAGGCCTGGGCTTTCATCTGCTGCTCGACCGGAAATGGTCCCGAAGGGGGCCATGTCTCTGTCAGCTTCCTTCTCAGTTCCCCCAGCTCCTTCTCTAGGTCAAACACCTGCCTTGCCCCTCGATTCTTCTCCTCTGTCAGTTGTTTCACCCACTGGGTCAGCCGCCGGGCCTCCTCCTTATGCACAGACCTCTCAATGCTCAGGTCTTCTGTGAAGGTGTCTCTCTCTAGATTCGCTGCAGTCACTATCCAACTCAGGTTGTCCAGTAGTCTCTTTAGTACCTCACCCCCAGCCAGCACTTGTTGGAACTTGCAGATTCTGCTCTTCATGTTGCTCCACTGTGTCCAGAGTGCTTCCAGCTTCTCCTGCAACTCAGTGTTCACTTGCTCCAAGTCATTGAAGCTTCTGATCTTTTCCTTGAGCTGAAGGGTTACATCATTCAGCTGTTCAAAGAACATTTCGGTCTCATTCTGTGAGCAGTGACCTCAGAAGCCGCCATCTCCAGCTCTGCCATGTGCTACTCTGCGGTCTGCAGGCACTTGATGAGAGCTTCATTGTCCCTTTCTCTGTCATTGGTCACCTGCTGCACGCGGGCTGGTGAACATTGTAAATTACTTTCTTCTCAAACCAACCTCTGTATGGGTGCCTTGTGGATCTCTAGCTCCCTTTTCATTGCTGTGTGCAGTTGGGCTATCTTCTCCTCTCTTACTCCCGTTCATCCTGCAAGTCTGTCTTTTCCTGCTTCAATGGTTGGATCTTGGCACGGAGCGCCTCTTTTCTTCTTTTGCTGGGATCCAGGGTGGGCACCACATATCAGTACACCTCTGCAGATCCTTGGTGTTATCGGGACCATTGACACTCTGGACCCTGGTGGCTGTGGCTGTGTCCAAAGGCAGGGGAGGCCCATGGTCAGCATCACATTTGGCTGGAATATCCTTTGAGTCACACTCCCCAGTGGTGTTTGTCTTGGGGATCCTTCGCTTTTTCAAGTTCTTAGTTTTCTTGAATGTTGCAGATCTGTTAGGAGGATTCTTCTGCCAGTGTTCTTGTGGCAATTTCTTGCCCGCAGCTCTCTCATGGAATCCTGTTGTTTCAGACATCTGAGCACTGGGAAAGATGGGCTGGCCACTTTCCCAAGGTCTGGGAAATCCTCTATTCACCCACTCACTGTCTAGGACTTCAATTTCCTAATCTACTCCATTAGTGGCCTAGAGTATCTTGCTCACCAATCAGCCACCTCTACCTTCCTCAACTGCTAGTAGTGGTGTCAACCAACTGAGGGAATCCAGGTGCTACTGGGCAGCATGGAATGTGGGCGTGTCCACCATTCTTGTTTCCCATTGGTCAGAAAGAAACATGAAAGAATGGGGGTGTGGACAGAATCCTGTGATGCAGGCAGAATGGGCAGAGTCAAGATGACAGCACCCGTTTCACGTGAAACTCTGTCCAGTCCAGTTGAGGACAAGAGGGTGACCTGCTTTAGCTGGATGGCTGCACAGATTGTTGTGTATGTCTGTTTGTTGCCAGTCCCTGACCTTGAACTCAGGATCTGGGCAGAGCCCTTGAGCTGCTTTTGCTCAAGGCTAGCCCTCAACTAGTGAAGCCACATGGCTCTACTTCTGGCTTTGTTGGCACTGAAGTTGGACAGGGGTCTCAAGGACTTTCCTGCCTAGGGTGACTTTGACCATGATCCTCCTATCACAGCCTTGTAAGTATCAAGGAGGACTGCTGAGAGCCATTGGTGCCTGCCTAATCATTGATGTTGCTGATGTTCTTGGACAGACCAGTGATTTCCTTATCCTCAGGTTTAAGTGGTGAGAGCTGGAGCCCACATCCTGGTCCTGCCACCTCCAAATGGCAGGTGATCCTAAAAAACTCAATCCTATCCATATAAATACCAATGGCATGTGATATATGTGATTGAATGGGCAGTTCTTGAATGATTCTAGGATAAAATTATACACAATTATATTATAGGACACTGATCAATTTTAATTAATACTTTATGAAGCATTTAAACAATCACATTCATTAAATGGAGGCAGAATGAAATACCTAAGAATTGGACATCACATAGAATACAGTTGTCATTTTTTCTGTCAGGACTGGGATTGGAACTCATGGTCTGGGTAACTCTTTTGCACTGTGTGGAAAGGGGAAGCTCACCTCCTTGAAGTCATGAAATTCAAGTCTGTTCCTTAGACCTGAAATCAATCCCCAGCACTAGAAAACATCCTATTCATGTACATTTTAAATATTTGATTTATATTTATATACATAGGTTGACTCCATATAGCTTTCAGTGTATTCATTTTTATTTTTTGTTTTATTCATGTATTGGCCATTTATTTTATTGACTATTATGGCACATAGAACATTAATTCCATAAGATATAGATCTGCATATATGTTCCACTTCATACCTGACTCCTAGGACTTTCACAAAAAAGGAAAACGTTTGTCACCATCAGCTTCTTGCTCCACGATTCATTTTTTGGAAGTGCTGGCATCTGAACTTCGGCCTACAAGGCCCAATTCATGAATGGGTGAGTGTAAACACGCCATCCTGGGGCAAATTGAGCTGATAGGCAGTACCAAGGACCTTAGATCGAGCCCCAGGGTTTTACAAAATAAGAACAGAGTGACACCCAGAGGTAGTATGCTAATAAGTATATATCTTAATAGAGTGCCAGACATGTCTACACATTATTCAGTTATGTAGACTACATTTCTACCAATTCTTGTGTATTTATTATGCCTCTATGTAATTAATGTTATTGTTTTCATTCTTAATAAACTATTAAGTAAATCAGTGTCCTGAAATTGTTGCATCCCTGTGAGAAATAGTATTCTTTTAATGCTTCATAAGATAATTAAATATAATCAATCAGCTGACTGAAATCATGAAGTCTAATTTTATTCAAGTATTATTCATGAGCAACCTATTCAACCATGACATTGATAACATTCCATCGTTATTCCTGCAAATGGGAATGAGTCTCTTAGGATCTCCACCATCCAGAAGTGGCATGAGTAGCATTCGAACTGTAGGCCTATGCTGCCATGCGGGACTATGGATTCCTCAAAAGCCCACAATTAAAAAAAAATATTTAGCTCCCTGGTTCGCAATTCGAGCCATTTTTTTGCCAGGCCAAGGATTGGTACTCAAGGTCTGGGTTACCCGATAGTCTGCTAGCCACGACCAATGCAAAGTGAGGTACCCTTTGTAGCCGTGTAATTTGGACCCAGGTTGGTCACCATGAAAAGGAAGAAAATGTAAAAAATCCATCCTGTGGCTATTTTTCTGTGTGGATTTTTTTTTTTTTTTTTACTCCTGCAAGGCTTCAGGGCCTAGGATCACAGGGTCTACTATGGGCCTATGGCAGCCCACCTGCCTAAAGTGATCGAAGCTGAGGCAGGGTTGCCATGAAGTGAGTTCAAATCCTTTGGTTAGCAAAAAAACAAAAAACAAAAAATAAAAAAACCCTAAAAACTAATAAAGCACTCTAGTTCAGAATTTGCACCATTTTTCTGCCACAGCTCAGATTCCAACTCAGGTCTAGGTAACACTATAGCACTGTGGGGGAAGGGGAAGCTTACCATCCTTACAAGTCCAGGTCTGCTCCCAGGGCCTAAATTGAACCCCCAGCACTGGCAAAAATCATATGCCCATCTATTTTAAACATAGGATCTCTATTCACATACATTCATTCAGTACAATTATTCTTTTTATTGTGTGTCTTAGTCATGGATGCATTTTGTTTATTGAGCATGATGACAGATATAACTCTGCTATCATGGATGACAATCTATTCCCATGTCTATAGAGTTGCTTAAGTCTTCTCCATCCTAGCTGAGACCCAGAATTTTCACAGGACAGGAAACAGGTGGATTCTCACACCTGCATTCCTCTTTTGGCAGTGTTGGGATTTGAACTCAGAGCCTAGCAGGCCCAATTGGAGAAAGGGTCAAGGTGAGGACACCATGATGTGAGTATCTAAGGAACTAGGCTGTTCCCAGGACCTGAGATTGAACCCTGAGGATAGGGCAGGTGGAGAGGACAATAGTCATCCATTCATAAGCTGAAGATAGTATGCATATTTGTTTAGAGTAGGAGAGATGGCGACCTGTGATGGAATCCAATCTACCTTGTGACTACTGATTCTTGGATCTTTCCTGATGCCTCCATTTCATGACTGTGATGATTATGGTCACGCTTCATCAATTCTACATTAAAAATAATCGATACCCCAGGAATCTTGCCTATCATTTAATACTCACATCCTGCAGGAACTACTCATTCAAGGATGAGATTGATCACATTCCACGACTCTTCCTAGGTCCGGAAACAAGTATCTCAGGATCTCATGCCAATCCTTCAATGTAGGGGGGCTGACTGGGATTCGACCTCTGGGCCTCTTTGCCTGGATGGCCTGGGGCTTCCACAACAGCTGCAGGCCTTCAGCCATTCCAGGTAACCTTCACTCTGTAGGTCGTTGGGTTCAGACTCACGATGGTCATGGTACAAAGGAAAATGAACGTAAAAGCACCAGGTGGAACTTCCCACAGCTTTTTTTCCCTTGCAGCTTTCTCTTTTTCCTGCAAGCCCTGGGGTCCTAGGATTCGAGGATGGGCTGTAGGCCCAGAGGCCACAGCATAGGATGATCACAGCTGAGGCAGAGTTGCCACTACTTGAGTTCGAGCACCGGGTCTGGTTAAAAAAAAAAAAAAATATATATATATATATATACATATATATATATATATATATATATATATGTATATGTATATATATGAAGGAAGGAAGCACCCTAGCGCAGAAATCCTGCCATTATCCTGACAGAGCTGAGATTTGAACTCAGGTCTGGGTAATTCTATTGCACTGTTGGGGATGGGTAAGCTAACCATCTTTGAAGATTACAAGGTAAGGACTGGTCCCAGGGCCTGAATTGAAGCCCCAGCACTGCCAAAAATCATATGCCCAACTATTTTACACATAGGTTCTCTATTTACATGCATATGTGGAATGCATCATGCTTTCAGTGTAGTTATTCTTTTTACTGTGTCTTAGCCAGGGATGCATTTTGTATTTTATTGAGTATGATGACAGATATAACTGTGCTGACATGGATGACAACCTATTCCCATGTCCATGGAGTTGCGTATGTCTTCTCCATTCTAGCTGAGACCAAGGACATTCACAGGACAGGCAAACAGGTCGACCTATGGGTTTTCACATCAGGATTCTGCTTTTGGCAATGTTGGGATTTGAATTGAGATCCTAGCAGGCCCAATTGGTGAAAGAGTCAAGGTGAGGACACCAGCATGTGAACAACTGAGGAGCTAGGCCATTCCCAGGACCTGACAATCAGCCCCAGGGAGGGCCAGGATAGGAATAAATTCATACTTGAAACATAGTATCTGTATTGACATATATGTGTGGGCAGCATGTTGCGTTCGGTGCATTTCTTCTCCTTAATTTATGTCTAATTCATGATGGTATTGTGAACTTTACTGAGTATGGTGACAGATATAACTGTACTGACATGGATGATGACCTGTTCCCATGGTTATAAGGTTGCTTATGCATTCATTCTCCATCCTAGCTGAGACCCAGGACTTCCACATTAGAGGAAATCAGGCACAATGACTGGCTTCTGACATCAGGATGAATCTTTTGTCAGGCCTGGGATTTGAACTCAGGTCTGGGTAACCCCGTTGCACTGTGGGGGAAAGGGAAGCTTATCATCCCTGAAGACTAGAATGTCAGGCCTGGTCCAGGGCCTGATTCGAAGCCCCAGCAGTGGACAAAATAACAAGCTTACCTTTTTAAAATATAGGATCTCTATTTACATACAGGTGTGGTATGCATCTTGCTTTCAATGTAGTTATTTTTTAAATTTTGAGTCTTATTCATGGATGTATTGTGTATTTTATTGAGTATGGTGACAGGTATATCTGTGCTGCCATGGATGACGACCTATTCCATTGGCTATAGATTAACCTATATAGCATTCTCCATCCTCAATGAGGCCCAGGCCCTTCACAGGACAGGAAATCATATGGATCCATTGGTTTCTCACATCAGGATGAATCTTTTGGCTATGCTGGGGTTTGAACTCAGAGCTTAGCAGGCAGAATTGGGGAATGGGTCAAGGTGAGGACACCAGTCTGTGAGCCACTAAGGTGCTAGGCCGTTCACAGGACCTGAGCTCATGCCCCACGGGGGTCAATATACTCATGAAATCATAATTTAAAGAAAGGAGCTATATTTCCATACATGGGTCGGTGGCATCTTGCGTTCAGTGCACTCATTCTCTTGATTTCGTGTCTTATTCATGGATGCAATATGTATTTTACTAAGTGTGATAACAGTTATAACTATCCTGACACTGCTGGCAACCAATTCCCATGAGTATAGAGTTGCCTATATAGCATATTCCATTCTAGCTGAGACCCAGGACTTTCACAGCATAGGAAAACTGGTGCAACCATTGGCTTCTCATATCAGGATGAATCTTTTGGTAGTGCTGGGATTTGAACTCAAAGCCTAGCAGGCTCAAGCGGTGGATGAGTCATGGTGAGCACACCAGCACGTGAGCCACTAAGCATCTAGGTCTTTCCTGGAACCTGAGATCAAGCCCTGGTGGGCGCTATAGTAGTCATAAATTCAGAATTTAAACAGAGGATCTCTATTTCCATACATGGGTGGGCGGCATCTTTGGTTCCGTGTAGTTATTGTCTTTATCTGGTGTCTTACTCATTGATATATTTTGTATTTTCTTGAGCATAGGATGACAGATATAACTGTGGTGACCTGGAAGACAAGTTATTCCCATGAGTATAGAGTTGCCTATGCATTTTCCATCCTAATTGCAACCCAGAACTTGCACAGCACAGAAGAACAGGTGCAACGAATGGTTTCTCACATCAGGGTGAATTTTTGGAAGTGCTGTGATTCGAACTAGGGGCCTAGGAGGCCCATCTGTCCAATGGGTCCACATGAGCAAACCAGCCTGTGAGCCACTAAGGAGCTGGGCTGTTCCCAGGAGCTGAGATCAAGCCCCAGAGAGGCCACAAGAGTCCTCAATGCATCATTGAAACATGGGATGTATATTCACTTCAGTGTGTGGACTGCCTCATGCATTGAGTGTAGTTATCTTCTCAATTTTGTATGCTATTCATGGATGTATTGTGTATGATCTTGAGTATGTATGACAGGTGTAACTGGGCTGACATGGATGACAACCTTTTCCCATGGCCACAGGGTGGCCCATGCATTCTCCATCCTAGCTGAAACCCAGGACTCACACAAGAAAACAGGTGAAACGTTTGGCTTCCGACAGGATGAATATTTTGGCACTGCTGGGAACTGAACTCAGCACCTAGCAGGCCCAATAGGCGAATGGGTTCACATAAGCACACCAGCCTGTGAGCCACTAAGGAGCTCGGCCATTCCCAGGACCTGAGATCGAGTCCCAAGGGTAAGGCAGGGGGAGCACAATAGTCATCTATTCATAAGCTGAAGGTAGTAAGCAAATAAGTACATATCTGTATAGAGTAGGAGAGATGGAGACCTGTGATTGAATCCAATCTACCCTGTGCCTACCGATTCTTGGATCTTCCCTAATGCCTCCAATTAATGAGTGTGATGATTATGGTCATGCTTCATCAACTCTTCACTAAAAATAATCGATACCTCATGAGTCTTGACTATCATTTCCTACTCGAATCCTCAGGAACTACTCATTCAAGGAAGAGATTGATCGTATTTCATGGCTCTTCTTAGGTCCAGAATTGAGTATCTCAGGAACTCCTGCCATTCCCTCAATGTAGGATGGCTGACCAGGATTCGACCTTGGGGCCTCCGTTGCCCGGTCATCCTGTGGCTCCCCCGACAGCCAGCAGGCCTTCAGCCACACCAGGTCACCTTCAATCTGCAGTCCACCGGGTTTGGTCTCACCATGGTCAACATTCAAATGAAAATAAACCTAAAAGAACCAGTTGGAACTTCCTGCCACTTTTTCTCCTCCGGCTTCTTATTTTTTCCTACAAACCCTGGGGTCCTAGGATCCGAGGATGGGCTGTGGTTCCAGAGGCTGCAGCCTAGGATGATCGGACCTGAGGCAGAGTTGCCACAACTTGAGTTCAAGCCCCAGGTCTGGCAAAAAATATTAAAAAATTGAAAAATTATGAATGAAGCACCCTAGCTCAGAATTCGCGCCATTTTACTGCCAGAGCTGGGATGTGAAATCAGGTCTAGGTAACTCTTTTGCACTGTGGGGGAAGGAGAAGCTCACTATCGTTGAAGACTACAAGGTCAGGCCTGGTCCCATGGCCTGAATTGAAGCCCCAGCTCAGGCAAAAATCATATGCCCACCTATGTTACACATAGGATCTCTATTTACATACATGTGGGGAATGCATCATGTTTTCAGTGTAGTTGTTCTTTTTATTGTGTGTCTTAGTCAAGGATGCATTTTATATTTTATTGCATATGATGACAGATATAACTGTGCTGACTTGGATGGCAACCTATGCCCATTTCTATAGAGCTTCCTACTCCTTCTCTATCCTAGATGAGACTCAGGACATTCTCAGGACAGGAAACCAGGTGGATCAATGGGCTTCTCACATCAGGATTCATGTTTTGGCAGTGTTGGGATTTGAACTGAGTGCCTATCAGGCCCAATTGGCAAAAGAGTCACGGTGAGGACACCAGCCTGTGAGCAACTAAGGAGCTAAGTCATTCTCAGGACCTGAGGTTGTGCCCCAGTGAAGGCCAGGATAGGCATAAATTCATAATAGAAACAGGATATGTATTGACATATGTGTGTGTATAGCATCTTGCATTCGGTGCATTCCTCCTTATTTTGTGTCTAATACATGGAGGTATTGTGTATTTTACTGAGTATGGTGACAGGTATAACTCTGCTGACATGGATGATGACCTGTTCCCATTGTTATAAGGTTGCCTATGCATTCATTCTCCATCCTAGCTCCATAGGAGAGGAAAACAGGTGTAAAGACTGGCTTCTAACATCAGGATGAATCTTTTGTCAGGCATGGGATTTGAACTCAGATCTGGGTAAAACTGTTGCACTGTGGGGAAAGGGGAAGCTCATCATCCCTGAAGACTAGACTGTCAGGCCTGGTCCAGGGCCTGATTTGAAGTCCCAGCAGTGGACAAAATAACAAGCTTACCTTTTTTAAATATAGGATCTCTATTTACATACAGGTGTGTTATGCATCTTGCTTTCAATGTAGTTATTTTTAAATTTTGAGTCTTATTCATGGATGTATTGTGTATTTTATTGAGTATGGTGGCAGGTATATCTGTGTTGCTATGGATGACAACCTATTCCCATGGCTATAGAGTTACCTATATAGCATTCTCCATCCTCGATGAAGCCCAGGACTTTCACAAGACAGGAAAACAGCTGTAAGGATTGGTTTCTCACATCAGGATGAAACTTTTGGCATTGCTGGGAGTTGAACTCTGGGCCTAGCAGGCCCAACTTTCTATTGGGTCCATATGAGCACAACAGCTTTTGAGTTACTAAGGATCTAGGCCCTCCCCAGGACTTGAGATTGAGCTCCGGGGTGGGGTTTGTGCACCGTATTCATCCATTCATAAGCTGAAGCTAGTATGCTAATAAATACCTATTTGTATAGAGAATATGTGGCAAGCTGGAAACCTATCTACCATGTGACTACCAATTCTTGGATCTTTCCCAATGCCTCAATTTCCTGAATGTAATTATTATGGTCACATTTCGTGACGTCTTAATTAAAAATAATTGTTGTGCCAGAGGTCTTGCCTATCATTTATTATGTGAATCATGTATGAACTTCTCAACTCTTCCCTAGGCCTGAATTCAAGCACCAGCCCGAAAAATGTAACATTTATAGACATTTTAAATATGTGATTTATATTTACATTTATATATTCAATCTGTATTGTGTTTGTTGGAGTGACTCATGATATATTATTATTGAGTGATTAAATTAACATTTATTTTATGGACTGTGAGTGAACCTATATCATTTATTACATTTATTCCAATCTATTCCGTAGCATGTAGCTTTGCACACATATTATGTACATCATACCTGACACCCAGCACTTGCACAGAAATGGAAAACAGGTGTCTCACTTGGAATCTTACTCCAAGATGAAATTTTTGGCAATGCTGGTACCTGAACTGAGGGCCTAGAATGGGTGAGTGTCAGCATGGCAGCCTCTAGCCCATTCAGCTGCCAAGTGGATCCCAGGACCTAGGATGGAGCCACAGGTTTGGCCAAAATAGCAGTACCTTTCTATGTGGTATATATACCAGATATATTTAGATATTTTGATACTGCCATTGATGTCTATGTGGAATTAAATGACACATACTAAGTTCGTACAGATTCTCAGGTCTTTAGTGAGGACTCCATTTAATGAATAGTATTCTTTTAATGCATAATAAACTATGAATTAAAATCAATCTGTGTTCTGTGATTATTGGGTCTAAATTTATACTAGACTGATTGATGAACTAGTCATCCAACCATGACGTTGATCATATTTCTCTGGCGTTCCTATGGACAAGCAATAGTTTCTTAGGCTCTCCAGCCCTTTGTAAGTAGCATGACGGATTCAAACTCAGGGCCTAGGTGTCCAGGTTGGCCTATGGCTTCGCTGACAGACTGTAAGCCTTCAGCAATGCCAGGTGACCTACAGGTTGCAGCAGTGTTATTTGGACACGGGATGGTCACCATGCAAGGAAGGAAAACCAAGGAACTGCCATCCATAGGTGGTTCCTGGATTTTTTTTTTTGGTGCTGTTTTCATTTTGTTTTCCTGTCAACCCCCGAGGCCTAGTATCCCAGGATAGTCTGTGGGTCCAGAGGCTGCACCATCCCAGCCTAGGTTGATGTTAGCTGAGGAAGAGTTGCCACGATATGAGTTCAAGCCCCGTGCTGGGCAAATAAATATAAAAAATAAATACTTTAAAAAATATTAAAAATATCCTGGTGCCAGCTATGGTTCATGCCTGTAACCTTAGCTACTCAGGATGCTGAGATCTGAACATCACGGTTAAAAGCCAGCCAGGGCAGGAAGTCTGTGAGACACTTATCTCCAATAAAACACTAGAAAACCAGAAGTGGTGCTGTGGCTCAAGTATGATAGCACTCACCTTGAGCTGAAGAGCACAAGGACAGCTCCCAAGGACAGAGTTCAAGTCCCATGATATATATATATATATACATACATACATACATACATATATACAAACATACAATACTAATGAAGCTCCCTGGCTTGGAATTCATGTCCTTTTTTTCTGCCAGGCCTGGGAATTGAAATCAGAGTCTGGGTAACTCTAATTCACTGGGGGGATGGGGAAACTCACCCTCTTGGAAGACAAGCAATTCAGGCCTGTTCCCTAGGCCTGAATTCAATCCCCAGCCCTGTTAATGTAATATTCATCCACATTTGAAATAATGATTAATATCTACATACTTATGTTTATTGCAATTTTCTTTGAGTGTATTTATTTTATGTTTTGTATTTTTCATTCATTATTTTATTGACTATTATTAGACTTATAACATGTATTAAATTGATTACATCTTATGAGAAATATACAGATTTGCATATGTATTATATATCTTACTTCAGACCCAAGGCATTCATTGAAATTTTATAGTAGATCATCCCATGCTTAGAAAAACAGAAAGAATACATCAACCAGATTAATTTATCCCTAGGCACCCCAGTGGCTCACATCTCTAATCCCATTTACTCAGGAGGTGAGAACTGGAAGATGAAGTTTCAAAGCCAATCCAGGCAGCAAAGCCTGAGAGATATCATCTCCAATTAACTAGCAAAAAGCCCATCTACAGGTATGGCTGAAGTCGTAGAAAATTAGCTACGAACAACCAAGCCAAGAAAGAGCAAGCTGAGTTCAAGTGCGGGGAGAGGGGGGTAGGGGGATAAAGGGGAGGGAAATCCTCCAAAAACAGAGAACAAAAAAACAGTACACAAATCCCACTTAATTTATGGTACCAACAAACTGAAAGAAAATCAATCTTGTGCATTTGTATAATTTTACATGAGCCCATATGTTCTTAGGTACACTTCAAAGCTATGTTTTTAATAATATGTGTATATATAAATTAGTCATGTATATATATAAATAAACTAAGAAACCAGCCAATGAAAAAATACTTCTAAATTAGTGCCTTAACCATGGCATTATAAATTATTTGTACAAAAAGTATGTTCGAAGTTTCTTTCTTTAGAAACAATCTTAAAATGTTTGTTCATGTATCAGGCATCAGTGGCTCACACCTATAATCCTAGTTACTCAGGAGGCTGAGAGCTGAGGATGGCAGTTCAAGGCAAGCCCCGGGAGATTCTTACATCCAATAAACCAGTAGAAAACCGGAAGTGGCAATGTGGCTCAAGCTGTAGAGTGCTTGCAAAGAGCTGAAGAGCACAGGGATAATGCCCAATCCCTGAGTTCAAGCCCCACCACCGACAAAAAAAAAAAAGAAAGAAGTTTGTTCCTACAAAATCCTAACATTCTGAGCCTTAGGAAACTTTTCTTCCTGGGTCTTATGCTCTTTAGGCAACTATTCCACTACTGAGCTACATCTTAGTACCAATGTTTTTGTTTTTCATTTTAGAATCCATTTATTCCCAAAATGCTTACAAGTAACTACTGTAATCACAGAAGTGAGTGTTTATTCAGAAACTCAACTTTTGGTGGTATGAGGACTCCCCTAGTCTATTTCGTGGTAGGCACTGAGGAAAACTCACAGGACACAATTGCAAACATTTCATAATTATAAAAATAACTCTAAATAGAAATAACATCAACTGCCAGGCACGGGTGGCTTATGCCTATAATCATAGCTACTCAGGAGGTTGAGATTTGAGGAAGGCGACTCAAGGCTAGCCAGGGAGGAAAGTCTGTGACACTCTTATCTCCAACAAACCTCTAGAAAACTGGAAGTGGTGCTGTGGCTCAAGTACTTGAGCATTTGCCTTGAGCACAGGGACAGCAACCAAGCGCAGAGTTCAAGCCCCACAACCGACAAATTAAAGAAAAAAATAGAAAAAATAAGAAATAACATCAACTGTCCCAAACTTCAAGGGAGAAATGATATCCTCATTTTCATTCTCACTCTTCATGGCAGATGGTCAAAACCACCAATGTGCTATGCTGAAATGTAAAAATTTAAACACGTTTTTTGAAAAAAAATCTCATGTTATAAAATCAAAATGTTTCAAATAAAGTCAAAGTGAACTTTAAAAAAATATTAAAAATGCTAATGAAACTCCTTGGCTTGGAATGTGTGCTTTTTATCTGCAAGGGCTGGGATTTGAACTTAGGGACTGGGTAACTATGTTGCACTGTGGGGGAAGGGGAAGCTCACGATGCTTGAAGACCAGAAATTCAGGCCTGTTCCCTAGGCCTGAATTCATGCCCCAGTCATACTCCTTATATATATTTTAAAGATAGGATTGAACTTCTATATACATGTTCAGTCTATATCATGTTTGGTGTGGTTATTCATTGTATTTGTTGTTTTATTCATTTATTTACCGTTTATTTTACCGACTATGAGAACACCTAAACATATGTGACATTGTTTACATACTATCAAATTGCATCTAGATTTGTAAACTTGTTCTCCATCATGCCTGACACCCAGCACTCTCACAGAAAAGGAAAACAGGTGTCACACTTGGCTTCTTACTCGAGGATCAAATTCTTGGCAGGCACTGAGATCAAGCCCTAGAGGTGGCCAAAAGAGCCATACATGGATAGGCAGGTGGTACTATGCCAATAAATATGTATTAATAGAGAGTGCCAAAGCTGTGTATCTAGTATTCAGTGATATCTACTATGTTCCTACGAAGACTTAGACATTTAGACAGCCAAGATATTATGGAGAAAGAACATACAACCGTCCAAGAAAAGTCCAAGAAATATGATAGATCTTTTCAACAGTTGGAAGACACCATCAGAAGGCTTAATCAGAGGATAATATGTGTAGAGGAATACCTAGAAACAGAAGTTAATGGTCTAGGAAATTTGTTTAACAGGATCCTAGCAGAGAACTTCCAAACATGCAAAAAGATAAGCCTATTCAGATACAAGAAGCTTTTAGAACTCCAAATAGACAGGACCAGAACAGGACAACACAGCATCACATTATAATCTTCACAGGATCAAATCAGACCAAGGAAAAGAACCATAAAGCTGTCAATGAGAAAAGATCAATCACCTATAAAGGGATACCAGTTAGGATCACCTCAGATTTCTCAGCAGTGACAATCAAAGCAAGAAGAGCCTGGAATGATGTATGCCATACCGTAAAGACAAACAACAATCAACCAAGAAAACTGTACTAAGCTAAACTCTCCTTCATAAACGAAGGTCAAATAAAAACCTTCCATAGCAAAGAAAAAATGAAACAATATATCTGACAAAACCAGCCATACAAAAGATTCTTAAAGATGTCCTACATATAGAAAACCAACAAGACCACAAAAAGGCCAAGAAACCGCAGCCAAACTGAGAATCCAAGAACCTTAGAAAGAACCCAGTTGCCACAACCCCAAAGAAGGTGGATAAAATGGCAGAAACTCCCAAATATTTCTCAGTTCTATCTCTCAACATTAACGGACTTAACTCTCCAATTAAGAGACGGACTGACTAGTTGGATTAAAAAGCAAGAACCTTCTATCTGCTGCCTTCAGGAGTCACATCTTGCCCATAAAAACAAACACATTTTCAATGTTAAAGGCTGGACCAAATTCTACTAAGCAAACGGCCCCCATAAACAGGCATGAGTTGCAATCCTAATATCAGATAAAATAGAATTCAATTTAAAATAAGTGAGAAGAGTTAAAGAAGGTTGCTACACACTAATTAATGTATCTCTCCTTCAGGAGGATATTACAATTCTAAATATCTATTCACCAAACGGAGCACCCAAATTTATCCAAGAAACCCAACTTTCTCTCAAATCCCACATAGATCCAAAGACATTAATTGTTGGGTACTTTAACACACCACTATCCCCACTAGATAGATCAACTTGGCAAAAACTCAACAAAGAACGTGCATATCTAAACAACTGCATAGATCAACTAGATTTAACAGACATCTTCTGAAGATTTGACCCAGCAGCATCAGAATACACGTTTTTCTCAGCAGCATATGGTACATTTTCCAAAATAGACCACATTTTAGGCCATAAAACAAACTTGTCCAAATTCAGAAACACTGAAGTTATACCTTGCATTCTCTCAGACCACAAGGGATTAAAAGTAGGACACCACACCAAAAGCCACTAAAGAAAGTCCTGTAACACATGGAGGCTGAACAACACTCTGCTGAATCATGAGTGGGTCATGGAAGATATTAGAAATGAAATTCAAATATTCATGATATTCAACAAAAATGAGCACACAAATTACCAACCCCTCTGGGATACAGCAAAGGTAGTACTCAGAGGCAAGTTTATAGCTCTGAGTTCCTACATCAACATATTGGAGAGATCTGAAACCAACAATTTAATGAGACATCTGAGCCTCCTTCAGAAAGAGCAGCAGAATAAACCCCAGCCCAATGGACAGAGAAATTAAATCAGAATTGAATGAATTAGAATCCAAAAGAGCCATATAAAGAATCAATGAAACAAAGAGTTGGTTCTGTGAAAAAAATTAACAAAATTGACAGACCCTTAGCAAATCTTATGAGAAAAAGAAAAGAACATACCCAAATAAATGAACTCAGAGATGAGAATGGAAACATCACCAGAGAAACCACCAAGATTCAGAGCATTATAAGGAAATACTTCTCAAAACTTTATGCTAATAAGTTTGATAACTTGGCAGAAATGGACCATTTCCTAGCAAATACTGACATGCCAAAACTAAGCCAAGATGAGTTAAATCACCTTAACAGGCCCATAACAAGCACTGAAATATAAACAGTAATAAGAGATCTCTCATCTAAGAAAAGCCCAGGTCCAGATGGTTTCACAGCGGAATTCTACAAGATCTTCAAAGCAGAGCTCACATTAATACCCCTCCAAATCTTCAATGAAATTGAAAGAGGAAGTTCACTACGGAACTCATTCTATGAAGCCATCATAGCCCTCATCAAAAACCAGGCAGGGTCTTATCAAAGAAAGAGAACCATAGACCCATTTCTAGGATGAACATTCATGAAAAACTTCTCAACAAAATTTTGGCCAATCGACTTCAACAATTCATCCAAAAAATCATACACCACGATCAAACAGGATTCATTTCAGGGAGGCAAAGCTGGTTCAATATATGCAAATCAATTAGTATAATTCATCACATCAATAGGAGCAGGGATAAGAACCACATGGTTATATCAATAGATGCAGAAAAAGCATTTGACAAGATCCAACACCCCTTTATGATGAAGGTTCTGGAAAAATTAGGAATCCATGGAACATTCCTCAATACTATAAAGGCTGTATATGACAAACCTACAGCCAGCATTACAGTTAATGGTGAAAAACTAAAGCTATTTCTTCTTACCTCAGGAACTAGACAAGGATGTCCACTCTCTCCACTTCTCTTCAATCTAGTATTAGAATGCCTAGCTACAAATAAGACTAGATGCAATCCTAAAGGGGATCCAAATAGGGCAAGAAGAAGTAAAACTCTCTTTCTTTGCAGATGACATGATCTTGTGTTTAAAGAATCCCACAGACCCCACTCCCAAATTACTCAAGCTGTTTCAAAACTTTGGCAAAGTAGCAGGGTATAAAATTAACCCTCAAAAATCAATGGCTTTTCTGTATGCCAACAAAGAAATAGTGAGGCTGAAATTAAGTAAGCAACTCCATTCGTAATAGCCCCACAAAAAATAAAATACCGAAGAATTAACTTAACCAAAGAATTGAAGGACATCTATGAAGAAAACTTTGAAAACGTGAAAAAGGAAATCAAAACAGAACTTAGAAAGTGGAAAAAACTCCCATGCTTCTGGATTTGAAAGATCAAGATCGGGAAAATGGCCATACTTCCGAAGGCTATCTCCAAATTCAATTCAATACCAATCAATATTCCAACCTCATTCTTCAAGGATTTAGAAGAGGCAATCCAAAAATACATATGGTACATTAAAAGACCCCGAATAGCAAAAACAATCCTCACCATAAAGAACAGGGCTGGAAGAATATCAATACCAAATTTCAAACTCTACTACAAAGCCATAGTAATCAAAACGGCATTGTACCTGCATAAGAACAGACCTCAGGACCAATGGAACATAATTGAAAACCCAGAAATGAACACACAGACCTATAGCCAACTAATCTTCGATAACGGAGCTCAAGAAATAGAATGGAAGGAAGACAACTTCTTCAGTAAATGGTGCTGGCTAAATTGGTTAACTACTTGTAGAAAATGAAAGCTAGATTCTTATATATCATTCTGCACCAGAATCAACTCCAAATGGATCAAAGACCTCAGAGTCAAAGCAGACAATCTGAAAACTTTACAAGTTGCTATAAGAGAAACCCTAGGTCTCCTTGGCACAGGCCGAAATTTTCTTAATAGAGACCTAGAAACACAACAAATCAAAGAAAGGTTTAACAAATGGGATTGCACAAAATTGCAGAGCTTCTGCATGGCCAAGCGCATAGCTAGCAAGATCAATAGAAAGCCCACAGATTGGGAGAAGATCTTCACTAGCCATACAACTGACAAGGGTTTCATATCTAAAATATACCTGGATCTCAAAAAATTAAATCCCCACATAACAAATCTCCAAAGAAACAGCTGACCAATAAATAAGTGGGCTAAAAACTTACAGAGAAACTTCTCTGAAGAGGAAAGAAGGATTGCCAATAGACCCATGAAGAAATGCTCAACCTCTCTAGCCATAAAAGAAATGCAAATCAAACCATAGAGATATAACCTCACACCAGTTAGAATGGCAATAATCAAGAACTCTAATAACAACAGATGCTTGAGGGGATGCAGAGAGAAGTGAACATTATTACATTGTTGGTGGGAGTGTAAACTTGTTCAACCACTTTGGAAAGCAATATGGAGGTTCCTCTATTTCCCAGCAATCCCACTTTTGGGCATTTACCCAAATGATCACAAACAAGACCACACTAAAGCTACCAGCATGACTATGTTAATTATTGCAGCATTATTTACCATAAGGAAGATATGGAACCAACCCTGATGCCTCTCAGTAGATGAATGGATCAAGAAAATGTGGTATATATACACAATGGAATTCTATGCCTCTATGAAAAATAATGACATTGCTCCATTTGTTAGGAAATGAAAAGGCTTGGAAAAAAATATATTAAGTGTATTTGTTAGATTGGTAGTTAAACAAATGATATTATTGTTAATATTAATTTTAATGCAATTTCAGGGAACTCTCCTGTCTCTGACCTCCTAACACTTGTATTTTGGGATTTGTCCCTGAAATCTAGGATTCAGCAGGACTCAAAATAAGCCAAGGTCTTGCCCATGTAGTTGTAACTCCTTTGTGTAGTATTCTCACAATTAAAAAATAAGCCAAGGGTATTTGAATTCTACTATTAAGTTTTAATGATAGATCTCTACTGATCTTTCTCTTAAGTGTGTTGGAGAAACCAAACCTGAAATTAACTTGGACTTTTGTGGTGGATGTAAATGTCTTAACTACCATCTCTGGTAGTTGGTACCATTAAATTTCAATTAGCCATCACAGGTTCAAGCTTGTAATACTAGCTACTCAGGAGGCTGAGATCTGAGGATCGTTATTCAAAGCCAGCTCAGATAGGAAAATCCATGGGACTCTTACTCCAATTGACAGCCAAAAAGACTAGAGGTGGAGATGTGTCTCAAGTGGTAGAGTGCTAGCCTTAAGGGACAAAGCCCAGGTTCTGAGTTCAAGCCTAGATACTGACCATCAATTAACAAACTCAGAGTTTCCACTGTGAGTGCTATATTCTTTTAGAGACTGAAGTATTTTTTTTTCACATAGTCTTTCAAACATCAGCATCTCTAATGGTGAATCATTCTAGATCCTTCTTTTCCACTTGAATAATTGTTATTCTCCAGGTGTAGAGTGGCCAAGAGGCTTGCAGATCAAGAGCTCGGACATTAAATTGGCTAAAAAGAGATCAAATTAAAATTTATTCTTTGGTTGCAAATACCACATTTTTGGTATGTGTTTGCTAGCCCTGGCACTTGAACTGAAGGCCTGGGTGCTGTTCCTGAGCTTTTGTGTCCAAGATTATTGCTCTACCACTTGAACCACAACTCTACTTCAGGCTTATTAGGGGTTATTGGAGATAAAATTCTCACAGACATTCTGGACCTGAGTGGCTTCAAACTAGAATGCTGAGTAGCCAGGATTACAGGTATATGCCACCAGCATCTGGATCAAATACCACCTATAACGTTAAAAGTCAAGGATATCTGTTAACATCTATCTCTGACAGATGTACTATGTTTTATTCCTCACTGAATGAATGTTCCTATGAACAGTATTGCATCAAATGGAGTGGACTCAAGTTAGGTCTTGAACACCAACAATCTGGTTTGGTGGAAGTGGCCTTATTTTTCTACACCTATTTGGCCATTGGTGTGGATTGTAGAAAAAAAGACAATTCCGTAAAAACAAATTCAAAGAGTCTGAGACACTTACACAAGTTCTGGACATCACTTCCTCATGGGCTGTTGTTGTGCAGGCCTAATATTTGATCTGAAGAGAAACTTGGAATTACAAAAGTTAAAACCCAAAGTCTAGTAACCTCTAAAACGCCTGTGTAACTCCTTGGTCCTCATACCTGATACTAGCTATTGCAGACTTCTCCCTTAGTGAACAATAAGTTACCAACTTCATTCCTGGTTCCAGCACAGACTTGGCTCAGGTCTGTGAACCTGTGTGTAGACGTTTGAATCTTCATAGTGTGAATGGAAATTTGGCCTCCTACTAAGATAGCAGTTTGAGGGACTTGGATAGCTGTGGGCAAGTCTCTTTTTAATAGGCTGTTCTTTGTACACATTTGGTTTAGATGTAAGGATACATAACTAACTAGTCGTAGTGGTCACCTCAGGGTAGAGCAAGAGAGACAGAGTAGAGGGACAGTGATCAAGCTCATGCCATCTGCCATTTTATGCTGCTTTAATTGACATGTTCTTCATGTATTTTAGTAATTCAAGAATAAAAATTAACATTGCATATAGATTTTTTAATTGCTTCTTTGTTTCTGACAAAAATTAAAAGTAAAAATGAATTTAAATAGAAAGGCAGTATGATAAGAGCAGGGAAAAGGAATGGAACAATGATCATGGGAAGCTAATAAAGTCCAACCTGGAGGTTTTATTTACCAACATTGGGGAATAAAATGAAACTATGTAACAAGACAAGCCTGCCTGCTTTTTCTCAGCAACAAGGCAGACCTGTCTGCTTTCCTTAGCAACACAACAGCCCTGCCTGTGTTCCCTCATTTATGCCAGAGTCAAAGGGGTCAATAGACCATGACTAAGGGAGGAAATTAAAGCTGTCATTGAAAGATCAAAAAGAACAATCCCTGGATATGTCCAGAAACCTATAAAGCATCTGAATCCTTAAACACATAGGCCTTTCAGAGAGAAAGCCAAGATGTGCTCTGAGGTCTGTAGATTCCCTTACTCAGAGAACACACAGACCTCCCAATGACAGAATCATCCCTGCCAACAATAGAAACTTCCTAGTGAGGCTCAGGCAATAAAAGACACATTAAACTTTTCTCACTGCCAGAAACCAGCACACACTCAGAGGGCACCAGGACAATACAGGAGGGAGGGCTCAGCCCTATTGCAAACAATGGATGAAGCTCAGAGGCCCACACCTAATGTGATGATGTACTCAGACCTCCTAAAGGTCCAATAGCTTCCAGATGGTGTCCGCAGCCCTTCAAAAAGATCAATCTGTGATGCCCAGCTCTAAAGCCCACCCTGTGTTTAGGAGCCCCCTGAGCTCAGCTTCTGCTCCTGAACCTGCCCCTGTATTCTGTAAAGAGCCCAGAGAAACCCTTGGCATTTGTTGTGCCCCAGAAGTCAGGCCACAGTGAGGCTTCTGCATCCCCCACCCTTGCTCCAAGCATAGCCACCAACAAGGGAACACCCCCAGGTTCCACCGAAGACCTCTTATTTGTAATAAAAAGAGACTGTGCTTGTGCTGACACAGTCACCAGTCAGCAGTCCAGGCAAAGGGGCATCTGCTAAGGCCACCCCAAGTAGCTGTGGAGCTCTGACATCAAGACAGAGGCAGGCAGGTGCACCCAT
The DNA here is from genome assembly GCF_019054845.1 of Dipodomys spectabilis. Taxonomy (NCBI): domain Eukaryota; kingdom Metazoa; phylum Chordata; class Mammalia; order Rodentia; family Heteromyidae; genus Dipodomys; species Dipodomys spectabilis. The sequence goes on from NW_024871216.1 coordinate 387,865, forward strand.
ACAGGCTCCCCTTCCAAGTGCAGGCCTGCCTGGTGGCCTTTGAAGCAGAATATGACACTGCAAAATTTCACAGCACACTAGAAGAACCAGACAAGCAATGGCCCTGTGCTCAGAGACCTAACCAACGCAGGAAATGAGAGAGAGAGAGAGAGAGAGAGAGACTATCTGTGCTTAATACCTATTTCAATATCCTTGGCGAGTAATGCATATTTTTATCAAGAAATAAAGAGGAAAACTTCAAACTCTAACTCTGATGGAGTAGCTAGGATCAATCTAAACTTCCTACCATAAACAATTACAAAAGTGGAAGCTATGTAAAACTATATATGTATATAAATGTATATATAATATAAACATGTAGGCATATATATGTATATTCACATATACAATGTGAATATATAATGTACTATATATATATATATATATATATATGTATATATGTGTGTGTGTATACAGAGGGAAAAATAGAAATACATACTATTTGAAGGAATAAAAACCAATACCTTCCCAATTGTGATTGAAAGCATGAACCCTTCCATGCAGGAATCTATCAGCTCAAAAAAGTCAATTAACATAATTACACAGGTCCACATTAAGACACATTCTAATTAAACAAAAACAGCAAACCCTCCAAAGCACAAAGACACAACTCATCACACACAAGTAATCTTCAATGATATTAAGACAAATTTCTCATCAGAAACTAGATTCACTATTAGACAGCAAGGGCAACAAATTTAAAGTGTTAAAAGGACATATCTAAAACCCACCTTTCTAACAAATATACTTGCTCCAAATGTAAGAGATGAGCTAAGTACCTACCGATGGCTCAGACCTATAATCCTAACTACTCAAGAAGGTGAATTGTGAGGGTGGTGGCTCAAAGCCACTCTGGAACTTGTCCCCTCAGGAGGAAGTTGTAGGACACAGCTGTCCTTGAGAAGGACAGAGGCCTTTGTGCAGTGCTACTGCTGGAAAAAGACATTGGATAAGGTGGCCATCAAGAATGGAGGCTATTAGCTAGTGTCTCCAGAGAAGCAATTTATAAGATTCAGTAGTCCTCTAGAAAATCAGAGGATTTTGACCACTGTCCTAGTGGTTTCAGAAATGCCACGAGAATGACCAGAGCAACCTCAATCCACATGGATTCCTTAGCAACAGTCTTTGAGGTCTAAGAGCTAAAGCGTCAATGCTGGCAGGCTGTGATTGGTCCGATATTTCTCTGACCTCACTGGCCCAGACTATGATTGGTCCATTTCTTCTATGACATCACTATGCCTGGTTGTGATTGCTCCATTGTGTGAGGTCATGAAGGATATATAGGAAGCCACTGTGCTCCAACCTATGTCAGTTAACAGAACTTGGAGCTCTTGCTTGATGACCCGCTGGACTGAATCAAAGTTAAATGATTTTTTTGGTAGTGGGGACGGGCTGTTATTTGCATTTTGGTATTTCTTTTTACTCTTTCTGGGTCTTCCTTTATTTAATTTAATTTATTTAGATAGACTTGCTACCTGCCATTGTAGCAGAAGGATGGAAGTACAGAAAGAATCAATTTCAAGCTCCTTGAAGGAGGAGATCATCAAACAATACCAGAAGAAAGAGCTCTTCGACACAGGTACCTACGGAAAAGTGAAGCTGGCCCATTTCCTCCTCACAGACAAGGTTGTGGCATTTAAAATACTCTGGAAGTGAGAGTCCTCATCATTGGATAAAGAATGAGGTGGACATTTTTAAGAATATATGGCACAAACACATCATCAGGTTGTACCAGGTAATGGAGAAGGAAGAGTATGTGTATCTCATAATGGAACTGGCCACTAGGGGATACCTCCTGGGGTGGATCTGAAAATTCTTCCGCCTATATGAGGATGAAGCCAGGAGGCTTGTCACACATGTTGTAAGTGCTGTTCACTACTTACACCAAACAAAATTATACACGAAGACCTTAAGTCCAACAATATCCTTTTGGACACCAAAGACAGTATCAAGGTCAGTGGATTTGATCTGAGCATCTGGCTCACCCTGGGGCAGTTGCTAATGAATGTATATGGTACAGTGCTATTCCATCCCTCTGAAATGTTCTTGGAAGAAATGATGGCCTGGTGCAGGTGTCTCACACCTGTAATTCTAGCTATTCAGGAGACCGAGATCTGAGGATCAGGGTTAAAAGCTCTACCCACTGAGCAGACTTGAACTTATACCAAAGACTAATTTGTGTAGGAAACGGCAGAGGATAGAGGTGGCTAGCAAAATAGCTACCATTCTTCTCAGAACAAGCTGCTGAATGTGGGCCCAGATGAATTGGTTTATAAAATGTGAGGTGTGCATAAATTATGACTCATCCACAAAAGGCTGCAATTAATATATGCCTGTCATGGATGGACACAAAATTATTTATGTGAAATATATTGACTAAAAAATTTCATGAGGGAAAAAGGGAAGATTAAAGGTTTCTGGGGCTAGGGGACGGTGGTTCACACCTGTAATCCTAACTACTCAGGAGGCTGAGATCTGAGGATCACAGTTGAAAGCCAGCCCGGGCAGGAAAGTATGTGAGACTATTATCTCCAATAAAACACTAGAAAACCGGAAGTGGCGCTGTAGCTCAAGCGGTAGAGAACTTGCCTTGAGCTGAAGAGCACAGAGACAGTGCCCAACCCAGAGGTCAAGCCCCATGACCGACCAAAAACAAAACAAAACAAAAGTTGCTGGTACAGGTCATTGTGTGGATTCCATCAGTATTGAAAAGAAAGTTCACAAGCAGAGGTAATGGCTAAAAAGTAGTGTAGATATGGGCTGGGAAGATGGCTCAGTGGTAGAGCACTTGCCTTGCATGCCTGAGGCCCTGGGTTCGATTCCTCAGCACCACATAAACAAAAAGAAAAAAGCCGGAAGTGGCGCTGTGGCTCATGTGGTAGAGTGCTAGCCTTGAGCTGAAGAGCTGAGGGACAGCGCTCAGGCCCAGAGTTCAGGCCCCACAACCGGACCCAAAAACACAACAACAACAACAAAAGTAGTGTGAGTATAATTAATGTCAATGAATTTTATACCCAGCAAGCACGAGGCCCTGTGTTCAAACCCCTGAACTTCCAAAAAAATGCTAAATCTTCCCTCTGTTACATTCCTTAAATAGTAGGTGCTCTTCTACTGTTATGATTGTATTGCTCAGAGCTTCTCTGGTGGATGTTTATTCATGCTTTTACACATAAAATCCATTATTTGAATATTGATGTTGACTTTTAAAGTGTAATTTGTGTATTAAAATAAGGGCAAAGCCTGTATTTCTAACTCAAGAGGCTAAAGCAGGAATATGCCTATTCAGTCAAGGCTGCATAGAGAGGTCCTTCCTAAATCCCCATGCTAGTGCTGAAACTGGAGGGACAATTGTTTGTAAGTAATTACAAGTGAGAGATAAGTTTCTGATCATATTAGGTGTTGGTCATGTCAGTTTGGATTTAATATTTACATGAATTTTAAAATTTTTCCTTTTCCCCTTACTCTCAGTATGTCATTTTGAAACTTTGTAGTACATTTTTGTTTGCTGCACTTAAAAAAAAAACAGTTTTCCTTTGTATCATATTAAATATGATTTTTTCTGTATTACAATTTATTATTTATTTTTGACATTTTTTATGTTTTTTTCTCCATTTAGGGACTGACCACTGTCTCAGATTTTGCTCAGTTCTGTCAATTGAGCCACAGCTCAACTTCCAGCTTCTTTCTTTTTGAAGAGTCTCATGAGAACCCCAGTACTACTAAGGAGGCTGAAATCTAAGGATCTTGGTTGGAAGCCAGTCTGAGCAGCAAAGCCTGAGGGTTTTTATTATTATTTTGCCATTGGTTATGGGCCTGAAAACTAGGCTTTGGCGCTGTCCATCAGCATTCCAGCTTAAGGTTAGTGCTCTATCAGCTGAGCTGCAGCAACATTTTCGGCTTTTCCTGCTTATGTGGTTCTGAGGAATCAAACCTAGGTCCTCATGTATTCAAGGCTAGCACCCTACCACTGAGCCAACTTCCCAGATGAAGTCTGAGATTCTTATCTCCAATTAATCACCAAAAAGCTGGGGGTTGTAGTACTCTAGACTTGAGTAAAACAGGGCAAGTTCAACCTCTAGTACTGGTAATTACATACACAAATCTCATGGACTTTCTTGGTAGTGCTAGCTTTGAACTGTGCCCAGGGTAGCTAGAATCTACAGGCATGAGCAACCAGCCTCTGACATTTTAATATATTTACTCGGCTCTTTTTTGACTTCAACCCCAATGCTTTTTAATTGTGGTCAGTAGACCTGATCTCTAGGCCTCATTGCTGTTTCTTACCTATTTTTAAAGAGGGTGGAGTTGAGCCCTCGGCCTGAATGCTGTCTTTGAGCTCTTCAGCTTAAGGTGAATGCTCTACCATTTCAGCCACAGAGCCACTTCAGGTTTTCTGGTGGTTAATTGGAGATAAGTACTCATTACCTTTCCTTCGCAGGTTGGTTTTGAACCATGATTTTCATATATCAAACGCCTGAATATCTAGGATTACAGGCTAGAGTCTCAGCGCCCTTATGTTTATTAGTTTTTTGACTCAAGGATTATGTTTCACAACTCAAACATAGCTCCACTCCTAACTTTTTGCTGGCTGATTGAACATAAGATTTTAATGTACTTTTCTGGATAGTCTAGCTTCAAACCATGATTCTTAGATTTCAGCTTCCTGAAGTGCTCTGATTATACACATGATTATACACAAATGGATTGTTCATTTAAAAACGTTAATATGTCATTTTTTCCAATTTTTGTTTTTAAAATTCTCCTTGCTTGTTATTTTTGTTTATGTGCTAGTCCTGGGGCTACAAATCAGGACCTGGATACAATACCAGAGCTTTTTCTTCAAGACTAGTGGCTTACCACATGAGCCAAAATATAACTTGTGGCTACACTTGTTTTGTCTTGGTGCTTGAAATAAGGCCCTGAGTGCTGTCTTAGAAAGTGATTGCCCAGTTTGCCACTTGAGTCACAGCTCAACTCCAGTTTTTTTTTTTTTTAATTCTTGGTAGCTAATAGGAGATAAGAGTCTTATGCAAAGCCCAGAATTGATCAGTTTTCTGAAATCTGAGGATCATGGCTCAAAACCAACCAAGGCAGGAAAGTCTATGAGAATCTTAGCTCCCATTAATCAATGAAAAGTTGGGAGTGGTGGAGCTCTATCCTTGAACAAAACAGCACAAGTTCAAGCCATAGGACAGCACACTGATGCACACACAGAGAAAGCCCCATGGACTTTCTTGCATGGGCTAGCTTTGAACTATGATCCTCAGATTTCAGCCTCTCTTCATCTTTTCTTCTTTGAAAATTTTATTGGTCCTGTGGTTTGATCTCTAACCCTAGGGCCTATATCTTACCTTTTACACTCAAGGCTGATGCTTTTACAAACTCAGCCACAGCTCAAGGTTTTGTGCTGTGTAGATGAAGATGAGTCTCAAGCACATTCCTTCCCAGGCTGATTTGACATTGCAATCCTCAGAAGTCAGGCTCTTGTATAGTAAGGATTACACATACCCAGCAACATTTGGGTCATTTAAAAAGTTTAATATGTGCTTGCTTCCACCTTTTCTTATTTTCTTCATTTTTGCTTGTTCTAGGAGTAGAAATTGAAGCTCAGATGCTGTCTCAGTACATATATGGGACTAACCATAACATTTGGCTTTTGGGAGGAAGTTAACTGGAGAAAAGAGACTCATATAGAGGTAGGTCAGATTCGGGAAGCTGAAAATTGAGGAAAGTCCTTAACACTCTTTTCTCCAATTAATCACTAAAAATCTGAAAGTAAGTAGGTCATTGAAGAAAACAGTGCAAGTTCAAACACAAGGATTGGCACAGAGAGAGAGACAGAGAGAGATAGAGAGACAAAGAGATACAGAGAGAGAGAGAGAGAGAGAGAGAGATCTTATGAACTCATATAACTGAGCTGAGCTTTAAACAGTATCCTCAAATTTCAGCCTGAGTAGCTAGAATTACAGATATAAGCCACCAATGATTGGTTCATTGAAACCTCTGGTATTGCCTCTTTCTTCTCTTCTTCTACCCTTCTTTTCATTTATTTATTTTTGTGTTTGTTGTTCCTGGAGCTTGAACTCATGCAAGGCCTGGCCTGATACACGAGGCTGAAATTTGCCCATCATAGTTTGAAAGCACCCTGAGCAAGAAAGTCCATGAAACTCTTATTTCCATTCAATCAAAAAAAAATTCCTATCTCCAGTGTGGCTACCACACACAAAACAGTCTCCTGGAATTTCTTTTTTTTCCCCTTTTATTGTGAAAATACTGTAGAGAGGGGTTACAATTACATGGGCAAGGTAATGAGTATATTTCTTATCAAGAATTGTAGCCTCCTCCTTTGTTTCCTCTTCCCATCACTTCCCATCCTATCCCTACCCCCCACCCAATCGTCCCCTCTCCCCCTCCCCCCCCCGCACCAAAGTTGTAAAGTTCGTTTTCAACATAACGACTTGTACATCTCATTGTTGCAATGGGTCCAAGTGTATCCCTGTTTAAACGATTTGTTTTTCCCCTTCCCCTTCACAAATTATACCAACATCAAATACAGTGAAAGCAGGGGTTATACTGTGGGGGAGGGACATATAAAGCAACAAAGAAATAATCTTATAAATGTGTTAGAAACAATCGCATGAAAGAAAAAAAAACATTTGAATACATACCTTATCTGACCTTTTCTGCTTGACTCAGTACACAATGGAATTCTATGCCTCCATCAGAAAGAATGACATTGCCCCATTTGTTAGGAAATGGAAAGACTTGGAAAAAATTATATTCAGTGAAGTAAGCCAGGCCCAAAGAAACATAGGTCCCATGGTTTCCTGGAATTTCTTGACTGGGTTTGCCTTTACACTGGATCTTATATTTCAACCTTCTGCTTTTCTAGAATTACAGACATGAGCCAACAGTCCAAGGTTCTCTACTTCAATCATTTAATTCTCTTATTGTGATCCTTAGGCTGGATCTCTGAGCCAGGGCACTGTTTCATAGGTTTTTCCTCAGAGCTGGTGTTTTCCCACTACAAGCACATCCTCATTTCTGGATTTTGTTGCTGATTAGTTGGAGACTTAGGCACTTTCCTGCCCAGTTTGGCTATGAACAACAACCTTTAGATTTCAGCCTTCTGAATCACTAGGATTAAACACACCAACCAAAAATTCATGGATAATTTTGAAACTTTAATTGGATGTTCTCACACATTTTTTCCCTAGCCTTGAGGCTTGAAATCAGGGCTTGGGCACTGTTCCTGAGCTTCTTTTACTGAAGGTAAGGACTGTATTACTTGAGCCACAGTGCCACTTCCAGCCTTTTCTGTTCATGAGGTACTGAGGAAACAGACCCAGGAATTCAAACATGCTAGGCAAGCACTCTATCACTAAGCCATAATTCCTGCCATTCTTACACCTTTTTATTTGTATTTTTATTTCCTTGTGTATGCTGGTCCTGGGTCTACAAATCAGCCCAGGTGCTATCCCCGAGGGGTTTACTCAAGACTAGCAAATTAAGACATGAGCCACCGCACAACTTGTGGCTATTTTTTGATGTTGTTTGGTTTTAAGTAGCTACTTAGAGTTGAGTATATGAATTCTCCTATCTGGGCTGGCTTTCAACTGTGAGCCTCAAACTTGAGCCTCCTGAGTAGCTACCATCACAGGTGTTTGCCACCTATGCTTGGCTCATTTTAAACTCTGAAATTGGCTCTTTCTTCTCCCACCCTCCTCCACATTTATTTTATTCTCTGTATGTGTGTTGGCCCTGAAGTTAATATCAAGGTCTGGGTGCTGTTTCAGAAATTATTTTCTCATTTCTGCCATTGGAGCCACAGCTCAATCGCCAGGTTTTATTTTTCTTCCTTTTGGAGATGAGTCTCATGTAAAGCCCAGCAAGACTCAGGAGGCTGAAATCTGAGTATCACAGTTTGAAGCCAGCCTGAACAGGAAAGTTCATAAGATTCTTTTCATCAACTACCAAGATGCTGGGAGTGGGAGAGCTCCTACACAAATTCAAGCCTTAGGTTGGCACAAAGAAAAAAAGCCCCATGTCCTTTCCTGTTTGGACTGGCCTTTAAATACTGTCTTCAAATTCAGCCTCCTGAAAGCTAAAATTATAAGCATTAACCACTAGCGCCAGGCTTATTTTTAAATCTCAAATTGTCATTTCTTCTCTTCTTTCAGTTTTGTTTTTGGTCGACTTTGGGCTGAATTATAGACCAGAAATCCGTTTCCCAGATTTTCGCCAGATTTCAGTACTTTACAACTACTATCACACCTTAATTTCCAGCTTTTGCTGGGTAGTTGAAGATAAGAATTTCAATGACTTTCCTACCCAGGCTGGCTTTGAGTTGTGATCCTCATATTTCAACTTCTTCAGTAGCTGAGGATATACAAATAAACCAACAACCCATGGCTCATTTTGAAATGATAATTTTCTCTTTCTCTCATCTTTAATATTTTGTGCTCTTTTTTCTTTGTTTTTGTATACCACATGAACCAGAGCACAGCTAGTGTCATATTTTTGGTGACAAATGAGACATATGGGTCTCATGAATTCTCCCACCTGGGCGGGCCTTCAATGGTGATCCTCAGATTTCATCCTCCTGAGTTGCTGATAGAACATCGGTGAGCTACCAATGCTTGATTTATTTAAACCTTTGTCATTAGATCTTCCTTCTGTACTTCTAGCCTCTCTTTCTTTCTTTTTTTTTTTGTTTTGGTCCGGTTGTGGGGCCTGAACTCTGGGCCTGGGCGCTGTCCCTCAGATCTTCAGCTCAAGGCTAGCGCTCTACCACTTGAGCAACAGCGCCACTCCCGGCTTTTTTTTCTTTTTGCATATGTGGTGCTGAGGAATCGAACCCAGGGCCTCATGCATGCAAGGCAAGCGCTCTACCACTGAGCCATCTTCCCAGCCCACTAGCCTCTCTTTCTTTAATCCTTCTGTGATTGTCATGGGGCTTGAACTCAGGTCCTGGTTGCTGTCCCAGAAACTGATTGCCCAATTATGCCACTTGAGCAATAACTCAATTCCCAGGCATTTTTTTTCTTTTTGACAATCAATTGGAGATAAGAGTCTGAGGAAAGCCTACCATGAATCAAGCCAGGCTGAGAAGGAAAATCCATGAGACCATGACCTCTAATTAACCACTGAAAATCTTGGAGTGGTAGAGCTCTGTCCTTGAACAAATCAGCACAAGCTCAAGGAGGCACACACAAGCTGCAAGATGGCACCCAGATGCACACATACCAGAATGTCTCATGGATTTTCTTGCATGCATTAATTTTGAATTGTGGATCCTCAGATTTCAGTCTCTCTTCTTCCGCTCTCCTTTGTATTGATTGTTTGTTATTTGTAATTTTTAGTGGCCCTGCAGCTTGACCTCTGGCTCTGGGGACTGTTTCTTAGCTTTTTAACTGAAGGCTGTTGTTTACCACCTCAGCTCCAGCTCAGGGCTTTGTGCTTGGAAGCTTGGATAAGTATCTCAAGCACGTTCCTACCCAGGATGACTTGATACCACAATCCTCAGATGTCAGGCTCTTGTGTAGTTAGGATTATCCACGTGACCAACAACCCTTGTGTCATTTTAAAACTTTAATATGTGCTTGCCACTTCCTTCTTTTGTTTACTTTTTATTTTTTGTATGTGTGTGCTGTTCCTGGGTCTACAAATTGGGGCTCATATTCTGTCCTAAATGTTTTTATTCAATGATATCCTCTATTACATGAGAAACATCATAACTTTTTGGCATTTTTTGGGGGGGTTGATTAATTAGAGACAAGAGTCATGGACTCTCCTGCCAAGGCTGGCCATGAACCATCATCCTCAGATTTCAAGCTCTTGAATAGCTAGGAAAACATGTATGAGCCACTGATGCTTGATTGATTTTAGCCTTTGTCACTCGCTCTTCCTTGGTTACTTCTACTCTTCTTTCTTTCTTCTGTGCATGTCCTGGGGCTTGAACTCAGGGTCTGCGTGGAGTTCCAGAAAATATTTGCCCAGTTTGCCACTTAAGCCACAGCTCAACTTCCAGCTAAATAAGGTAGCTGAAATCTGAGGACCATGTTTCAAACCAGCTTGGACAGGAAAGTCCATGACACTCTTATCTCCAATTCACCACCCAAAAGCTGGGAATGCTAGGGCACTAGGTAAAGGATACTACAGAAACACACACATCACACATAGAAACACACACACACACACACACACACACACACACACACACACAAACATTCACACATACACACACATACACACACAAAGTCTCTTGGACTTTGCTTTTTGGTTGGCTTTGAAACTTGATCCCAAGATTTTTGTAGCCAGGGATCAACTACAGCCATGATCAACAAACACCAGGCTTATATTTAAATTTACAATTGGCCTTTCTTCACTTCTCCTACAATTTTTTGCACTAAGAATTGAACTCTGGGTCAGCAGTTTTTTAAATTACCTTTTGCACCAAATACAGTGCTTTACATCTACAGTCATATCTGCACTTCCAGCTTTTGGCTGGGTAGTTGGGGTTAACAGTTTCATGTACTTTCCTGCCCAGTCTAGCTTTGAACCTAGAATGGATAGGAATACACACATGAACCAACTTAAACCTTAGTTTTCTTTTTCCCATCATTTTTTAAGTCATGGGGGTATTTGTTTGTTTGTTTGTTTTGAAATGTATGTCTAGGATTTCAACTCAGGGCCTAGGTTTTGTCCCAAAGTTTCTATTTGAGACTAGCACTCAACCGAATGAGCCAAAGTACAAATTGTAGCTTATTTTTGGTGGCAAATTAGATACATGTGTCTCATGGACTCTCCTGCCTGGGCTGACCATGAACCGTGAATCTTAGATTTAATTCTCCTGAGTACCTTGTACAACATGTGTGAGAAACCAATGTTTGATTCATTTCAACCTCTGTCACTGACTCTTCCTTTTGTAATTTTATCCTCTTTTTATTTCTTCTCTTTGTTCTCCAGCTTGAACTCAGGGTCTGGGCGCTGTCCCAGAAATTTTCCCAGTTCTGACAATTGAACCACAGCTAAACTCCAGGATTTTTTTTCTGTTTTGGTATTTAATTAGCAATGAATATAATGTAGAGCCAGACCAGATTTATGAGGCTGAAATATGAGATCAAAGTTGGTGCGAGCCTGGGCAGGAAAGTACATGATATCTCCAATTATAACCACTAAAAAGCTGAGATTAGTAGAGCTTTGAGCAAAACAGTAAAAGTTCAAGCAACAGGACTCACACAGAGACATACTTACACACACACAAGTCTTAGGTACTTTCCTACTCGGTTTGGCCTTTAAATATTATCCAAACAGGCTGGGATGGTGGCTCAGTGGTAGAGTGTTTGCCTTGCATGCCTGAGGCCCTGGGTTTGATTCCTCAGCACCATATAAGCAGAAAGAAAAAAGCCAGAAGTGGCGCTGTGTCTCAAGCGGTAGAGTGCTAGCCTTGAGCTGAAGAGCTGAGGGACAGCGTCCAGGCCCAGAGTTCAGGCCCCACAACTGGACCCAAAAATAAAAATAAATAAATATTATCCACACATTTTAGCCTTTTGAGTAAACAGAATTACAGTTATGAACCACCAGTGATGGGCTGATTGGCTCATTGCAGCCTCAGTTATTGGTTCTTATTTCTCTTCTAGTCTTCTTTGCATGTATTCATTTCATTTTTTGTGAGTGTGCTAGTGCTGGAGCCAGAACTCATGCAAGGCCTGGCCTGTTTCAGGAGGCTGAAATCTTACCATCATGGTTCAAAGCCAGGCTGACCAGGAAAGTCTCAGATCCTTACCTCCAATTAACTGCTAAAAATCTGGGAGTACTACAATTCTAGCCCCAGGATGGCCCACAAGCAACTGTCTTCTGGATTTTCCTGCTAGAATTGGCCTTTACACTGGATACCCATATTTCTGCCTCCTGGAGAATTACAGGCATGAGTCACCAGCCCCAGATTCTCTTCTTATTGACATTTTTGTGATCCTGAGGCTGGATCTCTGAGCAAGGGCACTGTTTCATAGCTTTCTCACTCAAGCCTGGTTCTTTACAACTCCACTGCAGATTCACTACTGTTTTTTTGTTTTGCTGGTGATTTGAAGATGAGAGATCAGAGCCCTCAGATTTAATCTATCTTAGTATGTAGGATTACACACAAAAAGAAGTGGCACTGTAGCTCAAGTGGTAGACCACTAGCCTTGAAATGAAGAGCTGAGGGACCAGCGCTCAGGCCCAGAGTTCAAGCCTTACAACCGACCAAAAAAAGAGGATTACACACAAAAACCAAAAACTCATGACTCATTTTGAAAATTTAATTGGATTTTCTTATACATTTTTTAATTTCTACTTTTTATTTCCATATGTATGCTGCTTGGAGCTATAAATCAGAGCCGTTCCTTTTTTTTTTTTTTTTTTTTGCCTGTCATAGAGCCTGAACTCTGGGCCTGGGCGCTGTCCCTCAGCTCTTCAGCTTGAGGCTAGAACCGAACCACTTGTGCTACTGCTCCACTTCTAGTTTTTCCTGCTTATCTGTTGGTGAGGCATTGAGCCCAGGGTCTCATGCATGCAAGGCAGGCACTCTCCCACTGAGTCACCTTCCCAGTCCCCTCCCAGTGCATTTTTAATACTAGCCCTCTAATATGTGAGCCACAGCACAATTCAAAGCGTTAAAAAAAAAACTGTAGTTGGCTAATTAGAGTAAAGTTCATAGACTCCCCTGCCTTGACTGGCCTTGAGTAGTGATCCTCAGATGTGAGACCCTTGAGTAAGTACAGTAACAAGTGTAAACTAACTCAATTTTGCTCATTTTAATCTCTGAAATCGGCTCTCCCTTTTCTTCTTCCACCATTTTTTCATTTATTTATTTTATTCTTGTTCGTGCTGGTCCTGGAGCTTGATCTCAAGGTGTGGGTGCTGTCCCAGAAATCATTGTCTCATTTCTGCTATTGGAGCCACATCTCAACCCCAGGTGTTTTTTTTTCTTCTTTTCGGTGGTTCATTGGAGATGTGTCTCATGCAAAGCACAGAATGTCTCAGGAAGCTGAAATCTGATTACCAGTTTGAAGTTAGCCTGCACAGAGAATTTCATGAGACTCTTTACCTCCAATTAGCTGGTAGTCATCCCACCGATTAGCTGAGAGTAATAGAACACCAGCCTTGAATAAAGTAGAACAAATTCAACCCCCATGACTGGCACACACAGAAAAAATATCCCATGTACTTTCCTGCATGGGCTTGATTTTAAATGTTATTTTCTGATGAAGATGGCTGAGGAGAAGCTGGGGGCTAAACAAGCTCTCTCATAGAAAGCAATTTTAGTGTTCCAATAAACAGTCCTAAGCCAGAGAATCACACCAAGTGTGCCATCAAAGGACAGAGAGTTAGGCCAGAGAGGGAAAATCCAGGCAAGGAGACAGATATGAGCACTTTCCAGTGGCCACGGATATGGCGGCAGCAGCAGCAGCCATAGCCACCATACCTGCAACACAGAGAGTCCGGGACTTAAGCACCAGACGGGGCAAGTGAGCGGTTTCTACTCAACACCAGCAAGAACTGACAAGGAGCACACATCTTCATCCTGAAGTTCGCAGACCAGAGATGAGCCAGGAACCAAGACTCTGGCATGAGTAGAAGCCTGACATCCTCACTCCTTCTCAGGGAGCAGAGGAGGGAAGGCCAACCCTTCCCACCCATTACCGGAGATCTCCATCTTGGATACTGACAAAGTGTGGCTGTGTAGCTAGCTCCAACTCAGGCCTTGGAAGAAAACAAGAGTCATTTAGCAGGTCACAGGAACCTAAGCTGACCTGCCAGGCTTAGCTCCTCCCTGGGAAAAGTCACCCAGCTTGAGCAGCCAGCCCCAGGAGTGGCTTTATTCACTGGGTAAACAGAGCCAGAGGCAGCCCCTCCCTACAGCAGCCTTGACAATCAATTGAAATTCAGTAAACATAAACCCTGAGAATGGCTCCAGGCTGGGCTCTGTGAGTTTCTCAGAAGCTAACTCCTCAGGGAAAAGCTGCTGTTTGCTGAAAGGCCTCAACTTTACCCAGAACCTAGCCTTATCACAGCACCTCCAAATTAGAGGAAACAGCCATCTTCCTCTTTTGTGAAACTCAAAGTAGATCTCTGTCCCATTGAACTAGCCTGGGAGGAGGATCACAAAATCCTTGGTAAAGCAGAGCATTTTTCTGCTTGCTCAAACAAATTGACTAATGAAACCATACAAACCACAGGAAAATCAAACACCACAAGCCGACCAGATAATCCAACAAGAGACTGGTTATGAACACAAGGAAGATCCAGGATTGCCCCATTCCCCCAAAATATCAAATTCTCTTTTTTTGTACTTTTATAAAAAAAAATTTCTGAAACTTTTTTTAAATTTTAAACTTTCAAAATTTTTGTTTTCTATTAACTTTTTTTTCTTCCTCTTATAATTTTTATTTTGGGGTTATATGTGTGTGTGTTGTTTTCTTTTTTAAATTATTTTATTTTGTTCTTTTTTCTTTTTTTTGTTGTGAACATACTGTACAGAGGGGTTTCAATTACATGGGCAAGATAATGAGTACAATTCCTATCAAGCTTTGTAGCCTACTCCTTCCTTTACCCTTCACATCCCTTCCCAGCCTCCCACCGCCCTCTCGCCCAATCCTCCCCCCATCACCCGCAACGAAGTTGTAAAGTTCGTTTTCGACATGACAACTTGTACTTCTCATTGATGCAATGGGTCCACATGTGTCCTTATTTAAACAACTTATTTTTCCCCTTCCCTTCCACAAATTATACCGACATCAAATACAGTGAAAGCAGGGGTTATACTGTGGGGGAGGGACATACAAAGCAACAAAGAAATAATCTTATAAATGCAATACAAACAAATGCATGAAAGAAAAAAAAACACTTAAATACATATTTTAGGGTTCATTTTCCTAACTTCACCTTATATGACCTTTTCTGCTTGACTCATACATGTACTAGATATTGAAAATAAGGGAAACCATGGGACCTATGTTTCTTTGGGCTTGGCATACTTCACTGAATATAATTTTTTCCAAGTCTTTCCATTTCCTAACAAACGGGGCAATGTCATTCTTTCCGATGGAGGCATAGAATTCCATTGTGTATGCCACATTTTCTTGATCCATTCATGTACTGAGGGGCATCTGGGTTGGTTCCATATCTTAGCTATGGTAAATAATGCTGTAATAAACATAGTTGTGCTGGTAGCTTTAGAGTGGTCTTGTTTGTAAACTTTTGGGTAAATGCACAAAAGTGGGATTGCTGGATCATAGGGGAGCTCTATTTGGAGTCTTTTGGAGAACCTCCATACTACTTTCCAAAGTGGTTGAACAAGTTTACACTCCCACCAACAATGAAGTAAGGTTCCCTACTGTCCACATTCCCTCCAACATCTGTTGTTATTAGAGTTCTTAATTTTTGCCATTCTAACTGGGGTGAGGTGGTATCTCAATGTTGTTTTGATTTGCATTTCTTTTATGGCTAGGGAGGTTGAGCATTCTACATGTGTTTATTGGCCATGCTTCTTTCTTCTTCAGAGAAGTTTCTCTAAGTCTTTAGCTCACTTATTTATTGGGCAGTTGTTTCTTTGAGGATTTGTTATTGGGGGATTTAATTTTTTGAATTGCAAGTATGGTTTACGTAAGAGACACTTGTCGGTTGTATGGATAGCGAAGATCTTCCCAATCCGTGGGCTTTCTATTGATCTTACTAGCTATGTCCTTTGCCATGCGGAAGCTCTGCAACTTCATGCAATCCCATTTGTCCAAATTTATTTGCTTTGTTTTATTTCCGGGTCTCTATTAAGAAAATTTCAGCCTGCTCCAAGGAGACCTAGGGTTTCCCCTATTCCATCCTGTAATGTTTTCAGAATGTCTGCTTTGACTCCAAGGTCTTTGATCCATTTGGAGTTGATTCTGGTGGAAGGTGATAGATAAGGATCTAGCTTTGGTTTTCTACAAGTAGTTAACCAATTTTGCCTGCAGCATTTACTGAAGAGGCTGTCTTTCTTCCATTCTATTTTTTGAGATCCCTTATCGAAGATTAGATGGCTATAAGTCTGTAGGTTTATTTCTGGGTTTTCAATTCTATCCCATTGGTGCTGAGGTCTGTTGTTTTGCCAGTGCCAAGCTGTTTTGATTACTATGGCTTTAGAGTAGAGTTTGAAATTTGGTATTGATATTCCTCCAGCAGCGTTCTTTCTGTTGAGGAGCGTTTTTGCTATTCGGGGTCTTTCATTGTTCCATATGAATTTTTGGAATGCCTCTTCTATTTCCTTGAAGAATGAGGTTTGAATTTTGATAGGTATTGCATTGAATTTGTAGATAGCCTTGGGAAGTATTGCCATTTTCACGATGTTAATCTTTCCAATCCAGAAGCATGGGAGTTTTGCCATTTTCTAAGTTCTGTTTGGATTTCCTTTTTCAAGTTTTTAAAGTTTTCATCATAGAGATCCTTCACTTATTTGGTATTTCGTACCCTGCTACTTTGCCAAAGTTTTGAATCAGCTTGAGTAATTTGGGAGTAGAGTCTATGGGATTCTTTAAATACAAGATCAAGTCACCTGCAAAGAGGGAGAGTTTCATTTCTTCTTTCCCTATTTGCATCCCCTTTATGTTTGCATCTTGTCTAATTGCTGTAGCTAGGCATTCTAATACTAGATTGAAGATAAGTGGAGAGAGTGGACATCCTTGTCTTGCTCCTGAGTTAAGAGGGAATGGCTTTAATTTTTCACCATTAAGTATAATGCTGGCTGTAGGTTTGTCACATACAGCCTTTACTGTATTGAGGAATGTCCCATGGATTCCTAATTTTTCCAAAACCTTCATCATAAAGGCGTGTTGAATCTTGTCAAATGCTTTTTCTGCATCTATTGAGATAATCATGTGGTTCTTATTCTTGCTCCTGTTGATGTGATGGATAATAATTGATTTTCGTATATTGAACCAGCTTTGCATCCCTGAAATGAATCCTGTTTGATCGTGGTGTATGATTTTTTGGATGAATTCTTGAAGTCGATTGGCCAAAATTTTGTTGAGAAGTTTTGCATCAGTGTTCATCAAAGAAAATGTGTTTATAGTTCTATTTCTTTGATGAGTCCCTGCCCGGTTTTGGGATGAGGGTTATGATAGCTTCATAGAATGTGTTCAGTAGTGAACTTTCTCTTTGGATTTCATTGAAGATTTGGAGGAGTATTGCTGTGAGCTCTGCTTTGAAGGCCTTGTAGAATTCCGCTGTAAAACCATCTGGTCCTGGAAATTTCTTAGCTAGAAAGTCTCTTATTGCTGTTTCTATTTCAATGCTTGATATGGGCCTGTTAAAATGGTTTAACTCATCTTGGTTTAGTTTTGGCATGCCAATATTTGCTAGGAAAAGGTCCATTTCTGTCAAGTTCTCAAACTTATTAGCATAAAGTTTTGAGAAGTATTCCCTTAAAATGTTCTGAATCTTGGTTGTTTCCCTGGTGATGTTTCCATTCTCATCTATGAGTTTTATTTGGGTGTGTTCTCTTCTTTTTCTGATAAGATTTGCTAAAGGTCTGGAAATTTTGTTAATTTTTTCGAAGAACTAGCTCTTTGTTTTGTTGATTCTATCTATATATTTTTTTTGGATTCTAATTCTTTTAATTCTGATTTAATATTAATTATTTCTTTCCATCTACTGGATTGGGGTTTATTTGCTGGTCTTTTTCAAGGAGGTTCAGATGTCTCATTAAATTGTTGGTTTCACATATCTCCAATATGTTGATGTAGGAACTCAGAGCTATAAACTTGCCTCTGAATACTGCCTTTGCTGTGTCCCAGAGGAGCTGGTTATTTGTGTGCTTATTTTTGTTGAATAGCATGAATATTTGAATTTCTTTTCTAATCTCTTCCATGACCCACTCGTAATTCAGCAGAGTGTTGTTCACCCTCCATATGTTACCGGACTTTCTTTGGTGGCTTTTGCTGTTGAGTTCTAATTTTACTCCCTTGTGGTCAGAGAGAATGCAAGGTATAACTTCAATGTTTCTGAATTTGGACAAGTTTGCTTTGTGGCCTAAAATGTGGTCTATTTTAGAAAACGTTCCATGTGCTCCTGAGAAAAACCTGTATTCTGATGGTGCTGCGTGAAATATTCGATAGATGTCTTTTAAATCTAGTTGATGTATGCAGCTGTTTAGATCTGCGGTTTCTCTGTTGAGTTTTTGCCGAGTTGATCTATCTAGTGGGGAGAATGGTGTGTTAAAATCTCCTACAATTAATGTCTTTGGATCTATGTGGGATTTAAGGGAAAGTAGTGTTTCTTGGATAAATTTGGGTGCTCTGTTGCTTGGCAAATAAATATTTAGAATTGTAATATCCTCCTGAAGGAGAGATCCATTAATAAGTATGTAGCGACCTTCTTTATCTCTTCTAACTAATTTTAATTTGAAGTCTATTTTGTCTGATATTAGGATTGCAACTCCAGCTTGTATATGGGGGCCATTTGCTTGGGAGATTTTGTTCTAACCTTTCACATTGAAAATGTGTTTGTTTTTATGGGCAAAATTCCTGAAGGTAGCACAAAGAAGGATCGTGCTTTTTAATCAAGCTAGACAGTCTATGTCGCTTAATTGGAGAGTTAAGTCCGTTAATGTTAAGAGATAGGACTGAGTGGTACTTGGGAGTCCCTGGCATTTTATCTCCTTCTTGGGGGCTGCGGCAACTGGGTTCTTCCTATGGTTCTTGGATTCTCGGTTTGGGTGCAATTTCTTGGCCTCTATTTTTGTCTTGTTGGTTTTCTACGTGTAGGACATCTTTAAGAATCTTTTGTAGGACTGGTTTGGTAGAGATATATTGTTTCAATTTTTCTTTGCTGTGGAAGGTATTTATTTGGTCTTCAGTTATGAAGGAGAGTTTAGCTGGGTACAGTATTCTTGCTTGATAGTTGTTTGTTTCTAAGGCATGGCATGCATCATTCCAGGTTCTTCTTGCTTTGATTGAATCTGCTTAGAAATCTGAGGTGATTCTAATTGGTTTCCATTTACAGGTGATTTATCTTTTCTCCTTGACAGCTTTAAGGATCTGTTCCTTGGTCTAAATTGATCCTGTGTGGATTATAATGTGACGGTGGGATGTCTTATTCTGGTCTGGTCTATTTGGAGTTCTAACAGCTTCTTGTATCTGAATAGGCCTATCTTTTTACATGTTTGGGAAATTCTCTGACAGGGTCCTGTTAAACAAATTTCCTAGACCATTAACTTCTGTTTCTAGGTGCTCCTCTACACCCATTATCCTTAGATTAGGCCTTCTGATGGTGTCTTCCAAGTGTTGGATATTTCATATTTCATATTTCTTGGACTTGTCTTGGATGGTTGTATGTTCTTTCTCTATAATATCTAGGCTGTTTTCAATCCCCAAGATTCGACCTTCTACATGGTCTAACCTGCTGTCAAGACTTTCTACTTTGGTTTTTATTTCTTTTCCTTCTAATTGGTCAGCTTTGATGGCTTCAAATTCTTTGTTGAAGCTTTGTTTTAAATCTTGTATGAACTTCTTTACTTCCTTAAGTTGGTGTTAAGTGTTTGTTCTCAAATCACTTAGCTGATTTGTTATGGTTTCTTTGGACTTCCATTCCTGTTGTTGGGTTCCATTCAGCATTCCCTTTGTGGTCTCCTTGACTTCCATCAGCTCTTTGTTAATGGATCCCATGAATGCCTTTAGCGATCTTTGTGTGTTCTCATCCTGCTCTCTCAATTCCTGTATTACTTTTTGCTTAGCTTCCTTCCGTTCATGCCATTCCTGTAGTTCTCTTTGAGTGTTCTCAGCATGTGCACGCCATTCCTGCCTTTCTCTTGGAGTATTCTCAATCTGCTCAAGCAAATCCTGTATCAGTTTTTGAATAGCTTCCTCACGCTCATGATATTCCTGTGTAAACCTTTGGATTGCCTCCTCTCTCTCCCTATCACGCTCATACAGAGTCCTTTGTAGGTTTTCAATCTTTTCATTTATCATGTTTGCCAGCAGTGTTTGTAGAGCTTTTTGGGAATTCTCCTCTGGATTATTCATTATCTGTTCTGTCCCCTGATTATCATGAGTGGGAGTTGAGATACCTGGACTTGCCATTTTTCTTGTGTTTTTTCAGGCTTACTCTGCCCATTTGGGATGAAAATAACACCAGTTTTGTGCTAGAGCACTAACTTAAGGCAAACATCAACCAAAGTCTGAATTTGCACAGTCCATAGTCTGCAGATACAATCTAGTTCAACAGATACATCTATTCAATATCAAACAACTATGTATTAATGGGCTATGAACCACAAAGAAGAATTTGGAAAACCAGAAATTATTAGGGTTAGGGAGAGATGTGGGTAAAAAATAGGAATAGAGTGATGTGGGAAGGGACAGGGAGAGTAAACTAAGTCCTAATCTCAAAGCAGGAAATAGGTTGGATAGTATGAAAGTAGAGACAGAGAAAAAAAGAAGAAAAAGAAAGGGAAAAAACAGAGACCAGAAAAAAGAGAAAAGTAAAAATTATTATGCAGAATCGAAAACAAACTATTCAGAGAAGAACATGAATATAATGAGAGAAGGGGAGGGATATAAAGAAGATGTGAAAATCTTAATAATAAAAATACTTAAAATATTATATAGGTATAAATTGGTAGTACTGCTATTAAGGAATTTAAGTCTCAGAGGTTTTGAATTGAGTAATAAATTTGTGGATTAGGTGTGTACAGAATGGGGGATAGGGTCTAATAGTCAACTATGGGTTTATCTGAGGATGTGCAGTACAACAATTAAGTCTCATAAAGAAGAACAAAAGAGAAGAAAATGTGAAAAGCATAAGAGAGAAAGAAAAAAGATAAAAAGTTCAGTTGAACTAAACAAAAACAAAAAGAATTTTTTTTATAAAAAGAAAGAAAAAAAGTAAACGGCAGACACACATGTACTCCTAAAATAAAAATTATGAGGGAAAAAAAGTTACTAGAAAACAATTTTTTTCAAAAAACGTAAAAATTTAAAAAAAAGTTTTAGAAAAGAAAAAAAAATTTATAAAAGGTATAAAAAAAAGAAGAAGAGAAGAAAAATTTCTTTGAATTTTTTGGGAGGGTTGGGAAAAATCCTGTATCTCCCATGTTTCCGTAACCAGTCTCTTGTTGGAGACTCTCTCTGCTTGTGGTCCTGTGGCTTGGCTGGTTTCTTAAGTAAGTTTGTTTGAACAGGCAGAAAAATGCTCTACTTTGCCCAGGATTTTGCAATCTTCCTCCCAGTTTATTCCAATGGGAGGGAGATCTGCTTTTAGTATCACAAAAGAGGGAGGTGGCTTTTTCCTCAAATTTGGAGATGCTGTGATGAGGCTAGTTTCTGGGTAGATTTGAGGCTTTTCAGCAAATAGTAGCTTTTCCCGGGGGCTAGTTAGTGAGAAACTCACAGAGCCCTGCCTGGAGCCATTCTCAGGATTTATGTTTACTGAATTTCAATTGATTATCAAGGCTGCTAAAGGGAGGAACAGCCTCTGGCTCTGATTACCCAGTGAAGAAAGCCACTCCTAGCGCTGGCGCCGGAGCTTGGTGAATTTTCCCTGGTAGGAGCTGAGTCTGGCAGGTCTGTTTAGGTTCTTGTGACCTGCTAAATGACTCTAGTTTTCTTCCAAGGCCTGAGTTGGAGCTAGCAGCTCCGCTGAGCTTTGTTGGTATCCAAGATGGAGATCTCCAGTACTGGGGAGGGGAGGGGTGGCCTTCCCTCCTCTGCTCCCTGAGAAGGAGTGAGGATGTCAGGTTTCTACTCACGCCAAGTCTTGGTTCCTGGGTTGTCTCTGGTCTGTGAACTGCATGGTGAAGATGTCCGCTCATTGTTGGTTCTTGCTGGTGTTGAGAAGAATCCGCTCGCCCACTGCATCTGGCTCCTTTGTACCAGACTCTGTGTGATTCAGGTATGGTGGGTTCAGTCACCAGCGCCACCGCTGCTGTTGCAGTGGCTGCGGCTGCTGGCAAGAGCTCAGATCTGTCTCCCTGTCTGGATTTTCCCTCTCTGGCACACTTGGTGTGATTCTCTGGCTTAGGACTGTTCACTGGAGCTGAAAAACTGCTTTCTATGCGAGAGCTTGTTGTGCCTCCAGAATCTCCTCTGCCATCTTCCCGGAACTCTCTCTTTTTATCTTTTAAAATAAATTTTTTTGTTTAGTTCTAGTGACCATTTGATCCTTTTTTTCTTTCCTACTCTTTCTTTTCACGTTTTATTCTCTTTCATTCTTTGCATGATAAATTGCTGTTCTCATCCTCATATATACCTGTAGTTGATTATTTGACTTTAGCCCCATTGTGTACACACTTAATCCAGAAATTTATTATTCAGTTTAAAACTGCTTAGACTTAACTTCCGTAATAGCAGTACTACCTCTTAATACCTATATAATATTTTTAGCATTTTTGTATTTAAGTTTTCCATATCTCCATTCTATCCCTGCTGTTCTCTTATTCTATCTGCGTTCTTCTCTGAATATTATGTCTTAAAATTTGCATAATTTTTAAGTGTTGCACTTCTAAATTTTTAATGTTTGTTTTTCTGTTTTTTCTTGTCTTTTTCTTTCTCTTTCTTCTTTTTTCCTCTCTCTACTATCATTCTATCCAAGCTATTTCCCGCTTTGATATTAGGATTTGTTTGAATTAACTCTCCCACTGCCTTTCCACATCCCTCTATGCCTATTTTTACCCACATCTCTCCCTAAACTTAATAATTTCTGTTTGCCAACTTCTTCTTTGCTGTTCGTAGCCCATTAATACTTAGTTGTTTGATGTTGAATAGATATATCTATTGAATTATATTGTATCTGCAGACTTTTGACTGTGCAACTACAGACTTTGGTTGATGCTTGCCTTAAAATAGTGTGCTAGCACAAAACTGGTTTATTTTCATCCCAAATGGGCAGAGCAATCTGGAAAAACAGAAGAAAAATGGCAAGTCCAGGTATCTCGACTCCCACTAATAATAATCAGGGGACAAAAAAGATAATGAATAATCCATTGAAGAGTTCCCAAAAAGCTCTACAAATACTACTGGTAAACATGGTAGATTAAAAGATTGAAAATCTGCAAAGGACTCTCTGTAAGCGTGATAGGGAGAGAGAGGAGGCAAAACAAAGGATATCATGAGTGTGAGGAAGGTACTCAAAGATTGATACAGGAATTACGAGAGTAGCTTGAGAACACTTAAAGAGAAATAAAGGAATTGAGTGAGCAGGCTGGGATCAGTCAAAGAGAAAGTCATGAATGTCATGAGCAGGCTGAAAACACTCAAAGAGAACTACAGGAACTGTGTGAATATGAAGAAGCTAATCAAAGAGTAATAGAGGAATTGAGAGAGGGGGATGAGAATACAGAAAGATCACTAAAGGCATTCAAGGAATCCATAAATAGAGAGCTCAAACAAGTCAGGGAGGCCACAAAAGGGAATGCTGAATGGAACCTAACAGAAGGAATAGGAGTCCAAGGAAACCATAACTAATCAACTAAGTGATTTAAGAATAAATGCTGACACCAAATTAAGGAAGTAAAGAAGTCCATACAAGATCTAAAACAAAGCTCCAACAAAGAATCTGAAGCCATCAAAGCCAACCAACTAGAAGGAAAAATAAAAAACAAAGTAGAAAGACTTGATAGTAGGTTAGACCATGCTGAAGATCGAATTTCAGGGATTGAAGTCAGCCTAGTTATTATAAAGAAAGAACATACAACCATCCAAGACAAATCCAAGAAATATGACAGAGCTATTCAACATTTGGAAGACAACATCAGAAGGCCTAATCTGAGGCTAATGGGTGTAGAGACAGAAGTTAATGGTCTAGGAAATCTGTTTAGCAGGATCCTAGCAGAGAACTTTCCAAACATGCACAAAGATAGGTCTATTCAGATACAAGAAGCTTTTAGAACACCAAATAGACGGGACCAGGATAGGACATGCCACCGTCACATTATAATATACACACGATCAATTCAGACCAAAGAAAAGTTCCTTAAAGCTGTCAAGGAGAAAAGCTCAATCACCGATAAAGGGAAACCAATTAGAATCACCTCAGATTCCTCAGCAGAAACAATTAATGCCAGAAGAGCCTAGAATGATGTATGCCATGCCCTAAAGACAAACAACTATCAACCAAGAATACTGTACCCAGATAAACTCTCCTTCAAAACCAACTAGATCACAATAAAGGCCAAGCAACCATACCCAAACTGAGAATCCAAGAACCATAGGAAGAACCAAGTTTCCACAGCCCCCAAGAAGGCGGATAAAATGGCAGCAACTCCCAAATACCTCAGTCCTATCTCTCAACATTAACGGACTTAACTCTCCAATTAAACGACATAGACTCTCTTCTTGGATTAAAAAGCAACATCCTTCTATTTGCTTCTTTCAGGAGTCACATCTTGCCCGTAAAAACAAACACATTTTCAATGTGAAAGGTTGAAACAAAATCTACCAAGCAAATGGCCCCCATAACCAGGCGGGAGTTGCAATCCTAATACCAGATAAAATAGACTTCAAATTAAAATTAGTGAGAAAACATAAAGAAGGTCACCACATACTCATTAAGGGATCTCTCCTTCAGGAGGATATTACAATTCTAAATATCTATTCGCCAAACAACGGAGCACCCAAATTTATCCAAGAAACACTACTTTCCCTCAAATCCCACATAGGTCTAAAGACACAGGCCGAAATTTTCTTAATAGTGACCCAGAAGCACAACAAATCTAAGAAGGGTTGAACAAATGGGATTGCATGAAATTGCATAGCTTCTGCACGGCAAAGGACATAACTAGCAAGATCAGTAGGAATCCCACGGATTGGGAGAAGGTCTTCACTAGCCATATAACAGACAAGGGTCTCATATCTAAAATATACCTGCAACTCAAAAAATTAGACCCCCCCAATGACAAACCTTCAAAGAAAAAACTGCCCAATAAATAATTGGGCTAAAGACATAAAGAGAAACTGCTCTGAATAGGAACGAAGGATGGCCAATAGACACATGAAGAAATGCTCAACCTCCCTAGCAATAAAAGAAATGCAAATTAAAACAGCATTGAGATACCACCTCACCGCAGTTAGAATGGCTAGAATCAAGAACTCTAATAACAACAGATGCTGGATGGCATGTGGACAGAAGGGAACCTTAATGCTTTGTTGATGGGAGTATAAACTTGTACAACCACTTTGGGAAGTAGTATGGAGGTTCCTCAAAAGACTCCACATAGAGCTCCCCTATAACCCAGCAATCCCACTATGGGGCATTTAACCAAATGTTCACAAACAAAACTACAAGAAAGTTACCAACACAGCTATGTTTATTGCAGCCTTATTTACTATAGCTAAGATATGGAACCAACCCAGATGCCCCTCAGTAGATGAATGGATCAAGAAAATGTGTTATATATACACAATGGAATTCTATGCTTCCATCAGAAAGAATGACATTGCCCCATTTGTTAGGAAATGGAAAGACTTGGGAAAAATTATATTAAGTGAAGTAAGCCAGGCCCAAAGACACTTAGGTCCCATGGCTTCCCCTATTTGTAATAACTTGTTTAAGTCTGAGTCAAGCAGAAAAGGTCAGATAAGTTGATGTTAGGGAAATGAACCCTATGATATTTATTCAAATAATTTTTTTCTTTCATGCAATTGTTTCTAACACATTTATAAGATGATTTCTTTGTTGCTTTACATGTGCCTCCACCACTGTATAACCCCTGCTTTCACTGTATTTGATGTTATCATTTGTGGAGGGGAAGGGAAAAAACAAATCGTTTAAATAGGTGGACCCATTGCAACGAGACATACAAGTCATTATGTCAAAAACGAACTTTACAACTTTGGTGGGGGGGATGAGGGTTGGGTGGTGGGACAGGGGGAGAATGGGAGGGGAAGGGGAAACAAAGGAGGAGGCTACAATGCTTTATCAGAAATGTACTCATTGTCTTGCCCATGTAATTGTAACCCCTCTGTACAGTATTTTCACAATAAAAAAGTGGTCTAATTTGGAAAATGTTCCATGTAATGGTGAGAAAAAATGTATTCTGATGCTGCTGGGTGAAATATTCAGTAGTTTTCTGTTAAATCTAGCTGATCTAGGCAGTTCTTTTGATCTGCAGTTTCTCTGTTGAGTTTTTTCGAGTTGATCTATGTATTGTGGATAGTGGTGTTTTAAAGTCCCCAACAATTCTTATCTTTGGATCTATTTGAGATTTTGGGGAAAGCAGTATCTGGTGGATAAATTTCGGTGATCCATTGTTTGGCGAATAGTATTTATTATTGCAATATCCTCCTGAAAGAAAGATCTCTTAATTCGTATGTAGTGAACTTCTTTATCTCTTCTCACTAACTTTAATTTGAAGTCTATTTTATCTGATGTTATGATTGCAATTCCTCTCTGTTTATGTGGGCCATTTGCTTGGTAGATTTTGTTCCAGACTTTCATGTTCAAAGTGTATTTGTTTTTATGAGCAAGGTGTTATTCCTGAAGGCAGCAGATAGAAGGATGTTGCTTTTTAATCCAACTAGACAGTGTATGTCGCTTAATTGGAGAGTTAAATCCGTTAATATTGAGAGAAAGGACTGAGAAGTGTTTGGTAGTTTCTGCCATTTTATCCGCCTTCTTGGGGGCTGCCTCAACTTGGTTCTTCCTATGGTTTTTGGATTCTCAGTTTGGGTGCCATTTCTTTGTCTTTATTGTGATCTTGTCCGTTCTGTCTGTTGCAACAATGAGAAGTACAAGTTGTCATATGTAGGACATCTTTAAGTATCTTTTGTAGGACCGGTTTGGTGGAGATATATTTTTTTTCAGTTTTTCTTTTCTATGGAAGATTTTTATTTCACCTTCGGTTATGAAGGAGAATTTAGCTGTTTACAGTATTCTTGGTTCATACTTTGTCTTTAGGTCATGGCATGCATCATTCCAGGCTCTTCTTGCTTTAATTTACTCTGATGAAAAAAATGAAGTTATTCTAATTGTTTTCCTTTCATAGATGATTGATCTTTTCTCATTGACAGCTTTAAGGATCTTTTCCTTGGTCTGAATTGATCTTGTGCATATTATAATGTGACGGTGGGATGTCCTGCTCTCGTCTGGTCTATTTGGGGCTCTAAACGTTTCTTGTATCTGAATAGGCCTATCCTTTTGCATGTTTGGGAATTTCTCTGCTAGGATCCTGTTAACCAAATTTCCTAGACCATTATCTTATGTTTCTAGGTGCTACTCTACACCCATTATTCTCAGATTAGGCCTTCTGATGGTGTCTTCCAATTGCTGAATATATCTATCATATTTCTGGATTTGTCATGGATAGTTGTACATTGTTTCTGTATAATATCTAGGCTGTCTTCATTTACCGAGATTCGATCTTCTGCATGGTCTAACCTACTGTCAAGACTTTCTTCTTTGTTTTTTATTCATTTTCCTTCTAATTGTTTGGTTTTGATTACTTCAAATTCTTTGTTGGAGCTTTGTTTTAGATCTTGAATGGACTTCTTTACTTCCTTAATTTGGTGTTCAGTTCTTATTCTCAAATCACTTAGTTGTTTGGTTATGGTTTCCTTATACTCCCAGTCCTTCTGTTGGGTTCCATTCAGCATTCCCTTTGTGGTCTCCCTGAATTCTTTCAACTGTCTGTTTATGGATTCCATGAATGCCTCTATTGAACTTTGTTTATTCTCGTCCCTCCCTTGCAATTCCAGTGTTACTCTTTGATTAGCTTCCTCATTTTCATGCAATTCCTGTAGTTCTCTTTGACTGTTCTCAGCTTGTTCACGCAATTCCTGACATTCTCTTTGTCTGTTTTCAGCTTGCTCATGCAATTCCTATAATTCTATGATGGTTCTCAGCCTGCTCACACAATTCCTTTATTTCTCTTTGAGTGTTCTCAACCTATTCATGCATTTCTGTATCAATCTTTGAGTAGCTTCCTCATGCTCATGAGATTACTGTATTGATCTTTGGTTTGCTTCCTCTCTCTCCCTATCATGTTCACACTGAATCCTTTGCAGGTTTTCTATCTGTTCATTCACCATGTTTCCAAGTAATATTTATTGAGCTTTTGGGGAACTCTCCTCTGGAATACTGGTTATCATGAGTGGGAGTTGAGATACCAGGACTTTCATTTTTCTTGTGTTTTTCTGGCTTGTTCTGCCCATTTGATATGAAAGTTTTCTGCTAGAATACTTTTTGAAGGCATACATCAACCAAAGTCCTGCAGTTGCACAGGCAAAAGGACACAGATATAATCTAGTTCAGCAGATACAATCTATTCAACATAAAACAACTATGGATTAATGGGCTAACAACAGCAAGGACGAATTTGGCAAACCAGAAATTATTATATTTAGGGACAAATGTGAGGAAAAATAGGATTAGAAGAATGTAGAGAGGTAAAAGGAGAGTGAATTTAACCAAGTTCTAATCTCAAAGAGGGAAGTGGATTGGACAGAATAGTAGGAGAGAGAAAAAAGGACAAGAAAAAATGGGAAAAACAAATATTTAAGTTTAATAAATGAGTCTTAAAAATTATCTAAGTTTAAGGTGCTATTGAGAGAAGAAAAAGATACGATGAGAGGAGGGGAGGGATAGAAAGGAGACATGAAAAACTAAAAAATAAAAATTCTCAAAAATTATATAGGCCTAAAGAGATAATACTGCTATTACAGAATTTAAGGCTAAGAAGTTTTGCTTTGAGTAATAAAATTCTTGATTAATGTGTATACAATGGGGGTAAGGTCTAATATTTGACAATGGGCATATATCTGAAGATGAGCAGAACAGCAAATAAGTCACACACAAAAACAAGGAAACAGAAGAAAAATGAAAAGAATGAAAAAGAAAAAAAAAAGATAAAAGGACCAAAAAGTCAGTAGAGATTTAAACAAAGCACACTCACACACACATACACCTAAAATAAAAATTAGGAGGGGAGAAAAAATTTAATAGAAAACAATTTTTTTTAAAAACTAAAAATTAAAAAAGGTACCAAAAAGAGTTCTTTTTTTTTGCGGGGGGGGGGGGGAAGTAGATGTGAAGATCCTATATCTCCCTGTGTCTGTAACCAGTCTCTTGGTGGAGTCTTTAGTCTGCTTGTGGTGTTTGGTTTGCCTGTGGCTTGATTGGTTTCTTAAGTCAATTTGTTGGAGCAGGCAGAAAAATGATCAGGATTTTGTGATCCTCCTCCCAGTATAGTTCAATGAGAGGGAGATCTGCTTTGAGTTTCACAAAAGAGGGAGATGGCTGTTTCCTCTAATTTGAAGATGCTGTGATGAGGCTATGTACTGGGTAGAATTGAGGCCTTTCAGCAAATTGCAGCTTTTCCCTGAGGGGTAACTTCTGAGACACTCACAGAGCCCAGCCTAGAGCCATTCTCAGGGTTTATGTTTACTGAATTTCACTTGATTGTCTAGGCTGCTGTAGGGAGGGGCAGCCTTTGGCTCTGTTTACCCAGTGAAGAAAGTCACTCCCCTCGGGGCAGAGCTTTGTCTGCCTGGGCTGGGTGACTTTTCCCAGGGAGGAGCTGAGCCTGGCAGGTCAGGTCAGGTGCCTGAGACCTCCTAAATGACTCTTTTGTTTTTTTTTCCAAGGCCTGAGTTGGAGCTTGCTGCTCAGCTGGGCCTTTTCAATATCAAATATGGAGGTCTCCGGGGGTGAGGATGGTAAGGGTGGCCTTCCCTCCTCTGTTCCCTAAGAAGGAGTGAGTATGTCAGGATTCTACTCACACTGGAGTCTTGGTTCCTGGGTTGTCTCTGGTCTGTGATAAGCAGGATGAAGATATCTGCTACTTATCAGTTCTTTCTGGTTTTAAGTAGAATCCAGTCACCTGCTGTGTCTGGCACCATTGTCCCAGACTCTGTGTTGTTCTTTTGGCAGCTAGGCTGCTGCCGTTGCCGCCACCACCACAACTGCAGCTAATGGCAAGTGCTCAGATCTGTCTCCTTGCCTGGATTTTCCCTCTCTGGCCAAACTGTACTGTGATGGCACACTTGGTCATTCTCTGACCTAGGACTCTTCAGTGGAACACTACAACTATTTTCTATGTGAGAGCTTGTTTAGCCTCTAGCTTCTCCTCCTCCATCCTCCCCTAAAGTAATCTGTTGTTGCTTTTTAAAAAACTGGTGACAGTTTCTCATGCCTGTAATCATAACAACTCAGGTGGCTGAGATCTGATAATCGAGGATTAATAACAGCCTGGGTAAGAAGGTCTGTGAGACTATTATCTCATTAACTGGTTACCAAGAAACTAAAAGGGCCCTGTGGGCCAAACTAGTAGAGTGATAGCCTTGAGCACAAGAGAATAGGGATTTCAATCAGGCCCTCAGTTCAAGCTTCTCATATTAAAAAATGTTAAAAACAATTTGCCATCATTTGTAATTTCAGCATCCTCAACTAGTGGTTTATTTAAAGCCAATTTGCATCTCAGTTTGCACGTATTTGGGTGGGGGAACTAAACTTATACAACATTTAAAAGAAAATAAATGAGCACAAGGGTACAGGTGGCTCACGCCTGTAATCCTACCTTCTCAGGAGGCTGAGAAATGAGGATGTTGGTTCAAAGCCAGTCTTGGGCAGAAAAGTTCCCATGAGACTGCTATTTCCAATTAACCACTAAAAAACAAGAAATGGCACTATGGTTTAATCTTGTATGGCAGAGTGCTAAACTTGAGCAAAGAAGCTCTGGGACAGCACCCATGCCCTGTATTCAAGCCTATGTCTGAAGGAAAAAATAAAGATTTCAGGGCTGGGAAGTTGGCTAAGTAGTAGAGTGCTTGCCTTGCATGTATGAGCCTTTGGGTTCGATTTCTCAGTACCACATAAGCAGAAAAGCCAGAAGGGGCACTGTGGTTCAAGTGGTAAAGTGATATCCTTGAGGTGAAGAGCTGAGGGACAGTGCCCAGGCCCAGAGTTCAGGACCCATCATGGACAAAAAACAAACAAAAAAAAGAGTTCAAACAAACGATGTGCACAATAGACTATACACTAAAGGTGAAAGATTAAATTAATACATTAATAATTAAAATGATGAACATTGTTCCAATTTTGTAGGTGGTGAATGTAGCAGAAAAAGGTGATAAGATATAATGATTCATTTCTAACAACTCCTCCATTTTTCAAACTCATTTACTACTTTTAAACTAAAGAGGCACGTAAGTATCACTTTACAGAAAAACAAAACTGTACATGTATTTTAGCCTGAATTCCACATTTTATAATTTGCCTTTTAGTGAACAATCTATCTTTTCATATAAAATACTTGTGATACCTTTAATACTTCACATCTTTCCAGTATTTGGTTATATCAAAATTCCTCCCTTCCTTCTTTTCTTCCTTCCATTCCTTCATATTCTTTCCTCCTTTCAATCTTAGCAATTAAACGCAGGGCTTCATGAATTTTAGGTAGGTGCTCTACAAAGTGAGCCATACACCTGCTCTTTTCGCTTTAGTCACTTTTGTTTTTGTTGGTCATGTGGTTTGAACTCTGCACCTGTACACTGTCCTTGCACTCTTCAGTTCAAGGCGAGTGCTCTACTGTTTCAGCCACAGTGCCACTTCTAGTTTTCTAGTGGATTATTGAGATAGGAGTCTCACACACTTTCCTGCCTAGAGTTGCTTTGAACTGGGATCTTCAGATCTCAGCCTCCTGAGTAGCTAAGATTACAGGCATGAGCC
Organism: Dipodomys spectabilis; assembly: GCF_019054845.1. Taxonomy (NCBI): domain Eukaryota; kingdom Metazoa; phylum Chordata; class Mammalia; order Rodentia; family Heteromyidae; genus Dipodomys; species Dipodomys spectabilis. The sequence goes on from NW_024871216.1 coordinate 419,575, forward strand.
ACCTGTGCTCAGCGCTGCTGTAGCCATTTTTATGACAGGGTTTTCTGTTTATGACCAGGCCAGCATGGATCACAATCCCTCGATGACAGGGAGGGTTGTGTGTAGCAAGTCAGACACAGTGGGGAAACAACTTTCTCTGCCCATCACAGGGAGAATTTTGGAGGGTTGCATTAGAAATTTCTAGAAGTGGGTTGTGAGGAGAATTCTGCTTCCAGGAGTCTCTTCCCACTTCCCAGCATTCTAGTCCTGCCACAAAGGGTCTATGGTAGAAGGCTCAGGATGGAGAGGGCAGACTCTCATTTTCCTTGTCACCAATCTGTCCACAGCATCAATTGTTCCATCTTAACTATTTGGATGGACTTCTACCCTGATGATTTTTATGAGCACAAGAAACTTGACATCCTGAAAAAACTTACACAGTATGACAAGCTCAACATGCCCTCTTCAGACTTGCTGTTCTGCTTACATATTCTTCTGGACCAGCTGGAGCAATGCATGACCCGTGAGACCAAGGAAAAGAGTAAATAGTCCTTGTTTAGATGCCTTAGAGCTTTTGAGTAGGGATGGAACCTAGGTCTCAAGGGATGGGCCTGCTCTGCCAAGAGCCCTTTGTACTACCCAGCATGGCAAAATGTTCTTTTATGGATGTTCTATGCTGGGTAATGTCTGTTCCCTTTTTAAAAGAACTTGGACATAACCACTCATTAGAAACACCCTACCTTCTCATCAGTGTTCAGCCCAAACTCAAGTTCTACAGCTTCTCCTACTAAATCCTCATAGAAGTTTAGTCACACTTTAACTTCTAGAGTCTACTCTAAGACTCCTGTACCTATTTACATTCTTATGTTTGTGTCACTGTAGAGAACTTCCTGCTGAACTCCAGATAAAGAACCCATCAGTGATGTCGCCTATGGTGACTGATGGAGATTGGAAGCGAAAACTGGACTCCAGAAAGCATGAGAACATAGAGGCTTTTTGCAATGTGTAGAAAGGCCCAACTAGGTTTTGAGTCCTGTGGACATCCCACTGGTTCTGAACTCCACATGTGATATAGGTGTACCTGCACATACCACCAAGGAAGAAGATGATCCAGAATGTCTTCCAAGATCACATCCAAACCAGTAAAAAATGTTTTGGTCCTGGAGTGCAGGGTAAATATGTGCTAATGGAAAATGACCCCAGTCTATGTTCAAGAAAACCAATAAGTTAGGTTCAAAGTCTAGATTCAGTTGAGGAAAGGGAATCTGTCCTCACAGAATATCCAGACCAATCTGTCCTTCTGCTGGGGATCCAATTTCCAATTGAGAAATAAGATCTGTCCCTCCCTAGACTCGGGAAGAAAATACTGCCTTTGATGAGGAAGTAGATCCTTTTGAGGACTCTGAGGCAGAATTTGTGTCTGAAGCCAACTTAGAAGACAATCCAGATTTAGAGATTGCTTCCCCCCTTCTTTAGAAAATCGTTATATTTCTTTTTGGTCCTGATTGTTGTAAAATGATCATTCTAGTTATTTTTCTAACGTTATTAAAATGTCAGTGTTTATGTTATATTATATAATTCATGAGCCTTAAATGTGTTTTTTTTTCAACCTACAATGTAAAGCACCATGCACATGTGTTCTGTGTGTGGGAAAACAGAGTGACAGTGGGATGATCAAGAGAGCCTACTGGATATAAAGGGAATGGTTAAATGCACAGGGAGTTGCAAGGAAGCCAGGCCATGCCTGCATGGGGTGATAAGGTGGCTACAAAAGATCTAGGACATACCAGATCAGATGACCTAGAAAGCTGTTCTGTCAATTGGGACAAATGCTACAATACTTATAGTGGTATGTGGGACTTTCTTCCAACAGTGAGTACAATTCTATATACATATTCATTGTGCTTTGGGAAATATTGAAGAAAAATTTGGCTCCATTAACATAAAAATTCTACTTAGGGCTGAATATATTTGACAAAATACATAAGAAATATCAACACTGGAAAGTATAAGCCATCATCAATAGAAGAAAGAAGGCTTATATAGATTGACAAACACAAAATCAAGAAGCAATTAAATCAGTTATATGGAAATACATGTTATATTCATTACGTTTTATACAGTATATTATATGATATATAAGATCAAATATGATTTTTCATACTACAAGGGCTTTTAACTTTTTCAATCTTAAGTATTTTTTCACATAATATTAGTGTAAAATATTATTGGGGAAAGTGGTAATATAACTTTGATTATAATTATATGAATATATATTTTTGTGTTTCTAGATATAACACTGATTATAAATAGATGGATAAATATAAACATATATTTGTATATCTGTCTGTGAGGTGAATAAAATGAAACAGGCTACACAATGTATAAAAAGGCAGTTATGAGTTAGTATATGAGACTCAGGCCTGTAATCCTAGTGATGTGGGTAGCTGGGTTCTGAGCTTTAGTTTCTCTTACCCCCATGCCACTAGATTTTCAGAGAAGACCTGGTCCCTCGAGTGTAGCCAAGCGACACGTATGCAGTAGGATCACACTCTGTGACCCCAGAGGAAAGTCAGTAGAAATCAGGACAAGCCTCTTATGCTATGACAGTCTACTCAGTTCCTGTGACAAGATGGCCATCTGTAGAACATCAGATGGAAAGTTGGCATTCCCTCCCAAAATGTTTTTGACTATCCTGAATTAAACCTTATTTCCCTTCCCAAGCTGCAAACACATAGAAATATGCCAAGGGCTCAAGAGAGATGGACAAAGACTTACAAATACATAAAATTATATACTTTTTTGGGGGTCCGGTTGTCAGCTTGAACTCTGGGCCTGGGTGCTATCCATCAGCTCTTCAGCTCAAGGCTAGCGCTCTACCACTTGAGCCACAGGGCCACTTCCAGCTTATTTTCTTTTTGCTTATGTGGTTCTGAGGAATCGAACTCAGAGCCTCATGCATGCAAGGCAAGCACTCTACCACTAAGCCACCTTCCTAGCCCCAAAATTATATACTTTGTTTCAGTAATTCAATGACAAATCATCAAAGGCATATCTTGAATTTTCTTTTTTTAATGGAAATGGGAATATACACTGAGTGCATTAGGGAGTAGGTGATAGTTAGGATGCTGAGTTGTGGAATGGACTCCTGGGCATGGGAGACACTTGCCTTGGAGAACTTGTGTGGAGATGTGTCTCTGCACACAGTTTCACAAAACAATGCCCATAACTTGTATGATGTCAATAGCAGCAAATAGGTGTCAGGCACTGATCTTGCTCTGAGGTGGACTCAGCAACACAGAAAGGCACAAAGAATGAGAGGGAATGACTGCTAGCCACCAGACATCAGCTTCAAGTGCTGTCTTGACCAGAAGCTAAGATAAATTGAGCTGGAGAAGGCTGATCCCTATGCAAGGCTCCTGAGCACTAAGGACCAGGCACTATTATAGGTGTTGGAGAAACAAGTGAATGTGGCTCTCTCCTCATCAATTTCATGCTGAAAAGAAAACCAGAAATCATAATGATAATTTTTATAAATCAGAGACATGACATTTGTAGTTTTGTGGCAACAACTTCACAGCGGTTATGTGAGGAGATATTCCTGAGGAGGAGATAGTTAACCTGAAAGCCATCATCCATGCAATTAACTAGAAGCAGGTACTCCAGGCAGTAAGAGCAGCAAGTACATCCCTCATTGATGGGAAAGGATGTAACTTGCTTCAGAAAAGGAAAACATCACTGATGTGCTTGCTCGTGAAGTAAGAATAAAAAGGTACAATGAAGAAAAAAAGATCAGACATGAAGATCTGAATAAATTATATAGATATTGGATGCTGCGAGTTACAAGAAGAAAAATTCTGATGTTATTCTAAATCTGACATAACCCACTGGAACCAAAATGCTCACATAGTACCTAGACACATCTGATTCACCTAGAGAACACTTTTAAAAAGTGATTCTAGCCAGGTTCTGGTGGCTCACAACTGGAATGCGAGCTACTCGGGAGGCTGATATCTGAGGATCACGTTTGAAGCAAGCCCAAAGAGGAAATTTGGAAAGACATCTCCAATTAACCACCAAAATTATGGACTTGAAGCTGTGGTTCAACTGGTAGAGCACTAGCCTTGAGAAAAAATTAAAGGACAGCACCCAGGCTCTAGGTTCAAATCCCTGGACTTCACAAAACAAAAAGTCAACAAATAAAATTTGGTGCTCAGTCGATCATCACTTAGCATTCTACTTCAATGTATTTAGTATGAGCCTAGGAAGTTACATCTTTAGCAAATGCTCTCCCCTCATATTCTGCTTCATTACCAGTATTCAAACCCCTGGCATTACCAAAGTCTCCTCCCAGTTAGCATAGCAGTCTACCACTGGGAATTAATAGATATATTTTTATTAATCATAATCTATCCACACACATCAAATGAGTAGTAGCCACATTCCACTATTCTGAATGTTTTTTCTCCCCCTTTGAGTTAATAAACCTTACCATTAAAAACTATAGAATACTTATTAAATTAAGTCAACAGTCATCATTCTTCCACCCAATCTTGTAACCTAATTTATGTGGTTTTTTTTTTGTTTCTTTGATGTTGGTGCCCTGTATCTTGTATGTACATTTCTCTAGCTTTGGGAGGTGAAGGGGAAAAAACCAAATGCTTAACTAGGGATACAGTTTGACCCATTTTAACAATGAGATCAAGACACTATGTTCAAAAACGAACTTTACAATTTAGGCAGGGAGTGGGAAGGAGGGATGGAAAGGAGTAGTTGTGGAGGTAGAAGGGTAGGGATGGTAGGGGAAAAACAAAGGAGGAAGTATCAATGCTTGAGAGGAAATGAACTCATTACCTACCTTATGTAACTGCAATCCCTTTGTACATTATTTTTACAAAAAAAAAAACGTATTAAAAAAGATGAAAAGACCCAGAAATAAAACTACATACTTACAATCATCTGATATTCGACAAAAGAGTGAAAGATGTAATGTGGAAAAAACATAGTCTTGCCGGGTGACTGTGGCTCATGCCTTTAATCTAGCTAATCAGAAGGCTGAGATCTGAGAATGGTTGTTGAAAGCCAGCAGGGCCAGGGAAGTCGATGAGACTCTTAGCTCCAATAAACCACAAGAAAATGGGAAGTGGAACTGTGGTTCAAGTACTAGCCTGGAGATGAAATGCTGAGGGGTAGCTCCGAGGCCGAGAGTTCAAGCCCCACGACCGACACACACACAGACACAGACACAGACACACAGACACACAGACACACAGACACACAGACACACAGACACAGACACACACACACACACACACACACACACACACCACATACACAGACATCACAGCCTCTTCAACTATTGGTGTTGGGAAAACTGGACATCAATAGGCAGAAAACTGGAAGTGGATCTCTGCTTGCACTAACATCAACTCAAAATGGATTAACTACATTAAAATCAGCCAAACTACTATAAGACAGAAAAAGGGTGACATTAGAACTTATAGGTACTGAGGTGGAAGCTGGGCAGCTGCACCCCGAGCACCGGTAGTTGCGCTCCAGATCCTGCAATCTCACACTGCGTGCCTTGACCCAGTAACTGCTTACTCCAGTTGGCCCCTGCAATGGGCGCCATGCTTCCGGCGGTGCTTGGCGCTCAGGGCAGCTCTACTCACCACCCTGGCCCTGCTCCTCAGGCCACCGGTGACGAGGGTCCCATCTTGCAATGCGAGCACTGTGATGGGATCGCGCTGGCCCAGTGCGAGCCTCTGCCTGCAGTGCCTGCGTGTGCCGAGCTGGTGCGCGAGCCAGGCTGTTGCAGCTGCCTGACATGTGCTCTGCGGGAGGGTCAGCCGTGAGGTGTCTACACAGAACTCTGCAGCTAGGGGCTCAGCTGCCAGCTGCCACCAACCGAGCCACGCCCACTGCAGGCGCTGCTGGATGGCCGCGGGTTCTGCACCAATGCCAGCGTCCTGGCCGGCTGAGCGCCTACCTGCTGCTGCTGGCGCCCTCTGCCTCAGGAAATGCTAGTGAGTCAGAGGAGGACCTAGGCACGGGGAGCTTGGAGAGCCATGCCCCTCCCAGCACACATAGGGTGCCTGACTCCAAGTTCCATTCCATTCACGTGAAGCTGGACACCATCAAGAAAGGTCACGCAAAGGACAGCCAGCACTACAAAGTCGACTATGAGTCCCAGAGCACGGACACCCAGACCTTCTCCTCGGAGTCCAAACTGGAGATAGAATATGGTCCCTTCCTTAGAGAGATGCAAGACACCCTGAATCACCTGAAGTTCCCCAATGTGCTGAGTCCCAGGGGTGTGCACATCCCCAACTGCGACAAGAAAGGATTTTATAAGAAGAAGCAGTGTCGCCCCTCCAAAGGCAGAAAGCGGGGCTTCTGTTGGTGCATGGACAAGTATGGTCAGCCCCTCCCAGGCTTCGACAGCAAGGGCACGGACGACTTGCACTGCCTCGGCATGCATAGCCAGTAAACCCCACTGCATCAGTTAAATTGGAGCTCCAATACGCCTTACTTTACACAAAAGACTGTCACGGACAGAACAGTACCTGCCTACAGCCTCCACTTACATTACTTTTTGTGATGACCTGGTTTTTTGTGTGTTTTTTAAAGAAAACCAAAGTTTAGACAGAGACTTTAGAAATGTCTATTGTTCCTTTAAATGGTAAACTTGAGCATCTTTCCACTTTTCAGTAGTCAGAAAAGAAAATTAATTTCTCTGTTGCTTTCTGTAAAAATAACTGATACTCCTGCCCAAAGCAGCGGACTTGATCCCCTTCTAGAAACCTCTCCACATCTGCCCATTGGAACAGCTGACCTTCTGCCTCCCTCACTTCAGTGGCTATTGTAGAAGACACCTCCTCGTTGCCCTCCGCACTGCTCAGGCTTCATGGAGAACAGGAAGGTCAGAAACTCAAATCACCTGGACACCTCTACCATACACGAGACCCCTGGGCCTCCTGATACTATCTTTGATTCCATGCCATGGACCCCTGGGCCACAAAGCTTCTTCATTATCTGCAAGTGACTTGATCTGCTTGGAAAATACTGGAGAGATTGAGGTGGAATATAACTGACCAAGAAAGTTCTATAAAACTGACCCAAAAAAGTTCTAGTACATTCTGGGAAACTTGTAAATGCAGATCTTCCTGACCTCCCTCCATTAGGCAGCTTTTCAAGGATGGAGCCCAGTGGAAGGCCCAGGGTGGCCTTGGCTGTGGTCCAGCAGGGCATGGGGGAGGCTAGGGGTGTACCCCACACCTCCCAGGCCTCACCAGTAATGGAGTAATCGCTCTGGAGACAACAACAACAACAACAAAATGTTTTCTAATTTAACTCCTAGTTTGGGGTTGAGGATAATAAACTGTTTAAAGGCAAAAGTTTATTTTCACCCCTCATCTTTATTCTTGACCTAACAAAACAATGGTGTTTAATGTTATCTAAACAGGAAAGATGAACAGCTTGTTGAGAGAGCCTCATAGGGCACTGGGAACATGTAGAGAATACCTTGTGTTTGTTGAACTTGGAGTCCAACTCATACTTTATAATTCACACATGTATGCAGAGAGAGAGAGATATGTTCTCAATGGTTAACATTGTATACAGCATAGCCCAACTATAATAGGATTCATACTAGATAATCCTAGATAGTGTTAATTACTAGAAGGTGTAACTATGGTTGTGATCAGGAGAGGACACTCAGTCCAGGCTGGGCTTTTCTCTCCCCAAGGCCAAACCCATGTCAGTGTTGGGTGTGTGGCGATTGCCCTGCCCTACACAGCAGAGAGCTCTCCTTAAGAACAAAAAGAGGTCTCAAGACAGTCTGCCTACCTATTACGAGCTTTCCTTTTTTTCTAAAATTTTTTTTGGGGGAAAGTATTTTTGAAAAATTTTGTCTTGTGATGTATTTATAAAAGTAAATAAAGTTTTACCATCAAAATAATAATTAAAAAAATACTTATAGGTACTGGCAGGAACTTCCTGAATAGAATCCCAGGGGCATAACAGATAGGAAAGAAACCCAACAAATGGGACTACATCAAAGGAAAAAACCTACACAGGCTAGAGACATAGCCACTAAACTAAAAAGACAGCCAACAAATTGGGAAAAGATATTTACCTGCAATACATCAGACAAAGGGCTAATTTTCAATGTATACATGGATCTCAAGAAACTACCGCTCCCAAAACTAATAAACGAATCACCAAATGGGCAGAGGAGCTAAGGAGAGACTTCTCATAAGAAGAGGTAAGAATGACAAAGAAACATATCAGGAAAGGTTCATCATCCCTGGCCATAAAGAAAATATAAATCAAAGTAATTCTGAGATACCATCTTATCCAAATATCTTGAATTAGACAACAAATGTTGGTGGGGAAGTGGAGAAATTAGAAAATGGCAAGGACATTTGCACAACCATGTTCCTTGCTGCTCAATTCACAGTGACACGAAATGTACACAACCCAGATGCCCCACAATAAATGAATGGAACCAATAATTATGCCATCTATATACAATGAAATTTTACAGAGCCATTAGAAAGGATAAAATAATGTCATTTGCAGGGAAATGGATGACACTAGAATAAATCATGTTAAGAAAGTTTAGCCAACATCAAATTGACAAATGGTACCTGTTCCCCTGATATATGGAAGAGAGGTTTAAAACACCATGGGATATGATATACTGAACAGGATTCTAGACATCATTTACAGTAAGAACAGAAGAGGAAGCATTTGGCGAAAATCACAAAGTTATAATACCCAAGCACCTTTTCTACATAATACTATATATATATATATATATATATATATATATATATATATATAATATATATGTATTATATATTATATATATATATATATTGAATTGCAATGATAAGGAAACAAAGGAACTTTTCTTAATTTGTCTTTTCATTTTCTAATGAGTCTGTATTCTTCACCTAATATACAGGGAAGATGGGGGAAGGGCACAGAATTAGTGGGAAGTGGGTGAAAAAATGCAGCAGCAGAGCCCTCTGGCTCTACTGGACATTGATGAAAGTGAACCATGCAAGTCGAGGGTCAAGATGGGAGGGAGGGTATGGAAGAGAATGTGGGAACAGATGAGATTATGTAAAAGGAAGGAAATGTACTAGTTACCTGACATACAGAAAGGTAACCCTGCTCTATATAGCCGCTAAAACATTTTTTTTTGAAGAAAAGTGTTCCCAAATGAGAACATATGAGAATAAGAAAATACAGAGCAGATAATTCTTTTTTATGTCCTTGGTACCTGATAGTTTCAATCAACAGCTATTGTCCTACCAACTGAGTCATACCTCTAAACCCAAAAGTCCTTACAATATTCAAATTTTTCATTGATTTCTTCATATTTTCTATTTTCTTTTTCATATGTGTGTGTGTGTGTGTGTGTGTGTGTGTGTGTGTGTGTGTGTGTGTGTGTAAGAAATGGAGTGTGATCACAGGATCTAGGTGCTATCCCTGAGCTTCTTTTTTGCTCAAGAGTACACTCTACCACTTGAGACAAAGCTTCACTTCTGGATTTTCTTGAACAGTTTATGGGAGATAAAAGATTCACAGGGACGTTTTGGCACCACTAGATTCAAATCATCATCTTCAGGTATCAGCCGCTGGAGTAGGTAGTATTATAGGCATGAGTCAAGGCTTCTGGCTTATGAATTGTTGTCCCTTTTTTAAAAAGATGGTGCCAGTGGCTCATGCCTGTAATCGTAGCACCACAGGAAGCTGAGATATGATAATTGAGGTTTAAAGACAACCTGGGTAAGAAAGTCTGTGAGACTATTATCTCATAAACTGGTTAGCAAGAAACCAGAAGGGGCACTGGCTCAAACTGGTAGAGTGATAGCCTTGAGCACAAAAAAACAAGGACTGCCCCCAGGCCCTGAGTTCAAGCCCCACATATAAAAATATGTAAAAAAAATTGCAATCACTTGTAATCTCAACATCTTCAATTGGTGGTGTATTTAAAGTTAATTTGCATCTCACTTCGTATGTATTTGAGGGGGAACTAAACATATAACATTTTTTTTTAAAAAATGAGCAGCTGGGTTCAGGTGGCTCATGCCTGTAATCCTACCTTTTCAGGAGGCTGAGAAATGAATATGGTGGTTTAAAGACAACCTGGGCAGAAAAGTTCCCATGAGACTGCTATTTCCAATTAACCACTAAGTGGTTTAAACTGGTATGGTAGAGTACTAGCATTGAGCAAAGGAGTTCTGGGACAATATCCATGCCCTGTGTTCAAGTCCCATGTCTGAAGGACAAATAGAAATCAGGTCTGGGAAGTTGGCTCAGTGCTAGGGTGTTTGCCTTGCATGTGGAACCTTTGGGTTCAATTCCTCTGTACCACATAAGCAGAAAAAGCCAGAAGTGGCACTGTTGCTCAAGTGGTAGAGTGCAAGCCTTGAGGTGAAGAGATACGGGACAGTGTCCAGGCCAGAGTTTAAGATCCATGATGGATAAAAAGCAAACAAACAAAAATAATTCAAACATTTAAATGATGTGCACAATAGACTATACACTAAAGATGAAAGATTAAATTAATGAATTAATAATTAAAGTGACCAACATTGTTTTGATTTTGTAAGTGGTGAATATAGCAGAAAAAGTGATAAGAAATAATGATTCATTTCTAAACAATCATATTGTTTTAAACTCATTTACTACTTTTAAACTAAAGGAGCACATAAGTATCATTTTACAAAAAAAAACAAAAGTTGTACATGTATTTCAGCCTGAATTCCACATTTTATAATTTTCCTTTTAGTAAATAATCAGTATCTTTTCATATAAAATACCTGTAATCCCTTTATTTAATACTTATCATTCTAGTATTTGATTATATCATAATTCCTCCCTTACTTCTTTTCTTCACATCCTTTCCTCCTTTCTATACTAGCAGTTAAATTAAGGGCTTCATGCACTTAAGGTAGGTCCTCTAAAAGGTGAGCCACATGCCTGCTCTTTTTGCTTTAGTGACTTTTTTTATTTTTGGTCATGTGGCTTGAACTCTGGGCCTGGAGACTGTCCTTGCACTCTTCAGCTCAAGGCAAGTGCTCTACTGTTTGAGCCACAGTGCCACTTCTGATTTTCTGGTGGTTTAATGGAAATAATAGTCTCACAGATTTTCCTGCCTAGACTGGATTTGAACTGTGATCTTCAGATCTCAAGTCCTGAGCAGCTAAGATTACAGGCATGAGCCCCCGGCACCCAGCTCTGCTTTATACTTATTTTTTTGGGGGAGGGGCTGAACTCTGGGCCTGGCCACTGTCCCTCAGCTCTTCAGCTCAAGGCTAGCACTCTACCACTTGAGCCACAGTTCCACTTCCGACTTTTTTTTATTCTGCTTATGTGGTGCTGAGGAATGGAACACAGGGCCTCATGCATGCAAGGCAAGCGCTCTACCACTGAGCCACCTTCCCAGCCCTGCTTTATCCATTTTTATGGCAGGGTTTTCTGTTTATGACCAGGCCAGCATGGTCTACAATCCTTTTTTCTACCTTTTCTGAGTAGATGAAATATAAAGCACAATGCATTGTGTTCAGATATTGATTGAGATCCAATATTGTGAATGTTTCCCTGGGCTAGCCTCAAATCATAATCCTCTCTGTATCAGTCAAGACCTAATAGCTGGCATTACAACTATGAGCTACAATGTGTGGCTCAAATTTCTGACAACTAGAACATATGAACAAAGTTTTAATAATTTTAAATGTTGAATTTGAGGAAAATGAGTGCTTTTATTTGCCTAGTTTCAAATTTCACCAAAAAACACAAATATTAACTTTTGATTTCCTATATTAAATAAGCAGATAAACTTTAAAAAGCAATTAACTATTTAAAGAAAATAGCTAGGACTGGAAAGGTGGCTCATTGGTAGAGCGCTTGCCTTGCATGCCTGAGGCCTTGGGTTCAATTCCTCAGCACCACATAAGCAAAAAGAAAAAAGCCAGAAGTGGCACTGTGGCTCAAGTGGCAGAGGGCTAGCCTTGAGCTGAAGGACTGAGGGACAGCGCCCATGCCCAGAGTTCAGGCCTTACTATTGGACACCCCCCCCCCCAAAAAAAAGCTAAATAGTAATCATCCTTACCACTGTAACTTTGGACTTAACACCTTGTCAAACATTGTTTACATCATAGTTGGTTTTTATGGGCAGTATATTCCATAAACGGATCATGCCACCCCCAATGTCGATGGTCAAACAGCCTATATGCACAGGTGTGAAAGCAAGGCTGTAGGCCATCACACGATCCATGCTCTTATATCTGACTTGCTTTGGAAACAGGATTATTCTTCTATTCTACTTTCTACAAAGTTGCATGATTAGCAAGCATGATTTAGAATGAGAATGGCCTCATACTCCATGTTCCACGTAGGAGTCTTGCTTTCTGTATATCACTCCCATAAATCTACATACTGGACTTGGCTTTATTGTTTCAATGTTGTCTTATTTGTAGTCTTCTATATTGTATTGAACCCTTATACTTAAACTCAGAACTTCTTTCTTCTATTATTGCTATTGTTTCCCTTACTGTTAGCACATGTAAACTTGGGAAATAATGAACAGCACGTACACTCACAAAACGAATGTTCTGAGAACCTTCTTCCCATTTAAAATTTGCCTTAATTTACAGAGAACTTACAAAGTTTGAACTCAATGTACTCATGTATAATGTATTTATAAGCAATATAAATTTCATATTTTCTCTTTAATAAGTTGTCTCTGAAACACGTGTTACCTCAGGTCCAAACGTGTCCTAGTGTTATTTCAGTGAAGCCAGAAAACATTCATTATACCTCAAGCAGCACCATCGATTGTTGCTGGAAGTAACTGTTACTGGATGAGGAAACTGACCCCAGGAGAGCAGTGGAACATAGAGGAATAACAAAGTCCAAATTACCTTGTGCTTTCCTTTTTACTGTACAAGAAAAGTATCCCAAGCCTTGAAGGAAACTCTATCCCTGGCTTTTCCGAGTGTGTTTTTTACTCATATAAAATTTTTCTGTAAACTTCTAGTTTTGAGAATATTACAAAAGGAAATAATGTACCATTTGAAGGCCAGCATAGAACAAAATGAAATAACGTTGTTTTAAAAGTGTTCTCCTGCAAAGGAACAAAGACATGAAGGTTTTAAAGTGTCTTATGGATGGATATTTCACCCCTGAGATGATTCTCTTGATGCAGGAGTCAGTTACCAATTCCTTTGGTCTGGTCCTGAGTTCCTCAGAGCATTAAGGATTCCAAAAAAGCAGGATCCAGTCAATATGATCAGCAAAAGAAGCCTCTTCTCTGATCAGTACAACTTTAAGGAGGGTCCCAAAGAAATATCTGGGATTTTTCTTTGCTTGTTTGTTTAGTTGGTGCTGGTTCTGGGTCTTGAACCCAGAGGCTGGATCCTGTCCCTGAACAGTTGTCTTTCCTGCCCACCTGCCCCCAAAGCTAGTACTCTACTGCTTGAGCCAAAACTCCACTTCTGGTTTTTTGGTGTTCAATTTGTGATAAGAGTTTGACACACTCTCCTGCCTGGTTTGGTTTGAATTAAGATAGTAAGAAAGCTAAGTGACATCAACTGTGTGGACTTCTCTTTTGAAACAAAAATATTAGATGAAGTTTACTGTAAAGCTAGTATTTGACAATTTATAAAGGAAGAGAATATGTCTAGCAAAGAAGCCATAACTTAAATAACTCAGCAAAAGGAGGTGCACTGAATCATTTTGAAATTATTTTTTCAGCTTGGGAAGATTATTGATCTTGTCTTTCCTTTTGGGGAAACTTAAGGTAATATTTGCACTTTTTGTTGGTTGTGGGACTTGAACTCTGATCCTGGGCGCACTCCCTCAGCTCTTCAGCTCAAGTCAAGAGCTCTACCGCTTAAGCTATATCACCACTTCTGGGTTTCTGGCAGTTAATTGAAGATAAGGGTCTCATAGACATTCCTGACCAGGCTGGCTTTCAACCACAATCCTCTGGTCTCCTGAATAGCTAGGATTCCAGGCGTGATCCACCAGCACCCAACACATATTTGCGTTTATGTGCACTGAATGACACTATATAATGGAACACAATATATATATGGACACAATATATATTGGACAATATATAATGGACACAAATAATGGAAATTTGAATCGAATGATGGCATTGCAGCTTTTCAGGAAATTTGAGGTAACAATAAATATGTCCTCCTTTCCATGTTGTTTCATTAATCATTAACAACTCATGAGCTATGGGACCCTTACATTAGCATCCTCTCCCATCTGTGTAGGTGTATTTAGTATCAGGAAATGTTTATAGAGAAATATAGAAAGACAATTTTTAGAAAGCAAAGAAGATAAGGTATGAAGGAACAGCACAGAAGGAGATACATCTTTTACACAGAAATTAAGAAGTAGCCTAAGAGATATAGAATGCTAATGGTAATGAGAAATAAGACTAGTTGATAACTATTTGTTCAATAACCAAAAATGGTTCTCTAAAACAAATTCTGGTATATCTTAGTTACTGTCATTTATTCATTAACTCTGGAATTATACCTTCTCTTCTGTCACAACTGTTAATTTGCCTCTGCTGTTTTGGTGCCATAAATGACCAAAAATATTTCCAAATCTCATTTAGACTACCCTTCTCATTGTGATTAGCAGTGACCATTCACAAACCTGGAATCTTTGAATTTCCAGAATTAATCTTCACCTGACATCTAAGCACGTTCAAGCCATTAATTGCTGTGACTTAATGAACAAAACTTTTTTTTTCAACACAATATACTAATATAAGTAACGTACATGAATTAGGGAATACTACTGTCAGGTGTCAGTATGGCAGGAGCAATTATATATACCAAGTATGGGTTCCTTATTTTGTATTTACTAACTAATATTTTTTTCCTAGTCAAGGGGCTTAAACTCAGCGCTAGGGAATAATTTCTGAATTTATTTATTATTTTTGCTCAATTCAATCACTCTACCACTTGAGGCACAGCACCACTTTCAGTGTTTTTCTGTTTAAGTGGTACTGAGGAATTGAACTCAGGGTTTCATGCATGCTAGGCAATCACCGTATCACGAAGCCACATTCCCAGAGCCCTAAATGACTTTCTTAAGTTGATATTATATTTTTATTCCATAACTATGTACCATAATATTGGCCTGGTGCTAGAAAATGATGTAGAATAGAATACAATAAAATAAATCCAGTAAGGCTAGATGGACAATGAATAACCCTCACAGTGTAGCAAGGGCACAGAGGGCTTACCTCATGGAGATGTATCAACACGATGAGTGAGACCACTCCTGACCCCCAGCCCACCTCCAGAACCAGAATGAGTAGGCCAAACTTGTGTTCCAGCCACCTGGGGACATTGGGCCACCTCCTACAGCACCCATTCTACCAGTTCCAGTCCCGAGAGAGAGAGAGAGAGAGAGAGAGAGAGAGAGAGAGAGAGAGAGAGAGAGAGAGAGAAAGAGAGAGAGAGAGAGAGAGAGAGAGAACCAGAATTACAGTTAAATCCGGTGCCAGTGGCTTAGAACTCTAATCCTAACTAAACAGGAGCCTGAGATATGAGAATCATGGTTCATAGACAGCCCAGGCAGGAACATCTGTGAGAATCTTATCTCCAAAGAACCACCAGAAAAGTGGAAGGGGCACTGTGGGCTCAAGTGATAGAGTGCTAGCCTTGAGCTGAGGAGCTCGAGAACAGTGCCCAATCCTAGAGTTCAAGACCCATGACTAAAAAGAAGTGGACTTCCCACCACAAGAAGTGGACTGAATAACACCCATTGTCCTAGGGAGCATGGTAGAGAAGTCAGGCCGAGCTTCCTGTGAACTTGAGGTCCTAAGTAGGTCACCTGGCTTCTCTGTGCCTCAGTTTCCCCAACTGCAAAACTGAACAAAGTGAAGGATCTCCTTCCACATTGGGATAGGGTAATAATGAAAGAGAGTCATGTTTCAGTTCATAATTCCACACCTGTGGCACGATTAATAACAGGCCCCACTTGAGCCCTTACTGGTATCTTCCGGTCATATGCTCACAGAATTGCCAAAAACTTATCTGAAGGCTGCTCCCTCTCTGCCTAGCCATTCTTCAGAGATCTCTCTATATAAATACCTTGTTTCCTCACAACTGTCCTATGAGGAGACTGAGGTCCAATGGTTGAGGCCCTACCAAGAGCTTCACGTGTGGTCAAGAATCCTCTGCTGTGGACTGAGTTTAGGATAATCCATCTAAACCAACGACTGTGCTTGGTGCCACATGTCTACCATCCCAACTAGAGAGGACCAGGCCTGGTGTAGCATATCTTTCACAGCAGGACCGCGATCCAGCCCAGCCTGAGCATATATTTAGTTTCTATCTCAGAAATGCTCAAGACAGAAATGTGGCTCATCAGAGCCGGGGAGAGGAAGCAAGCATGGGGGTCATGGTGTCCCCAGGGGGGATGTTTGACCCGGGTTGCATTGGTGTTGGGGTGGCCACTCACCTGTGCTGCTGAGAGAATCTATTGGCAGCTGCTCCAAATGGGGCAGCAGCTATGGCAGCAGCATTGTGGACACATGAGCCCAGAGCAGATGACTAGGGGCAGAGACCAGGTCGGGGATTTAGGCCTGCTGGCAGCACGCCATTGCCTGAGGTTTGAAACTTGGCACCGCATGAAGGGAGGGAAGGGGCCGGGTGGGGGTGGGAGCATCAATTTCCTACTATACTCCAAAGTCACCTCGAGTCTCTTCCTCACCACTCAGTCACCTCTACCTTCCTCAACTACTGGTAGTGGTGTAAACTAACAGAGGGAATCCCAGAGCTACCTGGCAGCATGGAATGTGGGCGTGGCCAGCATTCTTGTATCCCATTGGTCAGAAAGAAACATGAAAGAATCGGGGTGTGGCCAGAATCCTGTGAAGCAAGCAGAATGGGTGAGTGTCAACAGGCCATCGTGGGGCAATTTGAGCTGCCAGGATGTTCCCAGGACTTGAGAACGAGCCCCAGGGGTTAACAAAATAAAAACAGATTGACATGCAGATGGCAGTATGCTAATAAATATATATATTTATAGAGTGCCAGAGATATCTATACATAATTCAGTTATTTAGACTATATTCCTACCAATTCCTGAGTATTCATTATGCATCCATGTAAGTAATGTTATTGTTTAAATCCTTAAAATATTAATGAAAGCACAGTGTCCTGAAATTATTGGGTTCCTCTAAGTAATAATATTCTTTTAATGCTTCATCAAAATTAAATAAAATCAACCAGCCTTCTGAAATGATGCTGTTTAATTTTATGGGATCACTATGCACCATGAACTCATTCAACTGTGACATTGAGAAAATTCCAGTGTTATTCCTTTGGATGGGAACCAGTTTCTTAGTATCTCCTGCCACTGGCTGGTGTCAAGAAAGGGGATTCGAAACGAGGGCCTATGATGCCACGTGGGCCTATAGCTTCCCTGATAGTCTGTCAGCCTTCAGCAAAGCAAGGTGAAGTACCCTTTGCAACAGTGTCATTCAGACCCAGAAGGGTCACTGCAAAGGAAGAAAACATAAAAGGCCACATTTTTTCTGTGCATTGATTTCCCTGAAAGACCTGGGGTTCTTGGATCACAGGAGCACCTGTGTGTCCAATGGCTTCACCCCAACCTAGGGTGATCGAAGCTGAGGTGGACTTGCCACTACCTGAGATCAAGCCCCACGCTGAGAAAAAATTAGCTCCCTGGCTTGCAATTCATACCGTTTATGCTTACAGGCTTTGGATTTGAACTCAGGATCTGGGTAAATCTGCAGCAATGTGGATAAAGGAGAAGATCATCTTACATGAAGATAAAAAAGTCAGTCCTGTTCACTAGTCCTTAATTCAAGACCCAGCCCTCGAAAACATGCTATTTATATATATTGTAAAGATAGGATTTATACTTACCTATAGATGTTCAGTCCATATATGTTTGGTGTGGTTGTTCTTGGTATCTTTTGTTTTATTCATTTATTTATCATTGATTTTACTATGATGAAACCCATTGTGTTTATTATATTGATGACAACCTATCAGAGAACATCTAGATTTGAAAAAATGTTTTCCATGATGCCTGGCCCCCAAGATACTCAGAGAAAAGGAAAAAAAAAGTTTCACACGCTCCTTACTCCATGATTCACTTGTTGGTAGTGCTGGGATTTGAACTCAGGGCAAAGAAAAACCAATTGGTCTATCAGTCAAGGTGATCATATGAACCTGTGAGCAACTAAGGAGTGTGGCCAATCCCAGAATCTGACATTGATCCCCAGGGTGGTCGACTATAGTCAGAAATTCATAATTAAAACATAGGATCTATATTGACATACATGTGTGGTCAGCATCTTGTGTTCAGTGCAATTATTCTCCTTATTTTGTCTCTAATTCATGCAGGTATTGTGTACTTTAATAAGCATGGTGACAGGTATAACTGTACTGACATGGATGACAACCTGTTCCCATGTTTACAGAGTTGCCTATGCATTCTCCATCATATTTGAGACCCAGGAGAGGATAAAAGGTACAACAACTGGCTTCTGACATCAGGATGAATCAGTTGTCAGTGCTGGGATTTTAGCTCAGGTCTGGGTAACTCTGTTGCACTGTGGGAGAAGGGGAAGCTCACCATCTTTAAAGAGTAGAATGTCAGGCCTGGTGCAGGACCTGATTTGAAGCCCCAGCACTGGACAAAATAGCAAGCCCACCTTTTTTAAACATAGGATTTCTCTTTACCTGCAGGTGAGGTATGCATCTTCCATTCAGTGTAGTTATTCTTTCTATTTTGTGTCTTTTTCAAGGATGTATTGTGTATATTATTGCGTATGAGGTGACAGACATAACTGCTGACATGAATGACAACCTATTCACATGGCTAAGAGTTGCCTATGTAGCATTCTCCATCCTCAATGAGACCCAGGACATTCACAGGACAGGAAAACCTGTGCCACCATAGGCTTCTCACATCAGAATGAATCTTTGGTAGTGCAGGAATTTGAACTCAAAGCCTAACAGGCCCTATTGGGAAATGGGTAATGGTGAGCACATCAGGCTAAGATCCACTAAGGAACTAGGCCATTCCTGGCACCTGAGATGGAACCCTCATGGGGGCCAATATAGTCATAAATTCATAATTAAATAGAGGATCTATATTTCCAAGCATGGGTGGGTGGCATCTTGTGTTTGGTGTAGTCATTCTCTTTGTTTTGTGTCTTATTCATTGAGGTATTGTGTATTTCCTTGAGTATAGGATAACAAATATAACTGTGGTGAACTGGATGACAACCTATTCCCTTGAGTATAGAGTAGCGTATACATTCTCTTCCTAGCTGAGCCCCAGAACTTTCCCAGTACAGGAAAACAGGTGCAACGACTGGCTTCTCACATCAGGGTGAATTTTTGGCAGTGATGGGATTCGAACGTTGGGCCTAGGAGGCCCAACTGCCCAATGGGTCCACGTGATCACACCAGACTGTGAGCCACTAAGGAGCTGGGCCATTCCCAGGAACTGAGATCGAGCCCCAGGGAGGCCAAAATAGTCCTCAATGATCATTGAAACATGGGATGTATGTTCACATCCGTGTGTGGACTGCATCGTGCATTAAGTGTATTCTCTTTATTTTGTATGCTATTCATGGGTGTATTGTGTATTTTCTTGAGTATATGATGACAGGTATAACTGGGCTGACATGGATAACAACTTATTCCCATGGCCACAGGGTGGCCCATGCATTCTCTGACCTAGTTGAGATCCAGGACTTGCACAGGAAAGAAAACAGGTGCAACGATTGACTTCTGACATCAAGATGAATCTTTTGGCAGGGTGGGGAATCTGAACTCGGGACCTAGCAGGACCAAGTGGGGAATGGGGTCATATGAGCACACCAGCCTTTGAGCCAAGAAGGAGCTAGGCTGTTCCAAGGAACTGCGATTGAGCCCCGCCCCCGAGGGGACAGCGGGGTGCACAACAGTCATCCATTCATAAGGTGAAGGTAGTATGCAAATAAGTACACATTTGTATAGAGTAGGAGAGATGGTAACCTGTGGTGGAATCCAATCTGTGTGACTACCGATTCTTGGATCTTTCCTGATGCCTCCATTTCATACTGTGATGATTATTGTCATGCTTCATCAACTGTTCTTTACAAATAATCGATACCCCATGAGTCTTGCCTATCATTTCCTACTTGCATCATGCACAAACTTCTCATTCAAGGTTGAGATTGATTACATTCCATGACTCATCCCAGGTCCAGAAATGAGTATCTCAGGATCTCCCGCCATTTCCTCTGCATAGGGGGGCTGAATTCAAGCCTCAGGCCTGGAAAAGATATTCCTTATATACTTTTTTTTTTTTTTTTTGGTACACTCGTGCGACTGAACTCTGGGCCTGGGCGCTGTCCCTCAGCTCTTCACCTCAAGGCTAGCGCTCTACCACTTGAGCCACGGCTCCACTGCCGGCTTTTTTTTCTGCTTATGTGGTGCTGAGGAATCGAGCCCAGGGCCTCATGCATGCAAGGCAAGCGCTTTACCATTGAGCCACCTTCCCAGCACTCCTTATGTATATTTTAAAGATAGGATTGATACATCTGTACAGATGTTCAGTCCATATTGTGTTTGGTGTGGTTATTTATTTAATTTCTTGTTTCATTCATTTATTTAGAATTTATTTTATTGACTCTGATGACACCTATACCATTTATTACATTGTTTACATCCTGTCACAAAACATCCAGATGTTAGATATGTTCTCCATCATGCCTGGCAGTGCCAGGATCTGAATTTAGTGCCTAGCAGGCCCAATTCATGATTGGGTGAGTTTGATCATGGCAGCCTCCAGTCAATGAAGATGTCGGGTGGTTCCCAGGCTCTGGCCAAAACAGCGATACATGGATAGGCAGACAGAGGTATACAAATAAAAATATATATTAGTAAAGTGTTCCATACCCGTCTATCTATGATGGAATGACACCTACTATGTTCCTTCCAACTCTTAGGTATTTATTATACCGCAATTGAAGGAATATTATTCTTTTCATACTTAATAAACTATTAATTAAGCTCAATCAGCATTCTAGGATTATTGCATCCAATTTTAGCGTAGACCAACGTATAAATTACTCTTTCAATCAATATTCCTATGCATAGGAATGAGTCTCTTGTGATCTCCTGCAATTGATGTCAGGACTGAGATTTGAACCCAGGGCCTATGTTGACAGGTTGGACTATGGCTTCAATAATAGCCCACCAGCCACCAGCAATGGCAGGTTAAGTCCACATTGCAGCTTTGTCATTCAGACCCAGGATGGTCACTGTCCTAAGAAAAAAATCATAATCCCCCAACTCTCTGCAGTTCACCACTTTTCGTGCTTTCCAAATTGTTTTTCTTCCTGAAAGCCCTCTGGGCCCAGGATCACAGGATCGGCTATGTGACCAGAGACTGCACCCCAGCAAAGGGAGATCCAAGCTGAAGTAGAATTTCCACGACCTGTGTTCAAGCCCCATGCTTGACCAAAAAACTATATATATATATAAATTAATTATTTAAATAAATTTAAAAAATAAAGCTCCCTGGTTTGGAATTTCTGCCAGTTTTCTTTTCTAGCCTGGGATTTGAACTCAGAGTCTTGGTAAATCTGTAGCAATGTGAGTGAAGACTTGCCATTACTTGAGTTCAAACTCCATGCCAACCAAAAATGAAAAACTAAGTCATTGACCTCGTCAGGGGGAGGTAGTTGTGGACATGGGAGGAAAGGGATGGTAGGGGAAAAACACAGGAGGAGTAAACAATGCTCAATAGGAAATGTACTCATTACCTTGCTCCTGGAACTGTAAGCCCTCTGTAGAACATTTTTACAATAAAAAATATACAAAAAAAGAGAAATAATGTAGTTCTCAGAGAAGCACTTTGAAGGGAAGGGAAGGATGTTTGAATAGCTGTACAAAACTCTATATTGCTTTTTTTAATATTCAGTATGGAACTGAGTAAACATAACTACTTCCATCAAAAAAATTAGGGAAACAAAGGAGGAGGCTACAATGCTTGATAAGAAATGTACTCATTATCTTGCCCATGTAATTGTTACTCCTCTGTACGGTATTTTCACAATAATAAAAAAAAAAGTACTCCTTTCCTGACATACGCAACCATAACCCTTCTGTACATCATCTTTACAATAAGAATAGAAAAAAAGAGCTATTTATTGATGCTATTTGTTTCTTTGTGATTGAGCTCTGATAGACGTGACCATACTATAGCTGGCCTTGTGTTCTAATTGTGACAAGTCCTCTTCTTTTGGAATCAGTAATGCTGAAAACAAAGGTCGTCTTTCTTGCCTCCATGACACTGAATCTTCACCTTATTTATTAAAGGAGGATTATGTAACATTTAAAAAAAAAATAAGTCACTCTCTTAGAACTGGGGCCAGTATTTCTGCCATTGCTAGGTTTTGAGCTCACCGTCGAGGTAACATTTTGCACCATGGGTGAATGCGAAGCTCATTGTCCTTGAGGAAAATAAATCCAGGATAGTGTTCCCAGGGCCTGAATGATGGCCCTGCAATGGAAGAAATATTTCTATACATGTGTAATACATGATATATACATTTATATGGATGTTAATTTCATATTATGAATTTTATAATTGATTTTGTATATTATTTTTCTTTGATTCATTTATTTATGGTATTTAGTATTATTATACACATAATATTATATTTTGCACATCTATTATAAAATTATACACAATAATTTAGGGCATTGACTCATTTTAATTAACATTTTATTAAGTGTTGAAACATGATACATAATTAAATGGAAGCACTTGTCTCAGTCTTCACATGTTTAGAGTCTCTCCTAAGTATGAGCTTTCAGTTCAAGCCCAAGTCTGGCAAAAAAAAAATTGAGCCTGGTGAGATATATTATTCTTGAACTCAGAGGAGGGCCAACGTTATAGGTAAGAGGTAGGATAGAGGGCAGGTACTGGAGGCTCACCCATGTAATCTACTCAGGAGGATAAAATCTGAAGATCCCAATTGCGAGCAGGAAAGTCAATATGAGACACTTTTCTCCAAGTAAACACCCCAAAAGACAGAAGTTGAGCTGTGGATCAAGTAGTAGAGTGCTTTCCTGGAGCACAAAACCTCAGGGATAGGATAACATCCAGGTCCTGAACTGAAACCCCAGGACTGGCACACACACACACACACACACACACACACACACACACACACACACACACACACATACACAGACACACACACACCAATATAGAGCATTTGCCAGTCAGCCTACACAAATTCCATTTCTAGCAACTCAATATTAAAAAAAAATAAAGATGGGGAAGGGAAGGAAAGACTTTCTCCAGGAAGTTTTATACCCAGTGCCAAAATTCCACAGTAGTTCGCATATGTGGGTACAAGACAGAGAGCCTCTGGAAGAAAGTAGAGCATGGGCAAAGGTCCTGAGGTGTGCTGTAGTGCAGGTGGTGTGAATGGTATGAAGGTTTTATGGCTTCAGAAAAGTCTGGCAGGATATTCAAGGCTGGGTCAGCGTTGACTTGAGTCACAGGGCAGAGGGTGGGGTCCCAGAATAGCGCCCAGGGGGAAGATTAGCTTTTCTTTTCGCCAGGGACCCAAAGCCATTTCCTGTGGCTTGAAACCTGTTTTCACAACTCCTGACCCTCAGGCCTCCTTTGCATGGAGGAGTCAGGGCAAACGCAGAGAAAAACTCTTGCTTTAGAAAAGCTTCTAGCCCAATGCCACCAGTGGCTCAACCCCTGTAAATCCTAGCTACTCAGGAGACTCAGATATAGATCGAGGGTCAAGCCAGCTCAGGAGAGGAAAGTTAATGAGACTTTTCTTGCCAATTAACTACCAAAATCCAGAAATGGAGCTTTGGCTCAAGTGGTAAAGTGGTAACCTTGAAGGAAAAAGTTTAGAGACCAGAGCCCAGACCCTGAGTTCAAGCCCCAATACTAGCACAGGAAAATTAAAGAAAAGATTTCAGGAGCTCTTAGTCCACTGTGGTGTAAGGCCAGATCATCGAGGCACAGGTGGCTCAGCCTGTCCTCCTAGCTCCTCAGGAGGCTGAGATGTGAGGATTACCTTTCAAAGCCAGCCAAGGCAGGAAAGTCTGGGAGACTCAGATCTCCAAGGAACCTACAGAAAACCGGAAGTTGCTCTGTGGCTCAAGTGGTAAGGTGAAGAGCTGGGGGACAGAGCCCAGGCCCAGAGTTCAAGCCCCATGACCAACACCTGGCCTGCTTAGACCTTACTCTGTAGCTCTAGGCAGAGTTCTTCGCAGTGGGCCCCTGAGGGTCCCCTAATATCTAGGTGTCCTACAAGTCTTGATAGAAGCCTGTTTGGAGGCCATTGCCTACAGAGCAGGCCACAGATTCAGAGAAGTATCAAGCCGTGGGGCATGAAGTTCATCAGAATGGCATCTGTCATGGGTGCAATGTGGATCAGAGCAGTAAGTCACTGTCTCAGACCACAGTTTGGGGCCAGGAGGGGCAGGAGCTGTAAGACGTCATACCAGATAATGTCTAGTCACACGAGTATCACAAGAGTGCAAATTTGTCAGTCAGACCTTGGGCAGGTGTTGAGTTGGGCTCATGAAAATTTTGTAGGCTCAGGAATTCACAGCCAACTGGCTGCTGCTTGTAGCAGTCACTATCCCAGGAGTTCGAGGGCTCAGTGCCCTGCTTTCCTCACCAGTGCTTGGGAAAGGGGGGCAGATGAAGGTCTGCAATCATAGGCCGACAACCAAGGAGGAACCCTAGTGTCCTTCCCTTGATCCTGTAGCCCCATGTTGAGATCGAGGGGCAGGTTCCATGGAACTTACTGACATGGCCCAAACCCCTCAGCCCAAGAAGGACTTAGGGAGAAACCACTTGATCTGGCTTGAGAGTTTACTGTGACTATGACTCAGGACTGCCCCCCAGTTGTAGCTCAGCTCATCCAGATCAAAACTAATGCCCCAGAACATTGAGGTACTATACCAGTCTCTCATCCCCCAGTTCCCTGGGCCTGGAATCTAAAGTATATGCCTCTGTATTCTGCGAATCCAGAATTGTCTAGAAGGACCTGAGAGGCCCAGCTGTTGCCAGAAGATAGATTTGCCTACGATAAGGTATGTTGACATTTCCTAGACATCGAACAATACATCCAAGCCACCTTGGCCTCACCTCTCATGTAGCCCCAGGTTATCCTTGTTTGGGAAGCCTTTAGTCAGCTATCAAGGTCGAGTTGGCCAGAGCCACTTGCAACCACCCTTCCCCCACACCACTACCAGCATGCTGGGAGTGGGAAATGCAGCCAGGGGCCCAGCTGAGAAAAAACAGGACAGAGCATGAGTCACCCTGGCCCCCAGAGGCAGGAAAGAACATATGCCAGCCTGCCCTGAGGACCCAGAATCCCCTGGATGAGGACAAAGATATGGACAGCCAGACTTGGGTCCCAAGGAAAAGCTGGAATATGCAGGTCTCTGGCAATTTGGGACTCATTGTAGACCATGATAGGGGACTAAAGACAAAGTTGCTATTGAGGAAGGGCACCATCCAAGGTCAGGAAGAGGCAGACAAGCAACCAGGAAGTGGGCAGAGAATGATGAGGGAAAAAGACACACACAGAGAAACACACACACACACACACACACACACACACACACACACACACACACGGGTAGCCCAAGGTCTCAGCAGTCCCTGAGCAACTGAACATCCCAAACTCCAAGAATATGACACTATCATCCTCAGACCAAATGTTGACAAAACTCTCACACATCTGGAATGGCTCATAAAACAGCATGGCAGTCATGGGGTTTGAACTTTGGGCCTGCCTGCTATCCCTCAGCTCTTCAGCTGAAGGTGTGCGCTCTACCACTAGAGCCACAGCACCACTTCCAGTTTTCTGGTGCTTCCCTTGAGTTAACGTCTCACAGAGTTTCCTACCCAAGCTGGCTTTGAACAGTGATCTTCAGATCTCAGCCTCCTGAGTAGCTAGGATGACAGTGGTGAGACACAGGCATTGCCCAGTTTCAGCCACTTTCTTACAACCAGGGGAAATCCAAATTGTCAGGTCATAAAGCACATGCAACCCTTCACGTTCAGACTTTGACACCAGTATCCAAAGTCATTCTTCCTTGGTTGGAGAGAATATAATCGACAGTACCCTCCAACCTTACTCCCATTCACCCACTCCCTACCTAAGATAGGCAACAACCTCTGGAGTTCTTGGTGAGACAACGCCCAGCCTGATGTAACTTTACACTCGGGCAAATTTGGGGAGTTCTTAGAAATGGCTGTACACTGAGGCCAGAAACTGGTGTCCGAACCATAGCAACCCAAATCCTTCACCATTTCTGGCAATCAAGAGGTGTCTTTCTTTCTTGTTTTTTTGGGTGAGGGGCTTGAACTCAGGGCTTGGGTACTGTCTCTGATGATGAATTTGCTCAAGGCAGTGCTCTACCACTTGAGCCATGGCACCACTTCCGGTTGGAGATTGGAGATGAGAATCTCAAAGGAATTTCCTCCTTGTGCTGGGAAACAAAACCCTCTGGATCTCAGCCTCCCGAGTAGCCAGGATGACAGGCGTGAGCCATCAGCGCATGGCCTATGGTGTCTCATTCTTTACAATTCCCAACTAGTCTTCCTCTAGTCACTACCACCTAGACCCTCCTCTACCTCCCTCAGGGACAGCAAAGGGAGGCTCAGAATCTGGGGAGGGCTATGGGCATTAAAGGGCCCCTTCACATCACTACCCCTTTCTAAGCTCCCATCCACTTCCTCTGGCTGGCCTGGTTGTCTGGGGCATATCAGACCCACTAGGACTTCTTAGGCCTGCCCTGTATCCCCCGCCACATCCAAATGGTACCTGAGAATTTCTGGGGCAATCTGCTCCATGTTCCAGTGGAAGACGTTGGAAGGTTGCTGATAACTGGGTCCAGGGGTGCCTAAGGCAGAAGGAGTGTCCAGATCCTCTTTGTCAAAGAAGGAGACACAAAGCGTGGATGGATCTACTAAGAGCTACAGGGCACAGCCATCCACCTGTCACCCAGGTCCCTTGGAGTGCAGTTTTACATTGACAATGCTGGGGCTTGAACTTGGTGTCCAGGCGCTATCCCTGAGCTTCTTTTGCTTGATGTGAGCACTCTTCCACACAAGCCACAGTAACACTTCTGGCTTTTTCTGTGTATGTGGGACCTAGGACTCGAACCCAGGGTTTCCTGTGTGCTAGGTGAGCCCATTACTGCTAAGACAAAATCCCAACATTGGATAGCTGTTCTTCTGTGACCCCTGGGGCCTGTCTCGGACAGTCTTGCCCAGCTTTACTGAGTTTCTAACCAGCAGCCCTGGCCGGAAAAGAACATGCTCCGCTATGTTGTCCTTAATCTATGGCATCTTTTCTCTTTATGCTTCCTGTCATATCCTCCTTGTTAAGCAAGAACTCCTTTCAACTGCTGCCTCTAAGAAGCCCGCTCCAATCACCCTGGCAGAAGCGGATCTTCTCCAATCTGCAGGCTGTTGGACTTGTCATGCTCTGCCTTCCAGCAGGTGTGGGTTGAGAGTGCACAAAGGCGAAGGCCTAGCTTTCACCACCCAATTTCTGAAGGCTCTGATACACTACCCAGGAACCAGTACGGTATCACACTCTGTGAGAGGGCACTTGAGGCCCAGGCAGTCTGGGGGCAACAAATGGTGCCATTTCTTGTGTGGGCTTGAACTGAGGATCTGGGAGCTGTCTTTCTGAGTTTTCATGCTCAATCAAGGCTGCTACTCTACCATTTGAGCCACAGCTCCACGTCTGGATTTTTGGTGGTTCCATGCAGAGAAGAGTCTTAGCCTTCCAGCTTATGGCTGGCTTCGATCTTTGATCCTCAGATCTCTGCCTACCAAGGAGCCAGGATGTCAAGTGTGAGCCTGAGCCAGACAGGCTCCAGAACCTTTCCTTTGAGCTTCTGTTTATCTCGTGTCAACTAGCAAGCCCTTTTTAAAATAGTCATTTATATTAGATCAAGTTCCTCTCCTAGGTCAGTTAATCCAAGGAGATAAAGTATCTTTGGAAATCGCCAGTCAGATTTGGCCTACGTGAGTGTGTGTGTGTGTGTGTGTGTGTGAGAGAGAGAGAGAGAGAGAGACAGAGAGAGAGAGGGAGAGAGAGAGAGAAAGAGTATGAGTTTCAGGGATACCTACTTCCAACTCTCTGGTGCTTCTTTCACCCAGTGGTGAGTACATCCAGGATCCCCACCCCAAGAAAAGTGGGGAGGGGAGGGTACTTAAGGTTACATCAAGTGGGATGATCTGAATTCTATCCTGCAACTGAAGACAGGGTGATAATAGAGAGAAGGAGAGCTTGAGAGAAACATCAAGGGAAGCCCCTTACCTTTGGCTACAAGTACCAGAAAGAAGAATGCATCCATCCTTTTTGGTAGTAAGATAACAAGTGCCCACTATTCATTTATTTTATTTTTTGTGAGTCCCAGGTCTTGGATTCAGGGACTCGGTGTCATCCCTGGGCTTCTTTTACTCAAGGTTGAGGCTATATCACTTGAGCCACAGCACCAAAGCTGGCATTTTTCAGGGGAGGAGGGAGTTGGTTTATGGCAGATATGAATCTCAGACTTGCTGCTTGGAAGGTAGCTCAGTGGCAGAGTGCTTGCCTTGCATGCCTGAGGCCCTGGGTTCGATTCCTCAGCACCACATAAGGAAAAAGAAAAAAAAGCCAGAAGTGGCGCTGTGGCTCAAGTGGCAGAGTGCTAGCCTTGAGCTGAAGAGCTGAGGGACAGTGCCTAGGCCCAGAGTTCAGGACCCATGACTGGACCAAAAAAAAAAAAATCTCACAGACTCTCCTGCTTGGGCTGGCTCTGAGTTACGACCATCAGAACTCAGCCTCCCGAATAGCCAGGATGACAGGTGAGAGCCACTGGCACCTGACCACCACCATCCATTGATAGCTCTCTAGGGCCAGTGCTGGGCTACCTGCATTGCACCCTCCTTGTTGTGAGTGGGAAGCAGACCTGGATGTGTTTGATACTTCAACAGACTACCTACCTTTGAGCATTGTTCTGGCTCAGTCTGATGCTGGCTTCCTCCTTTTCCACAGCAATGACTTTGCGCTGTCACAGAACAAATGTCCCCCAAGAGGTGCTGGACCTGGGGTCTTTCCTCTGCACCGGACTCTATTCCCCAAAACGACACACTACAGCATCGTGAAGTAGACATAGAGTGAATTCAGTTTCTTCTAATCAGGGTCTGGCCAGATAGGTGGCAGTGAGGATCAGAGGCTTGGGATAGTGCTGTGCAGTTGGACAATGAGATGCCTGTTCATCCACTTTCCTTTACCTGTCTTAGCAGAGGGTAGTGGGGAAGGACTCACTGGACAGACTGACAATGAGTAACCATCACGGTCTACCCCAGGCACATAGGGGCTTACCAAAGGGAGCTAGTTCCACAGTCCAAGCGAGAATGATCCTGACACACAGCCTACCTCCAGAATGAGAGGGTCGCATTGGGTCCCAGCCACATGGGGACACTGAGCCAACTCCTCCACGACAAATTCAACAAGTTACTGAGATAGAGGCAGAGAGAGAGAGAGAGAGAGAGAGAGAGACTTACACTTAAGCAGGCTGCCGGTGGCACAGACCTACAATGGTAACTACACATTGAGATATGAGGATCATGGTTCAGAGCTGGCCCAGGCAGGAATGTCTGTAAGACGATTATCTCCAAAGAACCACCAGAAAACCAGAAGTGGTGTTATGGCTCAACTGGTTGAGCCCTAAACTTGATCTGAGCAGCTTGTGCACAGTGCCCAGGCCCAGAGTTCAAGCCCCATGACTGACAATAAGTGGACTTCCTACCACAAGAAATGGACTGAATAGCACCCATTGTCCTGGGGAGCATGGCCGAGAAGTCAGGCCAAGCTTCTGGTCACCAGGGGATCATGAGTAGGTCACCCAGCTTTTCCGTGCCTCGTTTTCCCCAGCTGCAAAGCTGAACAGTGAAGGATCCCCTTCCTCATGGGGATAGGGTAAGGATGAGGAGAGCCATGTTTTGTTTCATAATCCCATACCTGTTGCATTATAAATAACAGGCCCCTTCTGAGTCCTTTCCAGGTATCTTCTTGTTATATGCTCACAGAATTGCCAAGAAACTTATCTGATGATCGTTGCCTCTATGCCTGGCTCTGCCCCAGAGTTCCCCTTGTATTGATCCCTTGTTTCCGCACAACTGTCCTGTGAGGAGACTGAGGACCAATGGTTCCAGGCCGAACCCCGAGCTTCAACTGTGGTCAAAAATCGGCTGCTGTGGACTAAGAGTTTTGGACAGTAATCTAAACCAATGACTGAGCATGGCGCTACATATCTACCATCCCAACTACAGAGGACCAGGCATGGTGACACCTGCCTGTCACAGGAGGACCATGATCCAGCCAAGCCTGAGCATATATGGAGTCTCTATCTCAGAGATGCCCAAGACAGAAAGGCTTGGATCCCATGGAAGAAAACCTGATTGGAAAGCCTAAGCTCTTCATTTCAAACCCTCATAGACCAAAAAGAATCTGAGGCCCGGTGCCAGAGGCTCATGCCTATAACCCTACCTACTCAGGAGGCTGAGATCTGAAGATCACTGGTCAAGATTTAAGTTAGGGTTGGCCTTGCCCATCAGACGTCATGATGAGATGACCCAGAGTCTGACCCATGCCAATAAGGTCCATACTAACAGGGCTCACAACCTTAATAAGTGCTGACCACACTCTCTGTCCCCTGGGGAGCCAACCCCTACGGGCCCCACCCCCAGGTCCTCCCGTGCTCCCTCTGCCACCAACCAGGCCCAAGTTAGTAGACAGTTCCGGGTATACAAAGATCCCTTGCTCTTATAATTTAAAGGTGCTGAGTCCCCTTCAAACATCTCACCCTTCCAAGCCCCCAGACCTCAGCCACAAAGTCCATGCACCCCCCAAGACAGCGGTTAGAAGTTACCAAAGGGTCCAGCACTCCTTGTAACAACCAACTTCTACACACACACACACACACACACACACACACACACACACACACACACAGAGCCATCATGGGTGGCTCCTGTCTGTCATCCTAGTTATTCAGGTGGCTGAGGTCTGAGGATCACTGTTCAAAGCCAGCCACTGAGGAAAGTTTGTGAGGCTCCTATCTACACTGAACCACCAAATAGCCACAGGTGGAGCTATGGCTCAAGTGTTAGAGCTCTAGCTTTGAGCAAGATATCTCAGGGACAGCACCTAGGCCTTGAATTCAAGGCCCAGTTCTTCTACCTCCAAACACACCCAGACACAGACACAGACAGTCTGACAGTCACACACACACATACACACATACACACACACACACACACACACAAAGGATAGCCCAAGGACTTAGCAGTCCCTGAGAACAGAAACATGAACTCCCTCAATTAGGATCAGATTCCATGCCCTGGAAGGTGGCAGTACCGACATCAGACCCACGGTAGACAAACCATTGAGCCTCAAACATATCTGGAATGTCTCATAGACCATCATGGCATTTCCTATCATACACACTGCTATGTGGAAAACTGTCACCTCTTTTTTTTGTTGTTGGTCAAGGGGTTTGAACTCTGGGCCAATGTGCTATCCCTCAGCAATTCAGGTGAAGTTGATCACTCTCCCACTTGAGCCAAAGCAACACTTCCTGTTCTCTAGTGGTCTATCATCAAGTCTCACAAACTATTCTGCCCAAGCTGACTTGTAACCAAGGTTCTCACATCTCAGCCTTCTGAGTACCTAGGATGAGAGTTGTGAGCCACGCGTGGCTTCCTGCTTCAGCCACCTTCATATACACAGAGGAAACCCATGTCGTCAGGCCACAAACTTTTTGCAAACCTTCACTTCAGATTTTGATACCCAGCATCCAAATCTATCCTTCAATGGAGAAAATAAAGACACAACAATCTCACACCTGCACCCCTTCACCCACTCCCTGCTTGTCACAGGACAAGTCCTCTTGAAGCTGTGGCTTCAAACTGGAGCAAATTTGGGGAGTTCTTACAAATATCTGTACAGTGAGGCCAGCACTTGGTCTCCCAAACACAGCACCCTCCACACACCCCCACACCTCCACCATCATTTGCAGGCAAAGATGTCTTACTTTCTTTCTTTTTTATGTTGTGGGGCTTGAACTCGGCCTGGGTGCTGTCGCTGAGCTTTTCAGCTTAAGGCAAGCACTCAATTGCTTGAGCCACAGCACAGCTTCTGGTTTTCTGGCAATTACTTTTAGGTAAGAGACACAGGGTCTTTCCTGACCAGGCTAGCTTTGACCCGTGATCCTCAGATCTCACCTCCTGAGTACCTAGGATAAATGCCATGAGCTACTGGCTCCCAGCCAAACAAACTTTTCAATTCCTGTCATCCTCTCCCCTCAGGAGACTGAAATCTGAGGACTGCAGTTGGATGCCACTTAGCAGAAAAGCCCGTGAGAAGTATTTATCTCCAATTAAACACCCCAAAAAGCTGGAAGTGGAGCTGTGATTCAAATGGTAGTGTGGTATCTTGGAGCATAAAAGACAAGATCCACGCCCTAGTTTCCAGGTTTTTCTAGCACAGACCCACCCACAAAACGGAAGCAAGTGGGCCTACGGGAGCTCAAAGCTAACACATAATATTCAGGACTCCCAGAACAGACCCCATCCAGCTTTGATTCTCTAGGTTCTATGTCCTACATCATGGCAGACTTAGATGGGACTGAACATGCACCAAGTAGGGACATTCAAGTACAATCTCAGACTGAAGATCCCCTGACCTTATCAAAGACTCAGGATCTCTCGCTGTCCTGCCTGAACACTGGGCATTGAGGTAAGGTCTAGTTATCCAACCACATGATATGGGAACCAAAGGGATTCCTGGTCAAGGGACTGAGACTGGGGGGATCTAGGTCCCTCTTGGGGAGGTGAAAAGGGCTGCTCTATCCCAGAAATTTTCCTATGTTGTGAGTATTATCAAAGAAACAACCATTCTCAGACCACAGTGCCCCTGATTTTCCCACCAGCCTCTACCCAGCTCTGCCCCACCTTCATCCTGCCCTCTCTGAATCCCAGATCTGCCACGTATACTAAAGAGTGAGCCAACCAAGAGACACACTTCCTGCCCTCATTCCCAGGCTGTCCTTTGGCAGTGACATGCTTACCTCAGTCTTTGGAGAAGGAATGAACACCAGGAGTGGTATTGTCAGACTGAGCCCTGGAAAGTCCTAGACCCCAAGGATGTACTGCACAGGATTCCTGCAGTGAACCTCAGCCAGGTTGTCAATTATGAATCCAAGGCACCAGGACTTATATTTGCAGTGTGGCTGGATCAAAGGCTGTTAGTCTATGTTGTCAGGCGAGGTCATGTCTCCAATATCTTGACACACGTGACCTAGGATCATTCTCCCTCTTCAAATTCCTACTTATACTTTGACCACCCCCCCATGAAACTCTCTCACTCCAATACCTCCCTAGACCTTGGAAACTTTCTTCTTATCTGATCAGAAAATAAACTCGATGAGGCTGGGCATAATTGAAACCTGGTGACCCACTCTGAGCCCTAGGATCTACCCGAGGCTGGATCACTCTGTAGTCGGTGACCACACAGCTCCTGGATGGCATGAAGTTTCTGAGGGGTCAGTGGCTTGGTCCTACACACTGGCTTTAGGCTCTGAAACTGTCCTCACAGAGATTGTGAATAATTGGCTCCCTTTATCCAGGGACTCCAAACCAAGGCTTGCATGTTCTCCCTTTTTATTTCCTTCCTCTTTTTCTCCCTCTGTCCTTCTCTCCTCTCTCACTTTACCTTTTTGTGTCAGTTCTGGGCCTTGTACTAGGCGCCTAGGTGCTGTCCCTAAGCCTTTTCACTCAAGGCTAGCAGTCTATGTCTTGAGCCACACATCCACTTCAGGTGTTTTTTTTTTTTTTTTTTTTTTTTGGTCGTTAATTGAAGGCAAGAGTCTTACAGGCTTTCCTGCCCGGGCCAAAAGCCTCAATCCTCTCATCTCAGCCTCCTAAGTAACTAGGATGACAGGCTTGAAGCACTGGCATCCAGATCAATCCAAGGTTTCTTCATGGGCTGTGGAACCAGTCCTGGAACTTTTCGTTGTCTATGACCCCCAAGAGCCTGGTACACACTGTATTGGTTTGTTGGTTAAATAAATGACCATCTGTCTATGACAATACTACAGAACAGTCCCATCTGATCCAGGTAAGAATCCTCTGTGGGGGAGTGGGGACAAAGCCTGATGTAGCTCTCCAACAGTTCTCCCTCCTCCCTCTTACCCACTCCTGGTGCCACAACACTTAACTGTTTTGGCTCTGAGGGTGTGAGCCACTATGTACTCGCTACATTCCAGGGCCTCTGGGATGCCTATCTTCTCAAAGATCTCTGTCCAGCAGCTGACCAGCTCTGTGGCACTCAATTCCCCATGGAGGTGTGAATGAGTTTGCTGTGAGCTGAATGCCTGGTTCAAGGAGACTCCTGTACTCCCCCTGGGGCCAGCCAGGATCATCCACCACATCTGGCCCCTAAATTTCATGTTGGAGAGGAAGGATTCTTGAGGCAGCCTGGGTTCTCTGAATCTCCCAGAGTCCAGTACAGGTTCTGGGAATCATCTCTGGTTTTTGCTGGCATGCTGGGGATGGCAAGGTCACAATCTCTGCTCCCCACAATGTCCTCGAGTGGGGTCGTCACCCTAGAGAGATGCAACAGCTGCCAGGGAAAGGCAGTCAAGGCACAACGTTCAAAGCAGGAGACAATCTGGCTTGGGAACTCTGCCTGTGCCGCTTTGAACATCATTGTTTGATGGCTGAAATCATCCATCTACTTTGATCCATAATCCCAGGCATTAGTGGAAATTGCCAGCTTAAATTAAAAAAAACCTGGAAAATGTGGTATTTAATTTGTCCCAATCAAACTTAAAGGTTTCCAAAGTCAGAGGTCCCCTTTTCCTTCCACACAGCCTATAGCAGTTTACAGAAACTGGCATTCAGCGAGCCCTAGGTAACTGCCACCTCTTGATACCGAGCGGGCTCCAGCAGAGGGAATGGACTTGCCTACCACTGCCCAGCTGGAAACAGCCCAGGCGGGAACACAGATTGGATTCTGCAGGACTCCAGGGAGAACTGACACTGGCACTACCCCAGGAGGGTATCCTCACCACCAGTGAGGGCCTGCATCCCTGTGCCAGGATGCCCACAGAGACCATTAATGCCCTAGATATGGTTCCCCTCATCCACTGTCATGGTGAACCATATGCCATGTCACACCATACGCCAGTGCCCAAAACCTCATTGCCTCACAGCCCCTGCCTTATCATTTCCCTCATCTCGTTCCCTAATTATGTTGGGCAAACACATTCGCAACCCTTGAATTACCTCCAACTAAACACACAAGAGCAGAGTGTCTGGCTGGAAGAATGTGGCTGTGATCTCATTCGCCTCACCAAACTTCTGGCAGGGGATAGAAGGACAGGCTTCCACTCAAGTCCAGGGTTCACACAGTTCTTCTAGGGGAGGCCCACTCAGGCTCAGCAGCTACTGTGGGCTACAGGAAAGGGCGAAGAGAGAGGTGGAATGGGGAGGAAAGTAATGTCTACTGAAATCTTCCATAAAGGAGCCATGGAACTGTGAAGGAGAAGACAAAAATTGTGGCTGGGCTTGTACTTGGTATTGATGAATAAAAACAACAACAAATGCACACACACACAGAGAAATAAAATGCGTTTGCTGTTTTTAGACATGGTGACTTATATATATTTTCATTGTTCTCATCTCTCTGCTCTCCCAACACACACACACACACACACACACACACACACACACCTCCAGAATGGTGACAGATGACTCTTCCATGTAGCACCTACAATTTGCCAACTCATCACTCACCTGAGGACAGTCAGACTGTACAAGGAGAAAGATTCTCTCTCTCTCTCTCTCTCTCTCTCTCTCTCTCTCTCTCTCTCTCTCTCTCTCACACACACACACACACACACACACACACAGAGTCATCACGCGTGGCTCCTGTCTGTCATCCTAGTTATTCAGGAGGTTGAAATCTGAGGATCACTGTTCAAAGCCAGCCACTCAGGAAAGTTTGTGAGGCTCCTATCTACACTGAACCACCAAATAACCACAGGTGGAGCTGTGGCTCAAGTGTCAGAACTCTAGCTTTGAGCAAGATATCTCAGGGACAGCATTTATGCCTTGAGTTCAAGGCCCAGTTCTTCTACCTCCAAACACACACAGATAAAGACACAGGCACACACACACACACACACACACACACACACACACACACACACACACACGGATAGCCCAAGGATTCAGCAGTCCCTGAGAACAGAAACATGAACTCCCTCAATTAGGATCACATCCCACCCCTGAGAAGGTGGCAGTACCGACATCAAACCCACGGTAGACAAAACATTGAGCCTCTCACATATCTGGAATGACTCATAGACCAGTATGGCATTTCCTACCATACACACTGCTATGCGAAAACTTAATCACCTCTTTTTTTTGTTATTGTTGGTTAAGGGGCTAGAACTCTGGGCTTTGGTGCTTGCCCTGAGCTCTTTAGCTTAATCAAGCACTCAATTGCTTGAGCCACAGAATTGCTTCTGGTTTTCTGGCAATTCCTCGGAGATAAGAGTCTCAAGGTCTTTCATAACCAGGCTGGCTTTGACCCATGATCCTCAGATCTCACCTCCTGAGTACCTAGGATAAAAGCCATGAGCTCCTGGCTCCCAGCCAAACAAACTTTTCCATTCCAGTCATCCTCTCCCCTCAGGAGACTGAAATCTTAGGACTGCAGTTGGATGCCACTTAGCAGCAAAGCCCGTGAGAACACTTTATGTCCAATTAAACACCCAAAAACGCTGGAAGTGGAGCTGTGATTCAAGTGGTAGAGTGCTATCTTGGAGCATAAAAGATAAGATCCATGCCCTAGTTTCAAGCTTTTTCTAGCATAGACCCAACCAAGAAAGGGAAGCAGGTTGTCATATGGGAGCTCAAAGTTAACACATAATACTCAGGACTCCCAGAACAGACCCCATCCAGCTCTGATTCTCTAGATTCTATGTCCTACATCATGGCACACTTAGATGGGACTGACCATGCACCAAGTTGGGACATTCAAGTACAATCTCATACTGAAGATCCCCTGACCTTATCAAAGACTCAGGATCTCTCACTGTCCTGCCTGAACACTTGGCAGTGAGGTAAGGTCTAGTTATCCAACCACATGATATGGGAACTAAATGGATTCCTGGTCAAGGGATGGAGACTGGGGGGATCTAGGTCCCTCTTGGGGAGGTGAAAAGGGCTGCTCTATCCCAGAAATGTTCCTATGCTGTGAGTATGATCAAAGAAACCGCCCTGCTCAGTGCCCAGTGCCTCTGGTTTTCCCACCAGCTTCTACCCAGCTCTGCCCCACCTTCATCCTGCCCTCTCTGAATCCCAGATCTGCCATCTAGACTAAAGACTGAGCCAGTCAAGAGATCCATTTCCTGCCCTCATTCCCAGGCTGTACTGTGGCAGTGGCATGCTTACCTCAGTCTTTTGTGGAGGAATGGACACCGGGGGTGGTATCATCAGTTTGAGACCTGGACAGTCCTAGTCCCCAAGGATGAATTGCAGAGGCATCCTGCAGTGAACGACAGCCAGGTTGTCAATGATGAGACCAAGGTGCCAGGACATTTAATAGAAGCGTGTCTGGATCAAATGCTGGTACTCTATGTTGTCAGGTGAGGTCATGGCTCCAATTTCCTGACACACCTGACCTGGGTCCATCCTCCCTCTTGAAATTCCTGCTTATCCCTTGCCCCCCCCGCCCCACGTTGAAACTCTCACCAACCTAGCCCTTGGAAACTTTCTTCTTATCTGACCAGAAAATAAACTCGATGAGGCTGGGCATAATTGAAACCTGGTGACCCACTCTGAGCCCTAGGTTCTACCCGAGGCTGGTTCCCTCTGTAGTCGGTGACCACACAGATCCTGGATGGCATGAAGGTGCTGAGGGGTCAGTGGCTTGGTCCTTCAGTTCTGAAACTGTCCCCACAGAGATTCTGAATAGTTGGCTCCCTTGACCCAGCGACTCCAAACCAAAGCTTGCATGTTCTCCCTTCTTCCTTTCTTTCCTCTTTTTCTCCTTGTCCTTCCCTCCTGTCTCTCTCTACTTTCTTTGTGTTAGTCCTGGGTCTTGTACTGGGACCATATGTGCTGTCCCTAAGCCTTTTTATTCAAGGCTAGCAGTGTACGGCTTGAGCCACACATCCACTTCTGACGTTTTGTTTTTGGTCATTAATTGAAGACAAGAGTCTTACAGGCTTTCCTGCCCGGGCCAAAAGCCTCAATCCTCTCATCTCAGCCTCCTAAATAGGATGACAGGCTTGAAGCGCTGGCATCCAGATCAATCCAAGGTTTCTTCATGGTCTGTGGAACCAGTCCTGGAACTTTTCATTGTCTGTGACCCCCCAGAGCCTGGTGCACACTGTAATGGTTTGTTGGATAAATAAATGAGCATCTGTCTATTACAATACTACAGAACAGTCCCATCTGATCCAGGTAAGAATCCTCTGTGGGGGAGTGGGGACAAAGCCTGATGTAGCCCTCCAACAGTTCTCCCTCCTCCCTCTTACCCCCTCCTGGTTCCACCACACTTAACTGTTTTGGCTCTGAAGATGTGAGCCACCATGTATGTACTCACTACATTCCAAGGCCTCTGGGATGCCTATCTTCTCAAAGATCTCTGTCCAGCAGCTGACCAGCTCTGTGGCACTCAATTTCCCATGGAGGTGTGAATGAGGTTGCTGTTAGCTGAATGCCTGACCCAAGGGGCCTCCTCTCCTCCCCCTGGGGCCAGTCAGGATTACCACATCCGGCCCCCAAGTTTCATGTTGCAGAGAAAATCTCCTCGAGGTATCCCTGGTTTCTGAATCTCCCAGAGTCCAGTGCAGGTGCTGGGAATCGTCTCTGCTCACAGCTGGCAGGCTAAGGATGGTGAGGTCACAATCTCTGCTCCCCATGACATTTTTGGCTGTGGTGGTCACCCTAGAGAGAGCTGGAGGAGAATCAACAACTGCCGAAGAACGTCTGTCAAGGCATGAGGTTCATTACAGGAGACCATCTGGCTTGGGAACTCTTTC
The DNA here is from genome assembly GCF_019054845.1 of Dipodomys spectabilis. NCBI lineage: Eukaryota > Metazoa > Chordata > Mammalia > Rodentia > Heteromyidae > Dipodomys > Dipodomys spectabilis. The sequence goes on from NW_024871216.1 coordinate 458,757, forward strand.
TGGGCTGCTTTGAATGTCATTTTTTGGAGGCTGAAATCGTCTGTCTAATTTGACCCATCATCCCAGGCATTAGTGGAAATTGCCAGCTTCAAGAAAAAAACCTGGAAAACATTGCATTTCAGTTGTCCCAATCAAACTTGAAGGGTTCTAAATTCAGTGGTCTGCTTTTTCTTCTAGACAGCCTACAGCAGGTTATAGAAAGTGGCATTCATCAAATACAAGTTCATGTCATCTGCAAACAGGGAGAGTTTTATTTCTTCTTTCCCTAATTGGATCCCCTTTATGTCTGCATCTTGTCTTATTGCTGTAGCTAGGCATTCTAATACTAGGTTGAAGAGAAGTGGGGAGAGTGAACATCGCCATGGTTTCCCTTATTTGCAATATCTAGTATATATATGAGTCAACCAGAAAAGGTCAGATAAGTTGATGTTAGGAAAATGAACCCTAAGATATGTATTTAAATGTTTTTTTTTTCATTCATGCATTTGTTTCTAAAGCATTTATAAGATTATTTCTTTGTTGCTTTGTATGTCCCTCCCTCACAGTATAATCCCTGCTTTCACTATATTTGATGTCGGTATAATTTGTGGAGGGTAAGGGGAAAAACAAGTCGTTTAAATAAGGATATAGGTGGACCCGTTGCAACAATGAGAAGTACAAGTGGTCATGTTGAAAACGAACTTTACAACTTTGGTGGGGGGAGAGGATTAGGTGGGGGTGCGGGGGGAGGCTGGGAAGGGATGGGAAGGGTAAACAAAGGAGGAGGCTACAATGCTTGATAAGAAATGTACTCGCTATCTTGCCAATGTAATTGTAACCCCTCTGTACAGTATTTTCACAATAAAAAAAAAAGAAAGTGGCATTCAGAGAGCCCAAGCTAACTGCCAGGGCAGTTAGCAAGCAGGCTCCAGCAGGGGGAGCACACTTGCTTACCACTGCCCAGCTGGAAATGGCCCAAGCTAGACACAGACTGGAGTCTGCAGGACTCCAAGGAGGACTGTCCACCAGTACATTGCCCCTGGAGGGAATCCATGCCGCCAGAGGGGGCCTAGAATACCCTGCCCAGATGCCAATGGACACAGTCAATGCCCTGGGTAAGTTTCCCTCTCAGTCTCAATCGTGGTGAACCATCTAACATTTCACAACATTCACCACTTCCCATACCCTCCTAGCCTCACAGCCCCTGCCCTATTCTCCCCTGCCCCCAATCTGTTCCCTAATTACATTTGGCAGACACATTTCCAACCCTTGAATTAGCTCCAACTATACACACTAGAGCAGACTGTCTGGCTGGAAGAGTACGGCTGTGGTCACAGTTGCCTCATGAGCCTTCTGGCTGAAGACAGAAGAACAGGTGTCCACTCTGGTCTGTAGTTCACACAGGCCTCCTAGGGAAGACCCATACAGGCCCAGCAGTTATTGTGGGCTACAGGAAAGGGAGAAGAAAGAAGTGGAAAAGAATGTGTACTGAAACCTTCCCCAAAGGAGCCATGAAACGGTGAAAGAGAAATCAAATTATCGCTAGACTCTTACTTGGCATTGATGAAAAAAGAACAACACACACACACACATACACACAAATAAAAGGCTTTTGCTCTTTGTAGACATGGTGCCTTAAATATATTTTCATTGTACTCATCTCCCTGTTCTCCCAACACACACACAGAAACACACACACACACACACACACACACACACACACACACATACACACAAATAAAAGGCTTTTGCTCTTTGTAGACATGGTGCCTTAAATATATTTTCATTGTTCTCATCTCCCTGTTCTCCCAACACACACACAGAAACACACACACACACACACACACACACACACACACAAATCCAGAACTGTGACAGAAGATTAGTCCATGCAGCACCTGTAATTTGCCAACGGATCACTCACCTGAGCACAGTCAGGCTGTATAAGGAGAAAGATGATCTGTCTGTCTGTCTGTCTGTCTGACTGTCTCTCTACCTTCCCCATCTCTCTCTCTCTCATGCTCCTTCTCTCTCTGTCATGCACACACACACTCACACACACAGACTCAGAGCAGTGACTCTCCTGAGTTTGTTGGTTCCTCCTTTTGGACAAGGTACAAGCTTGAGCACGGGGGTTGCCTGGTCAGAACAGGGCATCCAACCAAAGGGAGCACCACTCTAATAATGCAGAACAACCCTGCCTATCCCTTTCTCCAGGGCCAGACACTTTCCCTTGGGAACAACCAGCCTTGACTCCCCATTCACAAAAACCCTAGGCCAGGACACTTGGTGAAGGTGTCCAGAGATAGGTGGCTTCTCAGAGCCTGGGGTGAAAACAAGCAGAGGGTCATGGTGCCGCAGATGGTTGTCTGACCTGTGTTTGGGACAGTGTTGGGGAAACAGATGGGGTCTTAAAGGATACATACATGGATGGACTCCCTACTTCCAGCCTAGATGCTTCTGGGTGACTTGGTAGATTCTTGGGGGGGGACGAGGAGACCAGATGGAAAGGGAGCACCAGCAGATGCTGGGAGAGCTGGGAAATGTGATCACACTGTGAGTACTGTTAACAGCTGGGATGGGGGGTAAGGCAGACAGGCTGGGTGTATGTGAGTCCGAGTGGGTATATACCTCTCAGATATTCATCTTCTGTATGACTCCAAGTGTCCTCACATACCTAGTGGGCTCTTCTGGGACCCTCTTCAGGTGAAAGGGTGACCGAGCACAGAAGACAAGGGCTCACACAACAAGGAGGGCCTATCTTCTGCATCCAACACCCACCACCCCCAGAAAAAAGAAAAAGACTCAAAAAGGCAGGTGTGGAGATGCTATTCCCCACCTCTGATTAAAGCCACCAGGTTCCCACCAGAGAGAGGAAGGATGTAGATGTGTGGCTGTGTGGCTCCCACTGCTCCAGGCCAGGTGCTCTGTGGCACCCCTCCTCACCCATTCCTGCATCTCCCTGTTTCCTGGGACATGGCCACTAGGGATGGGGGTGGGATCCCCAGGTCAACACACACCCCTACTCCTGACCCCTGGGGCACGTTTGTGAGAAGGCCATGGCAGACTGTGGGGTGGGGGAGGGTGGACTCGAGGAGGAGACAGGAAAGGGGAGTCAGGAGGTGCAGGTCCGGGTCAGTGGTTGGTTGGCCGGGGTGTTTCCAGGCTGTGGGCCCTCAGAGCCACCACACATGTGTACTAATGGGAGAAGCTGTAGGCGGTTGCTCCGGGTGCACATGGGCCCAGAGTCTTAGGACCAGGGGTGGCGACCAATTCAGGGACGCAAGCTGGCCATGGGTGTGCCATCTCCTCTGGGCGACTGTGAGAGGCAGCTGGTCGGAGTCGAAAGTGCCATGTTTAAAATGCAATGCTGCTGGGAGGGGGGAGGAGCATCTGCGGGTGCATGGCAGGACTGCATGTGGCCTCTGCTCCTCTTCTTCAGCCTACACCACCCCCACCTCAGCCGCTCCTGTGCCCCCCTTGCGGGGATCTCAGTCTCAGGGCCACCATGGCCACCGTGCCTCGGCATGGCTGCCCGTGGCGATACGCCTGCTGCGCCAGCTCCATGTGCTCTGTGCTCCCCACCAGAACCTGCAATATGATCAGCGAGGCTGCCAGCTGATGAAGCCACTTGCCCTTGTGTATACTCGCTCTTCTCTCTGCTCTCTCTCTGCTCCCACTCCTCTCCTGGGCTGTGTTGCCCCCGCCAGGCATGCCCACTGAAAGATTAAAAATTAGAGATACATTTTACAATTGCTCACTGCTGATTTTGCTTTTGTAAACTTGCTCGCCCTAGCACTAAACCCCCTCCCTTCTGGAAATAAGGAATTGAGTAAAGAGTCTTGGAGCCCAGATGCCGGCCCCTGGACAAGGTCTGTGGTCATAAATAAAGAACAAACAAGTAAATTCCCCAAGTGGTCAAATGGGACCTAAGAATGGGACCCAAGATAAGGATCCAAGATAAGGGCCCAAGATAAGGACCACCTGGCAAGTCCAGCAAACTAGGCCAAACGTTAATCAATCACAAGCCTGTAACTATGTAAACTCCCCCCCCCCCCAGGGTGACCGCTCCCCCTAGACTTGCCCTGAGCCACTGTTTTAAACTTCCCCGTGTAGTAAAAATGATTGCTGGAGTACATAGTGACTTTTAAACGGGCCAATCCTGGGGACACCTGGTGTTATATGCTAATCTTGTGGATTTTGCCTTTAAGAATGCCTGTAACCTCTTCTCCTCTCCGGGCTCTCTCCTGTGCCGAGGCAGAGAGACGTTTGCGCAAACACTGAATAAACTCATGCTTGTTGCATCTACTGGTTTGGAGTCTTGGTTTCTGGGGCGCCCTCCCATTGAAGAAAATATCCCAGGAGTCTGGGGTCTTTCATTTGGTGCATTGGCCAGGAAGCCGGCGCCCCCAGACCCCAAATTCCAGGACCGGTAGGAGGTAAGATAGAGCTTTTACATTTCGCATCTTCTGTGTTTGTTATCTCTGTTCTGTATTCTGCACTCTGGGATCCAAAGAAAAGTGCCTGTACAGGGTCTGTATTGAGGTCAGTGGGGGAGGCAGACGTGCCCTGAAACCCCTGGCCCGGCTCGGGCAGACATGCCCTTGAGGTTTGCTTGGGTCTACAGGCCCTTGAGGTTTGCTTGGGCCTACGGGCCCTTGAGGTTTGCTCGGGCCTACGTGCCCTTGAGGTTTGGGGGGGAAGAGGGAACGTGGAGTCTCTCTCCTTCCCGTGAACTGGAGGAAGGGGGAACGTGGAATCTCTCTCCTTCCCGGGGAGTTTAGCCGTGGTGGGCCACTCCCATCTGAAGTTGCTTTCTCTGTTTACAGTCGTTCAACTGCAGTGCAGCACCTGTCTGGTTTCCTCTGTTTCTGTTTAGTGTTAATTGTCTCTGTTGACTGTTTTGTTGTCCTTAAAGGGATGGGGCAGCAACTAACAATCCCCTTAAGTCTGACTTTAGGTCACTGGAAGGAAGTTACAGCCCAATCCCAGATTGTCAGGTTTTAGGAACTTGCTTGTTTGTCAATTATGAAATTGCCACTGACCACCTGCGAGTGGCCCCAGTTAGATCTCAGCCTCGGGCCTTGGCTTGGGGGGTCTGAGCATGGGGGAGAACCTGTCAGTCTGAGGGGACGGCCGCTGGGGACTTCTTTCCCTTGCCCCAAGATGACTGGCAATTCTCCTCCACCTTGGAAGGCCCCTGGGTCAACGCTTGCAGGAATCTACAAAAAAAGAAAGAAAGAAAGAAAAGAAAAAAATCCTCCGGAGGTGAGTAGGGGTGTTGAGTTCCCTGCTAAGTGAATGGTGGTGAGATGTCGTCCCATTCACTGAGACCTGATTTTGTCTTTGTGGCCACTTGTCTGTCTTGTTTACTTTGGTGTGTTTGTTTTATGTTTTCTGGGGTAGGGAAGTTCTGGGTGAGTGTGGCAGGCTCACTCAGCAGACTCTGGATTCAGCTTGCTGAGTGGGAGCAGCACAGAGTTCCGGTAGGGATAAACTGGGGCCCATTAGTCCCCAACTCAGCCTTCAGTTCTTGTCTAGTTCTGTTTTAGAATTGGTACCAGTTTAAATGTGGATCCTTGGTTTTTGTGTTTATCTGTGTTTTTGTTATTTTTTTAAACATCTCTGGGGGAATAAAAGTTCCAGCTGGGTTCAGTCACAGACCTGCTATGCCCACCCTCCCTGTGAGGCATGGAAGGTTACTGGGCTAGTTTGGTTCCCTTCAAGCCTCAGGCTGCATTTTCTCCTTGTGCAGGATGCCAGCAGGGAGGGTGTAAAAGGCTGTGTGCCTGGTTTGGACTTTTTCAGCTAGTCCTGACAATGTAACAATTTGTAAAGTGCTCTTGTCTAAAATTGGATTAAAAAAATTCTGGCCAGTTTAGTTTTAGGTGACCCCCACCCCCAGCCCTCCTCCAACAGAAGGGATTCAAAAGACTAATTAGTGACTTGCCTTGCTAGATAAGAAGCTCTGGGAAAATAAAGCCCAACATAGGTACCTAGTTTTAAAAAAACACTATCTTAAATTTTTGTTTAAAAACTTTAGAAGGTGTACATACGACTGATTTTGATTTTTACGTGCTTTAAGATCTGTGTGAGTGTTTTGTGTGTGTCTGTGAACGTGTTCAAAGATAAGAATTGTCAGCATGCTGTAACAATTGGGTGAGTTTTAATTCAAAAATTCAAAAGGTTATGAGGTTTGGACATTACCAAAAATTTTAAAGAATCTTCACATTGTTTTAAATGGCTTTTTAAAGATTCTTTTACTTGCAAATTACAAAATCTGGTATTTTAAAATGCATAAGACTGTTTATACTGTAATCAAGTTATCTGGCTTAGCAAAAATGCATTGGCAGTTTGGGATTTAGTTCCCTTGGCTAAAATTTGGGGATAAATATTAGAAATTTAAATGTAAAGGTTAGTTTAACACTGTCAAAGACAGTACCTGTTTTGCTTAAAACTGTGTATTTCATTCAAGAACCAAGAGAAGAGATGGAGAAAAACTTAGAAGCCAAAAGAAGACCTATCTTTAGGGGTAAGGGGTGAGCAAGTCGAAGTGCAGTTCAGCTGGTCATGCATGGTGGGACAGGCCCTAGGAGGAATCCACGCATGGTGAAAGAGGGCAAGCTGGCACAAATGCAGTTCATCTAACCCTAGAGTCGGATTGGGTGTGTGCCCATTCCATAGAAGGGGCTGAGTGGCCCATCTTTGTTCTCTCTTTTCCCTGCAGACAGACACTGAAAACATGATGGTTAAAATGAGTGATGTGATGATCTGATTAGTATTGCTAAAACTTCCCCTTGGATGTGTTAACATTAAAATTAGAAAGGCTTTAAAAAGAGAGTTAAAAGGTTATTTGTATAATGTGACTTGTTTTTAATGTTTTACAATTAAGATGTTTTTAAAAGTCATAAAGATGCTAAGTCTAGCTTTTTGATTCAGTTATGATGATTGTTATTTGTGTGTCTGTTTTAAAACAAGCAGTCAAGAGGCAATGAGTGACACTTGGCCTCAAGATTTCAAGGGATCTTTTCAAAATGAAAATAAAAACTAAAGTATACAATATTAAAAAAAAGATTAATAGGAGACTAAAAAAATAGGGAATGGATTTTTGGATATAAAATTTAAAAGTAAAGTTGTTTTTAACATTGGCTTCAATGTGCACAGAGGAAAAATTAGGATTACCAAAATAATTGCTATTCCAGTTTGCTCTTATAGCTTGTTTCTTAAGTTTCCAGCAAGCCCAGAGCAAAGCACAGAGGATTCTTACAAGTTTGTCAGATGTAACTTTAATAAGTTTCAGGTAAGAGCATGCTTAAAAGCTACTTCTATGTTGACCACCTTGTTGCTTTTAATTGGAGTAAAATGGCCTTTTATAAGATTCATTGATCTGGAACTGGTTCAAAGCCAGCCTGGGCACAAAAAGGTCCCTGTGAGACTGTCACCTCTATTCAGCCAGCAGGGTACTAGCCCTGGACTAAAGAGTCAGGGGACAGTACTCAAGCCCCAAGCTCGAGACTCACAGTGGCAGAGTACTAGCCCTGGACTGAAGAGTTAGGGGACAGCATTCAAGCCCCGAGTCTGGGACTCAAAGTGGCAGAGTGCTAGCCTTGAGCTATAGAGCTGAGGGACAGTGCTCAGGCCCCAAGTTCAAGTCCAGCAACCAGCTAAAGGGAAATGCCAATGAGGCATTTATCCCAATGTGAAGAAGACACTCCTGGGACAAAAGCAATGGAGGAGCATCCAGAGGCAGTAAGCCACTGCTTGGATGGCAGAAATGTCAGATCCTAGAGTCATTTGTGTATGGCCCTTCAAAACTGGTCAGAGCCGGGAGGTCATAAGAAGAGTTTGTAAGCATGCCTAATGTCTATGACTATCTACCTTGTGAGGGACAGGAACTTGCCAGTCCTCTGTGATAGTAAAAAGCTAATGTTATAAAACGTGGGGGATAGTTTAAATCTCAACCCCTTTATGTGCCAAAAGCTCTAATTGGCAGCTCTAATTGAGCTGACACTAGTTACATGAATTTCACCTGCTCAGGAAAAATACAGAGAATGTATTTCTATTGATATCTGTCTCAGGCATTGTTGGGATCATTAGAGATCACATTCCTAAGCCATCTAGGAAGATGCTTTTGCAAACCAGAGTGAAAAACAAGCTATACTGCTGTAGCCGGAGAAAAGGTCTGTGCAGTTGTCAAAAGTTAAATATTGTTCTTAATGACATCTAACCCTGATGGCCTCTTTGTAAAATAGGCTAAGGTTATAGGTTCCTGGCTAGGTAGGATTAACGTCCCTGAAGTCAGCTTGAAAAAGTTACAGAAGATGGACTTTCGCCCTTCTACCCCCAATTTAAGATCAAGGGTCCAGAGTCAGTTTTGGAGAAATGAGGCAAAATAGATAAAATAATTTTTAAAAAAGGCATAAAGAATAATGTTAACTGTTGTAGGTGTTCAAGGTGTGGAAACTGCATCTGTCAGAGATGGCTACAAGACTAAGCCTTCTGAGCTTTCTGTGTCTATTTACAAAATATCTGGTTAGTAAAAAGTTGTGATTTTGGTAAATTGTCCTGGGCTATTGTTTAAAGATCTTAAAAACCAGCAGGATCAAAGCCTGCCAAGCCTATGCAATGTATCCTTAACCAGTCTGTGTAGGAATTTACAGCCCAGCATGAGGTGTGACAGTCCCTTGGAGCCACTGAGAAACCCTGCTGCTGCTGCTGCTGCTGCTGCATTCAACTACGGACTGAAAGCCACCTGGAGGAACTCCTGCCTGATTCCATCACCTGAGTCTGCTTCCTGGTTGACTGCTGCTAAATCTAAGATCTTGTGGGACATTCTTTTGGGTGATATCCAGAAACCCTCTCTTCCCACAGTGGATATTGGGGACAAGGATATCGCTGGCTTGCTTGTCTTAGGTACTTCAGTGCATAGTGACTAGAAATCCTCTCCATGGTCACAGCCTAGTTTGGCTCTGGTATGGTAATAACCTGAGTGTGTTATCAATGGAGGTAATACTCTTAGCCTTAAAACCTAGCAAGTTTCTGCATCACAGTGGTGCCTTAAGGCTGTTCTAAGATAAAGGTTCCACAAGCCAAAGGAAAATTGGGCAGTTTTAAACTCCAGCCACAAAGATGCTCAAGGAATTTAAAAAAAAGAGGGAAGTAAAGAAAGCCTTGGAAAAGGAATTGGGGAAATTTGAAAAGTAAGAACTGTCTTTAAGACAAACCTCAGAAAGTTTAAGTACGTAGCAGATGGTATGAGTATGTCTTAAAATTGGAGATTACAAGTAAAGCTAGTATAAAGTTAAGTTAACTGTGATACACGGAGTCAGGACTGGTGGGAAAAAAAATGTAAGTGGCCCTGGTACTGTTAATTTTGTTACAATCGGACCTTGTATACTCAACAGACTGGTGTCTTTTCTAAAAGAAAAAGATCAGCGCAGTCCATTTATTAGTTCTGAGATCCAAAAATCAAGCATTGAGAACAACTGACACCCCACAAGATAACATAGAGACACCCTAAATTTTAAGATTAAAGTTAGCCCAAAGAAAAAGGAGGGAATGAAAGATTAAAAATTAGAGATACATTTTACAATTGCTCACTGCTGATTTTGCTTTTGTAAACTTGCTCGCCCTAGCACAAACCTCCCTCCCTTCTGGAAATAAGGAATTGAGTAAAGAGTCTTGGATCCCAGATGCCTGTAACTGCTTCTCCGGGCTCTCTCCTGTGCCGAGGCAGAGAAACCGTTTGCGCAAATGCTGAATAAACTCTTCTTGCTTATTGCATCTACTGGTTTGGAGTCTTGGTTTCTGGGGCGCCCTCCAGTTGAAGAAAATATCCCAGGAGTCTGGGGTCTTTCAACCACCCTGTTGCCCTACCCTGAGCCATGCCCTTGGCCACTGCTGCCATGGGAGTGTGCCTTGGGCCAGGCTCCCTCCTCCTCATGCCCCCTCCCCCTCTTCCCCTCGGGCCTGGCCCTCACCCCTGGCTGCAAGCCAAGCCCTGACTGGGACCAAAGGCATCCAGGCCATGGAAATTATAGCCTCACTTCAGCTCACCACTCCCTCTCAACCCCAGTACCTGCCCAGGGTATCAAATCTCCCCTTAGCCCCACGGCTGGAGGAGACTCTCTTCCATGCCCCTCCAATCCACACACCAAAAAGGTGGTGCACGGTGACCCTTGTGTGTATGTTTGTGTATGTATGTTTGTTAGTGGTTATGTTTGTGTGTGTATGTTTGTTTGCATGTGTTTGCATGTGTGTGATTATTGGGGATAACTACCTCTCAATGACTCACAACATAGTACCCTTTTAGATGAGTCAGCACACAGTACACTTCAAAAAACAGCACAAAGCACCCTGTGTAAAGGACTCAGCACACAGCTCCCTTTGAAAGACTTAGCATATAGTAAGTACCCTGTGTAGAGTACTCAGCAAACAGCATCCTTTGAAGGAGGGAGTCCATAGCCCACAAGGTAATGGACTAAGTGCATGGCATGCTTTGAAAAACTCAACGCTACCATTCTTTCCCAGGGACTCAGTGCATAGCACCCTGTGTTGAGATCACACACTGCCCCCTTTGAAGGGCTGAGTATGTAGCACACTGTGTAAAATAGTACACAGCACCCTTCAAAAAACTCAGCACATAGCACAATTTTGAAGGACTCAGCACATACTACCCTGTGGAAGGACTCAGCACATAGCACCATTTGAAGGACAGTACAGAGCACCCTGTGTAAAGGACTCGGCACAGAGCACTTGAAAAATTCACCTTATCCATCTCTTCTCAAGGGCTCAGCACACAGCAGTACCCTTTGGGATGAATTAGTACACTGCATCTTTTGAAGGACTCAGCATACAGTAGCTGTGTAATGGACATAGCGCACAGCACCCTTTGAAAAAACCACCAGGGCCCACTCTTCTCAGGGATTCAGCACATAGCACACTTTGGGATGACTCAGCAAACAGGACTTTTTGAGGACTCACACAAAACCCCCATGTCGGAAGGACCCAGCAAACAGACCTTGTGAAGGACTCAGCACATAGCTGTATGTCACAAGTTCAGCTTTCATTAGAATTAGGATGCTTTCTTCAGTATCACCATTCTTCAGAAACACTTGACAAATCCTACTAGTTCATATTTAGCTAAACTGGGGGAGGGTCAGCTGAGAGTCTTGAACTAAAAGCTTGGGGGTCCTGTCCCTGAGCTCTTTGGTTCAATGCTAGAGCTCTAGCACTTGTAGGCACACCTACAATTTTTTTTGTTTATTCTTTGACAGTTCTTACGGTGATTAGGAAGGCCAACTTGGGGTATCCGTGAGAAAAGGCTCTTAGCTCAGCCTGGAGCTGACCTCTCCCTTCCTTGTGCCTCTGGGAGCCAGGCCTCCTGGAGCTCTCTTGGCCTAGGGTGGAACATACCTGCTCTGGCATCAGCACTCAGGGTGAGCAAAAGTCAGCTTGGCCCTGGTCACTTCCCCCAATTGAATTCTAGAGGACGATGACACGGGGCTGCATGTCCCGCGTCTAGCCACGAGGAGGCAGGAGTCACCCACCATAGGGATTGTACCTGTGAGTTATGTTTACTCTTACTGCCCTGGGGCCCCCGTCGTGCTATGAAGCCATCTTGGACAGGAAAATCCTTGAGACTCTTATATAAAATTAACCATCAAAAATCAAGTGGGGTTGTGGCTCAAGTGGCAGAACACTAGATTGAGCAAGAAAACTCAGGGATAGAGCCTAGGCCCTGAGTTCACACACACACACACACACACACACACACACACTCACACACACACACCACATGCATGCAAAATCAGAGATTTCTACAGTGCAATCTTTGGGTATTCTCCACGTTTTCCCCACTAAGCCTCACGGGGGTTGACCTAGGTGTTGGATGCATACAAAACCACCTGGCATCTTTAATTTTGGGAAACAGTATGGCTAGAAGGTCAGCCTTCCCCATCCCAGCTACTTGATTGGGTTGTGGTCTATCCAGGCCCTTTGGGGCTCCTTATACAGACTCGCCAAGATTCCTTCAAAAGGCATCACATGCTGGGCACTCGTGGCTCATACCTGTCATCCTAGATACTCAGGAAGCTGAGATCTGGAGGATTATGGTGCCAAGCGAGCCTGGACAGGAAGGTGTGTGAGACTCTTATCCTCGATGAATTATCAGAAAAAAAGAAGTGTCGCTGTGGCTCAATTGGCAGAGTTCCAGACTTGAGAAAAATAGCTCAGGGACAGTGCTCACAACCAACAACAACAAGGAGAGGCATTGCATGTTGGCTTTGGGATTGATATGGGTCAAATATAATTGGAATTTTCAAGTGCTCCAAGACAAAGCAGTACCTCCTTTAGTCCTGTGTTACTCTATCTCATCTCACACTCTGGCCTTGGCCATGCTTTGGTTAGCATGACTCTGGCTTGACAGGAGGGCTCCAAGGAGGAAGATCTCAGAGCAATCATCCCCACCACATCCTTCTGCCCTGCTTGCTCTGTTGCTTCTGCTCTTTGCTACAGAGCATCTTCTTGGAATCCATACATGAGGTCATGGCCACCAACATTATGGTGAGTGTGAGTCTGGCCTAACTCAGAGCAGTCAGAGATGGAAGTTGGTCTGGGACTAGGAGCTTCTACCCTGTGTGTGGGCTGAGGCCAGGGCCTACATTTATTCATCCTGAGCATTGAAGAGGTGATGAGAAAGTGTAGAATCCACATTGAGTCAGTTAAGTTTGGAATCTAGAGGATCACTTGTGTGAGGTAGGCTGTGGTGTCAGGGGGCCACTGTTCTTGGTACTCCTCTCTCGAGACTCCCCCGTCCCTCTCTCATCCCTCAATGGTAGAAGAGAAACTTCAATTAAGTGTGTCCAAGAGGGGGCAGGTGAGTATTTCTGTGTGAACCAGACTGTGCTTCATATTCATCCTAGCTCCTACTTCCTATTTTTCTGAGGAATGGCCATATGGGTTTGGGGGGGGGGAGGAATTATCCTAACTGAGAATGTGGCTCACTGCTAGATGGTCGCCTAGCATGACTGACACCCTGAGTTCAATTCCATATAGAAAAAGCTGGAAGGGGAGGTGGGGTTCAACTGGTAGAGTGCCAGCCTTGACCAAAAGAGATCAGGGACAGTGGCTAGGCCCTGAGCTCAAGCCCCAGGACTGGAAGAACAAATCTTTGTTGGAGGCTTTTCTTCCCTTTGAAAACAATTTATTCTTTGTGATAAGCATAACATGAGCCTCTTCTCTGGCCACCAATGGGCCATTAGATGTCCCTTGAATTTGGACCGCTTCCTGGCAGCCTCTGCCCTACCTGGCCCATAGTTTACCCCCATCTTGTGGCAGATGGAGGCCTGAGAGAAGGCCACCTGCCACCTAATTCTGGTGGCTGCCGAGGCTTTTGAGAGTCAGCATGTCACATAGAGAGTTATCATCCACATCAGTCTACAGAAGAAAGGGAAGGAGTCCTTCTTGCCTGAGACCTCAAGCTGTAGGCGGCTCTGGATGTGAGGCATCTGCCACAGGATGTGCTCCATGGGGGAGTCATCTATGGGGTTGGAACCCCGACCTCTCCTCTGGCAGTTTCCAAGCTGACTTGAAGTTACAATTCTTCAAAACCTTTCTGCTCCTCCCTCATTTCGCCCACCCCAGAGCCTGAGGCATCTGAAGCAGTGGTGGTGGGGGCAGGAGTTCAGCCTGTGCTTGCTTCTGGAGCCGCTGTCCGTGCCTTCCCCTGCGAGGACCCACAGCAGTTCCTGCAGCTCTCTCTTCTTCTCCATCTTCTCCTGGGAGAGCCAGCACACATACTCGGCTTTCTCCTGACACAGCTCATCCAGGACAAACATCTGCTCTTTACATGCCATGAAGGATTCCTCGATGGTGCGGATGTGTTCCGACAGCTGGCTACATTGATGGTGGAGCTCATCCACTGGACTCTGGAAGTCCACCTCATCAGACAGGTCCTGGATGAAGCAGATTTTCTTCTCAGATGCACGTGTCCCACTTGCCATCCCCACGCCAGCTGTGATGGCAGCTCACAGTGCAGGGGGCCTGTGGCTCCAGCTCTGTCTGGCACTGAGCTGCAGGTGGGCTGGACACCTGCAGTAAGGCCGCTGCCCCTGCAGTAGAAGATTTCCCCTGTGGATCTCAGCCTCTGAGAGGGCTCGCAGATCCATGTCCCTCTAGGTCTGTGGCATGTCTCAATCCTCTGGGATGGTCATGTCAGGGGGAGTAAACTCCTCTCCTTTTCTTCCCCAGGACTCACACTTTCCACTTCCCCAGGGAAAGCCAGGAAGCTCAGCTGGACTTGGAGGCACTCCTCCTATGGTCTGGTCACTTCCAGGCACTTGAGAGTGTACCGCCACTTTGGGGGCACCACCTGGCCCCCCCAGTTGTTCTGGCCCTACACTTGCTTCAGCAGCTCCAGCAGCTGGGTCTGCCTCTGCAGGTGCTGCTTCAGGGCCTCCTTCTCAGAGTTCAGCCGCTCATTGGAGGTAATGTGCTGCTCACAGGTGTCTCTGAGCACCTGCAGCTGGGCCAGGGACTGATCCTGCTGCTCCTGCAGCTCCCATGATGCTTGGCCCTGTCTCTCTCTCTCTCTCTCCCTAACTCTTTCTCCCTCTCTCTCTCTCTCTCTCTCTCTCTCTCTCTCTATCTCTCTCTTTCTCTCTCCCTCTCTCAGCCACCTCTTTCCATTCCTCTATCTTCTCCTCTGAATGGTCTAGGTTTCCCACAGTTCTTTCTTCACCTGTTGCTCTGAGTCCAGGATGCTGGTGAGCGCCTCCTTCTCACCGCTCGCCTTGTGGAGAGTGTTCCACAGCAGGGCCAGCTCTTCCTCTGTCTATGGGTCACACACAAACACATGCACCTTGTGGGGTCTAGGGTATCTCCTGCAGATCCTTGGCCTTATCCTCCAGTCTCTGGAGTTGCTCCTGCTGCTCTGTGTTCTGGAGACAGAGCTTCTGGTTTTCCTGGACTTGGATGTGAAGTTGTTGCTCCAGTTTTTTCAACGCCATCTGTGTGCCGTAGGCCTAGGCCTGGAACTGCAGCTCCACCTGAGATGGTCCTGCGGGGGGCCATGGCTCTGTCAGCTTCGTTCTCAGTTCCCCCAGCTCATTATCCAGCACCTGCCTCGTCCTTCTCTCCTCCTCTATCATTTGGTTCACCTGCTCGTTCAGCCACTGAATCGCCTCTTTCCATGCGGACCTCTCAATGCTCAGGTCCTCTGTGAACGTGTCTCTCACCAGAATTGCTGAGGTCACCATCCAGCTCAGGTTGTCCAGTAGTCTCTTCAGTAACTCATGCGCCACCAGCACTAGTTGGAACTTGCAGATTCTGTTCTTCTGGTGCTGTTCTCTGTCCAGAGCACTTCCAGCTTCTCCTGCAACTCTGTGTTCACTTGCTGCAGGTCATCGAAACTTCTGGTCTTTTCCTCAAGCTGAAGGGTCACATCATTCAGCCTTTCAAAGAACATTTCAGTCTCCTTCTGTGCAGCAGTGTCCGTAGAAGCCACCATATGCAGCTCTGCTACACACCACTCTGCAGCCTGCAGGTGGCTGGTAAGAGCTTCGTGCTACCATTATTTATCATTGGCCACCTGCTTCACTTGGGCTGGTGAAGATTGTAAATCTCTTTCTGGTGAAACCAACCTCTGTATGGGTGACTTGTGGATCTCTAGCTCTGTTTGTGGTGCTTTATGTAACTGGGCTATCTTCTCCCTTTCTTTCTCTAGTCGATCCTGCAGGTCTGTCTTCTCCTGCTTCAGTGGTGGAATCTTGGCACTGAGTGCCTGGTTTCTTCTTTTGCTGCAGTCCAGGGTGAGCACCACGTGTCACTAGCACATCTGCAGATCCTTGATGGTATCAGGACCCTTGAAACTATGGCCCCTGGTGGCTGTGCCTGTGTCCAAAGGCAGGGGAGGCCCACGGTCTGCATCACATTTGGCCAGACCCTCTGTTGAATCATGCTCCCCAGTGGTGTTTGTCTTGGGGATCCCTCCCTTTTCTGTGTTCTTTTTTTTCTCGAATGTTGCAGGTCTGATGGGAGGATTCCTTTGCTGCTGCTCTGGAAGTAGTTTCTTGCCTGTAGTTCTTTCATGGAGTCCTGTTGTTTCAGACATCTGACCACTGGGATGGGAAAGATGGGCTGGCCATGTTCCCAGGCTCTGGGAAATCCTCTATTCTCCCACTCACTGATTAGGATGTCAATTTTCTATTCTCCTCCAAAGTCTCCTCGAGTCTCCTGCTCACCACTCAGCCACCTCTACCTTCCTCAACTGCTGGTGGTAGTGTCAAACACCAAATGGAATCCTGGTGCTGAGCATCATGGAATGTGGGTGTGGCCACCATTCTTGTATCCCATTGGACAGAAAGAAACGTGAAAGAATGGGGGTGTGGCCAGAATCCTGTGATGCAGGCAGCATGGATGGATTCAAGATGACAGCGGCTCCCCCAGCCCCTTTCCAAGGGAACTTTGTCCAATCCAATTGGGGACAAGAGGGTGACCTGTTTTAGCTGGATGGCTGCACATATTGTTTTGTATGTCTGTTTGTTGCCAGTCCTGAACCTGAATTCAGGATCTGGGCACAGTCCATGAGCTGCTTTTGCTTAAGGCTAGCCCTCTACCACTGTAGCCATATGGCTCTACTTCTGGCTTTGCTGGCACTGAAGGTGGAAAGGAGTCTCAAGGACTTTCCTGCCTAGGGTGACTTTGACTATGATCCTCCTATCACAGCCTTGTAAGTATCAAGGAGGACTGCTGAGAGCCACTGGTGACTGCCTAATCACTGGTCTTGCTGATGTTCTTGGACAGACAGGTGAGTTCCCTATCCTCAGGTTTAAGTGGTGGGAGATGGAGCCTATAGTTCGAATCCTGTTCCTGCCATCTCCAAATGGGAGAAGATCCTAAATAACTCATTCGTATCCGTATGAATGCCAGTGGAATGTGATGTATGTCATGATTGAATGGGCCGTTCTTGAATGATTCTAGGATATAATTATACACAATTATATTATAAGACACTGATCAATTTTAATTAATACTTCACGAATCATTTAAACAATCACATTCATTAAATGGAGGCATAATGATATACCTAAGAATTGGGCATCACATAGTATAGAAATGCCATTTTTCTGCCAAGACATTCTTTAGTTAATTGGTATATACCATTTTCTGAATGTAGTTTGGTATATGAAACTAGGATATATTATACCTGACCTGATAATCAATTATTCAGTTTTTATCAGAAATGCTTATATCCAAATGTAGAGGGTAATCCAAATTATGTATATTTGAAGACAATGCTTGGTTAGTCCTCTTCTCACATTACCCATTACCTTCTTGAGAAAAATACACATTGTAAGGAAATGCTTAGAATGATTTGGAGAAATTGGTTGACTTTAAACCAGTGAGTTACTCTATGCTGAATTTTGTTTACTTTATATCCAGAAAAGCTGAATTCTTGCTTTGTCATCTTCCTTAGGCTTTATACTCAGATTTAATCTCTGATAGGTGACAAATAAAGATATAAATATTTTTTAACAGTAGCAAAATTCAAGCTGAGGAATCTAGGTACAATGATACTCATGCAGATAGGCCTCATCAGTCATGAGACCATGATATCAAAATGTTAAACAATGCTTACTGGTGTCATGCTTATGAGATTTTGTGTATTATAAACAGTGGTTATTAGAATTTTTTGTAATCAACATCATTTCATGGGATAGGAACTGAAGTGAGACAATATACTCAGAACAAAATTTAACGAGGCATCCAAAATTAGTTACTAAGATATACATCATGTAACACAATGTTTTAAAAATGCAAGCTAAAGGAAATAATTAATGAAAAAAATAAACATTTACAATAAATACAGAATCAGTATGACTGATTTTACTTTTACCCCAGTTGCAATACGGCTTACATGATGATTTTTCTGGTTATATGTTTAGTTAGGTCTTGATATTTAGTTGGAGAAGTTCTTTCATATATTCATATGTCAGATCGAAGAGGAAATGAATTCCTTGCCAGAGTTAAAACCCATAATAATTTTACAGATGTCAACTGATACTTTGCCAAAGTTTCAAATCCGCACGAGTAACTTGGGATCTTTTTTGGATCTAAATAAATAGATATGCAATTTTGTCAGTACTAGAAAGATTTTGACCAACATTTATTAAACTACTATTTTCCAGAAACTACTTCTCTCTTTTCATGAGATTTTTAATTTCATTCATATCATGAGTTGATGTTTTCCTTTAGATAAGCTACATTCAGTCTTCTACAAAGTGTAATTTGGAGTAGTTTAAAATTATGTACACTCATGTAAAATACTCAGATTCTACTATTTGCATATTTTTTCTTGTTAAATTAGTAGAAATTAGTTCTCAATACGGATACTTTTGGAGTTATTCATTACATTTCTGAATTTTTTAAGTATGTCATGATTTTGTTATTTTATTCTTTTAAATATGTGCAGATCTCACTCCGCATACAGTCACAATTGTTTTATACAATTTGATCCATTCAAGGGATTTGCTATATTAAGTTCATCTAGATGAATTTAATTACAAATTAACACAACCGTATTTCTGAGACACAGTTATCTTTATGGCTCTACGCCATGTTAACATGTGTTTGAAGTTTTTGTGCTTAAAAAAAAACTGGGCACAACATGCTTTTGTTCCTGGGGGAGTCTACTTTGTTAGTTGTTTTTCCAGTTGTGACTTCAACATATGTGTGCATTTTATTTCAATTGTTTTGTGTCTATATTTTGTTTCGTATAGCAGAAAGTACAAAAAGAATCAATGATTTAGAACTTTTCCAAATAGAATTCTAAGATAGACACTTGAAATTTTGTGACAACTGGGAATAGGCAGGTCTTCATACAGAGACATTGTTTGACATGATTTGAATTCTTCGTCCTTGCCGGGCACTGGTGGCTCACGCCTGTAATCCTAGCTACTCAGGAAAATCAAGGAGATCTGAGGATCACGGTTCAAAGCCAGCTCAGGCAGCAAAATCTGTGAGGCGCTTATCTCCAATAAACCACTAGAAAACCAAAAGTAGAGCTGGGGCTCAAGCGGTAGAGCACTCACCTTGAGCTGAAAAGCACAGGGACAGGGCTCTAGCCCAGAATTCAAGCCTCATGACTGACCAAAAAAATGATTGAATTCTTCCTCTTCTTGCCTCACTATTTCCAATAGTATTACTACAAAGTCATAAGTGGAAAGAAAATAATTTTCTCTGTATGAATTCGGAATTTTTGTTTCAATTGGGACACACTACACATTCATACTTCATTTTAACTTGAAAATCTTCTTTCCTTCGTTTAAAATCACAGATGTGAATTTATAATGCTAAAATAGCAGCTACTAATTTATCTGAAATGATCCAAACTATTTTAACTTCATATTATATGTAATATAGAGTGTAATAATAATAGTAAGTAATGTAGTATGTAATAATTGACGTTGGGGAAAGTCAATAACTGTGGATTTTTGTGAGATACTGAGTAATAGTAAAATTATGTATGATTCGATTAAAAAATTCACAGTTTCATCTAAAAATAAATCATACTTATAAACTAATGCTGAAAAAGTAAGATGGTTTATTGGAAAAAGAGAGACGTTTCAATAAGCTTACTTTTTAAAAATTTTCTTAGATCTGGACTTTGTTGGCTCATGCCTGTAATCTTAGCTACCCAAAAGTCTGAGATCTGGGGATAGTGGTTCAAATTCAGCCTGGGCAGAAAAGTCTGTGAGACTCTTATCTCCAATATATTTCTTGAAAACTAGAAATGGCACTGTAGCTGAAGAGATACAGTGGTATCTTTCAGCCGAAGAGAGGAGGGACAGTGCCCAGGCCCAGAGTTAGAGTCCTACGACTGACAAAACAAGATTGACATGAATTTTACTTTATTAGTTTATGATTTTTTATTGTGAAAATACAAACAGGGGGTTTACAATTACATGAACAAGGTAATGAGTACATTTCTTTTCAAGCATTTTTGCCTCCTTGTTTCTCCTTCCCATTCCTTCATATCTCCCCTTCTACCACCCCACCAACCCCTCCGCACCAAAATTGTAAAGTTCATTTTCGACATAATATCTTGTACATGTCATTGTGGTAATTAGTCCACCTGTATAACAATTTGTTTTCCCCTTGCCATCCCCAAATTATACCAACATCAAAAACAGTGAAAACAGGGATTATACCGTGGGGGAGGGACATAAAAATCAACAAATAAATCATGTCATAATTATGGCAGAAACAATAGCAAGAACAGAAAACAATTTGAGTCCTTATCTTAGGATTCATTTCTCCTAACATCAACTTCTCTGACAGTTTCTGTTTGTCTCAGACATATACTAGTTATTGCAAATAAGGGAAACCATGGCACTTATGTTTCTTTGGGCCTGGATTACTTCACTTAATATAATTTTTTCCAAGACTTTCCATTTCCTAACAAATGGGGCAATGTCATTCTTTCTGATGGACTCATAGAATTCCATTGTGTATATAAACCACATTTTCTTGGTCCATTCATCTACTGAGGAGCATCTGGGTAGGGACTGTATCTGAGCTATGGTAAATAATGCTGCAATAAACATAGTTTTGTTGGTAGCTTTAGTATGGTATTGTTTGTAATCATTTGGTTAAATGCCCAAAAGTGTGAGTGCTGGGTCATCGGGGAGCTCTATGTAGTCTTTTGAGGAAGCTCCATATTGCTTTCCAAAGTGGTTGAACAAGTATACAGTCCCACCAATATCCCCACCAGCTTCTGTTGTTATTAGAGTTCTTGATTATAGCCATTCTAACTAGGGTGAGGTGGTATCTCAATGCTGTTTTGATCTGCATTTCTTTTATGGCTAGGGAGTTTGAACATTTCTTCGTGTGTCTATTCCTTATCCTTATTTCCTCTTCATGGAAGTTTCCCTGTAAGTCATTAGCCCACTTATTTATTGGGGAGTTCTTTCTTTGAGGATTTGTTGTTGGGGGATATAATTTTTTGAGTTCCAGGTATATTTTAGATATAAGACCCTTGTCTGTTGTATGGCTAGTGAAGATCCTCTCCGAATCTGTGGGTTTCTATTGATCTTGCTAGCTTTATCCTTTGCCAGGCAGAAGCTCTGCAATTTCATGAAATCCCATTTGTCCAACCTTTCTTTGATTTTTGGTGTTTCTGGGTCTTTATTAAGAAAATTTCGGTCTGTGCCAAGGAGACCTAGGGTTTCTCATATTCCATCCTGTAATGTTTTCAGGGTGTCTGCTTTGACTCGAGGTCTTTGATCCATTTGGAGTTGATTCTGGTGCAGGGTGATATATAAGGATCTAGCTTTAGTATTCTACAAGTGATTAACCAATTTTTCCAGCACCATTTACTGAACAGGCTGTCTTTCTTCCATGCTGTTTGTTTTTTAGTTACCTTATCGAAGATTAGGTGGCTATAGGTCTGTAGGTTCATTTCTGTGTTTTCAATTCTATTTCATTGGTCCTGAGGTCTGTTCTTGTGCCAATACCAAGCTGTTTTGATTACTATGGCTTTGTAGTAGAGTTTGGAATTTGGTAGTGATATTCCTCCAGCACTGTTCTTTCTGTTAAGGATCATTTTTGCTATTCAGGGTCTTCTATTGTTCTGTATGAATTTTTGGATTGCCTCTTCTGTTTTCTTGAAGAATGAGTTTGGAATATTGGTAGGTATCACATTGAATTGGTAGATAGCATTGGGAAGTATTGCAATTAGCACGATGTTGATGCTTCCAATCCAGGAGCATGGGAGGTTTTTCCACTTTTTAAGTTCCGTTTTGACTTCCTTTTTCAGGTTTTTAAAGTTTTCATCATAAAGGTCCTTCACTCCTTTAAGTTAATTCCTAGGTATTTCATTTTTTGTGGGGCTATTATGAATGGAGTTGCTTTCCTGATTTCATCCACACTTCTCACTGTTGGCCTGCAGAAAAGCCATTGATTTTTGAGAGTTAATTTTATACTATGCTTCTTTGCCAAAGTTTGGAATCAGCATGAGTAATTTGGGAGTGGAGTCTCTGGGATTTTTTAAATACAAGACCATGTCTTCTGCAAAGAGGGAGAGTCTTTTACATCATCTTTCCGTATTTGGATCCCTTTTATGTTTGTATCGTGTCTTATTACTGTAGGTAGGCATTCTAATACTAAATTGAAGAGAAGTGGGGAGAGTGGACATCCTTGTCTCGTTCCTGAGTTAAGAGGAAATAGCTTTCGTTTTTCACCATTATAATGCTGGAAGTAGGTTTGTCATATACAGCCTTTATTGTATTGAGGTATGTTCTCTGGGTTCATAGTTTTTCCAGAGTCTTCATCATAAAGGGGTATTGGATCTTGTGAAATTCTTTTTCTGTATCTATTGATATATCCATGGGGTTCTCATCATTGCTCTTGATGATGTGATGAATTATATTAACTGATTTGCATATATTGAACCAGCTTTGCATCCTGTTTGATCATGGTGTGTGATTTTTAGGATGAATTGTTGAAGGCCAAAATTTTGTTGAGAAGATTTACATCAATGTTAATCAAAGAAATGGGTCTATAGTTCTCTTTCTTTGATGAGTCCCTGCCTGGTTTGGGATAACGGTTATGTTGGCATCATAGAATGAATTTGGTAGTGAACTTACTCTTTCAATTTTTTTGAATAGTTGGAGGATTGGTGTGAGCCCTGCTTTGAATGCCTTGTACAATTCCACTGTAAATCCACCTGGTCCTGGGCTTTTCTTAGATATGAGGTCTCTTATTGCTGTTTCCATTTCTATGCTTGATATGGACATGTTAAGTTGATTTAAATCATTTTGGTTGAGTTTCAGCATGTCCATTTCTGCCAGGTCTCAAACTTATTAGCATAAAGTTTTGAGAAGTATTCCATTATAATGTTCTGATGGTGATGTTCCCATTCTCATCTCTGAGTTTGTTAATGTGGGTGTGTTCACTTCTTTTTCTGATAAGATTTGCTAAGGGTCTGTCAATTTTGCTAATTTTTTCGAAGAACCAACTCTTTGTTTTGTTGATTATTTTTATGGTGTTTTTGGATGATAATTTAGTTAATTCTAATTAAATTTTAATTATTTATTTCTGTCTACTGGATTGGGGTTTATTTTGCTGATCTTTCTGAAGGAGGTTCAGATGTCTTATTAAATTGTTGGTTTCAGATCTCTCTAACTTGTTGATGTAAGAATTCAGAGCTATAAACTTGCCTCGGACTACTGCCTTTGCTGTGTCCCAGAGGAGCTGGTAATTTGTGTATTCATTTTTGTGGAATAACATTAACATTTGCATTTCCTTTCTAATCTCTTCCATGACCCACTGGTGATTCAGCAGTGTGTTGTTCAGCTTCCATGTGTTACAGGACTGTCTTTGGGCGCTTTTCATGTTGTGTTCTAATTTTATTCGCTTAGATGCCATTTCTTGGCCATTGTCTTGTTAGTTTTCTATGTGTAGGATATCTTTAAGTACCTTTGTAGGTCTGGTTTTGTGGAGATATATTGTTCAATTTTTCTTTGCTATGAACAATTTTTATTTGATCTTCAGTTATGAAGGAGAGTTTAGCTGGGTACACTGTTCTTTGTTGTGGTTTTTCTTTAGGGCATGGCATACATCATTCCAGGCTCTTCTTGCTTTCATCATATCTGCTGAGAAATCTGAGGATATTCTAATTGGTTTCCCTGTATAGGTGATTGGGCTTTTCTCCTTGACAGCTTTAAGGATCTTTTCCTTGGTCTGAATTGATCTTGTGAGGATTATAATATGACGGTGACATGTCCTATTCTGTTCTGGTCTATTTGGGCTTCTGAAAGCATCTTTTATCTGAGTAGGCCATAGGCCTATCTTTTTGCATGTTTGGGAAGTTCTCTGCTAGGATTCTGTTAAATAAATTTTCTAGACCATTAACTTCTGTCTCTAGGTGCTCCTCTATATCCATTATCCTCAGATTAGGCCTTCTGATGGTGTCTTCCAAATATAGAATAGACCTATCATATTTCTTGGATTTTTTCTTGGATATTTGTATGTTATTTCTCTATAATATCTAGGCTGTCTTCAGTCCCTGAGATTTGATCTTCTGCCTGGTCTAACCTGTCAAGAATTTCTATTTGTTTTTAATTTCTTTTCCTTTTATCTGGTCGGCTTTGATAGCTTCAAATTCCCTGATGGAGCTTTGGTTTAGATCTTGTATGAGCTTTACTTCCTTAATTTGGTGTTCAGTGTTTATTCTCAGATCACTTAGCTGATTGGTTATGGTTTCCTTGGACTCCCATTCCTTCTGGCAGGCTCTATTCTGCATTCCCTTTGTGGTCTCTCTGAATTGTTCCAGCTGTCTCTTTATAGATTTTTTGAATGCCTCTATTTCTCTCTGTCTATTCTGATCACGCTCTCACAATTCCTGTATTACTCTTTGATTAGTTTCCTCAAATTAAAGCAATTCCTGTAATTCTCTATGACGGTTCTCAGCCTGCTTATGCAATTCCTGTATTAATCTTTAAGTAGCTTCCTAATGCTCACAAGATTCCTGTAATACTATTTGGATTGCCTCTTCTTGGTCCCTATCACGCTCACACTGAGACCTTTGCAAATTTTCAATCATTTCATTCACCATGTTTACCAGTAGTGTTTGTAGAGCTGTTGGGGGAACTATTAATTATTATTACTATCATTAACTATTATTATTATTATCATTAACTATTCTCTCACATGATTATCATTAGTGGAAGTTCAGATACCTGGACTTGCCATTTTTCTTGTGTTTTTCCGGGTTGTTCTGCCCATTTGGTATGAAATTAACAGCAATTTTGTGCTTGAACACTATTTTAAGGTAAGCATCAGCTAGAGTCCTTCAGTTGCACAACCAAAATGGCTGCAGATACAATCTAGTTCAACAGATACAATCTATTCTAAATCAAACAACCATGGATTAATGAGTTAAGAACAATGAGGAAGGATTTGGCAAACCAGAAATTATTAGCTTCAGGGAGAAATGCGGGGAAAAATAGGACTAGAGGGATGTGAATAGGTAAAATGAGACTAAATGTAACCAATTCCTAATCTCTGAGAGGGAAATGGATTGGACAGAATCATAGGAGAGAAATTTTTTAAAAAAAGAAAAAAATGGAAAAATTAAATTTAAATTTAGGAAATGAAACACTTAAAAATTATGTAAGTTTAAAGAAATGATATTGAGAGAAGAAAAGGATAGAATGAGCGGAGGGGAGGGATAGAAAGGAAACGTGAAAACTATAAAATAAAAATTTTTAAATTAGTTACTTGAAAATTATGTAGGTATAAAGAGATAATACTGCTATTATAAAAGTTAAGCCTAACAGGTTGTGAACTGAGTAATAAATTTCTGGCTTAAGTATGTACATAATGGGGGAGAAGGCCTACCAATTGATGACAGGTATGTATCTGGAGTTGAGCAGAACAGCAATTAAGTCATGCAAAAAATAAAGAAATAGAAAAAATGAAAATAATAAAAAAGGACCAAAAGGTCAAAGAGATTAAACACACACACACACACATACACACACACACACACACACACACACACACACACACACACACATACACCAAAAATAAAAATTATGAGAAAATAAAGATCAACAGAAAACACTTAAAAAATAAAAATTAAAAAAATGTTTAAAAAAAGAGTTCTTTGGTTTTGGGTGTTTTTTTTGGAGGCGGAATGGGAAGAGCCTGTATCTCCCCTGTATCTTTAACCAGTGTCTTGGTGGAGTCTCTGGTCTGCTTGTGGTGTTTGGTTTTCCTATGGCTTGATTGGTTTCTTAAATCAGTTTGGTCAGGCAGAAAATGCCTTGTGTTAGGCAGGGTTTTGTGATCCTCCTCCCAGGCTAGTTCAGTGAGAGGGAGATCTTTGAGTATCACAAAAGTGGGAGATGGCTGTTTCCTCTAGTTTGGAGATGCAGTGATGAGGCTAGGTTCTGGGTAGGGTTAAAGCCTTTCATCAAACAGTAGCTTTTCCCTAAGGGGCTAGCTCCTGAGACACTCACAGAACCCAGCTTGGAGCCATTCTCAGGGTTTATGTTTACTTAATTTCAATTGTTGTCTAGGCTTCTGTATGGTGGGGCAGCCTCTGGCTCTGTCTACCCAGTGAAGAAAGTCTCTTCCCCGAGGACAAATTTCACTCTGCCTGGGCAGAGTGACTTTCCCCTGGTGGAACTGAGCCTGGCAGGACACTTCTAGTTCCTGTGACCTGCAAAATGACTCTCTTGTTTTTCTCCAAGGCCTGAGTCGGAGTTATCTGCTCAACCAGGCCTTTGTCAGTATCAAAGATGGAGACCTCCAGTAGTGGTGAGGGGAGGGGCGGCCTTCCCACATCTGCTCCCTGAGAAGGAGTCAGGAAGTCAGGGTTCTACTCACACCAGATTCTTTGTTCCTGGACCCTCTCTGGTCTGAAAACTGCAGGACGAAGATATCTGCTCCTTCTCAGTTCTTGCTGGTGTTGAGTAGAATCTGCTAGTCTACTGTGTCTGGCTCCTTTGTCCTGGACTCTCTGTTGTAGGTATGGTGTCTATGGCCACCGCCACTGCCACCCCAGACCTTGCAGCCGTGGCTACTGGCAAGTGCTCAGATCTCTTTCCTTGCCTGGATGTTCCCTCTCTGGCCATCCTCTTTGTACGGTGATGGCACACTTGGGTGTGATTCTCTAGCCTAGGACTATTCACAGGAACACTAAAACTGCTTTCTATGCGAGCACTTATTTTGAATCCAACCTCTCCTCAGCAATCTTCTTCTGAAATCCCTTAACACATTATTATTATATGATATTGTGACATAACATTGACATTGTGATATCACTGTGCCATTCTGTTTTCACAAACCTATTATGACATCAACATGTTAGAAAAGTCATGGGTTTTAGGACTTCTAGCTCCTTCCTTGAATTCTTGTCCTCATTGTAAACTAGTAGCAATTGAAATCAGACATGTGATTGTAATATTACAAACTAGTAGTGACATCACTATTCCATGGGTGACCTCATTACCAACGTGATATCACAAAGCTATTGCAGCATCACATTGCCATTGTGACATCACAATCACATTGTGACATTTCAATAGGTTATGACCTCTTAGCACCTTTGAAAAATCATATGGCCTTTGTGACATCAAAGTTAAGTTGTTTACCCATATAATCATTGTGGTCTAACAAGATCAATTATACCATTATATTACAAACCCTTGGAGGCAGGATCACCAGTGTGACATCATTAACCAGTCCTTTCCTCATAACTTTGACAAGATGCCCTTGTGATACATAGGCCTTTGTGATCTCATAATGTTTTTGACTTCATATTTCAGGTATGATGTGTGATATTAGAAATGCACTCTACCATGAAAATTATGTCATCACTGTCAGATATCATGAGCATTGTGTTACATTGTGATATCACATACCTGTTGGGAGTTCATCACATTTGGGCCAATGCATGAATTTGTAGATCTCACATTCCCATTCTGAATTCATATTCTCATTGGGAGTTAATGAAAATTGAAGTCCAGCATGCCATTGTGACATCAACAACCCAATTGTGACATCATAAACCTATTATGACCTCATCACCATTATGGAATCACCAACTAATTATTACATCAAAATATTATTATGACTTGATATTGTGACATCATATTGCCATCATTGTCCCATTCGGATTTGCAAACTGATTATGAGCTCATAAATTTTACAAATTTCATGGCCTTTGAGAGTACTAACGTGAACTAGTATACGTATGATGCATAAAACACAAGACAATCCAATGAGGCACATTGAAAATAACTTTATTTACACTCGAAATGTGCCTTCATTTACCTTGTCCTGGGCTGTACACTCAGTGACAAGCCAACCCAAACACCAAATCTCAGACCTCCAATGGGCAGTCACTCATAGTTAATTGGTCTGCAAAGCACCAACTCCCCAAATTATCATCTCCAAAGTTCCAAACTTCAATAGGAAAGGCTTTGTCCTTTTGCCTTACTCCCTCCTTCTTTATAGACATTCCTTCATTTCCCTTTTTCCCTTGCATCACTTCCTTTTGCTCTTTAGGCCTCTCCACTTTCCACAGGCCTACACTCCTCTGGCCTGGTGGCCAATTGGCATACTTTCCCTCCTATTCTCCCTTAAATTCCTCTTCTCCCAAATCTTTCCCCTCCTACTGTCTCACCCCTTCCTTTCTTGATTTTCTCCAATTCCATTTCTCTGACCATGCAGCGTATACATAGGTTGAACCCCTCCATCACTCCAGTGGGTCTCCTGCCTAACAGTATTCAACCATCACTTCACAAACTGCCCGTTCCCCAATCACTTCTTCACAGCTAATCATGTGAAGATGACATCCTACCCTTTCCAACAAGATACTCTGGCCCTTTGGTAGTATGTCCCATGCACTCCAGTGGGCCAGGATATAGAGCCTCATTGATAGTGCTGCTGATTATTAGGGCCCCGCTGCTTTACACACCCCCCACTGGTTTTCATGTCCAATCAAATCCTTGATTCCTTCTTACCAGATCCTAAAAATTCCCTTCTCTCCACCCAATGAACAGGCTTAAAATGCAAATTTAATAGAAAACAAGTAAATTATAGAAACACACTAGGTAGCAGTAGTTAACAGTAAGTCTTATCCTTAAGGGATCATCTGGGTGTCTCTGAACAGTTCATCTTGCAGCCTTCTCTGTATATTGGTCCTAGCACGACCAAGTATGGTCCTTGCTGCTTTGGTCCTAACTCAGGAGCATGATAAATTTTTACCCACACCAGCTGTCCAGGCAAGAAAGAGTGGGTGAAGTTTTTTTTTTTTTTTTGTATCTCCATTTCTTAGTTTACTTCACTTACTTGAGGTCTAGCTTTTGGAATTATTGCTGAAGGAGACTTGCTATAGAATAAACTACATTACTCTCGCCAAAGAAATTTGCCTTCCAATTGGATTTAATTTCTTATTTTATATTTGAACTTATCAGTTGCCATCCCTGTTTATTTTTTAAATTCCTTGTATTATTATTTTTAAGTAGTTGTAGAAAGAAGTTCCCATTCTACAAAACAGTATATGAATACAAGGTGTCTGACAACATTGTCACCCATCCCCCATAACCCTTCCCTTCTCACACGTTTTTGTCAAAATTGAAATAGGTGATTACATATATTTCATAATATTGTGGAATTGTGATACTTAAAGTCACAAACACATTTTAACCTTGACAAGGCAAATTATCGTTATCATGGTCTAAAATTTGTTAATCCTATGAGCTTTGAAAATCCAAATTATTTTTCCCAACTCAAGTGATGTTTACATTTTTTCCCTTTTGCTTAGTGTAAGCTATTCCCTCTTTCCCTCTCATTCCTCCCTTCCCATCATTGTGTTTGGGTTACTTAGATATTTTTCTTCTATGTCCAGTGCAGCTGATGGACTACTTTGTTGTATGTTGTTCCATTTCCCACTTTTTCTGTTCCTCCTCCTGGCTTCCCTCCATTGCGTGCATATTTCTACCATCTACATAATTAAGAACATGGAGTCATTAACGGTGATACAACAAAAAGAGTGTCTGTCCTTTGTTTCTCGATCCTGTTTACTTTGTCATACCTTTTTGCATTTTGGCTTTAGAATCCACATATCAGGTAGATCCTGTGCCATTTGTCTCTTTGTTCTTGGCTTACCTCACTCAAATAAATTGGTCTAGTCCCATCCATTTCCCTACAAATGCCATCATTTTGTCCTGTCTAATGGCTGCATAGTATTCCATTGTATATAGGTACCACAATTTTTTGATCCACTTATCAGTAGTGACTCATCTGGGTTGTTTCCAAATTTTGGCTATTGTGAACAGTGCTGCAATAATCATAAAGGAGTGTGTGTCTTTGTATACTGGTTCCTGTTGTTCTGAGTAGATGCCTAGGAGTGGTATGGCCAGTTCATAGGACAGGTCGATATTTAGCTTTCTGAGGTACCTCCATACTTCTTTCCAAGTGGTTGTATTAGTATACATTCCTACCAGCAATGCAGTAATGCTTCTCTTTCTTTGCATTCCTTCCAACATTTGTCATTGGCTGAATTTAGGATGTGGGCCATTCTGACTGGGGTAAGGTGGTATCTCAGAGTTGTTTTTATTTGCATTTCCTTTACAGCTAGGTATGATGGACATTTCCTCATGTGTTTCTTTGCCGTTTTTACCTCTTCTTCTGAGAAGTCTCTCTTTAGCTCCCTTGACCATTTCAAAATTGGTTTGTTAGGTTTGTAAAGGGTTAGTTTCTCGAGTTTACCGTATATAATTGATATTAGAGCCTTGTCTGATATATTGCTGGTAAATATTTTTCCCAATTATTTGGCTTTCTTTCTAGATTGGTTGCTATTATTTATTTGTGCAGAAACTTTATTTTAAGGTAGTCCCATTTATCAAGTCATTCTCCAATTTGTTGTGACCCTGGGAATCTGTTCTGGAAGTTCCTGCATTTGCCTATAATTCCAAGTCTCTCTCATACTAGGTCCTGCAATAGTTTCAGAGTTTCGGGCTTGATGTTAAGATCTTTAATCCATTTTGCGTTTATGTTAGTGTATGGTGATAGGCTAGGGTCCACTTTTAGTTTTCTGCATGTGGCCAGTTTTCCCAGCACCAGTAGTTGAAGAGGTTATGATTCTTCCACCGTATGTCTTTGTCTCCTTTGTCAAATATCTACTAACTGTACCTATGTGGCTATATTTCTGGGTCCTCTAACCTGTCTCACTGATTTTTGGGTCTCTTTTTGTGCCGGTACCAAGCTGTCTTTGTGATTATGGCTCTATAATAGAGCTTGAAGTCCTGTATCATGATCCCTCCTGCATCCTTTCTTTTGCCTATAATTGTTTTGGCTGTGCTAGGTCTTTTGTTTTTTCATATGAACTTTTAGAATATTTTCTCTATTTCAGTAAAGCAAGTCATTGGAATTTTAATGGGAATTGCATTGAATATGTTTATTAATTTTGGCAGTATGGCCATTTTCACCAAAATTAATTCTGCCTATCCAGGAACATGAGAAGTCTTTCCATTTCCTGGTATCCTCTAAGATTCCTTTTTTTAGGCTTTTATAGTTTTCATGAAATAGACCCTTTACATCTTTGGTTAGGTTACTTCCTAAATACTTTTTTTTGAGGTTATTGTGAATGAGGTTGTTCCCTTGATATACATTTCTATTTGTACTTTGTTGGTTTACAGAAAGCCGACTGATTTTTGTGGGTTAATTTTGAATCCTGGTATTTGCCAATTTGGTTTATAAGCTCTAAGTGTTTGGGGATGGAGCTTTAGGGATCGTTAACTTATAAAATAATGCCATCTGCAAAAAGAGAGAGTTTATATTCTTCATCTCCTATGTGGATCCCTTCAATGCATTTTTCTTGCCTTATTACTTTGGCTAAAAATTCCAGAACTATATTGAAGAGGAGTGGAGAGAGTGGGCATCCTTGCCTTGTTCCTGTTTATAATGGAATTGGTTGTAGTTTTTCCCTATAAAGCATAATATTGGCTTTTGATATGCCATGTAATGCTTTTATTGTCTTATGAAATGTTCCTTTTATTCCTATTTTTTCCAGAAATTTTAACATGAATGAGTGCTGAATTTTATCAAAATCCTTTTCCAAATCAATGGAGATAATCATGTGATTCTTGACCTTGGATCAATTTTACATTTTACAATGTAATCCAATTGATTGGATCAATTGGATTGATCCAAACCAATGGATTGATCAATATTACATTTATTGACTTACATATGTTAAATCATCCCTGCATCTCTGGGATGAAGCCTACTTGGTCATAATGTATGATTTTTTTATATGTTTCTGGATTCTGTTGGCTGCAATTTTATTGAGGAGATTTGCATCTGTCTTAATAAAAGAGATTGGTGTGTAGTTCTTTCTTTGTTGGGTCTTTGCCTGGTTTGGGGATGAATGTGATATTGGCTTTATAAAATGAGTTTGGGATTATTTCCTCTGTTTCTATTTCTCTGAAGAGCTTGAGGAGTATGGGTATTAGCTCCTCTTTAAAGGCCTTATAGAATTCTGTAGTGAATCCATCAGGTCCTGGGCTTTTCCTGTTGGAAGATTTCTTATTACTTCTTCTATCTCATTGTAGGTTATTGACATTTGTAATTGATTTATTTCTTCTTGGTTCTGTTTGGACAATTTGCATTTCTTTTTTTTTTCAGGCAGGAAAAGAAGTTCATTTAGCAAAAGGTTGTCCCCACCATGCATGGTGGAGAAGCATGACTGAAAAGGAAGGGTTGTCGACCCACCTCTGATCCAGGACTTATCTAGGTCAGGGACAGGAAGAGGTGTGGCCAGGTGCTGGACAATTGTGGCCACACTGGATCTGGATGTGACCTCAGGGTCTAGAACCCTCTGAAGGTCAGATGGGAGGCTTGTGACCAGAGGTGGCCTAGGATGTGTCCTAGCAGAGAAGCAGAAGGTGATTGCTTCCCCGTCTGCCAGTTACCTATGTAAAAGATATTGGGTGGAAACTTAGCCAAGAGGGAGTGAGGTGTCCCTGTTCAGAACTTACATTCCAGCCATTTGATAATTATGAAAAAAGGTGAAGATTCTCTCTGGCTACTTCCTGTTTGCAAGCAGCATTGACATTAAGGGTAAAAGGCTGATATGTGGTCCCATCTGGGAGAAGGCAGAAGGCAACAGCTGTCACTTGGGCATTGAGTCCTTAGATAAAGTCTGGAGGAGGCAAGTCTCTTGGACGAAGACTGGAGAAGTTTCATGACGCATTGAGGGACTGAAAAAAAATACTAGAGAGCAAATAAATGGCAAGAGGTAGGACATGGGGCTGAAAATGTTGGTAGAAATGTCCCTACCTTCTTTTGACACCTGGAGACTAGATAGAGAAGAAGTCAAATAACAAGTACAAGAATATGAATTCCTGTCCAGTTGAAAGGTAGACAGGTATGGACATTAGATGGGCAGTGTTCTTACTTCTATTGACCTCCCAGCTCTGGTTAATTTTGATAGGGCAGGCACAAAGTGGATGATGTGATATCATCTCCTCTTATTCTTCTCCATGTTCCTTTGTTCCCCAGACTGGTTGAGTCTAGGTGCTCATTGCTGGGATGGTTAGTCCCAGTTTGCATTCAAGGAGGCTTGAACTCAAGGCCTGAGCACTGTCCCTGAGCACTTCTGCTCAAGGCTAGCACTCTACCACTTTGAATGATGGTACCACGTATAGTGTTTGCTGGTTAGACATAAGAGGCTCGAGCCATGTTTCCAGCCTGGCTCTTTGCAGGTTAGTTGGGAGATGAAGTTTGAGGGATTTTTCAGCCCAGGCTGGATTGCACTACAATCTTTTCCACAAAAGCTCTTTGTTATTTCCAATTAAAGCAACAAGGAGATCAACTATAATGAGTAGAGCTTACCTGGTCCTTATCAAGAATTGACCAAATATTCTGCAATGACAAAACTCATTAGATGTGAGAATCTTAGCACATATATGCCCAATATGTTAGAATCACATAGTCAGTACTAGACTACATAACACAAAACAAAAAAGGCAAAACTCAAAACTTAAAATTTTTGACAACAATATTTAGACATCTTTGCTAACAAAGCACATCAGATGGTTGGGCCTCAGTTACCAGGGTCTGTGAAAAGAGCAACTTGTTAGCAATGCATATTAGAATAGATGGATGGAGGAGTAACAAGCTTCGTGGAAGTGTACGGGTTGGATGGGACCAAACCCTTAACCCACCATGTGGCCAAAATGGTGAACTCAAGTTGGCGAATTTCTGAAAAAAATGCAAAGAAAGCCTGAACAAAAAATCAAGCCTAGTTTGCCTGGCCTTTTTGAGGGAACCTAGAGAGGTTCCCTGGGAACCAGCCCATGTTGCACTCTTCAGGGCACAATCCAAAAAGTTGTAGAGATATAGAAAGTTGGACATGAATAGCAGAGAGCAAAGACAGCCTGATAGTAAAGAGACTTCTGAACATGTACCATTGCAGAGGCATAAATTGTCTAAATCTGTGAACAGCAAAAAATATTAGGTCATCTGGCTATCCAGGGAGCACAGGAGGCATGTCAGCGGGGTTTCACAGCTCGGACATGACTCGCAGGACCCCATTAAATGTGTTAGAGAGTCAGTTTGGTGAGTGAAGGAGAACTGACCAGGAAGAAGTGGTGTTCAGGCTTGACCCAGACCCCTATAGAGAGAAATGGCTAAGCCCCCCAAACCAGGCATTCTCGGCTTCAGAGATGACCATACTTTCTGCTAAAGGCCGTAGGAGCTCTCTGGAATGGCGCCACATCTGAGCAGAGATTGAGTAACAGAGAGTCGTGGAGAGTAGTTTCATTCACCAGAGTAGAGAAGTGGTGTGGACGGTGGAGGTGTGAAGGCCAGCAATGGTATTGGTGAAAAGTCTCACGTGGTGTGTCAAGGCAGTTTGGTTTGCAGAAAAGGGGTGGTTAGAAAATTCTAGCATTTCCAATTCAAAAACCTCATCCCAGTCATGGCACCATTTGTAAGGTATATTAAATAGGTAGGTTTCATTAAGTAGCCCATGAAGAGAACAACACACACTATTCAGGCATGAAAAGAAGTTTATTTACTGAACTGCTGCCCCCACCATACATGGTAGAGAAGAATGGCTGAAAAGGAAAGGGGGGATAGCAATTTGTATTTCTGTAGAAATTCATCCCTCTCTACTAGGTTTTCCTTCCTTTGTGTTGGAGTCTGGAATTATTTCTTTATGATTGTTTTGATGTCTTGGATGTTTGTTGTAATTTTTCCTGTGGTATCTCTGATATTATTGATTTGGGTCTCCTCTCTTATTTTGTTAGTTACTCTTGCCAGTGGTCCTTCAGTTTTAGTGACTTTTTTTAAGCAGCTTTTAAAAATTAATTTTATTTATAATTTTCATAATCTCTGTCTCTTAAATTTCAGCTCTTATTTCGGTTCTCTATCTAGCAAATTTAGGTTCAATTTTTTCTTGTTTCTCTAGCAGTTTTAGTTGCATCATAAGATCGTTTACTTGTTCTATGTTTTCTTGATGTGTGCACTGAGAGCAATGAATCTGTCCCTCAGGACTGCTTTCGCTGTATCCCATTGGTTTCTTTGTGATGTATCTTCATTTTCACTGAATTGTAGGAACTTTTTAATTTCTTCTGTGATCCATGTATTGTTCAACAGAGTGCTGTTTAATTTCCACGTTTTTTTCTACTTTATACCTTGTTATTGAGAACTAGTTAGATTCCACTATGCTCACATAGAATACAGAGTATTATGTTGATCCTCTTGTAGTTGCTTAAATTCCATGTATGAACTAAGAAATTATCTATTTTAGAAAAAGTTAGGGGGGTTGCAAGAGGAAGACCCTACTGGGGTGAATACCTTTAATTCTAGCTACTCAGGAGGCTCAGATCTGTGTATTCAGGTTCAAAGCCAGCCCAAGGAGTCTTTTCTGGGGTTGCTCAGCACCACATCCTGCCTCAAGTCTAGGGTTGTTCACCACATTTGCCACCATGGGCTGCTTATGCAAACCAGTATGGAGAGGTGCCACACCCCACTATGGGTCCAGAGTTGTTTGCTGCCGCTGTTGATGCCACTGATGCTGCCACAGCTGCTGCCACTGCCCCAGGATCACCTGGGCCACTTATGCAAGCCAGGCACCCCACCACAAGTCAGGTGTTAACCACTGCTGCTGTCTCAGGATAGGCTGGGCCACTTATGGAGGCCAGTATGGAGAGGCACAAACTGCCACGGGTGTGGACTTCTTCACTGCAGCTGTCCCCACCTCAGCCACCGCTGCCGCCCCAGGCTGGTCTGGGCAAGTGCCAAGAGGCATTGTGCCCCAATTCTGGGCAGTTTGCCACCATTGCCAGCTGCTGCTGCTGCTGCGGTTCCAGGTTAGGCTAGGCTATTTGCACCAGCAGGACAGAGGGGCCACCCTGAGAGACTAGGGTCGTTTGCCACTGTTGACAGCTGCTACTGCTCCTGACTGGACTGGACTACTTGTACCAGCCAGGCAAAGGCGCTGTTCCAGGGAGGGTGAGGGGAGTCTTTGTTCCAGCTCTGCCTTCTGAGATTTCTGTTTGTATATTCTGGATTGGCCCAGCTCTTGGGAGTCTCCTGGGAGACTTGGGATGCTTGTGGATGTGTGGTCCTCAGAGGGTCCAGACCCGGGGCACTTAATCAGCTTGGCACAAAACCCCATCACTTAAGCTGCGCAACGTGGAGCCCCATCACCAACAAAGGGTGGGGGAAGGGTCTTCCCACTTTACTGTCTGTGTAGGTTTTTCCCTTTTCCTTTTGCACTTCCTTTACCTCTGAGTAATTGCCTTTTTTTTGTGGGTCACTTGGAGAAACAGAGCATTGAAATCCAAACACTGTATTTGGTTGGAGAGAGCTGTGGTGTTTCCCTGCTGTTTCATCACCTTCTTGGTCCCTCCCCTTCAGGTGGAGTTTTTCTTATCCTCAGGTGGAGTTTTTCTTATCTGGCCGTTGGGCCTTGTTTAACAAAAGATAGGTACGTAAAAGAATATGTTGTAAAGCCTGCAGATTGTAGTTAGAAATTTCTGTTAATATAACCTTCCTAATTTTAGGAACCCAAGGGAGTGTTCTACACTAAAGTTTTTCAAGGCATTGAATCCTTTAGCATAAGGGCTACATCTTGCTCAAAGGAGAGTGAAGTGGAGGAGGCTTACCTAGCCATGGCTAGTCTCTGTATTTAATTTAGTTACAGTTTCCTTTAAGGTCATATTCAATCTTTCTAGTGCTTGAACTCTGAGGCTTATAAATGGATTGTAACTTCCAATTTATTCCTCGGGCATTAGTTAATAATTGAGAATTTGGGCCATGAATGCAGGGCCATCTTTGGACCCTACAGCTAGGAGGAAACCAAATCAAGGTATTATTACATGCCTCAGCTCAGCCTGAAAAAATGTCCACTATTACTAACAGATACCAATAGCCATACTTTCCAGGCTTTGCCTCTGTGGAGTCTACTTTCCCAAATTCACCATCTGAGGTTCCTCACATATGAATTCTTTCCATGTGTTCCAGAATTTCAGCATTTACCTGTTGGAAATTAACTACACACATTACAAAGTATTGTCAGGCTAAGGCTCCACCGGTTTTCAGAACAGTTTTAGGCAGTGTCCTTGGGCAATTTACCAGGTTGCAAATATCTACATCTAAACTCACAGAAAGCTTGAGCCTGTATGCATTTTTCACAAGTTTAGTGTCAACATTTGCACACTTATTACCACTGTTTTTGCTTCTTCCTTTAACATTGATGACTAGGAGCTCTAGATAACCAACTTGTTTTAGACTGGTCTCCCAAGCTACCTGATCAGCTCAGATGTTTCCCTGTTTCTTATGGTCTCTAGTTCCTTTAAATCCTGCAGAGTACTCTGAACCTTGAAGACTTCTTCCATTTTATTCTCCTGTTCTCTCAAGCTTGCTTTCATGATCCCACTCTCCTTCTCAATGTGCTCCTTAGCCTGCAAGTGCTTTGGCAGGGTCACATGAGAGTTCCCTTGACTGGCCAACTGCTGCTCCTTCTCACAACAACCTTGCTTGCTCTTTAGCTCCTCCCTTAAGTTCACAAAGGTGCTATTGAGAGGTATTTTTTCCCACCTCCACCTGTTCCACTGGGACACGATGCTTCTGCATTACATTCATGGTGAAGATCTCAGCAGTCTTTGGGGGCTTTTACTCTAGTAGTTTCTCTTTCTAGTTTTCAACTTCTGTGTATTTTTGTGACAGATCTTTCAACTGTTTGTTTAGCTCTTCTGTTTTTATTCCTAATGTTCTTTCTCTATCCATGGCATTCTCTATCAAAGCAAGTGGTCCTTTAACACTTTCTGAAGAGAAACAATCTTTTTCTTGAGCCTGATATTTTCCTGTTCTCTTTTCTTGGCCTCATCTTCTATGACACAGCACTTCCCCGTCTTCTCTGCTAACTACTCTCCTTCCTTCTCTGTTGCTTTGAATTTCTGGTGACACTTTTCAAAGCTTATAATTGACATGTACTTCAACCTAATATATTCTTATATCAGATGCAGCTCCTTTTTCTTTTGCTTTCCTTTTTATTTTGGGTCCGGTCGTGGGACCTGAACTCTGGCCTGGACACTGTCCCTCAGCTATTCAGCTCAAGGCTAGCGCTCTACCACTTGAGCCACATTGCCAATTCTGGCTTTTTTCTTTTTGCTTATGTGGTACTGAGGATTCGAACCCAGGGCCTCATGCATGCAAGGCAAGCACTCTACCACTGAGCCACCTTCCCAGCCCCCCAGCTCCTTTTTCATAGCCATAATTTCTTAATGGAATTCAGAGGTCCTGTGCATGTTTCTCCAAAGCTATGAACACATTTTCCATGTGGTTAATATGATTACTTAACCTGTCATTTACATTTTCCAGGTGGTTAATGTGCTTACTTAACCTGTCATTTTCTATCATTCTCCACCTTGGACGTTCCTTTTCCTAATGTCCATTGTGCTTGCATTAAGCTCACTGATCTAGTCCTAAAGGTTCCCTACTGCCATTTTCAAATG
Organism: Dipodomys spectabilis; assembly: GCF_019054845.1. Lineage (NCBI taxonomy): Eukaryota > Metazoa > Chordata > Mammalia > Rodentia > Heteromyidae > Dipodomys > Dipodomys spectabilis. Next base: position 497,279 of record NW_024871216.1, read on the forward strand.
AAGTGTGCTGTCTTTGCCGAAGGTTTCTTGATCCTTTTTCTGGTGCTCCTACCAAAATTCAAACTCTCTTCTTAGACTCGTTTTTTATTTTTTCAGAGTGTCTCTCTTATCCAACACCAATTGGGCAACCACTTTACCTCAAAACCTTCTAACTTTTCAAGCTTTCTTCTAATATCTGTGGCTGACTGCATAACAAAGGCCATATTTAGGGCTCTTTGATTCTCCAGGACTTAAAGATCTATAGCCTGCTTTACAATGTTGGTGTGGGGGGGGAAGGATTGGGCGGGGGGGAGGGGGGAGGCTGGGAAGGGAGGTGAAGGGTAAACAAAGGAGGAGGCTGCAATGCTTGGTAAGAAATGTATGCATTATCCTGCCCATGTAATTGTAACCCCTCTGTACAGTATGTTCTCAAATAAAATAAAATTAAATTAAAAAAAATGATCTATAGCCTATAGGTCCTATAGGCTTCTGGGAGAAGTTCAAGAAAAAGCATTAGGGTACTCACTGGGGAACAGTACCATCTCACTCACCTTAGATTGAAGACTTGGCTTTCTAGGCACTGCGATATCCCTGCTAGCTGAACCTGGAAATAATTGGTAAGCACCTCCATACCTCGACTGCTGTTAGTCTCAGCTTGAGTAAGTGTCGGGAAAGACTTGCTCCAAATAATCTGGTTCAGTTGTGGGGCTACTGTCTGGTCCAAAGACCACCATCAAGTCACCAACAGTATTCACTCCCTTTTCTACCAGGTGAAAAGCACCTGTAAAATTTGCTGACAGTCATCCCAGATGTGCTTGTCTGTGAAAATTACTGTCTCTAATGAGGTAAGAGCCCCTGTTTTTTTCTGAAAAGGATGGATTTTTCTGTTTCCAGATATACAGGTTACTACTTGTAAAGGGAACATATATTAGAAATGGGTCCTGCCCACCATCTCCTCCATGTTCCTCTCTCAAGGGTAATAAGGGTAACATACCACATTGTACCACATCAGTCTGGTACAAGTAACCACTTTCGGTGTGGGAGGTCTTATTAGAGTTGCTGATGACAAAGAATAGGAGAGAGAGTACATCAATGCATCTTCCTCTGAGGGATTCTTTAAACCTGGGGGAGAATATTTTTTGGATATGAAAACCTAAGGCCTTGTTCTACCATCCTAATCAAAGGAGTAAACAGGTGCATACAGGACACAGATAGAACTATCAGCATACATACAAAGACCAAGATCCACAGACACTTAACCCACATGTCCCATACCTCTCAATGTTGACCTCTACAGGAGGTCCCAGATGACAGAGAGAACGTCCCAGATTGCCTCTTGAGGAGGCCACAGATGACCTTTGGAGGATGTCACATATGTCCTCCCTAGGAGGCCCTAGATGACCTCGCATGGAGGTTCCAAATGGATTCCCAAAGGAGTTTCCAGATGTCTTTTCAATGAGGCTGACATTACCTCTCAAGTAGCTCCCAGATGGCCACTCAAGGAGGCCACATATGAACTCCAAAAGAAGTTCCAGATAATCCTCTTGAGAAAGCAACAGATGACCTCCAGAGAAGGTCCTATATAGCTTCTCAAGGAAGTCCCAGATGATGTCCAAAGACGATCATAGATTTCTCATCATGGTAGCCTGAGATGACCTCCCAGAGAAGCTCCAGATGACCTCAGGAGGTGGTTCTAGATTGCCTCTAAAGAAAGCTCCAATGACTACTTTTGAAGAGGTCTCAGGTGGCCTCGTGAGGAAGCCCCAGTTGACCTCTCGAGAAAGTCCAAGATGGCCCCTGGAGAAGGCCTCAGATGACCTCCAGCGTAGGTCTCAGATGGCTTCTCAAGGAAGTCGCAGATTTACTCTTGATGAGGTTCCAGATGCCTTCCCATGGAAGCCCTACATTATCTCTCAAGTAGGTTCCAGATGGTGTCCCAAGGAAGCCACAAATAGATTCCAGAGGAGTTCAAAACACGCTGGCACCTCTAGAGGTACATAAATGACTTTTGTCCATGTTGGACCTCCAGAGACAAACACTCGAGATAGACTCTCAACCCTGAAGGCTGACACTCTCACCTATGGGGATTTTTCCCTGGGGCCAAGGCCTGATGCAATCCAAATGGATTATCTCGATGGAGTCTTCAAAAATAAGGACCTCTATAGTTCAAGAAAATCCATCGAGACACGTTTTATATAATAAATGTTCTTGGATTACATTTATTGGATTGATCAATTGGATTGATCCAACCAATTACATTTTACAATGTAATCCAAACCACCAACCCCCAAAATTACAATATCCAAAGTTCCAAACATCAAAGGGAAAGCCTCTTTTCCTCTTCTCTTTATCTCTCCTTCGCTACACACCTATACTTCTTTTGAGGTCTTTTCCTTTTTCCCATCTACTAGTTCCTTTTTCTCTTTAGGACTCTCCACTCTCCACAGACCTGAACTGCTTTGCAAGGCTCGTCAGTTGCCATCCTTCACCTTCGGCCCTCCCTCAACTTCCTCTCCACCCAGGTCTTTCCTCTTAGGCTATCACACCACTTCTTCCTTCCAGGACTTTTTCCTTTTTCTCTCACCTTCTATTGCTCTGAACAAGCAGCCTATATACCTCAACTGCCTGTTTTCAACTATCACATCCCAAACTTCCCACAGCCCAATCACTTCTTAACAGCTCAACACATGATGATTAATGCACCAGTCCCGCCCACAGGATGCCTCACCTTCTTTGGTGGCATTCTTTGTCCTCTCCAGCTGGCCAGGAGATGGGCCCATGCTAATTATCAGACCCTATAGATTATCGGGCCCTGCTGATTATTACAGTATCCTCCTTGTGAACTAGTAGCAATTGAAATTGTAAATTTGATTGTGATACCTCAAACCCATTTTGACATCATCACCGCCACGACATCACAAAGCCATTGTGACAACATTGTCATTGTTACATCATGATTCTATTGTGACATCTCATATCTATTATGACCTCTTAGCTCTTTTGAAAATCACATGCCCTTTTCAACATCACAGTCCCTTTGTGTATCCATATCCTTGTTGTTAAGTAATGACAATTGAGATCAGACATGCCATTATAACATCAAAAAGTGTTTGTGACATCCTCAACAGTGTGACATCACATTTTCATTATGAGAGCGTCAGCTCATTGTGACATCATCAAACTCAATGACAGAATCGCATTATGACAATTCTCGTTTTGACATCATAGACACATTGTGAATGCCTATTCTGTGATTTCATTGTATTTCAAATGTGGCATGAGAGTTGATATCAGAAATACAATTTTGTACCTACAAAACATTTTGACATCATAATCACTTTGTGACATCACAGTACCATTGTGATATCACTAACACAATGTGACATCACAAAGCTCTCCTGTCCTCATAACTTTTGTGACTTGCTGACATTGTGATATCTTAGACCTTTTTGCCCTCATAATTTTTTCAATCTCATATTGCATGTATGACTTGAGATAACAGAAATCAACTGTGACATCATGACCATTGTGACATCACACTGACAGATATCATGATCATCATGTCACATTGTGACATCACAAAAGGTTTTGATGTCACAATTAATTGGTGATGCCATACGGTAAGGGGTCTATGATGTCACAATTGATTAGTGATATCCAAATGGCATAACATATCTCATTGTCATGAAATCACAGAGAATATGAGTTCACAACAGACTGTGGTATCTCCAACGTCATGTTTTCACAAATGTTATGAAGTCCTAGGAGGATTGTGATGTCACAGTGTGACACAATGATGTCTGTCAGTGTGATGTCACAATGGTCATGTTTTAACAGTGGATTTCTGGTATCATATTTCAAAACTGTAATATTATAAGGTTGAAAGATTACGAGCTGTAAAGGGCCTAAGACATCACAACTGCTGCACATCACAAGACTTATGAGGACAGGGCAGGTTTGTGATATCACAGTGTGTTAGTGATATCACCATGGCACTGTGTTGTCACAAAGTGATTGTGATGCCATATATTTATGAGATCACAAATATATTTCTGACATCAACCCACATGCCACATTTGAAATAGAATGAAATAAGAGAATAGGCATTTACAATGTGTCTATGACATCACAATGACAATAAATGTCATAATGCTATGAGGTCATTGTAAATTGGTGATGTTGGAAGGAGGTAATTGTGTAATAATGAATATGTGTTGTCCCACTGGTGATGGGGTCACAAAGTGTTTGTGATGTTACTATGGCATATATGAATTCAATCGTCATGTATTCACAATGAGGATATGGGTACACAAAAGGACTATGATGTCACATATGCCTTGTGTGTTTTCAAAGGTACTTAGGGGTCATAATAGCTTTATGATACACAGTTGTGATGAGGTCACAATGGGTTTTTGATGTCACAATGATTTTGTAATATCTCAAACACAATTCCATTTTCAATTGTTACTATTTCACAATGTGCATACATGTTCACAGAATGAGCTGGAAGTACTAATGGACATGAATTTTTAAAAATGTTAGGAGGTCATTTTAGTTTTGTGAATGAACAATGGGACAGTGATATCACCATGACAATGTCAACTCATCACATCATGTCAAAATATTTTTTTGTTGTCACAATTAGTTGATGATTCCACATTGGTGGTGAGGTCACAAAATATTGGTGATGTGTTGGGCATGTCACAATGACATGATGATTCTCATTTGTCCTAACTTACAATGAGTATATGAGTTCCCAAAGGGACTGTGGTTTCTCCAAAAGTATGTGTTGTCACACATATATTGAAATCCTAAAAGGTTTGTGATGTCAGAATTTGACACAATGGATATGACAGCTGGCAGTATGATTCCACCATGGTCATGATGTCACTGGGAATTTGTGATATCAAATGTCATATGTGAAATCTAATGAGGTCAACAACAGATTATGAGGACAATACGGCCTAAGGTATCAGAATTGCAGCATGTCACAAAAGTTATCATGAGGGGATAGGTTTGTGATATCATGGCAGGTTAGTAATATCACAATGGCAACATGATATACAAAGGGATTGTGATGTCACAATGATTATGAGTTCCTGATTTGTTTATGATATCAACCTACATGCCACATTTGAAATAGAATGAAATCACAGAAAAGGCATTCATAATGTGTCTATGATGTCACCATGACAATGTGAAGTTATAATTCTATCATATCATTTTAGTTTTGTGATTTCACAATGAGTAGATGGTATAAAAATGATAATGTGATGTCACAATTATGATGATCTCACAAACTGTTTTGGATGTCAAAATGTCATGTCTGATTCTCAATTGTCAATATTTCACAGTGGGGCTTTGGGTACACAAAGAGACTCTGATATCACAAAGCTATGTATTTTTCAAATGTTATAAGAGGTTATAATAGATTTGAAATGTCACAATGTGATCTTGGTATCAAAAACAACAATGTGAAGTCACAATAAGTTTGTGATGGCACAGTGGTGATGAGGTCACAATGGGTTAGTTCTGTCACTAGTTTGTAATATCACAATTGTTTGTCCAATTTCAATAACTACTAGTTGACCATGAGGACACTGTAATAAACAGCAGTGCTCCTATAATCCATGGGAACAGATAGTCATCATGGCCTCCTAGTCTGGACCAATTGAATGGGGGAGTGCATGACACTGGAGGGGGCAGGACATGCTGCTGAAAGAGATAGGATGTCAAGCCCCACATGGTCAGCTGCCAAGAAGTGATTGGACATGGACATTTTGTAAGTGATCATTGAAAACTGGAAGGCAAGAAATTATTGCTGTTGGGGAAGGGTACAGCCTATATATAAGCTGCATTTTCAGAGCAAGAGAAGGGGAGAGAAAAAGGTTGGGCCTGGATGGAAAGAAGTGATGAGACTGCTGGAGGGCAAAGACCTGGGAGGACCTGGGAGGAGAGGAAATTGAGAGAGAGCAGGAGGTGAAGGACGGCAACTGGCCACCTGGACAAGTCAGGGCAGTCCTGTCAAGAGCAGAGCAGCCTGAAAAGAATAATGGAATGGTGGAAGGAAAAAAATGAAAAGACCTGAAAGGTAGGACAGATCTGTAGAGAAGGAGAATGAAGAGAAAGGAAAAAGCCTTGTCTTTTGAAGTGTGGAGCTTTGGAGATCATTATTTTGGCGGTTGGTTGTTTGCAGACCAGTTAACAAATGGCTGAACTGCTCTTTGAAGGTCTGAGGGTTCATGGTTGAGACTGAATTTAGCTCTCCGCATCCAGCCCAGCCAAGGTAGTCGCTTGTTACAAAATTTATGAGGACAAGACAGTTTTGTGATGTTACATTGCATTAATGATATCACAATGTCAATATGAGGTCAAAAAGGGATTGTAATGTCACAATGATGGTGTGGTCAAAATGGGTTTCTGAAATCAACCTATATGCCATATTTGTGATACAATGAAATCACAGAATAGGCAATCACATTGTCTCTAGGAATTCACAATGAAAATGTGATGTCATAATGCCATGATGTCATTGTCATTTTGGGATGTAACAATGGGCTGATGGTATTATAACAACAATGTGATCTCACTCTGGAGATAATGTCACAAAGCGTTTATCATGGTACACTGGCATGTCTGATGTCAGTTGTCTTTGTTCATAATGACAACATTGTTACCCAAAGGGACCATGATATCACAAACACCACGTGCTTTTTCAAAGGTGCTAAGCGATCACAAGAGTTTTGGGATGTCACACGGTGATCATTATATCACTGTGGCAATATGATGTCACAATGGGTTTGTTATGTCAAGTGGTGATAAGGGCACACTTGGATAGTGATGTCACAATGAATATGTAATATTACCATTACAGGTCCAATTTCATTCTACTAGCTCACAATGAAGATATGAGTTCACATAAGGAGGTAGAAGTCAGAAAGGCCATGAATTTTGTAAAATATCATGAGGACATAATAGGCTGGTGAAAATGCAATGGGACAGAGTTATCCCATTGGCAATGTGATGCTACCATTACATGAGATAGTATTGTTTTGAAGTTACAAATGGTGATGCCATACAGGTGATGAGGTCACATAGGTTGGTGATTTCACAATGGGATGGTGATGTCACAATCTCATGCCAGATCTCTAATTGACAATGAATATATAAGTTCACAAGGGAAAATGATGTGTCCAAAGGCATATGTTGGCACAAGTGTAATGAGTCTTAACATGTTTGTGTTGTCCTCATGTGACTCAATGGTCAAGAAATCTGACAGTGTGATGTCACGGTGGTCATGATATCACAGTGGATTTTTGATATCACACGTCATGCCTGAAGTATTATGAGTTAAACAATTTATGATCTCAGAGAGACCAAAGAGATCACACTGGCAGCATGTCAAAAAATTTATGAGGATGTCTGTTTTGTGATGTCACAGTGCGTTAGTGATATCATAATGGCAATGTGGTGTCATCAAGGTATTGTGATATTATAATGCTTATGTGGTTACAATGTATTTCTGATATCAACCCACCAGCAATATTTGAAATAGAATGAGATCACAGAATAAGCATTCCAATGTATCTGTGACATCACAATTACATGTGCTTAGAGATCATTGTTTTATGATGTCATGATAGGCTGATGTTATCATAATGACAATGTGATGTTACACTGGTGATGATGTCACAAAGATTTTGCGATGTTAAAATGGCATGTCTGATCTCAATTGTCATTAGCTCAACATGAGGATATTAGTACACAAAAAGCCTGTCATGTCACAAAGGTCATGCTTTCTTTCAAAACTTCTGAGTTCATAATAGTTTTTGGATTTCACAATGTGATCATGTTGGTACAATGGCAATGTGATAACACAATGAGTTTGTGATGTCTCCGAGGTGATGAGGTCACAAAGAGTTAAAGATGTCTCATCAAGTTTGTAATATAACAGTGACATATACAATTTCAATTTCTTCTAATTCACTATGAGGATACTACAATAACCAGTGGGGCCAGAATTATTTGTGGGAGCCGATATTCATTGTAAATTCTTGACTTGGCCCTCCGGAGAGTGTGGGGAATGCCGCCAAAGGTGGAGGTGTCAAGCCTCACACGGTGAGCTGTCAAGAAGTGATTGAGCATTGGGCAGTTTTGGAAGTGATGGCTGAAAACTGTTAAGCTTGAGATCCATTGGAGGGAGGACGGGTACAACCTAAATATAAGTTGCATTTTCAAGGCATTTTAAGGCGAGATGAAAATGGGAGTTACCTGGATGGAAGAAAGTTGTGAGACAGCAGGAAAGGAAAAACCTGAGAAGGGAGGAAGCTGAGGGAGAGCAGATGTTTGGCAATTGGTCACTGGGGCAAAGTAGGGCAGGCCTGTGGAGAGTAGAGAGGCTTGAAGAGAAGAAGGAAGTGGTGGAAGGGAAAAAGGGAAAGACCAGGAAGGAATGACAGGTCTGTAGAGAAGGAGGGAAGAATGGAAAACTAAAAATCCTTGCCCATTGAGCTTTGGAGCTTTGGAAATCATAATTTTGTGGTTTGTGGTTTGCAGAACAATTAAGAAAGGGTGGGGTTGCCCATTGGAGGTCTGAGGTTTGGTGGTCAAGGCTGCTCTTGAACCTGGGTATCCAGTCCAGGATAAATTAATCACAGTCCCCTTTCTAGTGAAAAATGGTTTATTATATTAAATATGACTCGATGGTTTGTCTCCTTGCCTTAGAGGTCATATGTACATGAGTACAGAGAAAGAGCTTGAAGTCTCAAAGTCCATGAATTTTCTAAGATGATGGGGCCATAACAGGTTTGTGAAAACACAATGGGAGAGTGATATCACAACAGCAATACCACAATATCATGTCAAAATAATGATTTGATATAACAATTAGTTGTTGATTCCATTCTCGTGATGAGGTCACAATAAGTTTGTGATGTCACAATGGGTTCATGATGTCAGAGTGGCATGGGAGATCTCAACTCTCATTAATTGGCAATGAATATATGAGTTCAAAAAGGGACTGTAATGTCTCCAAAGGCATGTTTTGTTAGAAATGTGAGATCACAATGTGACAAAACGGTCATGACATCTGGCAGTTTGTTGTCAATGGGGATTTCTGATATCACCTGTCATACCCGAAATATCAGATTGAAAACAGATTATGAGCTCACAAAGGGCCTAATATATGGCAATTGCAGTATGTCACAAAACTTATAAGGACAGGACTGGTTTGTGATGGCACAGCAGGTTAATGATATCACAATGGCAATGTGATGTTACAAAGGGTTGTGATATCACAATTGTTATATGGTCAAAATGGGTTTCTGATATAGAATGAAATCACAGAATAGGCCTTCACACTGTTAAGTCTATGAATGTAACAATGTCACTGTGATTTATAATGCTATGATGCCATTGTCGTTTGGTTATGTCAAAATGAGCTGATGGTGTCATAATTACAATTTGATGTCATTGCTGATTTATGATGTAACAATGGTTATGAGGTCACATTATGTTTCTGATATTAACAGGCAGGTCAAATTTGAAATAGAATGAAAAAGCTGGGCGCCGGTGCCTCACGCCTGTAATCCTTGCTACTCCAGAGGCTGAGATCTGAGGATCACAGTTCAAAGCCAGCTCAGGCTGGAAAGTCTATGAGAATTTTATTCCCAATAAAAACCATTAGAAAACCGGAAGTGGCTCTGACTCAAGCGATAGAGCACTCGCCTAGAGCTGAAGAGCAGGGATAGCACCCAAGCCCAGAGTTCAAGCCCCACAATTGACAAAAAAAATGTTAAAAACAGGCATTCACAATATAACATCACAATGACAATGTGATCTCATAATGCTATCTTGTCATTGTAGTTTTGTCATGTCAAAAGTAGTTGATGCTGTCATAATGACAATGTTATGACACTCTGGTGATGTCACAAAGGGTTCATGATGTTAAATTGGCATGTCTGATATCAATTGTCAGTTCATAATAAGGGTATAGTTCCACAAAGGGACTGTGTTGTCACAAAGGGCATGTGTTTTTTCAGTGGTGATAAGAGGTCCTAATAGGTTTGCGATATCACAATGTGATAGTGATGTCAAATGGCAATGAAAGCATACAATGGTTTTGTGATGACACATTGGTGATAATATCAAATAGTTTTGTGAAGTCACATCTCATAATCGCATGTCCAATTTCACATGTCCAATGAGGATATGAGTTCACAGAAAAAGACAAGTATAAATGGCCATGAATTTTCGAAAATGCTATGAAGATATACTAGGTTTTTGAAAACACAATGGGACAGTGATATCACGATGGCAATGTGATGATGCAATAGGATGACAATAATGTTTTGATATCATAATTTGTGATGCCACACTGATGAGTTCACAAGAAGTGTGTGATGTCACAATGGGTTGGTTATATCAAAATGACACATGTGATTTCAATTTTCATTAACTCACAATGAGTACATGAGCTCACAAAGGGACTCTGATGTATCCAAAGGCATGTATTTTCACAAAAGTGATGAAGTCCTAACAGGTGTGTGTTGTCAGAATGTGACAAAATGCTCATAACATCTATCAGTGTGATGTCACCATGATCTAGATGTCACATTGGATTCGAGTATCACATTTCATACCTGGATTTGGTTTGAGAGGATTGGAATTTCACAGTGGGTTAGTGTTATCACTATGGAAATGTGGGGTCACAAAGGGATTGTGCTATCACAATGGCTATTAGATCACAATGTGTTTCTACTATAGTAGGTTTGTGCTGTCACAATTGGTTGGAAATGTCACAATGGCATGCCAGATCTCAAATGTCATTAATTCACAATCAAGATATGAGTTCACAAAGGGACTGTGTTGTCTCTAAAATCATGTGTTTCACAAATATGATGAAGTCCTAACAGATGTGAGTTCATAATGTGCCACCACCGTCTTGATGTCTGTCAATGTGATGTCACAATGGTCATGATGTCACAATGTTCATGATGTCAGAGTCAATTTCTGACATCATATGTCATACCTGAATTATGAGTTTCAGAACAGATTATAAGCTTACTAAAAGCCTAAAATATCCTAATGGCAGCATATCACAGAAGTTATCACTAAGTTATGACCTCCTCATCAGTATGGCATCACCAATTGTGACATCAGAACATTATTATAACATGATGTTGAGACACCACATCATCATTGTGAAATCACTGTCCTATTGGGTTTTCACACTATGAAGCTTCTTCTATCAATTCGTATCCTCATATTGAATTAAGAGTAATTGAAATTGGATATATCATTCTGATATTACAAACAAACTGTGACATCACAAAGCCATTGTGACCTCATCACCACTGTGACATCAAAAACCCAAAGGTATATCTCATTCCATTGTGACATTATGGATCATATTGTGCCAGTCCAAAACTATTATAACTTATAACCACTTTTGAAAATACACATGGCCTCTATGACATCACAGAACCTTTTTTGTATCCATAACCTCATGGGGAACTAATGACAACTGACATCAGACATACTAAGGAAACATAACAAATCCTTTCTGACATCATAATTGTGACATCATGTTGCCATTATGACACCATCAGCTCATTTTGACATGTAAAACTACAATGACATAATAGCATTGCAACATCACATTTTTATTCTAATGTCATAGACATTGCGATTGCCTATTATGTTATTGATTCTATTTTTAATGAGGCATGTCGGTTGATATCAGAAACCCACTGTGTGTTCATGACCATTTTGATATCATGATGCCTTAGTTCCATCCCATTGCCATTGTGATGTCACATTGCCAAATTGATGTCACAAAGGGATTTTGATGTGACAATGGTTGTGAAATCAAAATGAGTTTCTGATATCAACCCACATGCCACATTTCCAATGCAATGAAATCACAGATTAGGCATTCATAATGTGACTATGATATCACAATGACATAATGGCAAATATTATAATGTCAGTGCCATTTTGTGTTGACACCATAAGCTAAAGATGTCATAACAACAATGTGATGTTACACCAGTTATGACGTCACACAGGGTTTATAATGTTACAATGGTTATGAGGTCACAATGTGTTTCTGATATCAACTGACATGCCACATTTTAAATAGAATGAAATCACAGTATATACATTAACAATGTGTCTAACACCACAAAATGGCAATGCAATGTCATAATGCTATGAGGTCACTGTAGCTTGTTGATGTCATAATGTGCTGATGGTGTCATAATGATTGATATCACACTGGTAATGATGGCACAAATGGTTTGTGATGTCACAATGGTATGTCAGATCTTAATTGCTATTAGTTTACAGTGAGGACATGAGAATGAATTCACCATGACCTATACAAATGAACTGTGATGACACAAACGCCATTTTTTTTGTCAAAAGTGCTTAAGTTCCTAACAGGTTTTGGTTGTCAAAATGTTAATGATATAAAAATGGGTTAATGATGTCAAAACTATTGCTACAAGTTCATGATGATACAAATTCACAGAAGGAGCTTGATGTCCCAAAGGCCATGCATTTTCTAAGATGTGATTAGGTCATAATAGGTTTGTGAAAGCACGATGGTACAGTAATATCACAATTGCAATATGATGTTAAATTCTAATTACTTGGTGATGCCATAATAGTGACGAGTTCAAAATTGTTTTGTGATGTTGCAGTAGATTGATGATGTGACAATGGCATTCCAGACCTCAATTATCATTAACTCACAATGAGTATATAAATTTAGAATGGGCTTGTGAGGATTCCAAAGCATTTGTTGGCACAAATGTGATGAAGTCAGAACAGGTTTGTGATGTGACAATATGACACAATGGTCATTACATCTAGCAGTGTGATGTCACTATGCTCATGATGTCAAAGTATATTTATAATATTTCATGTCATTCCTGAAATAATATGAGGTCGAAAATAGATTGAGCTATCAAGGGGCCTAACATAACACAGTGGCAACATGTCACAAAACTTTTGAGGACAGGACATGTTTGAGTTGTCACAGTTGTTTAGAGATATCACAATTTCAATGTTACATCACAAACGGATTGTGATGTCACAATGGTTATGGTCAAAATGTGTTTTTGATATGAACCCACATGCCACATTTGAAATGTAATGAAATCACATAATAGTCATTCAGACTGTATATATGATGTCACAATGACTATGTGATGTCATAGTGGTATGATATCATTACAGATTTGTGATGTCACAATGAGCTGATGTTGTCACAATGACATTGTGATGTCACACCCATGATTATATTGTAGATACTTTGTGATATTTCTTTGGCATATCTGATCTCAATTGACATTTCACAATCACAAAGGTCATGTGTTTTTTCAAAGGTGCTAAAGCTGTCATGGGAGGTCTCAAGGTGATTGTAATGTCACAACAGCAATGTGATATCACAATGGCTTTGTGATGTCACCTTGGTGATGAGGTCAAAATGGACAGGACCAGTTTGTGATGACACAACAGGTTACTATCACAATGGCACTGTGATGTCACAAAGTGCTTTTCATGTCACAATGGCTTTGAGGTCACAATGGATTTCTGATATCCACCAATTTTGCTCATTTAAAATAGAATGAAATCACAGAATAGGCATTCACAATATGTCTATAATGTCACTAGGACATATGATGTCATAATACTATGATATGTAACTTTAGTGATGTTAAAATGGCATGTCTTATCTTATTAGTCATTAGATTACCATGAGGCCAAAGGTTGCTATGTGCTGAGTCCTTCAAAAGGCTCATTGTGCTGATTCCATTACACAGGGTTCTTTGTACTAATTTTTTAAATTGTTCTGAGTCCTTGCGAGGTAGGTATCCCCAACAATCACACACACACACATACACACACACACACACACGTAGAGGGACATCTTGCACCTGCTTGGTGTGTGGGGTGGATGGAGAAGAGTCCCCCAGCATTTGGGCTGAGGGGAGATTCGATCCCCCCCACTGGGCAGCTGCTGGGGTTGGAGGGAAGCACGGACCTGTGGTGAGGCTGCTTCTGCCATAGCCTGGTAGCCTTAGGGCAGAGTCAGGACAGCACAAAGCCAGGGATGGGGGCGTGGCTGAGGGAGGGAGGAGGCGTGACCCAGTGGAGGACAGGGTGTGGCTGAGGGGGTACATATCTGCTGCAGCCAGGGGCACATAGGGGCTAGAGCACTTGTGCAGCAGAGGCAGGGCAGCCCCGGAGAGAAGTTGGGGCAGAGAGAGCAAAGAGAAGAGCAGGCCGATGCACCAGGGATGGCGACCTCAAAGACTCTGATGCTGTAGGAGCATTGGTCTGGGCTAGGAGCACAGAGCACAGAAAGCCAGCACATCAGGCACATCCCTCGCACCATTGCTGAACGCTGTACACAGAACCACAGCCTACAGATTCTACCAGAAGCACAAGTTAGTGGCTGCCCACAGGTCAGCACCTTGCGACCTCCCCCTACCACTCCTGTGGAGAGCTGCAGGGGCCGCGACCAAAGATGGCGCTGGCTTCCACCTTCCGCCTTCCCGATGGCGAGTGCTTTCTGTGAAAAACAACTCCTTATATGGCTATGGCTTGGCTACTGGCTTGCTTCCATGTTTGCAACCCTATTAGTATATGCCGCGTGGCACCTTGGGATTGACCATCTAGGAGGCTTATAACTGGAGCACTGGTGCGGAGCGGGGAGAAGCTTGCAGTCAAGGTTCCTGAATAAACTGCTTTGAGAAGAATCCCGGGTCTTGTCTTCCTTGCTGGTGGAGGTGGTCGCCACAAATGGTGGCCCGTACGGGGAACTAACTCCACAAGGGATTCAGAACTCCTGACAGTCAGAGTGATGCACCGGTAAGTTCCCAGGTAAGTGGGAATCCGCGATTAAAGCGGGCATAATACGGGGCTCTTCTCTGTAGATAAAGAGAGAGCGGGAACCCGGGAAGAAATTATATACAGGCCTAAATGAAAGTAAATGAAAATAAAATTTTTAATAACTGAGATGGGCACCGCGACGTCACATCCAATTTTTCTGGCCCTAGAAAAGCTACTAAGCTTGAAAGGACTAAAGTTAAAGAAGGGTACCTTACAGAGGTTCCTTGATGAATGCGATATTGTGGCTCCTTGGTTCATAGTGTCGGGAGCCTTACAGTAGCCTCATGGGACAAATTAGGGAAGGATTTGGATTTTGCCTATGAACAGGGCACATTAAAGACAGGAGTCCGCCCCATTTGGAAATTGATTAGCGGCTGCCTGGAGGACCAGCGCTGCTGTGAGTTATAGAAAATGGACAGTCAGCACTGGAGCAGTTACAGGAGGAGAGGTCAGAGAAGGCGATCAGTGAAAAGGGAGACAGTGAACAGGGCAAAAGGGGGAGACTATATCCAGATCTGTCAGAGCTAAAATCGGAAAGAGGAAGTTCCAGCGAGTTAGAGGAGGAAGAAGTGAGAGCACTTATTCAACAGATGAAAAGGAGCCGTATAAAAAAGGGGGAACGTAAGCTAAGCCAACCTGTGCTTAATGAGGACTTAGAAAGAACTTCCGGTCAGACCCCTTTAGATCCTCCTCCATATCAACATGGAGCCAATGGGCATACGTTTTGCCCGGACACTTGGCGAACTGCTCGAGCAGAACTCGCCTTCCCAGTTTTTCAAGACGATAATCAACAGAGATTCCATGAGCCTCTAGAATTTAAAGTAATTAAGTCCCTGGCTGAGTCTGTTCGGACGTATGGGATTACAACCTCTTTTACCGTAGCTCAAGTGGAAGCTATAAAGAGATACTGCATGACCCCCTCTGATTGGGCGAGCCTAGCACGGGCATGTTTGAGTCCAGGCCAATACTTGGATTGGATGGCATTTATGCTGGAATTTTGTAATGAACAGGCAGCCATCAATCAAGCGAACAGACACCAGGCTTGGGACAGAGACATGCTCTTAGGACAAGTCCGCTTTGCTAATGCTCAGACAGGATATCCCCCTGAAGTGTATCAACAGATAAATGATGTTTGCATTAAGGCGTGGAAATCACTACCAAATAAGAGGGAAGTTAGCGGCAATCTCACCAAGATCATGCAGGGGGCTACCAAGCCTTTTTCGGATTTTGTGGCCAGAATGGTAGAAGCAGCAGGCAGAATTTTTTGGGACCCTGACATGGCTATGCCTCTTATAAAAAAATTAGTCTATGAGCAATGCACCAAAGAATGTAAAGCCGCCATTACCCGGTATAAACATAGAGGATTGGAGGCATGGATGAAAGTGTGCAGAGAGCTGGGAGGACCTCGAACTAATGCAGGCCTTGCCGCCGCAGTACTCCATGCTTCAAGTGTGGCAAGGCTGGTCATTTCAAGAGAGATTGTCCAGAGAGAAAAGGAACCGGAAGAGCTGGAGTAGTTACAACGGGCAAACAGCCAGGGCTGTGCCCCAGTTGTAGAAAAGGAAAGCATTGGGCCAATGAATGTAGATCAGTCAAAGATGTTAACAGCCAGCCCTTGGGCCCCATCACGCAGCCAAAAAATGGGCAGAGGGGCCCCCGTCCCCAGGGCCCGCAAATGTATGGGGCAATGGAGAGCCCAAACGAGGAAATTTCCCAAGAAGGATAGCCTACCCTGAGGCATCCCAAGAACCGCGCGGAGCCACTACAGGCTCAGCGGGACTGGACCTCCGCGCCACCACCAGACTCGTACTAATCCCGCAAATGGGCATTCAGTTAGTAGAGTCAGATTTTCAAGGTCCTTTGGAACAGGGCACAGTGGGGTTACTAATTGGCCGGTCTTCCGTTGCCCTTAGAGGGCTTAAAATTCACCCAGGAGTTATTGACCCAGATTATACAGGTATAGTTAAAATCATGGTAGAAGCTCCAAAAGGCATTGTAGCAATTTCCCCTGGAGACAGAATTGCCCAATTGTTACTCCTGCCTAGTCTACATGAAAAATTTCCTGCCATACAGTCTGAGAGAGGTGGAAAGGGTTTTGGCTTCTCCAGAATTGAGTCAGCCTTGGATTTAGACCAGAGACCCATGCTTGAACTGGAGATTGAAGGAAAAAGGATTATAGGACTGTTAGACACAGGGGCCGATCGTAGCTTTATTGCAAAAAAGGATTGGCTGAGAGGGTGGCCATTACAGGGCTCAGAACAAACCCTGAGAGGGTTGGGCTATGCCAAAGCTCCTGACCTAAGTGGAAGACCCCTCAACTGGAAGGATGGAGAAGGACACTCTGGAAACATCCAGCCTTATGTTTTAGAATTGCCTGTCTCCCTGTGGGGTTGAGATTTACTAAAAGAGATGGGGTTTTGCCTTAGTAATGAATATTCTCCTACCTCAAAGGAAATGATGTTACAAATGGGCTACTGCCCAGAGCAAGGACTGGGAAAAAACTTGCCAGGCCGTAAAGAGCCTATTGATGTCCACCAAAAACTTGATAGACATGGGCTGGGTTTTTCATAGGGGCCGCTGAGGATCAAGTTCCCATTACCTGGAAGACGGAGGAACTGGTATGGGTAGCTCAGTGGCCTCTATCCTCCGAAAAGCTTTCAGCCGCTCATAAACTGGTAGAAGAACAAGTAGCCCTGGGCCATGTGAGACCCTCAGTTTCACCATGGAATACTCCAATATTTGTGATAAAAAAGAAGTCGGGTAAATGGCGATTACTTCATGATTTGCGTGCCATAAACACACAGATGCAAATTATGGGCCCTGTAAAAAGAGGGTTACCTTTGCTTTCCGCACTTCCTGCCTATTGGCCTATTATAGTAATAGACATAAAAGATTGTTTCTTTTCTATCCCCTTGCATTTCATTGATTGTGAGTGCTTTGCCTTTACTGTGCCCTCTTGTAACCATGAGGAACCTGACCAAAGATATGAGTGGGTCGTGCTGTCTCAGGGTATGGCCAACAGCCCCACTACGTGTCAGCTGTTTGTCGGCAGGGCTATAGCTCCTGTTAAGAAAAGGCATCCAAAACTCAGGGTGGTCCATTATATGGATGACATTTTGATAGCTCATAAGGAAGAGGCTGGGTTACAAAAGGCCTATGCAGAATTGGTTTTTGCCTTAAGGGAACAGGGTCTTTATCCGGCGCCAGAAAAAATACAAACAGGCAGAGTGGCGGATTATCTGGGAGCCAAGATACATCCCAGGTCGATCATGCCCCAAAAATTGACCCTGAGAAAAGATAAAGACTTTAAATGATTTTCAAAAATTGTTGGGGGATATTAATTGGATAAGGGGGTATTTAAAATTGCCAAATTATGAATTAAAACCCTTATTTGATATGCTAAAAGGAGATATAGATTTAAACTCCCCACGAGGCCTGACTGAGAGCACCCGATTTGCTCTCAAAAGGATGGAGGAGGCTTTAAGTGCTGCCTGTTTAAACAGGCTACAAGATGGCCAACTCTTTGATTTATGCATTCTTCCCACTGAGACCCAACCAACTGGGGTACTTTGGAAAAAGGGGCCGTTGATGTGGTTACATTCTCATGTTTCCCCCGGAAAGACGCTGGAGTATTACCCTGAGGAGTCAGTGGACTTAGCTCTGCAAGGAGTTCAATACAGTTTACAATTTTTTGGAGTTTATCCGCACTCCATCATTGTTCCCTACAGTGCCTACCAAGTTCAGACTTTATGTGCCACTATTGATAATTGGTCCATTTTGAGATGCATGTTTCCAGGAGATATTGTTAATCATTTGTCCAAAGACCCCCTACTAAGATTTGTAAAGGAACATCCAGTGATTTTTCCAAAGGTAACTGCCCGAAAGCCTATTAGAGGGGCTATAAATATTTTTACGGATGGCTCCAAAACGGGATGCGGGGTATACGTTGCAGGTAACCAAGACCCCGTGCAGCATCAATTTGTCCCCGGTAACCCACAGATTGTTGAGTTGATGATTGTAATTGAAGTATTTAAAGCTTTCTCCTGTCCCTTTAATTTAATATCAGATTCAGCCTATGTAATAAATGCTTTAAAAATATTGGAAGCGGTTGGTACAATAAAGGCTACCAGTTCTGTTCTAGCTCCCTTTACCCGGCTACAGTCCCTTATATGGCAACGCAAGGAACCCTTTTTTCCAATGCATATTCGAGCACATATGGGCCTCCCAGGACCACTGACAAAGGGTAATGCCCTAGCTGATGCACACACTCGTGCTGAGTGGGCGCTCCATGCTTCTTCTGTTGACTTAGCAAAAGATTTTCATGCCAAATCTCATGTAAACGCCAGGACTTTACAAAGTCGTTTCATCACGTCAAGTGATAAAGGAGTGTCCCCGATGTATTATTTACCATAAGCCCCCCACGTTTGGAGTTAATCCATGAGGTTTAAGACCCTTACAAGTATGGCAGATGGATGTAACTCATGTACCTGAATTTGGCCGCTTAAAATATCTACATGTTTCTGTTGACACCTTTTCGGGTGTTGTACTTGCCACCCCCCTGCCAGGGGAAAAGGTTACAGATGTAATATCTCACTGCTTGGAAGCGTGGGCGGCCTGGGGAATGCCAAAACAGCTAAAAACTGATAATGGTCCGGCCTATACTGGGCAGCGCTTTGTTTCCTTTTGCACTCAAATGGGTATTACCCTGGTGCATGGACTGCCCTATAACCCTCAAGGACAAGGAATTGTGGAAAGAGCTCATCGCACTATCAAGGAAATGTTACAAAAACAAAAAGGGGGAGCTGGACCCCTGATGGCTACAGCAAGACAAAGAATAGCCATGACACTTTTCACCCTAAATTTTTTGAATTTGGATAACGCTGGTCGCTCAGCGGCAGATAGGCATAACAGTTCCACTCCTTCGGCCTTAGGATCGGCTTTGTGGAAGGATGTGCTCACGGGGCTCTGGAACGGGCCTGACCCCGTGCTGGTACGGGCACGAGGATCTGTTTGTGTTTTTCCTCAGAATCGTTCGGATCCAGTGTGGGTGCCCGAACGACTTGTGCGGCGAGTCCAAGATGAACGGAACCTGGAAGAAACAAAAGATTGCGTTGCTGATCATACAGCTCCTGATGATCCAACAGGGGCAGCCGGAAGCGAGATGGGGAATACTGTCTGCATTCCCGAGGCCCATGCCTGTGAGACATGACGCCTCTCTTTTCCCTAGATTTTTCACCACAAATAAGACTCTTAACCTTCCCTTTTACCCAGAGGATAAAATAATGGCAGGGGTTGGTGAAGCTAGAAATATTAGCTTGATGGGCACGCTATGCTTTTGCTTAAGTGATGTGACCCTTAATGGTAGTTGCATAACCTTGACTCGTTCCCCGGCCGCTTATTTTAGATATTGGTATGGGAATCCGGGATCAACTGAGGTTTGGGCAAATGCTACTGGATTTGTTGGTACTGTTTTAGGCAGAGATTATGAAAGCTTAAAGTTAAGCATCGACCCGTGGAGTGTAAAACAACCTAAATGGGCCCCTTTTTGCTTGCCTGACCGTATGGGGAGGCTTGGCCTTGGACAGGTTGCCAATCACGACAAGTTGTTTCGGCTGATGAGTCTAAGCGTTTTTCTTTCTCCCCTAGTGTTTTGTCCAATGCTAGTTTACTATTTAGGGCTGGAATTAATCCCTTTAATAATTGGCTGTTATGTGGTCTTAATGGAAGTTGCTTGCAGGCCGAACCTATAGTTATGCTGCAAGGGGGTCACTTTTTTTATAGCAAACATGACTTGCAATTTGACTAGTACTGCCCGTACTGTGGGTGCCAATTGTCATTTTAGTAAAAATTATACGGTATTTAGCTTTCAGCCTACCCCCGTGTGTGTGGTTTCCCCTTTTGTGTTTTTGGTAATTAACAACACCTCTGTATGTTCAGATGATGTGTGTGCTTGTACTAATGAAACCTGCTATTATGCTACCTGCTGGAGTTCTCAGTATCCGTTAGCTATAGTTGCACGCATTCTGCGTTGGGTGCCTGTGCCAGTAGATGCTTCTCAAGCTGTAACCTTATTTAGGCATAAGAGAGATTTTGGCATCACTGCGGCCATTGTAACTGCTATAGCTGTGGCTGCTGCGGGTGCGACGGCTGCCGCTGTCGCCATTTCACATACTGTGCAGACCGCTCAGACTTTAAATAACCTGTCGGCTACTACAGCCAGAGCTCTGGATTTACAACAAGTGACCAATGCACAATTATAAGGAGGACTGATGCTGTTAAATCAAAGGGTTGACCTTGTGCAGGAGCAGGTTGATATCCTGTGGCAGTTGGCTCAGCTGGGATGTGTTCAAAAATATGAAGGGCTTTGTATTACCGCTGTTCAATATTATAACTATACCCAGGCAGCAAATTTGTCTAAACAACTGTCAAGTTATCTTTTAGGCAACTGGACGGGGGAATTCGACCAATTGATGTTACAGCTACGATCGGCCATTGTCGCAGTAAACTCCACCCAGATGGATGATGCCCTGTTACAAGATGTTTCCTCCTGGATTTTGACAGCTGTGGATCATTTGAAGGAGTGGGCGGGAATGGGCTCCCTTATCGGTATCCTGGCATTGGTGATCTTGCTGTGGTGCATATGCCGGATTAGGAGCTCACAGCGCAGGAGTATGGCTATGGTGGTCCAGGCCTTCACTGCCATTGAGGCCGGACAGTCCCCCTACGCGTGGCTTGCCACGTTAAAGGGTGTAAGGCAAACGCACTGCACTTGGGAATCACTTCCCGGCGTGAGCCCAAGAAGAGCATGTTGGGTTGCAAGTGGGTTGATGCCCAAGATCCCACCTCTGCAAAAAAGGCATCGGACAGGCCTGGTCGTCACTGGGGAAGGTGCCCCTCAGGCGAAGACCAGTGCAGGGTACTCTCATTAATGTTTTAGACAGAGGCCCAACCTCTACTCTTACCTGTCACGTAATAAATCAAAAAGGGGGAGTTGTGGAGAGCTGCAGGGGTCGCGACCAAAGATGGCGCTGGCTTCCGCCTTCCGCCTTCCCGATGGCGAGTGCTCTCTGTGAAAAACAGCTCCTTATATGGCTATGGCTTGGCTACTGGCTTGCTTCCGTGTTTGCGACCCTATTAGTATATGCCGCGTGGCACCTCGGGATTGGCCATCCAGGAGGCTTATAACCGGGGCGGGGTGTGGGGCGGGGAGAAGCTTGCAGACAAGGTTCCTGAATAAACTGCTTTGAGAAGAATCCCGGGTCTTGTCTTCCTTGCTGGTCAAGGTGGTCGCGACACACTCCCATTCCCCCCCCTGCAAATCCCGCCTTCCTTCTTGTGTCCCAACCACGCCTCCCCAGCACCAGGCAGGCCATCCCTGACTCTTCCACAAATGCACCCCAGGAGTGGGGGGTTGGGGAGTGGGTGTTACTCTGGGAACTCACCCCCATCCGTAGTGGCCAGTATCCCTGGAAATGGGGAGATGCAGGAATGGGTGAGAAGGGGTCACCACTGAGCCCCTGGCTGGAGCAGTGGGAGTCACACAGTCTCACATCTGCACCCTTCCTCTCCCTGGTCAGACCTGGTGGCTTTAGTCAGAGGTGGGGAACATCACCTCTGCACCTGCCTTATTGGGTCTTTTCCTTTTTTTCTTGGAGTGGGGGATGTTGGAGGCAAAAGATAGGCCTCCTTTGCTGTGTGAGCCCTTGTCCTCTGTGCGCAGTCACCCTTTCATCTGAGGAGCGTCCCAGAAAAGCCCACTAGGGAGGTGAGGGAACTGGGGTTCAGATAGTAGGTGAATATATGGGAGGAACACACGCCCTCAGACACACATATACCCGGCCTATCCCCCACCCCAGGTGTCAACAGTACTCACATGTTGATCACATTTCCCAGCTCTGCCAGCATCTGCGGGTGCTCCCTGTCCATCTGGTCTCCTTGTCCTCCCCAAGAATCTTCCCAGTTGCCCAGAAGCATCTAGGCTGGAAGTAGGAGTCTGTCCATGTATGTAGCCTTTAGGACCCCATCCATTTCCTCAACACCGCCCCCACCTTGGGTCAGACACCCCCCTTGGGAACCCATGACCCACTGCTTGTTTCAGTCCTGCTCTGAGGAGCCACCTGTCTGGGGATTCCTTCACCCAGCGTCCTGGCCTAGGGTTTTGGTGAATGGGGAGTTAAGGCTGGTTGTTCGCAAGGGGAAGGGTCTGGCCCTGGAGAAGGGGAAAGGCAGGGTCGTGCTGTGTCATTAGAGTGGTGCTCCCCTTGTGTGGGAGCCCTTGGTTCGGACAAGGGAACAGAGAATGGGAACCCGTGTGCTCTGATGAGGAACCAACAAACTTAGGAGAGGTATTACTCTGAGTCTGTATGTGTGTGTGTGAGAGAAAGAGACAGAGAGAGAGACAGAGAGAGAGAGAGAGAGAATCTTTCTCCTTCTACAGCCTGACTGTCCTCAGGTGAGTGATCAGGTGGCAAATTGCAGGTGCTGCATGGAAGAGTCATCTGTCACCATTCTGGAGGTGTGTGTGTGTGTGTGTGTGTGTGTGTGTGTGTGTGTTGGGAGAGCAGGGAGATGAGAACAATGAAAATATATTTAAGTCACCATGTCTAAAAACAGCAAAAGCATTATATTTCTCTGTCTCTCCTTGTGTGTGTGTGTATTTGTTGTTGTTTTTCTTCATCAATACCAAGCACAAGCCCACCCACAATTTTCGTTTTCTCCTTCACAGTTCCATGGCTCCTTTATGGAAGATTTCAGTAGACATTACTTTCCACCTCTCTCTTCGCCCTTTCCTGTAGCCCACAGTAGCTGCTGAGCCTGAGTGGGCCTCCCCTAGAAGAACTGTGTGAACCCTGGACTTGAGTGGAAGCCTGTCCTTCTATCCCCTGCCAGAAGTTTGGTGAGGCGAATGAGATCACAGCCACATTCTTCCAGCCAGACACTCTGCTCTTGTGTGTTTAGTTGGAGGTAATTCAAGGGTTGCGAATGTGTTTGCCCAACATAATTAGGGAACGAGATGAGGGAAATGATAAGGCAGGGGCTGTGAGGCAATGAGGTTTTGGGCACTGGCGTATGGTGTGACATGGCATATGGTTCACCATGACAGTGGATGAGGGGAACCATATCTAGGGCATTAATGGTCTCTGTGGGCATCCTGGCACAGGGATGCAGGCCCTCACTGGTGGTGAGGATACCCTCCTGGGGTAGTGCCAGTGTCAGTTCTCCCTGGAGTCCTGCAGAATCCAATCTGTGTTCCCGCCTGGGCTGTTTCCAGCTGGGCAGTGGTAGGCAAGTCCATTCCCTCTGCTGGAGCCCGCTCGGTATCAAGAGGTGGCAGTTACCTAGGGCTCGCTGAATGCCAGTTTCTGTAAACTGCTATAGGCTGTGTGGAAGGAAAAGGGGACCACTGACTTTGGAAA
This sequence comes from Dipodomys spectabilis, assembly GCF_019054845.1. Lineage (NCBI taxonomy): Eukaryota > Metazoa > Chordata > Mammalia > Rodentia > Heteromyidae > Dipodomys > Dipodomys spectabilis. The sequence goes on from NW_024871216.1 coordinate 521,575, forward strand.
CCTTTAAGTTTGATTGGGACAAATTAAATACCACATTTTCCAGGTTTTTTTTTAATTCAAACTGGCAATTTCCACTAATGCCTGGGATTATGGATCAAATTAGATGGATGATTTCAGCCATCAAACAATGATGTTCAAAGCGGCACAGGCAGAGTTCCCAAGCCAGATTGTCTCCTGCTTTGAACGTTGTGCCTTGACTGCCTTTCTTCGGCAGCTATTGCATCTCTCTAGGGTGACGACCCCACTCGAGGACATTGTGGGGAGCCATGATTGTGACCTCCCATCCCCAGCATGGCAGCATTAAGCAGAGATGATTCCCAGCACGTGTACTGGACTCTGGACTCTGGGAGATTCAGAGAACCCAGGCTGCCTCAAGAATCCTTCCTCTGCAACATGAAATTTAGGGCCCAGATGTGGTGGATGATCCTGGCTGGCCCCAGGGGGAGTACAGGAGTCCCCTTGAGCCAGGCATTCAGCTCACAGCAAACTCATTCACACCTCCATGGGGAATTGAGTGCCACAGAGCTGGTCAAATGCTGGACAGAGATCTTTGAGAAGATGGCATCCCAGAGGCTCTGGAATGTAGTGAGTACATAGTGGCTAACACCCTCAGAGCCAAAACAGTTAAGTGTTGTGGCACCAGGAGTGGGTAAGAGGGAGGAGGGAGAACTGTTGGAGAGCTACATCAGGCTTTGTCCCCACTCCTCGACAGAGGATTCTTACCTGAATCAGATGGGAATTTTCTGTAGTATTGTCATAGACAGATGCTTATTTATTTAACCAACTAACCAATACAGTGTGCACCAGGCTCTTGGGGGTCATAGACAACGAAAAGTTCCAGGACTGGTTCCACAGCCCATGAGGAAACCTTGGATTGATCTGGATGCCAGTGCTTCAAGCCTGTCATCCTACTTACTTAGGAGGCTGAGATCAGAGGATTGAGGCTTTGGCCTGGGCAGGAAAACCTGTAAGACTCTTGTCTTCAATTAACGACCAAAAAAAAAAAAAAACACCAGAAGAGGATGTGTGGCTCAAGACATAGACTGCTAGCCTTGAGTGAAAAGGCTTAGGGACGGCACCTAGGCTTGCAGTACAAGGCCCAGAACTGACATAAAGAATGTAAAGAGAGAAAGGAGGGAAGGACAGAGGGCGAACAAGAGGAAAGTAAGGAAGAAGGGAGAACATACAAGCCTTGGTTTGGAGTCCCTGGATAAAGGGAGCCAATTATTCACAATCTCTGTGGGGACAGTTTCAGAGCCTAAAGCCAGTATGTAGGACCAAGCCACTGACCACTCAGTAACTTTATGCCATCCAGGAGCTGTGTGGTCACCAACTAAAGAGGGAACCAGCCTCGGGTAGATCCTAAGGCTCAGAGTGGGTTACCAGGTTTCAATTATGCCCAGCCTCATCGAGTTTATTTTCTGATCAGATAAGAAGATAGTTTCCAAGGGATAGGGAGGTATTAGAGTGAGAGAGTTTCAAGGCTGGGGGATTCAAAGTATAAGTAGGAATTTGAAGAGAGAGAATGATCCTAGGTCACGTGTGTCAAGACATTGGAGCCATGACCTCGCCTGACAACATAGACTAACAGCCTTTGATCCAGCCACAGTGCTATTAAAAGTCCTGCCACCTTGGATTCATCATTGACAACCTGGCTGCCATTCACTGCAGGATGCCTGTGCAGTACATCCTTAAGGACTAGGACTTTCTAGGGCTCAATCTGACGATACCACTCCCGGTCTTCATTCCTTTACCAAAGACTGAGATAAGCATGCCACTGCCACAGGACAGCCTGGGAATGAGGGCAAGAAGTGGGTCTCTTGGCTGGCTCACTCTTTATTATAGATGGCAGATCTGGGATTCAGAGAGGGCAGGCTGAAGGTGGGGGAGAGCTGGGTAGAGGCTGGTGGGAAAATCAGAGGCACTGTGGTCTGAGCAGGGTTGTTTCTTTGATAATACTCACAACATAGGAAAATTTCTGGGATAGAGCAGCCCTTTTCACCTCCCCAAGATGGAACTATATCCTCCCAGTCTCAGTCCCTTGACCGGGAATCCCTATGGTTCCCATATCATGTGGTGGAAAACTAGACCTTACCTCACTGCCCAGTGTTCAGGCAGGACAACGAGAGACCTGAGTCTTTGATAAGGACAGGGGATCTTCAGTATGAGATTGTACTTCAATGTCCCAACTTGGTGCATGGTCAGTCCCATCTAAGTCAGCCATGATGTAGGACATAGAATCTAGAGAATCAGAGCTGGATGGGGTCTGTTCTGGGAGTCCTGAGTATTATGTGTTAGCTTTGAGCTCCCGTGTGCCCACTTGCTTCCCTGTCTTCGTTGGGTCTATGCTAGAAAAATGTTGAAACTAGGGCGTGGATCTTGTCTTTTATGCTCCTAGATAGCACTCTACCATTTGAATCACAGCTCCACTTCCAGCTTTTTGGGGTGTTTAATTGGAGATAAAGAGTTCTCACGAGCTTTGCTGCTAAGGGGCATCCAACTGCACTCCTCAGATTTCCATCTCCTGAGGGGAGAGGATGACAGGAATGGAAAAGGTTGTTTGGCTGGGTGCCAGTAACTCATGGCATTTATCCTAGGTACTCAGGAGGTGAGATCTGAGGATCACGGGTCAAAGCTAGCCTGGTCAGAAAAGACCCTGTGTCTCTTACCTAAAAGGAATTGCCAGAAAACCAGAAGCTGTGCTGTGGCTCAAGCAATTGAGTGCTTGCCTTAAGCTGAAAAGCTCAGCGACAGCACCCAGGCCCAGAGTTCAAGCCCCACAACATAAAAAAGAAAGAAAGTAAGACATCTTTGCCTGCAAATGATGGTGGAGGTGTGGGGGTGTGGGGAGGGTACTGTGTTTGGGAGACCAAGTGCGGGCCTCACTGTACAGATATTTGTAAGAACTCCCCAAATTTGCTCCAGTTTGAAGCCACAGCTTTAAGAGGAAGTGTCCTGTAACAAGCAGGGAGTGGGCGACGCGGTGCAGGTGTGATTGTTGTGTCTTTATTTTCTCCATTGAAGGATAGATTTGGATGCTGGGTATCAAAATCTGAAGTGAAGGTTTGCAAAAAGTTTGTGGCCTGACGACATGGGTTTCCTCTGTGTATATGAAGGTGGCTGAAGCAGGAAGCCACGCGTGGCTCACAACTCTCATCCTAGGTACTCAGAAGGCTGAGATGTGAGGACGGTGGTTACAAGTCATCTTGGGCAGAATAGTCTGTGAGATTTGATGATAGACGACTAGAGAACAGGTAGTGTTGCTTTGGCTCAAGTGGGAGAGTGAACACTTTCAGCTGAATTGCTGAGGGACAGCACCTTGACCCTGAGTTCAAACCCCTTGACCAACAACAACAAAAGAGTTGACTAAGTTTTCCACGAAGCAGTGCGTATGATAGGAAATGCCATTATGGTCTATGAGACATTCCAGATATGTGTGATGCTCAATGTTTTGTCTACCGTGGGTCTGATGTCAATACTGCCACCTTCTAGGGCGTGGAATCTGATCCTAATAGAGGGAGTTCATGTTTCTGTTCTCAGGGACTGCTGAATCCTGGGCCATCATTTGTGTGTGTGTGTGTGTGTGTGTGTGTGTGTGTGTGTGTGTGTGTGACTGTGTGTTAGTCGGACTGTCTGTGTCTGTGTCTGCGTGTGTTTGGAGGTAGAAGAACTGGGACTTGAATTCAAGGCCTAGGTGATGTCCCTGAGATATCTTGCTCAATGCTAGAGCTCTGACACTTGAACCATAGCTCCAACTGTGGCTATTTGGTGGTTCAGTGTAGATAGGAGCCTCACAAACTTTCCTGAGTGGCTGGATTTGAACAATGATCCTCAGATCTCAGCCTCCTAAATAACTAGGATGACAGACAGGAGCCACCCATGATGGCTCTGTGTGTGTGTGTGTGTGTGTGTGTGTGTGTGCGTGTGTATAGAAGTTGGTTGTTACAAGGAGTGCTGGACCCTTTGGTAACTTCTAACCGCTGTCTTGGGGGGTGCATGGACTTTGTGTCTGAGGTCTGGGGGCTTGGAAGGGTGAGACGTTTGAAGGGGACTGAGCACCTTTAAATTATAAGAGCAAGGGATCTTTGTATACCCGGAACTGTCTACTAACTTGGGCCTGGTTGGTGGCAGAGGGAGCACGGGAGGACCTGGGGGTGGGGCCCGAAGGAGTTGTCTCCCCAGGGGACAGAGAGTGTGGTCAGCACTTATTAAGGCTGTGGGCCCTGTTAATATGGACCTTATTGGCATGGGTCAGACTCTGGGTCATCTCATCATGACGTCTGATGGGCAAGGCCAATGCTACTTTAAATCTTGACCTGTGATCCTCAGAACTCAGCCTCCTGAGTAGGTAGGGTTATAGGCATGAGCCTCTGGCACCGGGCCTCAGATTCTTTTTGGTATATTAGGGTTTGAAATCAAGAGCTTAGAGTTTCCAATCAGGTCTTCTTCCATGGGAGCTAAGCTTTTCTGTCTTGGGCATTTCTGAGATAGAGACTCCATATATGCTCAGGCTTGGCAGGATCATGGTCCTCCTGTGACAGGCAGGTGTCACCATGCCTGGTCCTCTGTAGTTGGGATGGTAGATATGTAGCACCATGTTCAGTCATCAGTTTAGATTACTGTCCCAAACTCTTAGTCCACAGCAGCCGATTTTTGACCACAGTTGAAGCTCAGGGTTCGGCCTGGAACCATTGGTCCTCAGTCTCCTCACAGGACAGTTGTGAGGAAACAAGGGATCAATACAAGGGGAACTCTGGGGCAGAGCCAGGCATAGAGGCAACGATCATCAGATAAGTCTCTTGGCAATTCTGTGAGCATATAACAAGAAGATAACTGGAAAGGACTTAGAAGGGGCCTGTTATTTATCATGCCACAGGTATGGGATTATGAAACAAAACATGGCTCTCTTTCATCCTTACCCTATCCCCATGAGGAAGGGGATCCTTCACTGTTCAGCTTTGCAGCTGGGGAAAACGAGGCACGGAAAAGCTGGGTGACCTACTCATGATCCCCAGGTGACAGGAAGCTTGGCCTGACTTCTCGGCCATGCTCCCTAGGACAATGGGTGCTATTCAGTCCATTTCTTGTGGTAGGAAGTCCACTTATTGTCAGTCATGGGGCTTGAACTCTGGGCCTGGGCACTGTGCACAAGCTGCTCAGATCAAGTTTACGGCTCAACCAATTGAGCCATAACACCACTTCTGGTTTTCTGGTGGTTCTTTGGAGATAATCGTCTTACAGACATTCCTGCCTGGGCCAGCTATGAACCATGATCCTCATATCTCAATGCATAGTTACCATTGTAGGCCTGTGCCACTGGAAGCCTGCTTAAGTGTAATTCTCTCTCTCACTCTCTCTGTCTCTCTCTCTGTCTCTCTCTCTGTCTCTGTCTCTGTCTCTATCTCAGTAACTTGTTGAATTTGTCGTGGAGGAGTTGGCTCAGTGTCCCCATATGGCTGGGACCCATTGCAACCCTCTCATTCTGGAGGTAGGCTGTGTGTCAGGATCATTCTCGCTTGGACTGTGGAACTAGCTCCCTTTGGTAAGCCCCTCTGTGCCTGGGGTAGACCATGATGGTTACTCATTGTCAGTCTGTCCGGTGAGTCCTTCCCCACTACCCTCTGCTAAGATAGTTAAAGGAAAGTGGATGAGCAGGCATCTCATTGCCCAACTGCACAGCACTATCCCGAGCCTCTGATCCTCACTGCCACCTATCTGGCCAGACCCTAATTAGAAGAAACTGAATTCACTCTATGTCTACTTCACAATGCTGTAGTGTGTCGTTTTTTGGGGAATAGACTCAGTGTGCAGAGGAAAGACCCCAGGTCCAGCACCTCTTGGGGGACATTTGTTCTGTGACAGCACAAAGTCTGCTCTGAATAAGGAGGAAGCCGGCATCAGACTGAGCCAAAACAATGCTCAAAGGTAGGTAGTCTGTTGAAGTACCAAACACACCCAGGTCTGCTTCCCACTCACAACAAGGAGGGTGCAATGCAGGTAGCCCAGCACTGGCCCTAGGGAGCTATCAATGGATGGTGATGGTCAGGTGCCAGTGGCTCTCACCTGTCATCTTGGCTATTCGGGAGGCTGAGTTCTGATGGTTGTACCTCAGAGCCAGCCCAAGTGTTAGAGTCTGTGAGATTTTTTTTTTTTTGGTCCAGTCATGGGTCCTGAACTCTGGGCCTGGGCACTGTCCCTCAGCTCTTCAGCTCAAGGCTAGCACTCTGCCACTTGAGCCACAGCGCCACTTCTGGCTTTTTTTCTTTTTCCTTATGTGGTGCTGAGGAATCGAACCCAGGGCCTCAGGCATTCAAGGCAAGCACTCTGCCACTGAGCTACCTTCCCAGCCGCAAGTCTGAGATTCATATCTGCCATAAGCTTACTCCCCCTCCCCCCCTGAATAATGCCAGTTTTGCTGCTGTGGCTCAAGTGATAGAGCCTCAGCCTTGAGTAAAATAAGCCCAGGGATGACACCGAGTCCCTGAATCCAAGACCTGGGATTCACAAAAAATAAAATAAATGAATAGTGGGCACTTGTTATCTTACTACCAAAAAGGATGGATACATTCTTCTTTCTGGTACTTGTAGCCAAAGGTAAGGGGCTTCCCTTGATGTTTCTCTCAAGCTCTCCTTCTCTCTATTATCACCCTGTCTTCAGTTGCAGGATAGAATTCAGATCATCCCACTTGCTGTAACCTTAAGTACCCTCCCCTCCCTGCCTTTTTTGGGGTGGGGATCCTGGATGTACTCACCACTGGGTGAAAGAAGCACCAGAGAGTTGGAGGTAGGTATCCCTGAAACTTATACTCACACACACACACACACACACACACACACACACACACACACACACACACACACACACACACACTCTCACCTAGGTCTACTGTGACTAGCGTTTTCCAAAGATATTTTATCTCCTTGGATTAACTGACCTAGGAGAGGAACTTGATCCCCTATAAATTACTATTTTAACTAGGGCTTGCTAGTTGGAACGAGATAAACAGAAGCTCAAAGGAAAGGTTCTGGAGCCTGTCTAGCTCAGGCTCACACTTGAAATCCTGGCTCCTCGGTAGGCAGAGATCTGAGGATCAAAGATCGAAGCCAGCCATAAGCTCGAAGGCTGATAAGACTCTTCTCTGCATGGAACCACGAAAAATCCAGACGTGGAGCTGTGGCTCAAATGGTAGAGTAGCAGCCTTGATTGAGCATGAAAACTCAGAAAGACAGCTCCCAGATCCTCAGTTCAAGCCCACACAAGAACTGGCACCATTTGTTGCCCCCAGACTGCCTGGGCCTCAAGTGCCCTCTCACAGAGTGTGATACCGCACTGGTTCCTGGGTAGTGTATCAGAGCTTTCAGAAATTGGGTGGTGAAAGCCAGGCCTACGCCTTTGTGCACTCTCAACCCACACCAGCTGGAAGGCAGAGCATGACAAGGCCAACATCCTGCAGATTGGAGAAGATCCGCCTCTGCCAGGGTGATTGGAGCGGGCTTCTTAGAGGCAGCAGTTGAAAGGAGATCTTGCTTAACAAGGAGGATATGACAGGAAGCATAAAGAGAAGAGATCCCATAGATAAAGGACAACATAGCGGAGCGTGTTCTTTTCCGGCCAGGGCTGCTGGTTAGAAACTCAGTAAAGCTGGCAAGACTGTCTGAGACAGGCCCCAGGAGTCACAGAAGAACAGCTATCCAATGTTGGGATTTTGTCTTAGCAGTAGTGGGCTCACCTAGCACACAGGAAACCCTGGGTTCCAGTCCTAGGTCCAACATACACAGAAAAAGCCAGAAGTGTTACTGTGGCTTGTGTGGAAGAGTGCTCACATCAAGCAAAAGAAGCTCAGGGATAGCGCCTGGATACCAAGTTCAAGCCCCAGCATTGTCAACGTAAAACTGCACTCCAAGGGACCTGGGTGACAGGTGGATGGCTGTGCCCTGTAGCTCTTAGTAGATCCATCCACGCTTTGTGTCTCCTTCTTTGACAAAGAGAATCTGGACACTCCTTCTGCCCTAGGCACCCCTGGACCCAGTTATCAGCAACCTTCCAACGTCTTCCACTGGCACATGGAGCAGCTTGCCCCAGAAATTCTCAGGTACCAGTTGGATGTGGCGGGGGATACAGGGCAGGCCTACGAAGTCCTAGTGGGTCTGATATGCCCCAGACAACCAGGCCTTCCAGAGGAAGCGGATGGGAGCTTAGAAAGGGGTAGTGATGTGAAGGGGGCTCTTTAATGCCCATGGCCCTCCCCAGATTCTGAGCCTCCCTTTGCTGTCCCTGAGGGAGGTAGAGGAGGGTCTAGGTGGTAGTGTCTAGAGGAAGACTAGTTGGAAATTGTAAAGAATGAGACACCATAGGCCATGCGCTGATGGCTCACGCCTGTCATCCTGGCTACTCGGGAGGCTGAAATCCAGAGGGTCTTGTTTCCCAGCACATCCAGGGGGTTGTAGGTCTCTCCTGCCTCTGGTGGCGAGGGTGACTCATGCTGTGTCCTATCTTTTTCTCAGCTAGGACCCTGGTTGCATTACCCAGTATGCTGGTAGTGGTGTGGGGGAAGGGTGGTTGCCAGTGGCTCTGGCCAACTCGACCTTGATAGCTGACTGAAGGCTCCCCATAAAAGGATAATCTGGGGCTACATGAGAGGTGAGCCCATGGTGGCTTTCATGTATTGTTCGATGTCTAGGAAATGTCAACATACCTTATCGTAGGCAAATCTAACTTCTGGCAACAACTGGGCCTCTCAGGTCCTTCTAGTCAATTCTGGATTCCCAGAATACAGAGGCATATACTTTAGATTCCAGACCCAGGGAACTGGGGGATGGAGAGACTGGTATAGTACCTCAATGTTCTGGGGCATTAGTTTTGAGCTGGATGAGCTGAGCTACAACTGGGGGGCAGTTCTGAGTCATAGTCAAAGTAAACTCTTAAGCCAGATCAAGTGGTTTCTCCCTAATTCCTTCTTGGGCTGAGGGGTTTGGGCCATGTCAGTAAGTTCCATGGAACCTGCCCCTCGATCTCAACATGGGGCTACAGGATCAAGGGAAGGACACTATTGTTCCTCCTTGATTGTCGGCCCATGATTGCAGACCTTCATCTGCCCCCCTTCCCCAAGCACTGGTGAGGAAAGCAGGCCACCGAGTCCTCCGACTCCTGGGATAGTGACTGCTACAAGCAGCAGCCAGTTGGCTCTGAATTCCTGAGCCTACAAAATTTTCGTGAGCCCAACTCAACACCTGCCCAAGGTCTGACTGACAAATTTGCACTCTTGTGATACTCGTGTGACTAGACATTATCTGGTATGACGTCTTACAGCTCCTGCCCCTCCTGGCCCCAAACTGTGGTCTGAGACAGTGACTTACTGCTCTGATCCACATTGCACCCATGACAGATGCCATTCTGATGAACTTCATGCCCCACGGCTTGATACTTCTCTGAATCTGTGGCCTGCTCTGTAGGCAATGGCCTCCAAACAGGCTTCTATCAAGACTTGTAGGACACCTAGATATTAGGGGACCCTCAGGGGCCCACTGCGAAGAACTCTGCCTAGAGCTACAGAGTAAGGTCTAAGCAGGCCAGGTGTTGGTCATGGGGCTTGAACTCTGGGCCTGGGCTCTGTCCCCCAGCTCTTCACCTTACCACTTGAGCCACAGAGCAACTTCCGGTTTTCTGTAGGTTCCTTGGAGATCTGAGTCTCCCAGACTTTCCTGCCTTGGCTGGCTTTGAAAGGTAATCCTCACATCTCAGCCTCCTGAGGAGCTAGGAGGACAGGCTGAGCCACCTGTGCCTCGATGATCTGGCCTTACACCACAGTGGACTAGGAGCTCCTGAAATCTTTTCTTTAATTTTCCTGTGCTAGTATTGGGGCTTGAACTCAGGGTCTGGGCTCTGGTCTCTAAACTTTTTCCTTCAAGGTTACCACTTTACCACTTGAGCCACAGCTCCATTTCTGGATTTTGGTAGTTAATTGGCAAGAAAAGTCTCATTAACTTTCCTCTCCTGAGCTGGCTTGACCCTCGATCTATATCTGAGTCTCCTGAGTAGCTAGGATTTACAGGGGTTGAGCCACTGGTGGCATTGGGCTAGAAGCTTTTCTAAAGCAAGAGTTTTTCTCTGCGTTTGCCCTGACTCCTCCATGCAAAGGAGGCCTGAGGGTCAGGAGTTGTGAAAACAGGTTTCAAGCCACAGGAAATGGCTTTGGGTCCCTGGCGAAAAGAAAAGCTAATCTTCCCCCTGGGCGCTATTCTGGGACCCCACCCTCTGCCCTGTGACTAAAGTCAACGCTGACCCAGCCTTGAATATCCTGCCAGACTTTTCTGAAGCCATAAAACCTTCATACCATTCACACCACCTGCACTACAGCACACCTCAGGACCTTTGCCCATGCTCTACTTTCTTCCAGAGGCTCTCTGTCTTGTACCCACATATGCGAACTACTGTGGAATTTTGGCACTGGGTATATCACTTCCTGGAGAAAGTCTTTCCTTCCCTTCTCCATCTTTATTTTTTTTTAATATTGAGTTGCTAGAAATGGAATTTGTGTAGGCTGACTGGCAAATGCTCTATATTGGTGTGTGTGTGTCTGTGTCTGTGTGTGTGTGTGTGTGTGTGTGTGTGTGTGTGTGTGTGTGTGACTGGCAAATGCTCTATATTGGTGTGTGTGTGTGTGTGTGTGTGTGTGTGTGTGTGTGTGTGTGTGTGTGTGTGTGCCAATCCTGGGGTTTGAATTCAGGGCATGGATGCTATCCTATCCCTGAGGTTTTGTGCTGCAGGCTAGCACTGTACTACTTGAACCACAGCAATTCTTCTGGCTTTTTGTGTGTTTAATTGGAGAAAAGTTTCTTAAATTGACTTTTCTGCTTGCAATTAGGATCCTTAGATCTCTTCCTCCTGAGTAGCTTACAGGGGTGAGCCACTAGCACTGCCCTCTACCCTATCTCTTACCTATAACCTTGGCCCTCCTCTGAGACCCAGAAGAATATGTCTCACCAGGCTCAATTTTTTTTGCCAGTCTTGGTGCTTGAACTCAAAGCTCATACTTGGGAGAGACTCTAAACATGTGAAGACTGTGACAAATGTTTCCATTTAATTATGTATCATGTTTCAACACTTAATATAACGTTAATGAAAAATGAGTCAATGTCCTAAATTATTGTGTATAATTTTATAATAGATGTGCAAAATATAATATTATGTGTATAATAATACTAAATACAATAATCAATAAATGAATCAAAGAAAAATAAAATACAAAATCAATAATAAAATTTATAATATGAAATCAACATACATATATAAATATATATCATGTATTACACATTTATAGAAATATTTCTTCCATTGCAGGGCCATCATTGAGGGCCTGGGCACTCTATCCTTAATTTCTTTCTTTTTTTTAATTTAGTTTTATTTTTTTTTGTGAACATACTCTACAGAGTTGTTACAATTACATGGGCAGGATAATGCGTACATTTCTTATCAAGCATTGCAGCCTCCTCCTTTGTTTACACTTCACATCTCTTCCCAGCCTCCCCCCCACCCCCCACTAGTCCTCCCCCTTCCCCCCACCCCTCACCAACGTTGTAAAGCTCGTTTTCGACATGACAAATATGGAACCAACCCAGATGCCCCTCAGTAGATGAATGGATCAAGAAAATGTGGTGTATATACACAATGGAATTCTATGCTTCCATCAGAAAGAATGACATTACCCCATTTGTTAGGAATTTGAAAAACTTGGAAAAAATTATATTAAGTGAAGTAAGCCAGGCCGATAGAAACATAGGTCCCATGGTTTCCCTTATTTGCAATATCTAGTATATTTATAAGTCAAGCGAAAAATTCAGATAATATGATGTTAGGAAAATGAACCCTTAGATATCTATTTTAATGCTTTTTGCTTTCATGCATTTGTTTCTAACGCATTTATAAGATTATCTCTTTGTTGCTTTGTATGTCCCTCCCCCACAGTATAACCCCTACTTTCACTATATTTGATGTCAATATAAGTTGTGGAGGAGATGGGGAAAAACAAGTCCTTTAAGGATACAGGTGGATCTATCCTGAATTTCTTTTCCTCAAGGACAATGGTCTTCGCTTTCACCCATGGTACAAAACAGTTACCTGGACGGTGAGCTCAAAAACTAGCAATGGCAGAAATACTGGCCCCAGTTCCTAGAAAGTGACTTAATTTTTTTGATGTAAGCAGTTATGATTATTCAGTTCTATACTGAACATTAAAAAAAGCAGTGTAGAATTTTGTACAGCTATTCGAACATCCTTCCCTTACTTCCAAAGTGCTTCTCTGAGAACCGCATTGTTTCTCTCTTTTTTTGTATGTTTTTTATTGTAAAAATGTTCTACAGAGGGGTTACAGTTCCAGGAGCAACGTAATGAGTACATTTCCTATTGAGCATTGTTTACTCCTCCTGTGTTTTCCCCTACCATCCCTTCCCTCCCGTCTCCACAACTACCTCCCCCTGCTGAGGTCAGTGACATAGTTTTTCATTTTTGGTTGGCACGGGGTTTGAACTCAAGTAATGGCAACACTTCGCTCACATTGCTACAGATTTACCAAGACCCTGAGTTCAAATCCTAGGCTAGAAACGAAAACTTGCAGAAATTCCAAACCAGTGAGCTTTATTTTTTTTTAATTTAGTTAAATAATTATACACACACACACACACACACACACACACACATATATATATATATATATATATTGATTTTGGCCAAGCATGTGGCTTGAACACAGGTCGTGGAAATTCTAATTCAACTTGAATCTCCCTTTGCTGGGGTGTAGTCTCTGGACCCATAGCCGATCCTGGGATCTTGGGCCAAGAGGGCTTTAAGGAAGAAAAAACCATTGGAAAGCACAAAAAGTGGTAAGCTGCAGAGAGCTGGGGTTTTACGATTTTTTCCTTTGGACAGTGACCATCCTGGGTCTGAATGACAAAGCTGCAATGTGGACCTGACCTGCCATTGCTGGTGGCTGGTGGGCTATCAGTGAAGCCATAGGCCAACCTGTCAACATAGGCCCGGGGTTGAAATCGCAGTTCGGACAGCAATCCCAGGAGATCAAAAGAGCCTCATTCCTATGCATAGGAATACTGATTGAAAGAGTAGTTTATACATTGGTCTACTCTAAAGTTGGATGCAGTAATCCTATAATGCTGATTGAGCTTAATGAATAGTTTATTAAGCATGAAAAGAACAATATTCCTTCAATGGCGGTTTAATAAATACCTAAGAGTTGGTAGGAACATAGTGGGTGTCATTCTGTCATCCATAGACGGCTATGGAATTCTTGTTTTTTTGTTTTTTTTGGTCCGGTCGTGGGGCCTGAGCCCTGGGCCTGGGCGCTGTCCCTCAGCTCTTCAGCTCAAGGCTAGCACTCTACCACTTGAGCCACAGTGCCACTTCTGGCTTTTTTCTTCTTGTTTATGTGGTGCTGAGGAATCGAACCCAGGGCCTCATGCATGCAAGGCCAGCGCTCTACCACTGAGCCCCCTTCCCAGCTAGGCTATGGAATTCTTTACAAATATATATATTTATTTGTATACCTCCGTATGCCTATCCATGTATCGCTGTTTTGGCCACACCTGGGGGTCGATCTCAGAGCCTGGAAACCACCTGACATCTTCATTGGCTAGAGGCTGCCATGCTCAAACTCACCCAATCATGAATTGGGCCTGCTAGGCACAAAGTTCAGATTCTGGCACTGCCAGGCATTATGGAGAAGACATCTAATATCTAGATGTTATGTGACCGGATGTAAACAATGTAATAAATGGTATAGGTGTCATCAGAGTCAATAAAATAAATTCTAAATAAATGAATGACACAAGAAATAAAATAAATAATCACACCAAACACAATATGGACTGAACATCTGTAAGGAAGTAAAAATACTATCTTTAAAATATATATAAGGAGGGCTGGGAAGGTGGCTCAGTGGTAGAGCTCTTGCCTTGCATGTATGAGGCCCTAAGCTCGATTCCTCAGTACCACATAAGCAGAAAAAAAGCTGGCAGTGGCGCTGTGGCTCAAGTGGTAGAGCACTAACCTTGAGATGATGAGCTGAGGGACAGCACCCAGGCCCATAGTTTAGGCCCACATGTGGACCCCCCAAAAATAATATAAGGAGTACCTTTTCCAGGCCTGAGGCTTGAATTCAGTCCCCCTATGCGGAGGGAATGGTAGGAGATCCTGAGGTACTCTTTTCTGGCCTGGGAAGAGTCATGGAATGTTATTGATCTCATCCTTGAATGAGTAGTTTGTGCATGATGCAAGTAGGAAATGATAGGCAAGACTCATGGGTTATCGATTATTTGTAAAGAAGTTGATGAACCATAAAAATAATCATAACAGTCATGAAATGGAGGCATCAGGAAAGATCCAAGAATCAGTAGTCACGCAGATTGGATTCCACCACAGGTTACCATATATCCTACTCTATACAATTGTGTACTTGTTTGCATACTACCTTCCGCTTATGAATGGATGACTGTTGTGCTCCCCGCTCTCCCCTGAGGGGCAGGCTCAATAGCAGGTTCCAAAGGCTGGTGTGCTCATGTGGACCCATTCGCCACTTGTTCCTGCTAGGTCCCGAGATCAGATTCCCCACCCTGCCAAAAGATTCATCTTGACGTCAGAAGTCAATTATTGCACCTGTATTTTTTTCCTGTGCAAGTCCTGGATCTCAGCTAGGATGGACAATGCTTGGGCCACCCTGTGGCCATGGAAATAAGTTGTTATCCATGTTATACCTGTCATCATATACTCAAGAAAATACACAATACATCCATGAATAGCATACAAAATAAAGAGAGTAACTACACTCAATGCACGATGCAGTCCACATACGGATGTGAATATACATCCCATGTTTCAATGATCATTGAGTACTATTTTGGCCTATCTGGGGCTCGATCTCAGTTCCTGGGAATGGCTCAGCTCCTTTAGTGGCTCACAGTCTGGTGTGATCACGTGGACCCATTGGGCAGTTGGGCCTCTTGGCCCAAAGTTCGAATCCCAGCATTGCCAAAAATTCACCCTGATGTAAGAAGGCAGTCGTTGCACCTGTTTTCCTGTACTGTGCAAGTTCTGGGGCTCAGCTAGGAAGGAGAATGTATACGCAACTCTATACTCATGGGAACAGGTTGTCATCCAGTTCACCACAGTTATATCTCAAGGAAATACACAATACATCAATTAATAAAACACAAAACTAAGAGAATGACTACACCAAACGCAAGATGCCTCTCACCCATGTTCGGAAATATATATCCACTGTTTACTTATGTATTTATGACTACATTGGCCCCCACCAGGGCTCCATCTCAGGTCCCAGGAATGGCCTTGCTCCTTAGTGCTCACCATTACCCATTCACCAATTGGGCCTGCTAGGCTTTGAATTCAAATTCCTGCACTACCAAAAGATTCATTCTGATGTGAGAAGCCTATGGTGACACAGGTTTTCCTGTCCTGTGAATGTCCTGGGTCTCATTGAGGATGGAGAATGCTATATAGGCAACGCTTAGCAATGGGAATAGGTTGCCATCCATGTCAGCAGTTATATCTGTCACCCCATATGCAATAAAATACACAATACATCCATGAATAAGACACAATATAGAACGAATAACTACACTGAATGCAAGATGCATACCACACCTGTAGGTAAAGAGAAATTCTATGATTTAAAAAGGTGGTCTTGTTATTTTGTCCAGTGCTGGGGCTTCAAATCAGGCCCTGCACCAGGCCTGACATTCTACTCTTCAAAGATGGTGAGCTTCCCCTTTTCCCACAATGCAACAGAGTTACCCAGACCTGAGCTAAAATCCCAACACTGACGAAAGATTCATCCTGATGTCAGAAGCCAGTCGTTGTGCCTTTTATCCTCTCCTGTGAAAGTCCTGGGTCACAAATATGATGGAGAATGCATAGACAACACTGTAACCTTGGGAAAAGGTTGTCATCCATGTCAGCACTGTTATACCTGTCACCATGCTTTTTAAAGTACACAATATCTCCATGAATTAGAGACAAAATAAGGAGAATAATTGCACTGAACACAAGATGCTGACCACACATGTATGTCAATATAGATCCTATGTTTAAATTATGAATTTCTGACTATAGTTGACCACCCTGGGGATCAATGTCAGATTCTGGGATTGGCCACACTCCTTAGTTGTTCACAGGTTCGTATGATCACCTTGACTGATTGGCCAATTGGTTTAGCTCTGTCCTGAGTTCAAATCTCAACACTACCAACAAGTGGATTGTGGAGTAAGGAGAGTGTGAAACTTTTTTTCCTTTTCTCTGAGAATCCTGGGGGCCAGGCATCATGGAGAACATTTCTACAAATCTAGATGTTCTCTGATAGGTTGTCATCAATGTAATAAACAGAATGTGCAAATAAATGAATAAAACAAAAGATACAAGGAACAACCACACCAAACATGTATGGACTGAACATCTTTAGGTAAGTATAAATTCTATCTTTACAATATATAGATATAGTATGTTTTCCAGGGCTGGGTCTTGAATTCAGGACTAGTGAACAGGCCTGACTTTTTTTTATCTTCATGAAAGGTGAGCTTCCCCTTTATCCACATTGCTGCAGATTTACCCAGATCCTGAGTTCAAATCCAAAGCCTGTAAGAATAAACTGTGTGAATTGCAAGACAGGGAGCTAATGTTTTTCTCAGCATGGGGCTTGAACTCAGGTCGTGGCAACTCTGCCTCAGCTTCGATCACCCTAGGATGGGGTGCAGCCACTGGACACACTGGTGCTTCTGGGATCCTAGACTCCCACGTGTTGCAGGGAAAACATGCACAGAAAAATTGTGGGCTTTTAGGTTTTCTTCCTTTGCATAGTGACCCTTCTGGGTCTGAATGACACTGTTGCAAAGGGTATTTGACCTTGCATTGCTGAAGGCTGGTAGACTATCAGGGAAGCCATTGGTCCACGTGGCAACATAGGCCCTCATTTTGAATCCCCATACTGACACCAACCAATGGCAGGAGGTACTAAGAAACTGGTTCCCGTCCAAAGGAATAACACTGGAATTTTGTCAATGTCCCAGTTGAATGAGTTGATCATGAATGATGAGCCTATAAAATTAAACAGCAGCATTTCAGAAGGCTGATTGATTTTATTTAATATTTATGAAGCATTAAAAGAATATTATTACTTACAGGAACACAATAATTTCAGGACACTGAGTTCTTTCATTAATATTTTAAGGATGAAAACAATAACATTAATTACATGGACGCATAATAAATACCCAGGAATTGGTAGGAATATAGTCTAAATAACTGAATAATGTATAGACATCGCTGGCACTCTATAAACATATATATATATATTAGCATACTGCCATCTGCATGTCAATCTGTTCTTCGGTTAACTGCTGGGGCTCGTTCTCAGGTCCTGGGAACCACCTGTCACCTCAATTTGCCCCAGGAAGGCATGTTTGCACTCACCCATTCATGAATTTGGCCTTGTAGGGCATGAGTTCAGATGTCAGTGCTCCCAAACAATGAATCATGGAGTAAGAAGCTGATGGTGACAAATGGTTTCCTTTACTGTGAATCTTCTGTGTGTCAGGTATGAAGAGGAATACATATGTAGACCTATATCCTATGTAGTCAATGTTCTATGTGCTATAATAGTCAATACAATAAATGGTCAATATATGAATAAAACAAAAAATAAAATAACTACACTGAACGCAATATGGAGTCAACGTATGTATAAAAATATAAAACATATATGTAAATTGTACATGAATAGGGTGTTTTCTAGTGCTGGTGATCGATTTCAGGCCTAAGGAACAGACTTGAATTTCTTGACTTTAAGGAGGCAAGCTTCCTCTTCCCACAGTGCAACAGAGTTACCCAGACTATGAGTTCCAATCCCAGTCCTGGTAGAAAAAAAGTCACCTTTATAGTAATTGTGGCCCAATTCTTAGGTATTTCATCATGCCTCCATTTGATGAATGCGATTGCTTAAATGCTTAATAAAATATTAACTAAAATCGATCAGTGTGGTGTAATATAATTGTGTATAATTTTATCCTAGAATCATTCAAGAACTGTTCATTCAATCATGACTTGTATCACATTACATTTGTAATCATATGGATAGGAACAAGTTTCTTAGGATCTCCTACCATTTGGAGGTGGCACGACCAGGATTCGAATTGTGGGCTCCAGCTCGCACCACCTCAACCCGAGGATTGGGAACTCACCAGTCTGTCCAAGAACGTCAACAAGACCAATGATTAGGCAGGCACCAGTGGCTCTCTGCAGTCCTCCTTGATACTTACAAGGCTGTGATAGTAAGATCATGGTCAAAGTCACCCTAAGCAGGAAAATCCTTGAGACCCTTGTCAAACTTCAATGCCAACAAAGCCAAAAGCCTTGTGGCTCTAGTGTAGAGGACCAGCCTTGAGCAAAAGCAGCTCATGAACTGTGCCCAGACCCTGAGTTCAACGTCTGGGACTGGCAACATACAGAACTGCAAAACAATCTGGGTAGCCATCCAGTTAAAGCAGGTCACCCTCTTGTCTCCAACTGAATTGGAGAGAATTCCCTGGGAAAAGGGCTTGGAGAACTGCTGTCATCTTGACTCCGCCCATGCTGCTTGCTTCACAGGATTCTGGCCACAACCCTATTTTTTCATGCTTCTTTCTGACCAATGGGATACAAGAATGGTGGCCATGCCCACATTCCATGCTGCCAGGTAGCACTGGGATTCCCTCTGTTAGTTTACACCACTACCAGCAGTTGAGGAAGTTAGGGGTGGCTGAGAGGTGAGGAAGAGACTCAAGGTGACTTTGGAGTATAGTAGAAAATTGATGCTCCCACCCCCACCCGGCCACTCCCTTCCCTTCACACAGTGCCAGGTTTCAAACCTCAAGCAATGTCATGCTGCCAGCCCCGCCAAAAACCCTGACCTGGTCCCTGCCCCTATTCTTCTGCTCTGGGCCCACGTGTCCACAATGTTGCTGCCATCGATGCTGCCCCAATTGGAGCAGCTGCCAACAGCTTCTCCCAGCAGCACAGGTGAGTTTCCACCCCAACAACAACCTACCCTGGGTCAAACACCCGTCTGGGGGCAACAGGACCCCCCTGTTTGTTTCCTCTCCCTGGCTTTGATGAGCCACCTTTCTGTCTTGAGGATTTCTGAGATAGAAACTAAAAATATTCTCAGGCTGGGCTGGATCGCTGTCCTCCTGTGAAAGGTATGCTCCTCCAGGCCTGGTCCTCTGTAGTTGGGATTGTAGACATGTGGTGTCATGCTCAGTCATCAGTTAAGATGGATTATCCCAAACTCAGTCCATAGCAGCGGATTCTTGACCACACCTGAAGCTCTTGGTAGGGCTTCAACCATTGCACCTCAGTCTCCTCACAGGACAGTTGTGAGGAAACAAGGGATTTATACAGACCGATCTCTGGAAAATGGCTAGACAGAGAGGGAGTGGCCTTCAGATAAGGTGTTGGCAATTCTGTGAGCATATGACAGGAAGATACAAGAAAGGGCTCAGGTGGGGCCTGTTATTAATCATGCAACAGGTGTGGGAATATGAACCGAAACATGGCTCTCTTTCATTATTACCCTATCCCAATGAGGACGGAGATTTCCTTCACTTTGTTCAGTTTTGCAGCTGGGGAAACCGAGGGACAGATAAGCCAGGTGACCTACTTATGACCTCAAGTTCACAGGAAGCTCGGCCTGACTTCTCTACCATGCTCCCTAGGACAATGGGTGCTATTCAGTCCACTTCTTGTGGTGGGAAGTCCACTTCTTTCAGTCGTGGTTCTTGAATTCTAGGATTGGGCACTGTTCCTGAGTTCCTCAGCTCAAGGCTACCGCTTTATCACTTGAGCCCACAGTGCCCCTTCCACTTTTCTGGTGGTTCTTTTGAGATAAGATTCTCACAGGTGTTCCTGCCTGGGCAGTCTATGAACCATGATCCTCATATCTCAGCCTCCAGTGTAGTTAGGATTAGAGTATTATGCCACTGGCACCCGATTTACGTGTAATTCTGATTCTCTGTCTCTGTCTCTGTCTCTGTCTCTGTCTCTGTCTCTGTCTCTCTCTCTCTCTCTCTCTCTCTCTCTCTCACTGTCGTTCTCAGGAACTGGTTGAATGGGTGCTGTAGGAGGGGGGCCAACGTCCCCAGGTGGCTGGAACCCAAGATGGCGCACTCATTCTGGAGGTGGGCTGTGGGTCAGGAGCTGTCTCATTCATCGTGTTGATACATCTCCATGAGGTAAGCCCTCTGTGCCCTTGCAAGACTGTGAGGGTTGTTCATTTTCCATCTAGTCTTACTGGATTTATTATATTGTATTCTTTTCTACATTATTTTCTAGCACCTGGCCAATATTATGGTACATATTTGCTGAATGAAAATGTAATGTCAACTTAAGAAAGTCATTTAGGGATCTGGGAATGTGGCTTCATGATATGGTGATTGCCTAGAATGCATGAAACCCTGAATTCAATTCCTCAGTACCACATAAACAGAAAAACACTGGAAATGGTGCTGTGCCTCAAGTGGTACAGTGATAGCCTTGAGAAAAACACACACACACAAAAAAAAACCCAAACCAAAACAAAACCAAAAAACATTTAGTTTGTAAATGCAAAATAAAGAACCCATACTTGGAATATATAATTGCTCCTGCCAAACTGACACCTAACAATAGTCCCTAATTCATGTACTTTTACTTATATTTGGATATTGTGTTGAAAAAAAGTTTTATTCATTAGGTCACAGCAATTAATGTCTTGCATGTGCTTAGATGTCAGGTGAAGATTAATTCTGGAAATTCAAAGATTCCAGGTTTTTGAACGGTCTCTGCTAATCACAATGAGAAGGGTAGTCTAAGTGAGATTTGGAAATCTTTTTGGTTATTCATTGCACCAAAACGTCAGAGGCAAATTAAAAGTTGTGACAGAAGAGAAGGAATAACTCCAGAGTTAAGTAATAAATGATAGTAACTAAGGTATACCAGAAACAGTTTTAGAGAACCATTTTTGGTTATTGAACAAATAGTTATCAACTAGTCTTATTCCTCATTACCTTTAACATTCTCAATCTCTTAGGCTACTTCTTAATCTCTGCCTAACAAATGTATCTCCTTCTGTGCTGCTTTTTCTTACTTTAACTTCTTTGCTTTCTAAAAATCTCAGTCTTTCTATATTTCTCTATGAACATTTCCTGATACTAAATACACCTACACAGATGGCAGAGAATGCTAATGTAAGGGTCCCCTAGCTCATGAGTCATTAATGAAACAATGTGGAAAAGGAGGACATATCTATTGTTACTTCAAATTTTCTGAAAAGCTGCAATGCCATCATTTGATTCAAATTTCCATTATTTGTCTTCATAGTGTCATTCAGTGCACATAAACGCAAATATGAGCTGGGTGCTGGTGGATCAGGAGACCAGAGGATTGTGGTTCAAAGCCAGCCTGGTCAGGAATGTCCATGAGACCCTTATCTTCAGTTAACCGCCAGAAACCCGGAAGTGATGTTGTAGCTTAGCG
Organism: Dipodomys spectabilis; assembly: GCF_019054845.1. Lineage (NCBI taxonomy): Eukaryota > Metazoa > Chordata > Mammalia > Rodentia > Heteromyidae > Dipodomys > Dipodomys spectabilis. The sequence goes on from NW_024871216.1 coordinate 543,143, forward strand.
GTAGAGCTCTCGACTTGAGCTGAAGAGCTAAGGGAGTGTGCCCAGGATCAGAGTTCAATCCCCACAACCAACAAAAAGTGCAAATATTACCTTAAGTTTCCCCAAAAGGAAGGACAAGATCAATAATCTTCCCAAGCAGAAAAAATAATTTCAAAATGATTCAGTGCACCTACTTTTGCTGAGTTATTTAAGTTATGGCTTCTTTGCTAGACATATTCTCTTCCTTTATAAATTGTCAAATACTAGCTTTACAATAAACTTCATCTAATATTTTTTGTTTCAAAAGAGAAGTCTACACAGTTGATGTCACTTAGCTTTCTTACTATCTTAATTCAAAGCCAAACCAGGCAGGAGAGTCTGTCAAACTCTTATCGCAAATTGAACACCAAAAACCCAGAAGTGGAGTTTTGGCTCAAGCAGTAGAGTACTAGCTTTGGGGGCAGGTGGGCAGGAAAGACAACTGTTCAGGGACAGGATCCAGCCTCTGGGTTCAAGACCCAAAACCAGCACCAACTAAACAAACAAGCAAAGAAAAATCCCAGATATTTCTTTGGGACCCTCCTTAAAGGTGTACTGATCAGAGAAGAGGCTTCTTTTGCTGATCATATTGACTGGATCCTGATTTTTGGAATCCTTATTGCTCTGGAGATCTCAGGACCAGACCACAGGAATTGATAACTGACTCCTGCATCAAGAGAATCATCTCAGGGGTGAAATATCCACCCATAAGACACTTTAAAACCTTCATGTCTTTGTTCCTTTGCAGGAGAACACTTTTAAAACAACGTTATTTCCTTTTGTTCTATGCCGGCCTTCAAATGGTACATTATTTCTTTTTGTAACACTATGAAGTAGAAGGTTAGAGAAAAAATTTATATGAGTAAAGAACACACTCAAAAAAGCCAGGGATAGAGTTTCCTTCAAGGTTTGGGATACTTTTCTTGTACAGTAAAAAGGAAAGCACAAGATAACTTGGACTTTGTTTTTCCTCTATGTTCCATTCCTCTCCTGGGGTCAGTTTCTACATCCAGTAACAGTTACTTCCAGTAACAATCGATGGTGCTGCTTGAGGTGTAATGAATGTTTTCTGGCTTCATTGCAATAACACTAAAACACCTATGGACCTGAGGTAACACGTGTTTCAGAGACATCTTATTAAAGAGAAAATATGAAATTTATATTGCTTATAAATACATTATACACAAGTACATTGAACTCAAACTTTATAAGTTCTCTGTAAATTAAGGCGAATTTTAAATGGGAATAAGGTTCTCAGAACATTCATTTTGTGAGTGTAAGTGCTGTTCATTATTTCCCAAGTATACATGTGCTAACAGTAAGGGAAAGAATAGCAATAATAGGAGAAAGAGAAGTTCTGTGTTTAAGTCTAAAGGTTCAATACAATATAGAAGACTACAAATAAGGCAACATTGAAACATTAAAGCCAAGTCCAGTATGTGGATTTATGGGAGTGATATATAGAAAGCAAGACTCCTACGTGGAACATGAAGTATGAGGCCACTCCCATTCTAAATCATGCTTGCTAATCATGCAACTTTGTAGAAAGTAGAATGGAAGAATAATTCTGTTTCCAATGCAAGTCAGATATAAGAGCATGGATTTAACTAGAAAAATTTCCATCTTGTGAGAGCAGGGATTGTGCTAGAAATGAACTGGAGGCTAAGATCACATTTCTTTTTTTTCTTTACACACACCCACACATACTCACAGACACACACACACACACAGACACACACCCACACACACACACATACACACACACACACACACACACACACACACATATATATATATATTTGTTGGCGGTGGTCTTCGCACTTTATCTCTGGGCCTGTGAGCTGTCTCTCTGCTATTCAGCTCAAGCTAATGCTCTACCACTTGATCCACAGTGCCATTTCCAATTTACTTTTAGTTAATTCGAGAAAAGAGTCTCTGGGCCTTTCCTACCTGGGCTGGCTTTGAACCTCAATCCTAATATATCACCATGACCCAGCTTGTGATCACATTCCTAACAGTGTACACTCAAAATATGTAATGTGTGTGTTCATCTATCTTTATAAGAATTCTTTAGTGAGGGGCTGGGGAGGTGGCTCAGTGGTAGAGCGCTTGCTTTGCATGCATGAGGCCTTTGGTTCGATTCCTCAGCACCACTTAAGCAAAAATGAAAAAAGCCGAAATTGGCGCTGTGACTCAAGTGGTAGAGTGCTAGCCTTGAGCTCAAGAGCTGAGGGACAGAGCCCAGGCCCAGAGTTCAGGCGCCATGACTGGACCCCCCACCAAAAAAAAAAAAAAAAAAGAAAGAATTCTTGAGTTAAAAATCTGGGCGACAGCTTAGACATTACCCTCAAAAAATGTTTGTAGTTTAAAAGTTGATACTCCTGGAGAAACAAAACCTAAGAATGTAAAGGAGTCTGGGAAGTTCAATTTGCATCCAGCCTGGGCAGAACACTCTTTGCAACAGTAAATAAAATTAAGCAGTCAAAATCTGGATTGGAACAATGACTCAAGTGATGGAATACCAGTCATGAGCAAGATTGCTGAATAAGAGCTTGATGCTTTTGCCTATATACATACAAACATATACATACACCCAGAGGCACTTATATGTGCACACACAAATATACAAATGAAACAACTCTCAGAATGTATAGAAAAGTTAGAAAACAATAAATATAGTGCTGAATAAGACTAGAATCAAGTGATAATCTTTAATATTAGAAAGTCCTCAAATGAACTTCCTTCAAATAAGTTTGAGAATATTACATTGGTAGGGATCAGAAATAGTAAGAGAGTCAATAATCATTATTAAAGGGATGGGATCCACGGAGGAATGAATCAGAGATCCGGCAGGTGCATCTGAAAATGTTCATATCCTGTATCAAATGTTAGAACATCTTTGAAAATAGTAGATATAGTCTAAGCAGTCACTCTGGTGTATAATATTACTGAAGAAGTTCAGAATTGGTAGTCTGTATCTAGATTAAATAAAACAAGAAACTATGACAGGGCAATGTCATACAAGCCTATAATTCTAGCACTGAGATTAAGACAGGAAATTAGAGAATGGAATTACATAGTGATACCTTCCCTGGACCAAGGTGTATAATTTTGTCTTAATAAAACAAAACAAACAAGAAAGGAATTTTGTCATTATGTTTTGAGAAGTCAAATTTCCTGTTGAAATGCAACTCATACTTAATCCTTACTTGTGTTTTAAATTCTCTCTTCATTAAAGAACGCTCCTAGATGCAAAATGACTCATGATTCCCATCCAAAATTTGAAAAAGTAAGTTATCATCATTCTGTTGTATCCCAAAGAAATGATGAAAAATTACAAAAGCTTAAGCCTGGAAAAATAGCAAAGTTCGTCTAATGTAAGGTTTTGAAGATCTTGCTAAATTAGAATTTAGATTTAAAATAAATATTTTGGTTTTGTTTGTAATTTTATATTTTATAGGTTTCTACAAAATTCTTTTTAAGTGGAGGGTTTAATTGACATTCACAAACGATTTTGCATTCTATGTGCCTAGAATATTCTTTCAAGAGAGTTATAATTAGAACTTAGCTAATAGATAATTCCAACAGTTCATGTATAAAATGATAATGTGAATGTTGTAGACAGCTGCCAACAAATTGATGATATGAATTTATAAATTTAGAATAAGAGCAATTTTTGGAGTCTTTGGTATAAAATGGTATGAAGAGAATAATCGTGTGACATCTTTTTTCTTCTACATGTATGTAACACAGGAAGCAATTTCCTTAAGTATTTGCTACTGTATACACTGAGAAAAATGTTAGGTTTGGGGTTTGTTTTTATTTTTGTTTTATTGGTTTACCCTAGGGCTTTTACTCTGGGCCTGGACACTGTCTCTGAGCCTGTTTATGCTCAAGGCTTTTGCCCTAACACTTCAACCTCAGTGCCACTTGCATCTGGCTTTTGCTGAGAAGTTTATTGGAGATAAGAATCTAGGGAATCTTCTTGCCTGGGTGGGCTTTCAACTGTAATCTTCTGATCTTAGCATCCAGAATTTATATGATAGCTAAAAAATTATAAATATAAATAATATTTGCAAGTGTTCCGATCTCAAGAATACCAGTGGGGAGGAAATGATGCAACCCAGTTTATTGTGGTGTTCTTATCAGAACATGTATGGCATCACATTAGCAGAGTTGTATTTTTTCACAATAGAGATAAGTATTCATGATATAAATTAAGGGAAGTTTGAGGTGCACCCTAAAAATTGGAAAATTTTGTGCTAGGATGACTCTATATCATAAATATTGGTATTGGTGGTCATAAAAATAATAGCTTATTGTGATAAACAATTGCTTACTCTTGAAGAATTAATTATTTCCGATGCTGCATAGTTTTATCCTCTACCAAAATGTGGTTATTTTTCTGTTGACTCTCAATCTGTAACACCCCATTGGAAAATGCATCTATTGCAGAATTAAATAACATGCAAGCCTGTATTGTTTTGAATCTCTCAGGTATGGATTCTTCCGCATTTGAAAATGAGTAGTTACTAGTCATTGGAATGTTGACGAACACATATATTCTGTCTTCTTAACAATTTATTTACTTTTACAAGTTATTGGTTTCCATAGAATTAAACTGTTTTCGCTTTTAGTATGAGAAAGTACTATATTTATTCTTTTTTCAAAATATTGGTAAGTATATTGTGAAAATATTGTCTAGTTGGATAGCATTCAAGTTGATGGTCCTCTGATTAAAAAGGGGTAATTAATTCAAATTAGACACCAAACAGTATGGATTTTTAAAAAGTTACTACATAAAGAATAATATGTACTATACCAATACAGTGAAATTGTATTTCATGCAGCTTATTTTTTAAATTTAATTTTATTGTCAAAGTGATGTACAGTGGGGTTACAGTAATTTTAAGGTAGAGAATACATAACTTTTCAAACTTGTTACCCCCTCCCTCATTTTCTTCACAGTTTTCCTTCACCCCAATATCCCTCACAAATTGTAATGTACATTTCCAACATATTGTCTTGTGAGTATTGCTATTGCATTGGTTTGCCTTTGTCCTTTGTCCTACCATTTTGTTGTTCCTCTTCCCTTCCCTAATTAAGGTAAATATATACACAATACACATGTTATCAAAATCAAATACAGCAGGGAATAAAGCTTAGGGGAACACCCCAAAAGAAAATAGAAATCACATAGTACATTAAAAACAACAACTGCAAATAATACTCTCTATTTCCATATCTTGGAGTTCATTTTGCTTAGCATCAGCTTATAAGGTTATATATATGTACAACAAAGCTACTGGAAAATAATAGTTTCATGGACAATATATCATGAAAACAACATGTTAACTGTTTTTGATGACAAAGGTGGATTAGGATTGATGAATTCACGGTTCTAATAAAGGAATTTCAAAAAAGTTTTAAAATTATGACAGGTAGGGCTAGGAAGGTGGCTCAGTGGTCGAGCGCTTGCCTTGCATGCCTGAGGCCCTGGGTTCGATTCCTCAGCACCACATAAGCAAAAAGAAAAATAAAGCCAGAAGTGGCTCTGTGGCTCAGGTGGTAGAGCGCTAGCCTTGAGCTGAAGAGCTGAGGGACAGCGCCCAGGCCCAGAGTTCAAGCCCCACGACTGGACCCCCAAAAAAATTATGACAGGTAAATTTTAATTTGTTCAAACTTTTTTTTAACAACTTAGCCTATTAAGAAAATTTAAAATTGCTTAGGAAAATAGGCTTTCATGCAAAGTAATCAATGGAGACTTAGCCGAGAGGGAGCAAAATGGGTGAAGATGGCTCATTTTCACACTAAACAAACAAACCTTAGAAACCTTGCTATAAATCCTGTAGGTTCCTTTGAGAATTGTCCTCACCCAGGAAATCTACTCACTATGTGAAACAAAGTTGTAGTGGAATGTAAATTCAACGTTCTTAAAAAAAGACAGCAAAATTTGTGAATTGACTTTAATTACCAAACAGTAATTCTCTGAAAAAGATAATTTGGGTCAAAATACTTAGGGAGAAAGTGCCCTCAACAATGAAAGTAGGTATTAGGTTTACACTTTTCTGTTTGTAATACTTTCTACAATGTCTTTGCATGTGAAGCACTGAACTACACAGAAAAACCTGACTGGATACTTGAAACCAATGATTTCACATTTCTTAGTAGCTCAAAAATATAATATCCTTATTAACATGAGATAGTGAAGACTTCTCTTATTACATAAGCCAAAAAGTTTTGGGATCAGAAACGAATTGAGCAAATTGAAAAGGCAAGAAAACGCGTTCTTAGAAGCCCTAGCTAAGCCTATTGGCTTCAGCAGTGGAGGGAGGCCAAATTTTTTGATATATTGCCTTAATATTTTTGCTACCTAAAGTGATTTTTCTGAGCCTATTTATCTCACTACAATTTAGAACGGATTGAATGAAGACATGAAAATAAATTCCACCTTCAAATAAAAGAGTTTTTAAAAGGGAAACCATGAAGATGTAGCAGTGGGGAAGGACTTATAGTCCTTCACCTTCACTAGACTTGAAGCCAAGAATCTGTGATTAGTTGGAAATCAGGCAAGAGCTAAGAGGAGGACAGAGAAATAGGACATAGGAGCATTGTCCTTTTGTAAAAGACACTGTCATCCAAGGTATGGATGATTTAGCTCTATTCTTTTCCATACATCTTTCTGAACAAATGCAAGACCAAGAGAAAGATAATCTATTGAAATAATTTTGGAAAGAATAACTTCACTGATCCTGATATGGTATCTAAAGAGAGTCTTATGAGAGAAGATAAAAGTGAAGTATTCTTCGGTTTCCTCTAAGCATCTTGTTAGCAAAGTATATCTTTGAGATTAGAAGTGATGGAACCAAAAAGTGGTGGAGTACCCATTTTTGAGGGCACTTTAGAGACAAGAAGACTTTCAAGGTAAAAGAAAAAAGAAAAAAAGTAAAGCTAAATATTTGTGATCACAGCTTCTTGGACTGGTATTTTGGAGACAAAGTTTTACATTAAAGATTGTCCTCATTAACATTGATGCTGGGTTTCCGTGGCAACCAAATGAAAGGGGGAAGTTTAATGGACTCACTTGGACAAGTAAACAGCATGATAGAAAAAAATGGCAAATAATATTTAGTAAATTACTTTGAACAATTACTTTGCCAGAACAAAGAAGGAAAAAATATAATTCAAAATCACTTGACTTAAAATTATGAATAAAAGTAGTCAAGAGAAATGAGAGAAAACATAGAGGACTGTTTTCTCTCCAGTGGAGTAATGGGTTCTTGATCTTGTTTCTTCCTTTTTATCTTCACAAGCTATCAAGTGTGGCTCAGGACTGGAGTATCCAGTTCAGGCCAAGAGAATTCGCAGAAGAAAATATTTGCAGCAGATGTAGGTGATTTATAACCTTAGACAATCTATTTAAATCTGTTAAAAATACTCCTCTACCCTAAACAGCCTACTTTAAACAGCTTTGTATGCTTTTCCCAAGATTGTCCTTCATTAACTATTTAAAATTTTCAGAGGTCATAATTATACTCTATAAAGTTTGCTGTGTGGTTGTGCTTTTTGTGTGTTTTTTTTTTGTTGTGTTTTTTTTTCAGTGAATTTCAAAAGGTTGTGCAAATGTGTTACAATTAAATATGTCCTTCTAATTGTCCAATGATCCTTGATCAGAGTCACTCCTTCTATCATTCACAACCAACCCCTTCTACAAGATTTATTTCCGATTTACCACGTTCTTTGTCACATGTGTACATTGAGTATTCTAGCTGTATTTGCTTCTTGTTCCATTTTCATTAATTCTATGTCTTTACTATTATTCCTTTCTGGTTTCAACTTCCTGATAGTCATTCTGATAAACTTGTCTGCTAGTACTTTGAAAGGTTTATATACATTCCATGGAGTTTATATCCTGCATATACTTGAACTGATGTCAGCTTATATTTCCATAATTTATTTATCTGAAGTAACAATTTGTAAGAGTGGAGACATGAAGCACCTAGACATGATTTTATTCCCCTCCATTTGGAAGATTAATCTGTAGTCAACAAGAAAGTTTAAAAATGGCTTAGAATGTATTCCTAACTACCAGTTTTATAAGTGGTATTGTACAATGGTTTTTGATTATTTTATTTTACATGGGATAATATTTTCTATTACCTATAAGTTTTGGGAAAAGAAGAAAACTAAAATTTATTACTGTAGAGGAATATGATAGAAATAGAAGACAGATTTTATGTTTGTCAAATCTCTGATGAGTACCCATATTCAAGACTTAAAGTCATATTTCTTACTGTGTTAGACAGATAGCGAAAACATAAAACACCATATGATAAGGCAACAATTCATGACTTTTTTAAATGTACTTATTATGTGATGAAATTTACTTTATTAGCTAATGTTTTGGTTTGAAATATGGGAGGCTGATCTATTTAACAAATTTTAGAAGGCACATACTGAAAAACACAAATGGTGGGGGATACTATTTCTACACTTTAATGAATGGTTGAACCTGTTTGGCATTAGTGCTGGGTAAATAAATCAACCCTATTGTAACTTGCTCCCTACACTTGAAAAACTTGTAACGTCACTAAATATTATCTACTTGTAAAGTGTTATTTTGGCAAATGTGGTTTTAAAAAGTTTATTTGAAAAAGAATACACTTTCAGGAGATTAAATGTAGGTTATCATTTGTTTGAGAATGACATTTTTATACTACAGAACCAAGGTTTACTGAAGTACCAGTCTTTTGAAGCACTAAGGATCTTCTCAATTAATGTTTTTCTGAATTATATTTGACCTCTATGTCAAGTTTTCCTAGCCTTGGTAGACCAATTATGAATCTATCGTTCCAGGAACTAGTTTTTGGCCTGATGATGCTGAACTGAAATCATTCATTAATCATTAGGAGAGGGGTATTACAAATAATCTTGTGACATTTCTGGTCTTGTTCACTCACATGGGATGGTCATCTGAAAATTGAAAGTTTGAATTACTGTACTTTCACATTTTGTGATTTCATCTTGCATTTTAAGTTGCCTTGCATTTCCCAATTGCTTACTGCTAATTCCTGCATTTCAAGGAATTGGGGCCCTGAAATATAGGAAATGATAAATTAAGATGGGTCTTCAATTACTTTCTGTTGGCATGTTGCATGGGCCCAGGTAAGAACTCTTGCCCTAGTTATCTGATGATGCAGATAACTGGGACCTGGGATCCTAGGACCCGTGGATCCTGTAGAAGAATAATACCTTTTAGATATCATATCAGCAATATTTGTGTATAATCAGTAGGAATGCTTCAGAAATATGGAGAAAAACAGTTTGGGATCAGTGAGTTAAAACAATGAACAGAGCAGCACAGTAAAATCCCTTATATATTAGAGGAAAACAACATTGTTTTATTTACCATGTGAATTCAGAAACCAAGAACACTTAGAAGGTATCACAGGTTTTTACCGAAAACATTGTATTGATACTTTTTATATTTTAATATATATTCTAATCCTGATTGTTTATACTCCAATCTATTTATTGGAATAAATATCAAGTAATTTGTCAAATTATCAATTAATTCCAATAAGATTCACTGTGTGAAATATAAAATCAGCACATATAAATATAAAATATATAAGTATATATAATATAAGAAAATATTTTACATTGTTCTGTTGTGGTTAGGGTAACAAAGGCAACTGTTTTAAAATATTATTCCATTACTTCTACCTCAGTGTTTGGTAGAATTAGACCTAAATCTTTACCATTCGGAGATGTACAGCCTAGAAGCAAGAGGAAACACTGTGATTAAAACATTACCAATTTAAGGCCTAATAACGAGGAGAAACATATGGACTTCTCCTGGAGCTATGGAATATATTTGGTGATAGAAAATCAGTGGTGTAAATTTCTGCCTGGTTGGATTGTAGACAGGCCAGGACAGTAGGTAATCATGCATATGAACAACTTTCACCTTTTTGGCTTTAGCTACTTTTGAAATGGTAGGGATAATAAATAATTATATTTTGAAAAAATACGTTCTAGTCTGAACAGTTCTGTCTGAACTGTTCATCTCTCTATGACCCCTTGTAACTAAGATTAGTTTTGCTCCAGTAAGACTAGCTATGCTATCAGGGTAAGATATTCTGGTTGGTCTGTTCCTACATAGAGCAAGGGTAATGGGTCAGGCAGACATTTGTGCCAGTAAGACCTCATTTGGGAGCTGGAGAAGTTTAGAAGTAGCTCTTAAGCAAGGCTTACTTTGAATCCACTAGCTCCACAAAGCTAAATCAGTTGATAAATAAGTACTTGAAAAGGCATCACCTTTGGACCTAGCTATAAAGGCTTCAAAGTATGATCAAATTTCAAATGAAAAAGAGTTAAAATAACTATTGACAAAAATTGTAAATGTGAGCAATTGAACAAACAATATGAGTTTTTTTCCACAAAAACAGAATTTTTACAGAAATAAGATGAATAGCAATTTAGGTAACAATAAGGTTTCCTTGTTACAAATAGGCAACCAAGGATATATGCCTGTCTTAAGATTGCATCATTAGGGGCTGGGAAGGTGGCTCAGTGATAGAGCGCTTGCCTTGCATGCATGAGGCCCTGGGTTTGATTCCTCAGCACCATATAAGCAAAAAGAAAAAAGCCGGAAGTGGTGCTGTGGCTCAAGTGGTAGAGTGCTAGCCTTGAGCTGAAGAGCTGAGGGACAGCGCCCAGGCCCAGAGTTCAGGCCCCACGACCGGACCCGAAAAGAAAAAAAAAAAAAAAAGATTGCATCATTAATTATTTAAATTACAGGATACTACATGCTTCAGCAGCATGTCTACCCGAATTACAAGAGCTATGTTAATGATATGAAAATTTGTGAAGCATCCCATATTTTTCATTCTTCAGATGCAAGAAATGAAAAACAGTTATTAAAAAGTTGATTACAAATATACAAGTGTAATAATACATGTATTTCATAGAGAAAAAGTTAGTTTGACATCAGTGTATTCAATCTTCACCTTTTCAGAAAGGCCTTTACATAGTATAACCTTTATAAAACTTTTGAAATAAGATAACATTGTCATTTTATCCCAAAGAAATAAAATTCTATAAGGACCTAGGAATTAAAGGTATCTTAAACTGTTTCTATATGGAATGTTAGCTGAAAGGACATATTTATTAATGAACCTATATATTATAAAACAATGTCGAGTTCAAAGTACTATATCTAGGGGATAATGAAATAGATTATGGATATTATACAAACAGAATACTAAATATTTTAAAATATACTTTTTTTCAGACAAGCATCAGAAATATCTTTATTTTCTGTACTACTCATTTCACCAGATAAGTTAAAATTATTTCTTATTAAAAAATCACAAACTCTACAGAAATCATTAGTATAAAAATAACTTGAATATATTTTGACATCAAAGTCAGGCAATTCACTTGGAAGAATACCATGCAATCCATGAATTTTTAAAGTAAGATATTGCTGTTGCTTTGTATTATGAAAATATTTTGTATGGACACATAGGATGGACTGGCAATTTTGAAATTTAAAAAACTTAACCAAACCAGTAGGATTTTGGAAAACAATTTGTACAGCCTTCCACAACTTCAAAGAGGTAGTGATACATACTTATTCTTTTGGCAATATCAAATGCAGTTTCTTCCAAGTTGTGCTTCAGACCTGGTTTGATATAATGGTTCAACAGAAGGAGATCTAGCATAACTTTGCTATTTCCATTCCCAGCAGCAAGATGCAAGGGGGTCAAGAGGCCTTTAGTTTGGCCGTTGATATCTGCATCATGATGAAATAAAGAAGCCACTCTGGTATTATTCCATGTATAAGTACTGTACAGGGGTGTCCAGCCATTCACAATTATTACATGAATATCTACCTGGAGCCACCAAGTCATGGACAATGTCTAAGTATCCACTGTAGGCTTCTCGATGAAGGGTATACACATTGTTATCCTTAGTATTCACATGAGTGGCCTTTTTGCAAAGTAGTCTCTGCACTGTAGTAAGGCAATTAATTTGGGCAGAACAAAGAAGAAATTTTCTTGAATCCTTCTCCATTTTTCTTGCAATTGATATCATTTCTCACTTTTTCATCTTGTTCCTCATCTTCATCAGAATTGTGTAGCCAGAGACTTTGAGTGCCTTTGAGAATGAGGTGTCCATGTATTTCCCCAATAGTTCACATTGGATGAACTGGTCAGAAAAATCCGGTGAATTTTCTGCATCTGTTTTTTTCACTATTATTTATTTTCTCTTTTATCATTTTTACTATTCTAAATTATTCTAACTGGAGAGTCAGGAATTGGCAGAGAGCAGAGGAAAAATTTTCCTCCTTATTCAAAGGTACAGACTGAAAATGAGGACCAGTGGTGTCTTCATGTGCAGCTTACTCTAGGAATGAGAAAATAGGAAATAATGCCTTCTATGTAAATCAGTTGGGAAGTGGCAGAGCAGAAAGTGAAATCATGCAACCAAAAATATAAAAGCAAAATAAATTAGGATAATTATGGATCAATCATATTACCTATGAGAACCATGAAAGGAAAAGAAGAAGAGAGAGACAGATGTGCAATTATCTAGCTAGCCACAAAATCCATCTCTCTGATCAATTTATAGAGCAAAAAATTTTATTTTTTAAAAGAGATGGAAATAGAATTTAAGATCAGTTGTCTCCATTGTTTTAATTATATTTTTATTATCATAAATACTTGGACAATGGAATTTCCATTCAACAAATCAGTTTTTTTAAGTATAATGGATCTTTATATAACTTTTCCACACCCTTCCAAAGCTCACCCCACTTTAATTTTTCTTAGTTTCATACTATCTACATTGAATATTATACTTTCACTCTCTTCCTCCATAACTCTCTTTATTCCTTTCTTTTGACTTCCCCTCACATCTTCCAAGTGATAGTTTCCTGATATATATTTTGTTGGATTAAAAGTTCACTTTTATAAGAAATTACACCTTTGAAATACTCCTCCGCAAATAGCATGCTTTGGTTAATATTTTTGTGTAAACTTGTAATAAAGCTCTAGCTTCCAAATATGAGACAGAACATGGGTCCTTTGTGTGTCTGGCTCTGACTTAGTTCACTTAATATAGTTTTAGATCTATCCATTTCATTGCAAATAATGTAACAGTCTTCATAATGGATGGATGCAATCCAATTTTGTATATGTGCCACACTTTCTCCAACCATCACTCCGCCAAAGGACATCTGGGCTAATTCCATAACTTGGCTACGGTGAATAGTGCAGCAGTGAACACGGTTATGAAAGTGATTTTACTGTAACTTTTTGGAAGAATTCATCACTACCTTTATGAGAGTAATCCTCTTGCCAGTTTTCCAGAATAAGCACATCCTTCCCTTCATCTTCATGACAATGTATTGGAAGTCTTCAGAAACACAATTCCTCCTACAGGTCTCAATAAGCTAAAACCACACTGTGCCCATATTCTTTCAATACATTATTTCATAAATGTACATATAATTTAGTGAGAACCTTCTATATACTTTCCTAGTGTGGAAATGAGGGACATGATAGAGTAAAAGTAAGAAGTATGTAATTTAATTAGGTACTATCACATTTAAAATCATTTTCAGCTCTAATTCATAGCCTCACATAATATTATTTTAATCTTTATTTGATTACTTCAAATAACCCGTAAATTATAACAAGTGAGTTAAAATCAAAGGCAAAAAGTGTGGTTTGATTTTGACACTCATGTGTGAGGTTGCACAATATGGGCAAATAGTTGGAATGGAAATAACACCTCGTATCCATTTTGTTAACGTAGAGATGGTTTGCCCAAACTGATTCTCACAATTCGTATTCCATTCAACAACAAGAAACGTGATAATTTCTGCTCCTTATTAACTTTTGTTTCCATTTTATTTTATAATGGATGATTTCATAAATCTACTGTAGATACAAAAATATGTTAAAATATTTCTATCCATATGCATTGATATATACATACATGCATATATTACACAGGTTATTATGATAATGAATAACTTCAGTAACTGTACAATTTACTAAATTAAAACTATCGGCGGCTATTGCCTGGTATCCTGGTTGCTCGGGAGACTGAGATCTGACAATCATGGTTTGAAGCCATCCTGGGCAGGAATGTCATGAGCCTCTTATCACCAAACAACCAAAGAAAATCAGAATTGGAACTGTGGCTCAAAGTAGTAGAGTGGTAGCTTTGAGAGAAAAATTTCAGGGACATCATCCAGGCTCTTAATTCAAGAAATACAACCTACCCAAAGAAAATCTATGTAATTTACACCTGTGTAAGTAAAGTATTTCCATCACTCAAATGCACAACCATGCTCATTTGCAAGGTAACACTGTTTTGTCTGAAGTACCACAAAACATTTTCGCTTAAGTTGAAAGCATTGCACCATGGGTTCATTCTATCTCTCTCATGCATTTTTCCACTCACATACTCAAATGTTACAATCATTCCAATTATTTAAAATCATAGCTTTTTACTTTAACACCCATAATATTAGAGTTTGAATTGAGTGTCTTGTGTCCCCTAAATGGGTGTTCTTACCACTTTGTAATGTCTCCAGCCCTAAATTATCCTGATTATTTTTCAGATACTTGTGTATGATCTTTGGCTCATTCCATGTTATGTTATTCGTCCTGGAATTTAGAATAACAGATGCATGGCATTGTGTACATATCTTTCTGTCCAGTCTGGGCTTTAACCTCTGTCCTCTCAAGAGTAGACTCCCATGTAGTCAGGATTGTCATAAGCTTGTCATAGCTGATGTTTTTTTTAAGTCTTTGCATTTCCTGCAGGTTCTTGAGTACTGAATAAATTTGTTTTCTTGGGTTGTTTTGTTTCATTTGAATGTATGTGTTGAGTTGTTTCTCACTTTTCCTTTTGTTTCTTTCAATCAAGTTCTTACCTAAAGTTCTGAGAAACCAATTCTTATTTTTCATGATAGTCAATGTGAACATGATTCATTCCATAGCAATTTCAGTAGTATTTAAATACCTTCATATCTATGAATGGTATATAAATGATAAGTGCTGCAAAGGTTCTTTTTATTTTCACAGCAGTCTTTGTCATACACAGACAGATCATGAAATATATGAAGATAATAAAACTACAGATGATAGCAAGGAGAAGAAAAACCTATTATTAATTGTTTGACAGAGGCTTCCCTTCTAGTGAAAGAAATACGTTGCTTGATGCAGGATTTCACAAAATTATATTGCTTGGAGGAAGCTAAACAATCATCTAATTCTACAGAATTGAGGGACATGAATCGACCTTCTGAATAATTTACATTTGGATCAAATAAAAGCGTGCTTCCAAAAAGAGAGTTGACTTTAGAGAAACAAGATGAGTTGTATGTAAATAGGTGCTTAGCTGATTTTGTTAATTTGTAAACTAATACAGGGAAATAGATTACAGCAAGGTAAAAAAAAAAACTTTGCATCGAAATACTCATTGGCGCGTGTGTGTGAGAGAGAGTGTGTAGAGAGTGTGTGTGTGGGTGGGTGTGTGTGTACACATGCACACATATATACACACGGGCATGTGCAAGTGCTCATTCATTCATTCATCATTCCTGAAGCTTGATAGTGCCTGGGCACTCTCCCGAAGCTTCTGTGACCAAGGATAGTGGTTTAACACTTGAGCCATTGTTCCACTTCTGTTTTTTTGGAGATAATCGCATTTATTTTCATGATTGGACTGGCTTTGAATAGTGGTCTTCATATCTCAGCCTCCTGAGTTGCTAGCTAAGCTTCTTCAGCCTCTAAGTAGCTAGTTAAAATTGGGCCTGTCCTCTATGCTTCACTGCTCTTTTATTCTTGTCCTGAGTTGTTCACATGCCTAAGTCATATATATGTCTAGTTTCTTTAAACAATACTCTTACTGCTTGGCACTAGTGGCTTCCATCTGAACTCTTTAACTATTGAGGAGGCTTGAGAACAGAACCCAGGCCAAAAGTTTAGTGGACTTCCTTCTGAATCTATACCTGGGTGCATTGTATTATTTCCACCATCCTGCACTATTTACAGTTAAGATTGGAAGGGCTGCAGAATACAGGCCGGCCAAGGTAGGAATCTAGACAAGTTGGTGTGCAACTCTTATGCCGTCAGTAATGAGAAGGTTAAAAAGACAGATCAGGTGCTTGTTGTTGTGGAAAGGGAACCCCTATCCTAAAATTAACCAGTCTAACAAAAACAATACCCCAAATTGAACACAATTTCCCACAACAAAAATAAGTATGTACATTAACATACAGAACTTAGTACAATCTGCTCTTTTTCTAATATCAGCTTCATCTGATTATCTTATGATATGACAGAATAGTTTCTTCCTTAAACTTATTATATATTTAAAACGACCTAGAAAATTCTTTCTCACTTATTAAGTGCAAACAAATGGCAAATTGCCTCATTTCTTATATATTTGACTACCACTATAAATTCATCTTGTGATTATTATTAATAGTAATATATTCTGATTTATTACTTTACTTTGTAACAGTTTTTAAACTTTTCACTTCTCTGCTGAAGTTGAAGTATATAAATAGTATCATCAAATTATATTACTTGGGTACTTAGGGCAGTTTTCTAAAAAGTTTTTAACCAATGGCTCGGGGAATTCTGTTTTTTTGGGGGGGGTTCTGGTCCTGGAACCTGAACTCTGGGCCTGGGCGCTGTCGCTCAAGGCTAGCTCAAGGCTAGCACTCTACCACTTGAGCCACAGCGCCACTTCCGGCTTTTTTTTTCTGTTTATGTGATGCTGAGGAATCGAACCCAGGGCCTCAAGCATGCAAAGCAAGCACTCTACCACTGAGCCACCTTCCTAGCTCTCTACAAATTCTTAATTGGTATATTATTTAGTTTACTTTTAATTTCAATTTAATTTTATGGTAAAGGTAATGTACAGAGGGGATACAGTTACTTAAGTAAGGTAATGAGTACATTTATTATGGAAGGAACATTGTTATCTGTTCCATTGATTTTTTTGAACACAAAAAACCTACTGATGTTTTTCCTGTTGTTATTGACCAATGGGTATTTTCTTTCTTTGTTCTTGCATTTTTTATTATAAAATTGATATACAGAGGGTTTACAATTCCTTAAGTCAACTAAAGAGTGCACTTTATTATCTAAATATCAAATTTTGAACTTATTTTGTTTTGTTTCTTTAGGGTAATTCTTTTTTCAGAGTTGTAGGATTAGTTAAGTTAGTTTTGCATAATTTTAACACATGTAAATTATTCAGACATATATTTTGCTTTCAAAATAGTTAACATGTGAATATGTAAAAAATTATTTTCTTAAATTTTATATGGTTGGTGAATTTAAATAAATTTATTTTGTTATAGTCCTAAACATATTTGTCCATGTAACAAATACTGATTTTCAAGAAACACATAATTTATTTAAAAAGGATTTATTACCTGGTCAGTTTTTAGAAATATTTGTACTTGAATTAAAAAAAAAATGTTTGAGCTGGGCATAGTAACTTGTGGTTTCCATTTTCTAACAATGGTGAGAAGTGTAAATAGGGTTTGTAATTCGGGAGAGATGGAGAAATTATGAGACCTTATCATAAAATTTCCAGAGTGAAATGATTAGATATATAGCATCCCTAGCAAGATATAGAGCACTTGGTTATCATCTTCTAAATCTTGAGTTAAAACACCAGTAACATCAATCTTTTGTCAAACTAAAAGGACACATGTTTCAAAATGTGTATTATTTAAAACTTGTTTGTAAAATTCTCATGTCTTTTATTTCTTAATTTTCAATTTACTCAATCTATATGAATCCAAGTATCTTGTGACTATTTTATTTCTACTAAACTTTTAAATAGTATGAGCAAGATTATGATTTCATATATTAAAATACTTTTACTATTTGTGATAATTTCCTCTGTTTAATATGATAATAACAATATTCCAAATGTGTGTATGTGGTATGTGTGTGTGTGTTTATGTGGGTTTTGTGTGTGTGTGCTTTGTGTTTAATTTGCAATGCTTGGGAGATCACACAATTGCTTCACATATGTTAGGCCAATGTTTTACCACTGAGCTATACTGTCTAGTTATAATATAAATTGTATTTTAAATTATGACTTTTAAATTTTCATTCCTAGTGTATTTTTTCAAAATTATATATGATAAAATGTGATCCATCTTCTATCCACGTTACCAATTGTTATTTTTATTCTTTCTCTTATTTCTTTGGAAATAAATTATATTCCTATTACAATATCTTAACATTGTAACAGCTCTATACAATGCTTTATTTTCTATTTTATTTTTCCCATGTTATCTTTCAGTCCAAACTATCAGGTGGATTAAAAAGAAACTAGATTCAGGACACTTTATTTTTCTCCTTGTCTTCTCTGAAGTCTTTCTGTTTTTTGAAACAATACCAATGACATACAGCTCCTATGTGGTCCACCATTCTTCCTCCTCTCACTCTCTTCTGCAGTACAGCTCAAGTCGTTATCATTCAGCTTTATTATGCTGTAATGTTATCTAAATCTTATCTTATTCCTAAATTAATTTTAGTTACATTGAGCAGTCTCTAAAGACATTTTCTATATATAATATCAGGGGTTTGTATTTTCACAAGGTGTGAAATATGAGTGACTATCAAATATTTAGATATCTCTGTAGAGTATTGGTCCACCTGCTCAATAATCTCGTATGTAAATTCAAGGAATACAAGTCAGTCAGAGCAATCTTGTAAAATGGTGTAGCTTGAGCCTTCATACAAATTTGAATAGTATTACCATGGTTAGTAGTGAAGACAACATAGTTCAACTATAAGAACAGACACATAGAATAAGGTAACAGATTTATCAAAAATAAATTCTTAGTTTTATGGTCCACAGATTTTGAAAACAATGCTATAATTTTATGAAATAAAAACAGAATCTTAAATGGTTGTATTGGCACTATTGCCTCGCTAGATTTAAAGAATGATCTTAGACTACTGCCTCAATCCTTTGTTTGTTTGTTTGTATGTCTGTCATGGGGTTTGAACTCTTGGCTTTTGCGCTATCCATGTGCTCTTCAGCTCAAGGTGAGCACTCTACCGCTTGAGCAACAGCAAAACTTCCGGTTTTGTAGTGGTTTATTGGAGATAAGTGTCTCATGGACTTTCCTGCCCGGGCTGGCTTTAAACCACGATCCTCAGATCTCAGCCTCCTGAGTAGCTGGGATTACAGGCATGAGCCACCGGCACCTGGCCTATCTCAAACCTTATAAAGAATGATTATCAAATTAAATGTGAGATGTAAAAACCTATAAAACATAAATGTAAAAATTCATGACATTGATCAGTAAAAGTTTCTAAAAATTTGACATGGAAAACAGTAGCTAAAGAGAAGCAAGAACTGGATTATATCAGTGATAACCTTTCAAAATTGAAGGGACACTATAACAGAAATGAAAACATATCTAATAGAGGGCACACATTTGTTACTGCTCTAATGTTAATGCTACAATGATTCTGAAACTTAAATATTTTTATATCTTCTAATTCTATATAAATTTTTTCCTGAATAGGATATTTCTTTAAATAACATATGTAAATTAATAGTCAATAGGAGGAGCATATGAAATAAGCTCCTCTTTAGTGTCTAAGAAATAATAAAAAGAAAACTCACTAGTATGACCATAATATAAAAAGAGGACGCAAAATATAGTAATGCATTTGTGGAGAAATTGATATACTTCTCATAGAGATCAATTTGTAAAATATTGCAATCATTTTAGCAAACAAGTTTTAAAGTCTTCAAAAGGTGAAAGAGAATTGTATAGGATCCAGGCATTACACTTCTATGAATGTATTAAACAGAAGTAAAAAACTTCTTTGGACAGAGAATGTAGTTAATTGACAGTGAACTTGAATAGTATGTGTGAGACCCTGGAATTGATCCCCAAAAACAAATTTTGAAAAGACACACTATAGAGGATATATGCTGGGCAAATTCCGGTAACTGAATTTTATATCTATTTAAATGTCTGTTCTAAAATTTACAGCATTTCTATTTGAAGAAATGCAAGTTTGTGAAAATTAGGCTTTGAAAACCTATGAAGTTACAATTCACTTCGAAAGCACTAAAATGTATACAATAAAAGGTGATAATATAGAGATCCAGGAAGATGGCGGAGGAAAAGCTGGAATCTGAAGAAGCTCTCACATAGAAAGTAGTTTTAGAGTTCCAGTGAACAGTCCTAAGCCAGAGAATCACACCAAGTGTGCAATCACAGGACAGAGAGTTAGGCCAGAGAGGGAAAACCCAGGCAAGGAGACACATCTGAGCACTTGCCAGCAGCCGCGTCGGCAGGGGCAGCGGGGGTGACAGAGACCACAGGGCACCATACATGAGCCACAGAGATCACGAGACAAAGGAGCCAGATGCAGCTGGCGAGCAGACTCTACTCAACACCAGCAAGGACCAATAGGGAGCAGACATCTTCATCCTGCATTTCGCAGACCAGAGACTACCCAGGAACCAAGACTCGGTGTGAGT
This sequence comes from Dipodomys spectabilis, assembly GCF_019054845.1. Lineage (NCBI taxonomy): Eukaryota > Metazoa > Chordata > Mammalia > Rodentia > Heteromyidae > Dipodomys > Dipodomys spectabilis. The sequence continues at coordinate 563,726 of NW_024871216.1, forward strand.
AGAAGTTTGATGGCCTCGATCCTTCTCAGGGAGCAGAGGAGGGAAGGCCAACTCCCCCCCCCAGTCCGGAGATCTCCATCTTGGATACCGACAAAGCTCAATGGAGCTGCTAGCTCCAACTCAGGCCTTGGAATAAAACGAGTCATTTAGCAGGTCACAAGTACTTAACGGCAGCGTGACCTACCAGACTCAGCTCCACCCAGGGAAAAGTCACCCAGCTCAGGCACCAGCCCTAGGAGTGGCTTTCTTCACTGGGTAATCAGAGCGAGAGGCTGCCCCTCCCTCTAGCAGCATCAACAATAAATTGAAATTCAGTAAACAGAAACCCTGAGAATGGCTCCAGGCTGGGCTCTGTGAGTTTTTCACAAACTAGACCCAGGGAAAAGCTACTGCTTGTTGAAATGCCTCAACTCTACCCAGAATCTAGCCTCATCACTGCATCCCCCTCTATTGTGATTCTCAAAGCAGATCAGCCTCCCATTAAACTAACCTGGAAGGAGGATCTCAAAATCCTGGGTAAAGCAGAGCATTTTTCTGCCTGTTCAAACAAACTGACTTAAGAAACCAATTAAGCCACAGGACCACAAGCAGACCAGAGACTCCAACAAGAGGCTGGTTACAGACACAAGGGAGATACAGGATTTTTCCCACCCCTCCCCCCAAAAAATCAAAGAACATTTTTTTTTCTTCTTTTTCTTCTTCTACTTCTTCTTTTTCTTTTGGTACCTTATATAAAAAATTTTCTTTTCTTTTCTAAAACTTTTTATAATCTTTAATTTTTGCCTTTTTTGAAAAAAAAATTGTTTTCCAGTAACTTTTTTTTCCTCTTATAATTTTTATTTTAGGGGTACGTGAATGTGCGTTTTTCTTTCTTTTTTTTTTGTCTTCTTTCTCTTTTTTTTTCTTTTTTAATTATTTTTTTGTTTTTTGATTAGCTCTACTGAACTTCTGATCTTTTTTTCTTCCTTTCTTATCCTTTTCACCTTTTCCTCTCTTTTGTTCTTCTTTATGTGACTTAACTCTTGTCCTGCACATCCTCAGATAAACCCGTAATTAGTAGACCCTATACCCCATTGTGTACACACTTAATCCACAAATTTATTACTCAATTCAAAACCTCTGAGACTTAAATTCCAAAATAGCAGTACTACTTCCTTATACCTATATAATATTATAAGCATTTTTATTTTTAAGTTTTTCACATCTCCTCAATGTCCCTCCTCTTCTCTCATTATTTTCACTTTCTTCTCTAAATAGATTGTTATCGATTCTACATAATATTATTAATTTTTACTTTTCTATTTTTTCTGGTCTCTTTTCTTTTCCTATTCCATGTCTTCTTTTTTTCTCTCTCTCTAATTTCATCCTACCCAACTTATTTCCTGCATTGAAATTAGGACTTAGTTAACTCTCCCTATGCCTCCCCACACCAATCTATTCCTATTTTTTACCCACATCTCTCCCTAACCCTAATAATTTCTGGTTTTCCAAATTCTCTGCGGTTCAAGGCCCTTTAATATATAGTTGTTAGATGTTGTATAGATGTATCTGTTGAACTAGATTGTATCTGTAGACTATTGACTGTACAAATTCAGACTTTGGTTGATGGTTGCCTTAAGAGAGTGTTTGAGCACAAATCTGGTGCTATTTACATCTCAAATGGGCAGAGTAAGCCAGAAAAACACAAAAAAATGGCAAATCCAGGTATATCAACTCCCAATCTTGATAATCAGGGGACAGAACAGATAATGAATAATCCAGAGGAGAGTTCCCAAATAGCCCTACAAACACTGCTGGCAAACATGATAAATGAAAAGATGGAAAGCATACAAAGGACTCTGTATGAGCGTGATACGGAGAGAGAGGAGGCAATCCAAAAGTTTATACAGGAATATCATAAGTGTGAGGAAGCTACTCAAAAACTGATACAGGATTTGTGTGAGCAGCTTGAGAATACTCAAAGAGAAAGGCAGGAATGGCATGAGCAGGCTGAGAACACTCAAAGAGAACTGCAGGAATCCCACTAACAGGAGGAAGCTAATCAAAGAGTAATGCAGGAATCAAAAGAGCAGGAAGAGAATACACAAAGATCACTAAAGGCATTCATGGAATCCATTAACAAAGAGCTGAAGGAAATCAGGGGGACCACAAAGGGAATGCTGAATGGAACCCAACAGAAGGAATGGGAGTCCAAGGAAACCATAATCAATCAACTAAGTGATTTGAGAATAAACAATGAACACCAAATTATGGAAGTAAAGAAATTAATACAAGAACTAAAACAGAGCTTCAACAAAGAATTTGAAGTCATCAAAGCTGACCAATTAGAAGGAAAAGAGATCAAAAACAATGTAGAAAGTCTTGACAGCAGGTTAGACCATGCAGAAGATCGAATCTCAGGGATTGAAGAGAGCCTAGATATAATAGAGCAAGAACATACAACCATCCAAGACAAGTCCAAGAAATATGATAGATTTATCCAAGACTTAGAAGACACCATCAGAAGGCCAAATCTAAGGATAATGGGTGTAGAGGAGCCCCTAGAAACAGAAGTTAACGGCCTAGGAAATTTGTATAACAGGTGCTACCAGAGAACATCCCAAACATAAAAAAGATAGGCCTATTCAGATACAAGAAGCTTTTAGAACCCCAAATAGACCAGACCAGAATAGGACATCCCACTGTCACATTATAATCCACACAGGATCAACTCAGACCAAGGGAACGATCCTTAAAGCTGTCAAGGAGAAAAGATTAATCACCTATAAATTAAAACCAATTAGAATCACCTCAAATTTCTCAGCAGAGACAATCAAAGCAAGAAGAGCCTGCAATGATGTATGCCATGCCCTAAAAACTATCAACCAAGAATACTGTACCCAGCTAAACTCTCCTTCATAACTGAAGGCCAAATAAAAACCTTCCATAGCAAAGAAAAATTGAAACAATACATCTCCACCAAACGACTCCTACAAAAGAATCTTAAAGATGTCCTAAACATAGAAAACCAACAAGACTACAATAAAGGTCAAGAAATTGCACCCAAACTGAGAATCCAAGAAACATAGGAAGAAGCCAGTTTGCGCAGCCACCAAGAAGGTGGATGACATGGCAGGAACTCCCAAATACCTCTCAGTCCTTTCTCTTAACGTTAACGGAATGAACTCTCCAATTAAGCGACATAGACTGTCTAGTTGGATTAAAAAACAAGACCCTTCTATCTGCTGCCTTCAGGAGTCACATCTTGCCCATAAAAACAAACACATTTTCAATGTTAAATTTGGATGAAAATCTACCAAGCAAACGGCCCCCATAACAGGCGGGAGTTGCAATCCTAATACCAGATAAAATAGACTTCAAATTAAAAGTAGTGAGAAAACATAAAGAAGGTTGCCACATACTCATTAAGGGATCTCTCCTTCAGGAGGATAATACAATTCTAAATATTTATTCACCAAACAATGGAGCACCCAAATTTATCCAAGAAACACTAATTTCCCTCAAATCCCATATAACTCCAAAGACATTAATTGCTGGGGATTTTAACACACCACTCTCCCCACTAGATAGATCAACTGGGCAAAAACCCAACAGAGAACCACAGATCTAAACAGCTGTATAGATCAACTAGACTTAACAAACATCTACCGAACATTTCACCCAGCACCATCAGAATACATATTTTCCTCAGCAGCACATGGAACATTTTCTAAAATAGACCACATTTTAGGCCACAAAGCAAACTTGTGTAAATTCAGAAACATTGAAGTTATATCTTGCATTCTCTCTGACCACAAGGGAATAAAATTAGAACTCAACACCAAAAGCCACCCAAGAAAGTCCGGTTTCACATGGAGGCTTAACAACACACTGCTGAATCACGAGTGGGTCATGGAAGAGATTAGAAAGGAAATTCAAATGTTCATGCTATTCAACAAAAATGAACACACAAATAACCAGCTCCTCTGGGACACAGCAAAGGAAGTACTCAGAGGCAAGTTTATAGCTCTGAACTCCTACATCAACATATTGGAGAGATCTGAAACCAACAATTTAATGACACATCTAAACCTCCTTGAAAAAGAGCAGCAAGATAAACCCCAATCCAATAGCCAGAAAGAAATATTTAAAATTAAATCAGATTTAAAGGAATTAGAATCCAAAAAAACTATAGAAAGAATCAACAAAACAAAGAGTTGGTTCTTCGAAAAAATTAACCAAATTGACAGACCATTAGCAAATCTTATCAGAAAAAGAAGAGAACACACCCAAATTAATTAACTCAGAGATGAGAATGGAAACATCACCACTGAAAAAACCAAGATTCAGAACATTATAAGGGAATACTTCTCAAAACTTTATGCTAATAAGTTTGAGAACATGACAGAAATGGACCTTTTCCTGGCAAATATTGACCTGCCAATACTAAACCAAGATGAGTTAATCCATCTTAACAGGCCCATATCAAGCATTGAAATAGAAACAGCAATAAGAGATCTCCCAGCTAAGAAAAGTCCAGGACCAGATGGTTTTACAGCTGAATTTTACAAGGCCTTCAAAGCAGAGCTCACACCAATTCTCCTCCAACTCTTCAATGAAATTGAAAAAGAAAGTTCACTCCCGAACACATTCTATGAAGCCATCATAACCCTCATCCCAAAACCAGGAAGGTACTCAACAAAGAAAGATAACTATAGACCCATTTCTTTGATGAACATTGATGCATAACTTCTCAACAAAATTTTGGCCAATAGACTTCAACAATTCATCCAAAAAATCATACACCACGATCAAATAGGATTCATTTCAGGGATGCAAAGCTGGTTCAATATACACAAATCAATTAATATTATCCATCACATCAACAGGAGCAAGAATAAGAACCACATGGTTATCTCAATAGACACAGAAAAAGCATTCGACAAGATCCAACACCTCTTTAACATGAAGGTTTTAGAAAAATTAGGAATCATGGAACATTCCTCAATACAATAAAGGCTGTATATGACAAACCTACAGGCAGCATTATACTTAATGGTGAAAAACTAAAGCCATTTCCTCTTAACTCAGGAACAAGTCAAGGATGTTCACTCTCTCCACTTCTCTTCAACCTAGTATTAGAATGCCTAGCTACAGCAAAAAGACACGATGAAGACATAAAGGGGATCCAAATAGGGAAAGAAGAAATAAAACTCTCCCTCTTTGCAGACGACATGATCTTGTATTTAAAGAATCCCATAGACTCCACTCCCAAATTACTCAAGCTGATTCAAATCCTTGGCAAAGTAGCAGGTTATAAAATTAACCCCCCAAAAGCAATGGCTTTTCTATATGCCAACAATGAGAAAAGTGTGCCTGAAATTAGGAAAGCAACTCCATTTTTAATAGTCCCACAAAAAATAAAATACTTACGAATTAACTTAACAAAGGTGTGAATGACCTCTATGATGAAAAGTTTAAAATCTTGAAAAAGGATATCAACACAGAACTTAGAAAATGGCAAAACCTCCCATGCTCCTGGATTGGAAAGTTTAAAATCGTGAAAATGGAAATACTTCCCAAGGCTATCTACAAATTCAAGATACCTATCAAAATTCCAACCTCATTCTTCAAGGAAATAGAAGAGGCAATCCAAAAATTCATATGGAACAATAAAAGACCCCGAATAGCAAAAACGCTCCTCAACGAAAAGAACACTGCTGGAGGAATATCAATACCAAATTTCAAACTTTACTATAAAGCCATAGTAATCAAAACAGCTTGGTATTGGCATAAGAACAGACCTCAGGAACAATGGAATAGAATTGAAAACCCAGAAATGAACCTACAGACCTATAGCCATCTAATCCTCGATAAAGGAGCTAAAACAATAGAATGGAACAAAGACATCCTCTTCAGTAGATGGTGCTGGCAAAATTGGTTAACTACTTGTAGAAAACTAAAGGTAGATCCTTATATATCACACTGCACCAGAATCAACTCCAAATGGATCAAAGACCTCGATGTCAAAACAGACACTCTGAAAACATTACAGCATGGAATAGGAGAAACCCTAGGTCTCCTTGGCTCAGGCCCGAAATTTTCTGAATAGAGACCCGGAAACAAAACATATCAAAGAAACCTTGGACAAATGTGATTGCATAAAGTTGCAGAGCTTCTGCATGGCAAAGGACAAAGCTAGCAAGATCAATAGAAAGCCCACGGATTGGGAGAAGATCTTTACTAGCCATACAACGGACAAGGGTCTCATATCTAAAATATATTTGGAACTCAAAAAATTAAATCCCCCAACAACAAATCCTCAAAGAAACAACTGCCCAATAAATAAGTGGGCTAAAGACTTAAAGAGAAACTTCTCTGAAGAAGAAAGAAGGATTGCTATAGACACAGGAAGAAATGCTCAACTTCCCTATCCATAAAAAAGTGCAAATCAAAACAACATTGAGATACCACCTCACTCCAGTTAGAATGGCAAAAATCATGAACTCTAACAACAACAGATGCTCGAGGGGATGTGGACAGAAGGGAACCTTACTTCATTGTTGGTGGGAATGTAAACTTGTTCAACCACTTTGGAAAGCAGTTTGGAGGTTCCTCAAAAGACTTCACATAGAGGTCACCTATGACCCAGCAATCCCACTTTTGGGCATTTACCCAAATGTTTACAAACAAGACCACACTACAGCTACCAGCACAACTATGTTTATTGCAGCATTATTTACCATAGCTAAGATATGGAACCAACCCAGATGCCCTTCCGTAGATGAATGGATCAAGAAAATGTGGTATATATACACAATGGAATTCTATGTCTCCATCAGAAAGAATGACATTGCCCCATTTGTTAGGAAATGGAAAAACTTGGAAAAAATTATATTAAGTGAAGTAAGCCAGGCCCAAAGAAACACAGGTTCCATGGTTTCCCTTATTTGCAATATATAGTATGTGTATGAGTCCAGCAGAAAAGGTCAGATAATGTGATGTTAGGAAAATGAACCCTTAGTATTTTAATGTTTTTTTTTTCATGCAAGTGTTTCTAACCCATTTATAAGATTATTTCTTTGTTGCTTATTATGTCCCTCCCCCACAGTTTAACCCCCACTTTCAGTACATTTGATGTCCGTATAACTTGTGGAGGAGATGGGGAAAAACAAGTCGTTTAAGGATTCTGGTGGACCTGTGGCAACAATGAGAAGTACAAATTGTCTTGTCAAAAACGAGCTTAACAATGTCGGTGGGGAGGAGAGGGAGGAAGGATTGGGTGGGGGTAAGGGGGAGGCTGGGAAGGGAGGTGAAGAGTAAACAAAGGAGGAGGCTGCAATGTTTGCTAAGAAATGTATGCGTTATCCTGCCAATGTAATTGCAACCCCTCTTTACAGTAATTCACAAATAAAATAAAATAAAAAAAAAGCGGTAAAGGTCAGATAATGTGATATTAGGAAAATGAACCCTTAGATATGTATTTTAATGTTTTTTTCTTTCATGCATGTGTTTCTAACGCATTTATAAGATTATTTCTTTGTTGCTTTGTATGTCTCTCCCCCACAGTATAACTCCCGCTTTCACTATATTTGATGTCAGTATAACTTGTGGAGGAGATGGGGAAAAACCAGTTGTTTAAGGATACAGGTGGACCTGTTGCAACAATGAGAAGTACAAGTTGTTGTGTCCAAAACGAGCTTTACAACGTCGGTGCGGGGCGGGGGGGGGGGGGGGGGGGGGAGGAGGATTGGGTGGGGGGGAGGGTGGAGGCTGGGAAGGGATGTGAAGGATAAACAAATGAGGAGGCTCCAATGCTTGGTAAGAAATGTATGCATTATTCTGGTCATGTAATTGTAACCCCTCTGTACAGTATGTTCACAAATAAAACAAAATAAAATTAAATTTAAAAAAATAAAATAAAATAAAAAAAGGTGATAATATATGTAAGTGAATTGCATGTCAGGAAAAAAACACTATTGTTAAAACTTCTTCACACAAAATGCAGAATAGCTAAAAAGATGTTTTTGGTGTTGGCTAAAAATTCTTTGTAAACTACTGCATTTAAAACAAAGATGTGGGACTGGGAAGGTTTCTCAGTGGTATAGCGCTTGCCTTGCATGCTCAAGGTCCTGGGTTCGATTCCTCAGTACCACATAAGCAAAAAGTAAAAAGCTGGAATTGGTGCTGTGGCTCAAGTGGTAGATCGCTAGCCTTGAGCAGAAGAGCTGAGGGACAGTGCCCAGGCCCAGAGTTCAGGCCCCAAGACCGGAACCCTCCATAAATAAAGAAAACAAAAACAAAAAACAAAGATGTGATTTCTGTTTATTTTGAAGGTATTTTGTCCATTTGAGTTTATGTAGAGATAACTTAATCCAAAAGTATATGTGATAACTGGCATACCTATACCTAGGGATTATGCATCTCTTCTAAGTAATTTTTTATTATTTTTATTTTTTTTATTATGAAAATACTGTACAGAGGGGTTACAATTACATGGGCAAGATAATGAGTATATTTCTTATCAAGCATTGTAGTGTCCTCCTTTGTTTCCCCTTCCCATGCCTTCCCATCCTCCCCTGCCGCCCCACACAATCCTCCTCCATACACCTCCTCACACCAAAGTTGTAAAGTTCATTTTTCGACATAAGGACTTGTACATCCTCATTGTTGCAATGGGTCCACCTGTATCCCTATTTCTTTCCCATGGTTTCCCTTATTTGCAATATCTAGTATATGTTTGAGTCAAGCAGAAAATTTCAGATAAGGTGATGTTAAGGAAATGAACCCTAAGATATATATTCAAATGTTTTTTTTTTCTTTCATGCGATTGTTTCTAACACATTTATAAGATTATTTCTTTGTTGCTTTGTATGTCCCTCCCCACAGTATAACCGCTGCTTTCACTGTATTTGATGTTGGTATAATTTGTGGAGGGAAAGGAGAAAAACTTCTAAGTAATTGAGAAACTTTTCTGGAAGAAACTTTTAGGAAATGACAGAAGACACAAATCTATGCATCTGCATTTTATGTAAGTCATATGTAACTTGCTCAATCCAATTGCTTATCTCTACCTTGCTAGGAAAAACGTATTCTCAAGATAAGAGCCAAAAGCAGTGAAAAGAACAAAATACACAATCATCTTGATTTATTTGTGAAAGTAACAATTGAAATAAAACAATTCCTCTTAAGGGACTCCTATATTAGTGTATGTGAAGATGTTCCTGAATGCCAATGTCCATTACATTTTTGGAATTTTAATTTCTACTAACATGTGAAAACTAGAACAAGAAAACGTACATAGACTTAGAGTGAACCAGCCTTCAAATCATTTTCTTAATTGTTTTGAAATTACAAAAGAATTGATACTCCTTTGCTTTGGAAATAATTTAAAAATATTTATCACATGATAATTCAAATACCAAGCAAGAGTAATTTTATATAATCATTATAAATATCATTTTATTACTATTGTAAAATAGAAGAAAAAAAACCAGTCCCAATATATGACCTACCTATCATTATTCTTAACTTCTAATCATTACCTAAATATCTTAATCTAACTAGTCATGTCTTTAACATAGACGTAAATATTCTATACTTGTTTACTTAAAATTTTCCAGGGGTATGTATTCATGTTTCTAAGAAATGTTCAAAGCAGTTAAAAGATGCTTTTGTGAAATTAATGTGATACAACTTGTTGTTGTGGGTGTTGTTTGCAAGGCCTGGGCATTGTCCCTAAGCCTTTTTATTCTCAAAGAAAGCACTCTATAACTTGAGGAAAAGAGCTAATTCCTGTTTTTAGTGGTCAATTGGAGATAAGAATCTAACAAGTACTGTTCGGTCTGGGCTTGTTTCGAAAACAATTCTAAGATCTCAGCACCCAGAATAGCTTGTATTATAAGGGTGAGTTACCGGCACTTGGTTTCATGAAGTTTTTTTTTAAATTTTAATTAAGTTTTAAGATGTTTGTGTAACTATGATATATATCATGTATATATTTCTGATGACAAATAATCTCTAAAAATGTACCATTCTACACATAACATATATATATATACAGACTCCCTCTAAAAATTTTATGTTACTATTTTTACCTTTTTCATTTCAAAGATATACAGTCTATTTTTCTAAAAGTTTCCTAGAATAAAATAACTCATATTTCAATAGAAAGTAGAGTTTATTACTTTCAAGGGAATTTTAGTTATACACATGATATTGTAGTAACATTTACAGTATATTACTTGAAAAGGTTCTGCCGAAACTCTTAAATATTTGTTTGTAGTTAAGGAGTGAGAGGAAGTTAATTAATACTGATTAGGAATTTGCAATGCTTCAAAAAATCTATTCCATAATTTGTTATAAGCACATAGTCAAGCTACCTGATATGGTTTAGTTTCTTTGTTTATTTGTTCAAAATTTCAATATGGATGCATGCACACTGGTAACATTAAAATTATTAATCAAAAGACAAATGATAGTAAAATCATAGACACATATCCGACGTTCAATAATTAGCACTTATGATGCTAATAATAATTTGGATGGAGAGGATGATGACCACAGTGTAGCCTGACAATGACGATGTTGTGATTGAAAAGGAAAAAAAAAACAAACTTTAATTATCTTTGAAGCCATAGTTATAAACAGCGGTGGATTACATACAATAACAATAATAAGAGGAAGGCTGGGAAGGTGGCTCAGTGGCAGAGTGTTGGCCTTGCCTACATGAGGCTCTGGGTTTGATTCCTCAGCACCACATAAGCAAAAAAAGCGGGAAGTGGCACTGTGGCTCAAGTGGTAGAGTGCATTGAGCTGAAGAGCTGAGGGACAGTGCCAGGCCCAGAGTCCAGGCCCCATGACGAACCAAAAAAAAAAAAAAACAGAATAAAAAGAGGATAGTTTCAATATCAAGAAATACAATCACATAAACAGGTAGAGACAGTAAAAACCCTAATGTTATTCCAGCAGTCTTTCTAATGTATACTCACTGTTCTTGGTGGTATTATTTTCTTATAAATAAAATCTTTTATTTCCATATTTTGATCGACTAAGATGTAGGTTTCAACTTAGTGTGATTAGTTCAAATTACATTGTCATATATATACTACTCAATAACCAATGTTTTCCAATGATATATTAAGAGTATGTTCTTGATTACAGCTGTAAATACATGACACAATTTACATAATACCACTTACTTATCTGCAGTTACCATAAAATGACACAAGCTGCAGAGCCAGGAGTTAAAATTTATTTTTATTTCTGCATGAAACTATTCCTGACTTTATACCAACAAACTGAATTTGACTCTTTCCTTATTTTTAAGCTAAGGTAGAAAATTTAAGGACTGTTTACTTTCTTTTTCCTTGCTCTAGAAGTCAACATTTATATTCTTCAATATTTCTAGTAGATTACATCCATTTACAGATGAGAAATGTAAGAGGAACAGTCAATGTGGTGAGTAAATAATGGTACTAGAATTTTTGTCTGAGTTCTTCACTCTGTGTGCTTACAAGGAGAGCCATTTAGTGTTGGAGAGGACCAATATGAAAAGAGTATGGGGAAAAATGCATACTTTGTAAACAGTTGTTTTAGGACTGAGTGACTGGTGATGAGTATTTGCAATAGGCTGGTGTCAGGGGCATAAAAAGGAGTATATAGAAATTACATTAGTGACAGAAACTGAGAAAATCTTGGTCATTCATTTATCTAATGGATGGGGGTAGGGTAAGAGGAAATCTAAAGTGTTTCCACATCTCTGTCTCCTAACTATGTTAGTTACATTCTTGGTGATAAGGACTACATGTGGAAAAGATGGATTTAGAGGAAAAAACTCTCTGATAGTTCTAAGGTTAATGTAAACAGATGCAAAGATAGGTCTGTTTGAACATCATCAAAATATCCACGAACATGAATATGAAAAAAATAATAAAATCAGGGACATTATTAAAGGGAAAAGGAAAAGGAAAGTTCTGATGAAAGTGAACAATGTGAGTATCAGTGTGGATAAGATTGGAGGAAAGATAAATAAGGAAACAAAAAAGTAATAAACACAGATTTACAGAAGAAAAGGAAGGAAAGCATTTTCAGGAAGATATTGAAGGAAATCTACCATTTGGATTTGAAAAGTAAAAGGACATAGACAAGTTCAATAAGAACAGTGTTTTGATGAAAGTCATATTGATAAAATGTTGAGATATGAATGTGAAGACATAAAATGCTGGATCCATAAATTCAACATGTCCTGTTGATTCTAAATGTTGGGAACAAATGCTTTAATCCTGACCTTAGAAATACAGATATAACTCATGAACTTCTTTAGAGGTATTCTCTGAACATTTTTGAAAACTTTATTTAGCCAGGAGGTTATAGATTGAACTACAGCACAAACAAGCCTAATTTGTCCTACAGTTCCAATTAGTGACCCATCTATCCATATCAGTTTGGGATTTTATTGAAATATATTTAGATATGTTTGGGTATCTTATCAGCCTACTCATTATAAATTTAGGACAAGTAACACCAAGTATTAGGTTGAACATACAGCTTTACTGATGTGACTGAAGACTACTCGAATTGATTCTTCTTTAAAATAGAAAATAGAGACCAGTTATGATGTGTCAATGGCTATTGGCCTCAACATCATTTTGCTCAACATCATTTTATGTGGTCATTTATACATAGCTATTGGGCCATTCTGTTCATCTGCTAGGACTATCCTAGATATTTCCTAGTTATTACAAATGAGGGAAACCATAGAATCTGTCTTTGTGTCTTGCTTATTTTTCTTAGTAGGATTTTTCCTCAATAGCCATTGACACATCATAACTGGACTCTCTTTAACTTGGAAATTATAGATTATGTCTTTTTATACTCTAACTTGGGACAATGATCTGCTGTAAGTTATTACCTTCTTTTACCCTTCTTTTGCCCTTCCACTTACATAATTATTCTTTAAAGAGACATAATTGAGCTTGCATTTCTAAATTCTTCAAAATTATCTGAAATACTTCATACTTCTGGCAGCCTCCTATATCTTTCTCAAAGGAAATATTTTGTCACTACCATTTTTATCCTATATGATAATGGATATCTTCCTGCCTAATTCAGTGCAAGATATTCATTAGATTCATCCAGATATCTCAACACTTGTACCACCATAAAATACTATCTTACTTGGAAATCATGATATTAGTATATCTGGTGAGGTGGCATCTGTCATTTTTGAATGGCTTTCAGTGATACTTACATGCAATCATGTTTTAAACCAATATGCCACTCAGTAGATGAACGAATTGACAAAATGTGGTTTATATACGTACGGAGGAATTCTATGCTTCCAATTCATAAAGAAATGGAAAGACTTGGAAAAATCCTACTAAGAAAAATAAGCAAGACACAAAGACAGATTCTATGGTTTCCCTCATTTGTAATAACTAGGAAATATCTAGGATAGTCCTAGCAGATGAACAGAATGGCTCAATAGCAATGTATAAATGACCACATAAAATGATGTTGAGCAAAATAAACTCCTAGATATGGAAAGAGAGGTTTTTGTTTATGATGGTTGTTTTTAATGTACTATGTGATTTCTTTTTTCTTTTGTGTTTTCCTCTATGGTATGTCCACTGTTGTATTTGATTTCAGCATCCTGTGTATTGTATATACATTTTTCTTCATTTGACAAGGGAAGAGGAACAATAAAATGTCGAGACAAAGGACAAAAGGCAAACCAATGCAATACACACAAGACAACATGTTAGAAATTTACATTATGATTTGTGAGGAGTATTGGGGTGAAGGAAAAGTGTGAGAAAAATGAGGGAGGGGTAAAAATTTTGACATGTTATGTATCCACTAACTTACAATTACTGCAACCCTTCTATATATCACCTTGACAATAAAATTAAGTTAAAAGTGAGCTGCATAAAATATAATTTCACTGTATTGTTATAGTAAATATTATTCTATGTGTATTACCTTTTAAAAAATGAACATTTTGGCTGCTAATTTGAATTACCTCTTTCTTTATCAGAGGGACATCAACGTGAATTTTATCAAACTTATTTTCAGAATATGCTTTTCATTATTTTGAAAAAAAACATTATTTTAGTATTATCTCATACTAAAACAGAAAATAGTCCAATTCTATGGAAACTCCTAACTTTGAAAACTGACTAATTGTTAAGAGGACAGAATATATGTGTTCCTCAATATTCCTATGACTACAAACTACTCATTTTCAAATTCTGAACATGCCATACCAGAGACAGGCTTGGCTTACTTCTCTTAATAAAATTTTTTCCAAGTCTTTCCATTTCCTAACAAATGGGGAAATGTCATTCTTTCTGATGGAGGCATAGAATTCCATTTTGTACATATACCACATTTTCTTGATCCATTCATATACTGAGGGGCATCTGGGTTGGTTCCATATCTTAACTATAGTAAATAATGCTGCAATAAACATAATTGTGTTGGTAGCTTTAGTGTGGTCTTGTTTGTAAACATTTGGGTAAATGTCCAAAAGTGGGATTGCTGGGTCATATGTCAGCTCTATGTGGAGGCTTTTGAGGAACAACCATATTGCTTTCCAAAATGGTTGAACAAGTTTACACTGCCACCAACAGTGCAGTAAGGTTCTCTTCTGTCCACATCCCCTCCAGCATCTGTTGTTATTAGAGTTCTTGATTATAGCCATTATAACTGGGGTAAGGTGGTATTTCAATGCTGTTTTGATTTTCATTTCTTTCATGGCTAGACAGGTTGAGCATTTCTTCATGTGTTTACTGGCCATCCTATCTTTCCTCTTCAGAGAAATTTCTCTTTAAGCCTTTAGCCCACTTATTTATTGGGCAGTTGATTCTTTGAAGATTTTTGTTGAGGGATTTAATTTTTTGAGTTCCAGGTATATTTTAGATAAGAGACCCTTGTCTCTTCTCCCAATCCAATCCGTGAGCTTTCTAGTGATCTTGCTAGCTATGTCCTTTGCCAGGCAGAAGCTCTGCAATTGCATGCAATCCTATTTATCTAACCTTTTTTTAATTAATTTTTTTGTGTTTCTGGGTCTCTATTAAGAAAATTTCGTCCTGTGCCAAGGAGACCTAGGGTTTCTCCTATTACATCCTGCAATATTTTCAGAGTGTCTGCTTTGACTCCGAGGTCTTTAATCCATTTGGAATTGATTCTGGTGCAGGGTGATAAATAAGGATCTAGCTTTAGTTTTCTACAAGTAGTTAATGAATTTTGCCAGCACCATTTACTGAAGAGGTTGTCTTTCTTCCATTCAATTTTTTAGCTCCCTTATTGAAAATTAGATGGCTATAGGACTGTAGGTTCATTTCTGTATTTTCAATTCTATTCCGTTGGTCATCTTTTATGTTTTACTTCATCTTTCCCTATTTGGAGTCCCTTTAAATTTGCATCTTGTCTTATTGTCCCAGCTAGCATTCTAATACTAAGTTGAAGAGGAGTGGAGAGAGCAGACATCCTTATCTCTTTCCTGAATTAATAAGAAATGGCTTTAACTTTTCACCATTAAGTATAATGCTTGCTGTAGGTTCGTCAATTCTTAGTAGAAAGAAGAGCACTGGAGCAATATCAGTTCCAAATTTCAAACTATACTAAAAAGCCACATTAATAAGAACAGATTGGTACTGGCACAAGGACAGTTCTGAGGACCAATGGAATTGGACTGAAGACTCAGAAATAAACCCATTGACCTATAGCCACCTAATCTTTGACAAGGGAGCTAAAAACATAGAATGAAAGAAAGACAGCCTTTTCAGTAAATGGTGCTGGTAAAATTGGTTAAACACCTGTAGAAAACTAAAGCTAGATCCATATATATATATATATATATATATATATATATATATATATATATATCATGCAGGGTGATATATATATAGATATATATATCTTAAACAAACAAATCAAACAAAACAAATCAAAGAGAGGTTAGACAAATGGGAATGCATGAAACAACAGAGCTTCTGCAAGATAAAGTTTATAGATAGCAAGATCAATAAAAAGCCCACTTACTGGGAGAAGTTCTTCATGAGTCATAAAACAGACAAAGTCTTATATCTAAAATATACTTAGGACTCAAAATCAAATCTCCGAGCAACAAATCTTCAAAGGAATAACTGTCCAATATCTAAGTTGGCTGAAGACTTCAAGAGAGACTTCTTTGAAGAGGAAATAAAAAATGTCCATTAGACACATGAAGAATATATATATATATATATATATATATATATATATATATATATATATATATATATATATATATATATATATATAATTTTGGGAGTGGAAGGGATATAGCAGAATGCTTAAATGGGGATTCAGGTTGACCATTGTGACAATGAGATGTACAGGGCACTGTGTCAAAAATGAATTTACAATCTCATGCAGGGGTCAAGGAGGGAGGAGTTGGAGATGTGGGGAAGGAAAGGATGGTAGGGGAAAAACAAAGGAGGAGGTAACAATGCTGTATAGGAAATGTACTCATTACCTAGTCCTGTAATTCTGAGCCCTCTGTACAGTATTTTTACAATAAAAATATATTTAAAAAATCTCTGCCTCCTGTAGATTTCCAGTGCTGCTCTCGGAATTGCATTTTCTGCTTATTCTGGCTATGGTTAGGTCCACCTTTCCAATGGATCAGTATTCTCAAAGCATCTTGGTCCTGCAGTGGTACATGGATTATACAGTGGTGGTTGGAACCAGGCCAAGGACAGGACAAAACCACTTCCAGGACATGGCTTCGTCATTGCCCATGCAACTAGGATTGTAAGCAGAATTTCTCTGAATTTGGTTTCAGAAAACAGTGAACCAAAAGGCAAGTCCATCAAACACCTCACTCCTCCCCCCATTTTCTCTTTTCTCCCTCCCTGGGAAAGTATAAAATAATTTTGCAGGTTTTGACACACACACAAAATGCCCACCATCTCCCCTGGTAAACTTGGTTTCAAGTCACTAAGTCATGTCAACGGATTATGCTGCATTCATTATTCTGGACAACATCTTCAGGTTGTTTGATGCTTTAATTTTTTGTTGTTGTTGTTGGTAGGGGGGTCCTGAACTCTGGGTCTGGGTGCTGTCCCTGAGCTGTTCAGCTCAAGGCTAGCTCACTACCAATTTAGCCACAGTGCCACTTCCAGTTTTTTCTGCTTATGTGGTGCTGAGGAATTGAACCCAGGACCTCATGCATGCAAGAGAAGCACTCTACCACTGAGTCTTCTTCTAGCCCTAATGATTTAATTCTTTAAAATTTCTTTTTGTCAGTCATGGGTCTTGAACTCAGGGCTTGGGTATTAACATATCCCAGAGTTCTTCAGCTCAAGGGGATCCCTCTCCCAATTGAGCCACAGTGCCACTTCCTGTTTGGAGATAAGTGACTCACAGACTTTCATGCCAGGATTTGCTTTCAACAGATGAATTTTTAAATTACATTTCTCCTAGGTATTTATTGGAACATTACAGTTTTTCTGGAATTTAAAGTTTTCTGTAAACCTTTGTCTTCAAGTAATCCAAAAG
Organism: Dipodomys spectabilis; assembly: GCF_019054845.1. Taxonomy (NCBI): domain Eukaryota; kingdom Metazoa; phylum Chordata; class Mammalia; order Rodentia; family Heteromyidae; genus Dipodomys; species Dipodomys spectabilis. Next base: position 581,252 of record NW_024871216.1, read on the forward strand.
CATTAAATATTACATTTCGAAGCTATCCTTTAGCACATCCATTTTGAAATTATTATCTTAAAATGAAATTCTAATTCTTTGTAGAAACAACCCATTAAAGTCCCAATGGGAAATATGCTAATTTCAGCAGCCTTGACAATCCTTCCTCTTTTTTTTCTCTCCAGTATCTTTTCTTGTTTTGGAACAAGTGTCATGGACTGTCCAACCATTCAAAAGGAAGATTATTCCATTAATTTAATAGAAAAGGAATCCAGCCTACCTGCATCTCAAGGCAACTTTGAGTATAATGTTAATATAATAATTCATGTCAGTGGATTTTCAGTCATTTCGATAATTTTTTATTTAACTACTCATTAAAGAGGTTCCAAAAGGCAAGAATCAAAAATCATGTTCTGCTTTCTAAAAATGTTTAAAAAGCTAGTAATTCAACAAAGATTCCATGGTGAAGAATTTCTCTTTTATCATAGCCCTTACCACTGATCCCTTCCCTTCAAACTTGTAGCTTTGTTCAGTTTTCTTGCTCCAGCTTTCATTTTTGTATTCGCCTCAGTAATATCCTTGTAGTATTTGACAATGAAATTCCATTTATTGTTAGAGAGCTCAATTCATATTGCCAAAGGCAGACTCATTATCATTTCATAAAACATAAACTATTAAATATCATTAACATGGTCATATGCAAATATTCCATAAATTAATATAAGTACCACATAAATGTGCATCTTCATATACTTTTAAAAATGCAAAGTAGTTACATATCTATGTCATAAAATAATTCAGACCACTGGTAGAAGAGATTAAGCTAAAATTTTTGTTTATATCATCCCCAATATTTTGTCAAATTTTCTTTTCTCATTAACTTTCACCTTAGGGCCTGCTTTTCCTAGCAACAAGTTATAACTTGATATCCTTGGATGTTAGTCCCCTCTGAGTAACCTCTTTTCTTTCCACCACTAGTTAGTCCCTGTTGTTAAATATCTGAGGAATAACGTCCCATTGTGCCTGCAAGAGAAGTACCCAAGTCGACTGTCTGTGACTACTCTTGCTTTGCTTTGTTTGGGAATGTGGTAGCTGAGACAGGGGTGGCAGGGATCAGGTGGCTGGAACCATGGTGTTAAGAATTATGGGTAGCAAAATGAGTAGCAGAGAATAGGATACCAGGGAAAGGGTAATTGTGACTGTAATTGCTGAGTTGCACTTGCAGGAAATTGGGTAGCAGCAACAGCTTTGCAGGGGTTGGGGTAGCTAATACAGGTATCCAGAACAATTTAGCAGTGACAAGGAAGCACAGACAAAGTGAAAGATAAAAGTTGTGAGACATTGTGGGAATTCTTTGACTACCCATTCTGAAAACATGAAGGAGGGGAGGGTAATTTTAAACTAAAACTACAAAAGAAAATTTAAGTCTTGGTGCTAACAAATCTGTCCAGGTGTTATTACATTAAATAGAGAATTCAAAATGGTATTTCTTCATGATTACAGAGATCAAAGATATTAAAATTCTTATTTCAAAATGCAAATTAAAGGGGAAAATTAGTCAGGAGGTAAAATTCATATTGAATGTTAATATTTAAGAGAAAAAGGAGATCCTAGATGGCAGACTACAGACAAAGCAATATCAGGGCATTATATGTTCAATAATAATTAAGAAATTTTAATTGAAAAATTGAGCTAGAATGTTCACATCGGGCAAAGGCAAGCAATCAGAGTCTACCACCAACAAAGAAACACCATAATGTATATCTCAGAAAAAGGAACCAAGTTCCTTATCCTTGATTTCAATGATACACATAACCACCTTTACAAACACACACACACACACACACACACACACACACACACACACACACACACACACACAACACACACACACACACACGAATTATGCAACAGCTCAAGCTACTCACATCCAATCAACATGAATCAAAGATCTTCCTGTAATACTTAAAACTTTAAATTTTGAAGTCTTACTCTGAAAACATTACAGGACGGAATAGGAGAAACCCTAGGTCTCCTTGGCACAGGCCGAAATTTTCTTAATAGAGATCCAGAAATACAAAAAATCAAAGACAAATGGAACAAATGGGATTTCATGAAATTGCAGAGCTTCTGCATGGCAAAGGACATAGCTAGCAAGATCATTAGAAAGCCCATTGATTGGGAGAAGATCTGCACTAGCCATACAACGGACAAGGGTCTCATATCTAAAATATACCTGGAACTCAAAAAATTAAATCCCTTAACAACAAATCTTCAAAGAAACAACTGCCCATTAAATAAGTAGGCTAAAGGCTTAAAGAGAAACTTGTCTGAAGAGGAAAGAAGGATGGCCAATAAACACAACCTCTCTAGCCATAAAAGAATTGCAAATAAAAACAACATTGAGGTACTACCTCACCCGAATTAGAATGGCTATAATCAAGTACTCTAATAAGAACAGATGCTGGAGGGGATGCGGACAGAAGGGAACCTTACTACATTGTTGGTGGGAGTGTAAACTTGTTCAACCACTTTGAAACACGGTATGGAAGTTCATCAAAAGACTCCACATAGAGCTCCCCTATGACCCAGCAATCCCACTTTTGGGCATTTACCCACATGATCACAAACAAGACCATACTTAAGCTACCAGCACATCTATGTTTATTGTAGAATTATTTACCATAGCTATGATATGGAACCAACCCAGATGCCCCTCAGTTTATGAATGGATCAAGAAAATGTGGTATATATACACAATGGAATTCTATGTCTCCATCAGAAAGAATGACATTGCCCCATTTGTTAGGAAATAGAAAGTCTTGGAAAAATTATATTAAGTGAAGTAAGCCAGACCCAAAGAAACATAGGTCCCATGGCTTCACTTATTGTAATAAATAGTATATGTGTGAGGCAAGCAGAAAAGTTCAGATAAATTGATGCTAGGGAAATGAACCCCAAGATAAGTATTCAATATTTTTTTCTTTCATGCATTTGTTTCTAACATATTTATAAGATGATTTCTATATTGCTTTTTATGTCTCTCCCCCTGCTTTCACTGTATTTGATGTTGGTACAAATTTGTGGAGGGGAAGGGCATAAACAAATCGTTTAACTAGGGGTACAGGTGGACACATTGCAACAATGAGATATACAAGTCATTATGTCGAAAAATGAACTTTACAATTTTGGCGGGGGGAGGAAGTGTTTGGCCATCTATTTTCCAGCTGATCTATAGGTGTAGAAGCAAAACGTAATACAAAGCAATACAAACCAGTTCTTACTATAAATAATTTTTCGCTGAACATCTTAAAAATCAATTCTGACAACATGTAATAAAAAATCCCTAAGTTTAAAACATTCTTCTAGACAAGTTAAAGAAATACCGAGAACAAGTATTTTAAGAATAATTGCAGAGAGCTTGTACTCAGGGCCTGGGTTCTGTCTCTGAGATTTATTACTAAATACTAGTGATACCACTTTGAGGCACAATGCCACAGTAAAGACTCACCAATTTTCCTCTCCATACTGGCTTTGAACTAGGATCTAGATGTTTCAACTCTCTGAGTAGCTAGGATTATAGTAATGAGCCCTTGCACCTGGGTAGAATAATTGCAGAGGCCAGTTAGTATTACATGTCAATCATGTTTAACTTTGTAACATAAAGTTAACTGAAATGCCTTCCAATAGAAATAAGGAATTAAATGTGTAGATGGGTTACAAAGTTCTTACCAAAAGCTACATATTTTCCTTTTTTTTTTCTTCCAAAATTGTTTGCTTTCCAGAATCATATCTTATCTTTCCGTGCTGGTTTCTTTAGTTTATTTCATACATGCCCACAGCTCCTTCAACTATCAATTCTTTTGTGAAGACCTTGCAAATATCTATTTTCAGTCCAAACTCGTTTTATGCACCTCTCATCCATATATTCAACTGACATAATCACTTGTGAAACAGTAATCATCTCTTATCATTACTGGATATAAAGTATAAGTAAAATTTAAGAAAATAAAGAATAACATAAATAAACATAACATGATTTTAATAGTAATGCTAAATATAAATACAACATCGATTATTTTCTGGAGCAATTTAATAAAAAACTCAAGGAAAAGAAATCAACTTTTTTGAGTGCTGATATTATAGTTTAATCTTAAGACCTTACCTTGTCACTTAGGCTTTTTCCCTCAAGGGTGGTGCTCTGTATTTGAACGACAGCTCCCCTTTCAACTTTATTTGGGGGATTATATAGAGATAAGAATCTCATGGAATAAAAATTATTTGTGTCCCTATCATGGGGTTCATTTCACATAACATCCTCTTATATGGTACCATGTACAAGTTACTCCAAGTAAGATTAACCATGGGACCTGTGGTTATTTGAGCCTGGCTTATTCACTTAATATAATTGTTTCTGCGTCTTTCTATTTCCTAGCAAATGGGACGATGTCATTCTCTCTGATTGGAGGCATAGAATTCCATTGTGTGTGTGTGTGTGTGTGTGTGTGTGTGTGTGTGTGTGTGTGTGTGTGTGTGTGTATCACATTTTCTTGATCCATTCATCTACTGAGGGGTCTCTGGGTTGGTTCCATATTTTAGCTATGGTAAATAATGCTGCAATAAACATAGTTGTACCGGTAGCTTAGTATGGTCTTGTTTGTGATCATTTGAGTAAATGCCCAAAAATGGGGACTGCTGGATCATAGGGGAGCTATAAGTGAGGTCTTAGAAAAAGTGAAGTAAGGCAAAACCAAAGAAACATTGGTCCTATGCTTTCCCTTATTTGCAATAACTATTATATGTCTGGGACAAGCATAAAAGTTCATAAGCTATGTCCATATGACCACATAACATGCTGCTAAGCGAAATGAACCCCAAGATAGGATTTATAATCTACCATGTGTTTTTTTTCTTTTTATGTTCCTTCCCCCCTTGTTTAACCCTTGTTTTTACTGTATTTAGTGTCGGTGCCCTGCATTTGTATACACCCTTCTCTAGCTTGGGGAGGGGAAGGGACAAAACAAAATAGATAAATAGTGATACAGGCTGACCCATTGTAACAATGAGATGCACAAGACACTATGTTGAAAAAGTATCTTTACAATTTAGCGGGGAAGAGGGTAAGGGAGTAGAGGGGAGTGTAGTTGTGGAGGTGGGAGGGAAGGGGAGGGGAAAAACAAAGGAGGAGGTAACAATGCTTGATAGAAAATGTACTCATTAACTTGCTCATGTAACTATAACCCCTCTACAGAGCATTTTTACAATGAAAACCTCTTTTAAAAAATAGAAGGTGTGCCGGGCATCAGTGGCTCACGCTTGTAATCCTAGCTACTCAGGATGCTGAGATGTGAGGATAACAGTTCAAAGACAGCCCAAGAAAAAAATCCGTGAGACTCTTATCTCCAATAAAACCACTGGAAAACCGATGCTGGTGCTGTGTCTCAAGCGGTAGAGCACTCCCCTTGAACTGAAGAGTGCAGGGACAATACCCAAACCCAGAGTTCAAGCCCCAAGACCGACACACACACAAAAAAAACAGAAGGTGTCATGTACACCAAGTATAGTAGCCCATCTGTAATCCCAGCTGATTGGGAAGCAGAAATGACAAGGATCTTGGTCTCAGGCCAGGCCAAAGAAATAACTGCCCAGACAGCCATCTCAACAAATAAGCTGGCCATAGTGGTTCACATCTGTAATCCTAGATAATTGTGTGGGAGACATAAGAAGCAATCTAAGATCATTCAGTCAATCTAAGATTAGACCCGGGCGAAAAGTTCAAGACCTCAAGTAAATAAAATTGACCAGAAGTATGGCAAAAGTAATTGAGCTGCTTGTTGCTATACAACTAAAGTCCTATCTAGCAAGCAGAGAACACCTGAATAGAACCCTAGTAGTACTCCTCTCTTCCACCAAAAAGCTTAAATAACTTTGTCCTATTTGAAAATCTAATTTCAAGGCCACTGACAGATCAGAGATGGTGATATTATCTTAAAAATTAGATATTCAAAAGAGACAAAGTTCTTTGGGTTTTGAAAAAGTTGAAAAGGTAGGAAAATGCATGTGATTTTTGTTAGCTCCATAATTCTTGAAAACATAAAATGAACTCAAGTATTAAATATATATCCATATGTGTGCATATATCCATGTATGTATATATATGTGTGTATGTATATAATCATATATATATATATACATATATATATATACATACATATATATGTATGGTTCATCTCTTTTCTGTGTAGCAAATGGTTCAAGTGAATCTGTACAATCAATACTCAAAGGCATGAATAGACAAAGAGAATGAGCAGAGAACTCGTACTCCGGAATCTATGGTTAGCCCATAACCCCAAAAATTTTTTACATCAGTTTGCATGTGTCAGTTACTGCAGTACAGGGACAATATGATGGCAATGAGATACCAGGCAGATGAAATGAGAAATGAGAGATACAACTGGTACAATATTCTTTCTGATGGGTAAGTAGAATTTCCAGTGTGTGTGTGTGTGTGTGTGTGTGTGTGTGTGTGTGTGTGTGTGTGTGTGTGTGTGTGTATTACATTTACTTGATTCATTTCTCTCTTGAGGGCTGATTCAGTAAACATGGTTGTGCTGAAACCATTACTATATCTTGGTTTGTAATCTTTCGGGTAAATGCCCAGGAGTAGAGTTGCTGGATCATATGGAAGTGGGTAGTCAAAAGAGGAGTGAAGTGGGAAAAGGTAGAAGATTGAATAGGAGAAAAGGGGGAAAATGCAGAGAAGAATCCAGTAAATATCCTACAAAATTAAGAAGAGTGAAGGAAGAGGTGTATAGGGGAGGGAGGAATGAGAATGTTGAAAGGGTTGGCACTGATCAAGGTATATTGTACGCATAAACTGCTTTGTTTAATGATAACTGCTTTGCTACTTAAAATAATAATAATAAAAATCATGTCCCTAAATTGTTATGCAATTAAAAGCAAAGCATGAGAATCTGCTCAGATAATCTCTAGGGTCAATAAATCTTTTTTGATTAGGATAAGTTTTAGAACAACACTAATGATACATATCATCTGAAGAAAATTTAATGATTTCCAGCTATTTAAAATAATCATTTTTGAAGATATGGCTCAAGTGGCAGAGTGCTACTTAGTGAGCAAAGCTGTCAGATAATGAATTCAAGTCTCAATCTCGAACAAAAGTAAAAACAATCAGTATAATTCAGGCACTTTCCTGGGCACTAGTAGCTCATGCATTAATCCTACCTTAAATGAGAAGGCAGAGATCTGGGGATCTCAGTTCAAAGTCAGCTTAGATAGGAAAGTCTGTGAGACTCTCATCTCCAATTCACTGTCAAAGAAAGCTGGAAGTGGACTCATGGCTCAAGTGGTAGAATGCTAGCCTACAGCAAAAAGCTCAGGGGCAGAACCCAAGCCTTGAGTTCAAGCCTTAGAACAGTGCATATACATACACAAAGAAAGTAAGTCACTAAATTTCTCAACCTTCCATTTCCCTAATCCTAACTCTAACAGAACCCTAAGAGTAAGCTTGATGATAATAGTAACCCAATTCTAAAATTAATGGAAAATACTCGAGTTTAGACACATTCTAACAGATACTCATTGTCTTTGAAATGATTTGCAGTTTGTTCCAAATCCTACAGATTCCCTGACTTGGACTCTGAAATTGTTCCCTATTATGAATCATTAACCTCAAATCTTCATATCATGAAAATTATCACAGTTTCCACTGATCTTAACGTTTACTGAACTCCTATATCTCTAAAAAGAAGTTGCAGGTTTATTTAAAATATACTTTAGTATCTAACCCTAACTATATATAAATCTTACTAGAAACCTAACTCTTAATTTAATCCTATTCAACCTGGAAGAGGAAACTTAGTAAAACTCTGTAGTTTTTGTTAAATCTCAAACTTATTTTACTTCAAAATATTAGCAGAAAACTCATTTTTACCGTAAAGCTTACCCTTCCTTAAGCCTAAGTCTAACTTGAACTAGAACAGTAACCCTAACCCTAGAACTAATAGCCTTTGCATTCTAAAAGCCAGACAAATACATTAGTTTTTATTCATCCTAACTTTGATTCAACTCATCTTTCTAAAAATAGTTTGTAGTTTTATTCAGTATCTTGCCATTTTGTAACCCGAACACTAACTGGAATATTGAGGTTAACCCTCACACTAATCATACCCTAATCTTAATATTATTAGCAGTTTCTTATTTCACATTCATCCTAATTCTAACTAGACTTGTTATTCGAAGATTTACTTTCAGTTTGACCCTAAACTTTCCATTTCCCTAAGGCTAAATCTAACTCCAGCTGGAACTAAAACCTAACTTTCACTCTGATAGTCCAATTCTAATGTTTAAGAAAAAGACTCTAGCTATTAATCATTCTAATGGATACTCCAGTTTGCACTCTGAAAATGCAATTCAATTTGCCCTAATTCCCACAAATTTTCTGACTCTACCTCTGAAGTTATCTTGTTCCTTAACATGAAGTATTATATTATTTGTCCTCAAATTCTCTTATCAGGAAAAATACTGTAGTTTCCAATGATCCTTTGTTTTCCTGAACCCCTGTACCCTAAAGCAATTTTAGATTTACTTACCATCTAATCCATTACTTAACACTAACTCTCAAGCTAAACCTGGCTGGAAAACTCTCATTAATCATTACAAGAATGATCACTGAGAAATAAATATAATGATAATGCTCTAGTTACTATTCAATCTCTCATTTTTGTTCCTACTTGTTAGTGAAAACTGAATATTTTTTGGTCAGGCATGGGGCTTGAACTCTGGGCTTGGGCACTATCCCTCAGCTCTTCAGCTCAATGCGAGCCCTCTACTGCTTGAGCCACACCTCCACTTCCAGGTTTTTTGGATGTTTAATTGGAGATAAAGAGTTCTCATGCACTATGCTTCCAAGGGTGGCATCCAACTGCAGGCCTCAGATCTCAGTCTCCTGAGAGGATAGGATGACAGGCATTGAAAAATATGTTCTGATGGGTGCCAGTAGCTCATGGCTGTCATCCTAAGTACTCAGGAGGTGAGATTTGAGGATCACGGTTCAAAGCCAGACTGGGCAGGAAGGACCCTGAGACCCTTATCTCCAACAAACCAGTGCTTGCCTTGAGCTGAAGAGCTCAGGGACAGCAACCAGGTCCAGTGTTCAAGCCCACAATCGAAAAAAAGAAAGAAAGTAAAACACCTTCGCTGCAAAGATGTAGAGGTGTGTGTGGGAGGGTGCTGTGATTGAGAGACCAGGTGCTGGCCTCACTCTACAGACATTTCTAAGAACTCCCCAAGTTTGCACCACTTTGAAGCCACAGTAGAATGCATGGTGCCTTACCAAGAACTCAAGTGGTCGAAGCCTATGGCAGGCAGGGAGTGGGCAAATGGGTGCATGGGTGGGATTGTTGTGTCTGTATTCTCCCTAATGAAGGATGGATTTGGATGCTCCATGTCAAAGTCTGAAGTAAAGAGTTGCAAGAAGTTTGTGGCCTGATGAATTTGGTTTCCTCTGGGTATATGAATATGGATGAAGTCTGGCGCCTCTTGTGGCTCACAACTGTCATCCTAGCTACTCATAAAGCTAAGATGTAAAGACCACGGTTCAAAGCCAGCTTGGGCAGGCCAGCTTGGGTCTTGATATCCAATGAGCCACCAGAAAACAGGAAATGGCACTGTGGCTCAAATTGTAGAGTGCTCAACTTCAGCTGAAGAGCTGAAGGACAGCGCACTTACCCAGAGTTCAAACCCCATGACCAACAATAAACAAAGAGGTTGGCTGAGTTTTCCACATTGCAGTGTGTACAGTAGGAAATTCCATGCTGGGTTATGAGACATTTCAGATGTGAGAGGCTCAATGCTATCTCTACAGTTAGTCTGAGTATGATAGTGCCATCTTCTCACGGGTTGGATGTGATCCAAATAGAGGGAGTTCATGATTTTGTTCTCAGGAACTGCTAAGGGTTTGGAATATCTGTGTGTGTGTGTGTGTGTGTGTGTGTGTGTGTGTGTGTGTGTGTGTGTGTGCGCGTGCGCGCGCGCACGCGCATGTATGTGTAATTTTCCGTCGTCTTTTTCTGTCCCCTTCCTGGTTGCTGGTCTGCCTCTTTCTGGCCTCAGATGGTGCCCCTCCTTCACACCAACCTTGCCTTTAGCCCCCTATCAGAGTCTACAATGAGTCCTAAATTGCCACAGGCATGTGTTCCAACTTTTCTCTGGGGCACAAGTCTGGCTGTCCCAATATTTGGCCGCATCCAGGGGATTCTGGGTCAGCTGGAATAGGGTTTCCTCTGCATGAGAGGCAGGGCCTCAGTCATGCGATGTCCTATCTTTTTCCTCAGCTGGGCCTCGGACTGCACATCCCTCTCAGCAGGCTCGCAGTGGAGAGGGGAATGGGGAATTGCTGGTGGCTCTGACCAAGTGGAGCTTGGGAGCTGCCTGAAGGCTGCCCATGCAAGGAGGATCTAGGGCTACATGGGTTGTGAGGCCAAGGTGGCTTGGAAGTATAGGTCAGTGTCTAGGAAATGTAAATGTACTTTATCATAGGACAGTCTATCTTCTGGCCCCAACTGGGCCTCTCAGGTCCTTCTAGAAAATTCCAGATGATCAGAATACAGAGGCACAGACTTTAGATTCCAGGACCAGGGAACTGGGGGATGAGAGACTGGTATGGCCAATACCTCATTGTTTTGGGGTATTAGTGTTGACCTGGCTATGCACATTCTTATGTACTTTCATTTCTTAACCCAGTGTTGGCCACACACCAGCCACTTGTGGCAGTACTGTGGAAGTGGCAGGAGTGGATGTGAGGTTTAGGATGACCAAAATTTATGGCCTTTGGGGTGGCAAAGGATGTCTTTAAAAAAAAAAATCTTAGAGCTGGGACTCAGGGCCTAGGCAATGTCCCCGAGCTTCTTTTGCTCAAAGCTAACATTCTACCACTTGAACCAGAGCTCAACTTTCATCTTTTTTTAGTAGTTTAGTGGAGATAAGAGTCTCAGGGACTTTCCTGCCTGTTCTGGCTTCAAGCTGCCATCCTAAGATCTCAGCCTATTGAGTTGCTAGGATTGCTGGTATAAGCCACTAGCACTTGTTAAGGATATTAGTGTGTGTGTGTATGTGTGTTTACCGGGACTTGAACTCAAAGCCTAGGTGCTATCCTTTTGCTTGTTTTCACAAGGTTGGTGCTGTACCACTTGAACTACAGTAGCTCTGCTTCCCAGCTTTTTGGTGATTCATTGGACATAAGAGTCTGCCCAGGCTAGCTTTTAATTTTGACTGAGCCTCAGGTCTCAGGCTTGAGTACCTAGGATGACAGGCATGAGCCACCGGCACCCAGCTAATAATGGCCTTTCAACAGAGTGGACTGGGATCTTCTGAAAACATTCTATTTTTTCTGTGCCAGTACCGGGGCTTGAACTCAGGGTCTGGGCTCTTGTCTCTTAAATTTTTCCCTCAAGGCTGGTACTCTACCACTTAAGCCACAGCTTGATTTCTGGATTTTGGTAGTTCATTGGCCAGAAGAGTATCACTAACTTTCCTCCACTGAGCTAGCTTTGACCAACGATCTCTGATCTCAGACTTCTTTTTTATTTCAGTTTTTTAAATTTTATTTATTTATAAAATTTGTAAATACGTACAGCAAAGGGTTTTTAAAAAATGTATTATGAAGGTGATATGTAGAGAAGTTGCAGTTATGTAAGTCAGGTAATGAGTACATTTCTTTTACAACAGGGGTTTAATTCAGCATGTCAATTGATAAGTAAGAAGAATCTTGATCAATTTCCCCCTTCCATCATTCTCCCCCAAACTATATATGCAGAATCAACTTGATAATAATGTTACTTCTTTCTGTATGATATTGCCTCCAAGAGACTTTACTATTTTTTAATTTTATTTTATTGGTGAACATACTGTACAGAGGGGTTACAATTACATGGGCAGGATAATGCGTACATTTCTAACCAAACATTGCAGCCTCCTCCTTTGTTTACTCTTCACATCCCTTCCCAGCTTCCCCCCTCCACTCCCAGTCCCAATCCTTCTCCCCCCCACCCCCGCACCGACGTTGTAAATCTCGTTTTGGACATGACAACTTCTACTCATCATTGTTGCAACAGGTCCGCCTGTATCACTAAACGACTTACTTTTGTCCATCTCCTACACAAGTTATACTGACATCAAATATAGTGAAAGCGGGAGTTATACTGTGGGGGAGAGACATACAAAGCAACAAAGAAATAATCTTATAAATGCGTAAGAAACACATGCATGAAAGAAAAAAAGCATTAAAATGCATATCTAAGGGTTCATTTTCCTAATATCACATTATCTGACCATTTCCGCTTGACTCATACATATACTAGATATTGCAAATAAGGGAAACCATGGGGCCTATGTTTCTTTGGGCCTGGCTTACTTCACTTAATATAATTTTTTCCAAGTCTTTCCATTTCCTAACAAATGGGGCAATGTCATTCTTTCTGATGGAGGCATAGAATTCCGTTGTGTATATAAACAACATTTTCTTGATCCATTCATCTACTGAAGGGTATCTGGGTTGGTTCCAGATCTTAGCTATGGTAAATAATGCTGCAATAAACATAGTTGTGTGGTCTTGTTTGTAAACATTTGGGTAAATGCCCAAAAGTGGGATTGCTGGGTCATAGGGGAGTTCTATGTGAAGTCTTTTGAGGAAACTCCATACTGCTTTCCAAAGTGGTTGAACAAGTTTACATTCCCACCAACAACGAAGTAAGGTTCCCTTCTGTCCACATCCTCTCCAGCATCTGTTGTTGTTAGAGTTCTTGATTTTTGCCATTCTAACTGGAGTGAGGTGGTATTGCAATGTTGTTTTGATTTGCATATCTTTTATGGCTAGGGATGTTGAGCATTTCTTCATGTGTCTATTGGCCATCCTTCTTTCTTCTTCAGAGAAATTTCTCTTTAATTCTTTCGCCCAATTATTTATTGGGCAGTTGTTTCTTTGAGGATTTGTTGTTGGGGGGTTTAATTTTTTGAGTTCCAAGTATATTTTAGATAGAGACCCTTGTCCATTGTATGGCTAGTAAAGATCTTCTCCCAATCCGTGGGCTTTCTATTGATCTTGGTAGCTATGTCCTTTGCCATGCAGAAGCTCTCCAACTTTATGCAATCCCATTTGTCCAACCTTTCTTTGATTTTTCGTGTTTCCGGGTCTCTATTCAGAAAATTTCGGGCCTGAGCCAAGGAGACCTAGGGTTTCTCCTATTCCATTCTGTAAGGTTTTCAGAGTGTCTGCTTTGACTCCGAGGTCTTTGATCCATTTGGAGGTGATTCTGGTGCAGGGTGATATATACGGATCTAGCTTTAGTTTTCTACAAGTAGTTAATGAATTTTGCTAGCACCATTTACTGAAGAGGCTGTCTTTCTTCCATTCTATTGTTTTAGCTCCCTTATCGAGGATTAGATGGCTATAGGTCTGTAGGTTCATTTCTGGGGATTTCAATGCTATTCCATTGGTCCTGAGGTATGTTCTTATACCAATGCCAAGCTGTTTTGATTACTATGGCTTTATAGTAAAGTTTGAAATTTGGTATTGATATTCCTCCAGCTGTGTTCTTTCCGTTAAGGAGCGTTTTTGCTATTCCGGGTCTTTTATTGTTCCATATGAATTTTTGGATTGCCTCTTCTATTTCCTTGAAGAATGAGGTTGGAATTTTGATAGGTATCTTGAATTTGTAGATAGCCTTGGGAATTATTGCCATTTTCACAATGTTAATCTTTCCAATCCAGGAGCATGGGAGGTTTTGCCATTTTCTAAGTTCTGTGTTGATTTAATTTTTCAAGATTTTAAAGTTTTCATCATAGAGTCCTTTCACTTCTTTGGTTAAATTAATTCCTAAGTATTTTATTTTTTGTGGGGCTATTACAAATGGAGTTGCTTTCCTAATTTCAGCCACACTTTTCTCATTGTTGGCATACAGAAAAGCCATTGATTTTGGGGGGTTAAGTTAATACCCTGCACTTTGTCAAAGTTTTGAATCAGCTTGAGTAATTTGGCAGTGGAGTCTATGGGATTCTTTAAATACAAGATCATGTCGTCTGCAAAGAGGGAGAGTTTTATTTCTTCTTTCCCTATTTGGATCCCCTTTATGTCTGCATCTTGTCTTATTACTGCAGCTAGAAATTCTAATACTAGGTTGAAGAGAACTGGAGAGAGTGGACATCCTTGTCTTGTTCCTGAGTTAAGAGGAAATGGCTTTAGTTTTTCACCATTAAGTATAATGCTGGCTGTAGGTTTGTCATATACAGCCTTTATTGTATTGAGGAATGTTCTATGGATTCCTAATTTTTCCAAATCCTTCATCATAAAGGGGTTTTGGATCAGGTCGAATGCTTTTTCTGCATCTATTCAGATAAATATGTGGTTCTTATTCTTGCTGCTGTTGATGTGATGAATAATATTAATTGATTTGCGTATATTTAACCAGCTTTGCATCCCTGAAATGAATCCTGTTTGATCATGGTGTATGATTTTCTGGATGAATTGTTGAAGTCGGTTGGCCAATATTTTGTTGAGATGTTTTGCATCAATGTTCATCAAAGAAATGGGTCTATAGTTCTCTTTCTTTGATGAGTCCCTGCCTGGTTTTGGGATGAGGGTTATGATGGCTTCATAGAATGTGTTCGGTGGTGAGCTTTATCTTTAAATTTCATTGAAGAGTTGGAGTAGTATTGGTGTGAGCTCTGCTTTGAAGGCCTTATAGAATTCCGTTGTAAAATCATCTGGTCCTGGACTTTTCTTAGATGGAAGGTCTCTTATTGCTTTTTCTATTTAAACGCTTGATATGGGCCTGTTAAGCTGGTTTAACTCATCTTGGTTTTATTTTGGCATGTCAATATTTGCTAGGAAGAGGTGCACTTCTGTCAAGTTCTCAAACTTATTAGCATAAAGTTTTGAGAAGTATTCCCTTATAATGTTCTGAATCTTGGTTGTTTCCGTGGTGAGGTTTCCATTCTCATCTCTGAGTTTATTTATTTGGGTGTGTTCTCTTCTTTTTTGATAAGATTTTCTAAGGGTCTGGAAATTTTGTTAATTTTTTCGAAGAACCAACTCTTTGTTTTGTTGATTCTTTCTATAGTTTTTTTGGACTCTAATTCATTTAATTCTTTTATAATTTAAATTAGTTCCGTCTACTGGATTGGGGTTTATCTTGCTGGTTTTATTTAAGGAGGTTTAGATGTGTCATTAAATTGTTGGTTTCAAATCTCTCCAATTTGTTGATGTAGGAGCTCAGAGCTATAAACTTGCCTCTGAGTACTGCTTTTGCTGTGACTCAGAGGAGCTGGTTATTTGTGTGTTCATTTTTGTTGAATAGCATGAACATTTGAATTTCCTTTCTAATCTCTTCCATGACCCACTCGTGATTCAGCAGTGTGTTATTTAGCCTCCATGTGATACCAGATTTTCTTTGGTGGCTTTTGGTGTTGAGTTCTAATTTTATTCCCTTGTGGTCAGAGAGAATGCAAGATATAACTTCAATGTTTCTGAATTTACACAAGTTTGCTTTCTGTCCTAAAATGTGGTCTATTTTTGAAAGTGTTCCATGTGCTGCTGAGAAAAACGTGTATTTTGATGCTGCTGGGTGAAATGTTCGGTAGATATCTGTTAAATCTAGTTGATCTATGCAGCTGTTTATATCTGCAGTTTCTCTGTTGAGTTTTTGCCCAGTTGATCTATCTAGTGGGGAGAGTGGTGTGTTAAAATCCCCAACAATTAATGTCTTTGGAGTTATATGGGATTTGAGGGAAAGTAGTGTTTCTTGGATAAATTTGGGTGCTCCATTGTTTGGCGAGTAGATATTTAGAATTGTAATATCCTCCTGAAGGAGAGATCCCTTAATTAGTATGTAGCAACCTTCTTTATCTCTTCTCACGAATTGTAATTTGAAGTCTATTTAATCCCGCCTGTTTATGGGGGCCGTTTGCTTGGTAGATTTTCTTCCAACTTTAACATTGAAAATGTGTTTGTTTTTACGGGCAAGATGTGACTCCTGAAGGCAGCAGATAGAAGGGTCTTGTTTTTTAATCCAACTAGACAGTCTATGTCGCTTAATTGGAGAGTTCATTCCGTTAACGTTAAGAGAAAGGACTGAGAGGTATTTGGGAGTTCCTGCCATGTCATCCACCTTCTTGGTGGCTGCGCAAACTGGCTTCTTCCTATGTTTCTTGGATTCTCTGTTTGGGTGCAGTTTCTTGACCTTTATTGTAGTCTTGTTGGTTTTCTATGTGTAGGACATCTTTAAGAATCTTTTGTAGGAGTGGTTTGGTGGAGATGTATTGTTTCAATTTTTCTTTGCTATGGAAGGTTTTTATTTGGCCTTCAGTTATGAAGGAGAGTTTAGCTGGGTACAGTATTCTTGGTTGATAGTTGTTTGTTTTTAGTGCATGGCATACATCATTGCAGGCTCTTCTTGCTTTGATTGTCTCTGCTGAGAAATTTGAGGTGATTCTAATTGGTTTTCCTTTACAGGTGATTAATCTTTTCTCCTTGACAGCTTTAAGGATCGTTTCCTTTTTCTGAGTTGATCCTGTGTGGATTATAATGTGATAGTGGGATGTCCTATTCTGGTCTGGTCTGTTTGGAGTTCTAAAAGCTTCTTGTATCTGAATAGGCCTATGTTTTTGCATGTTTGGGAAGTTCTCTGCTAGGTTCCTGTTAAACAAATTTCCTAGGCCATTAACTTCTGTTTCTAGGTGCTCCTCTACACCCATTATTCTTAGATTAGGCCTTCTGATGGTGTCTTCCAAGTGTTGGATAGATCTATCATATTTCTTGGACTTGTCTTGGATGGTTGTATGTTCTTTATCTATAATATCTAGGCTGTCTTCAATCCCTGAGATTCGATCTTCTGCATGGTCTAACATGCTGTCAAGACTTTCTACTTTGTTTTTGATCTCTTTTCCTTCTAATTGGTCAGCTTTGATGGCTTCAAGTTCTTTGTTGAAGCTTTGTTTTAGATTTTGTATGAACTTCTTTACTTCCTTAATTTGATGGTCAGTGGTTTATTCTCAGATCACTTAGTTGATTGGTTATGGTTTCCTTGGACTCCCATTCCTTCTGTTTGGTTCCATTCAGCATTCCCTTTGTGGTCTCCCTGACTTCCTTCAGCTCTTTGTTAATGGATTCCATGAATGCCTTTAGTGATCTTTGTGTATTCTCTTCCTGCTCTCTCAATCCCTGTATTACTCTTTTAGCTTCCTCCCGTTCGTAGGATTCCTGTAGTTCTCTTTGAGTTTTCTCTGCCTGTTCACGCCATTCCTGCCTTTCTCTTTGAGTATTCTCAAACTGCTCATGCAAATCCTGTATCAGCTTTTGAGTAGCTTCCTCATGCTTATGATATTCCTGTATAAACTTTTGGAATGCCTCCTCTCTCTCCCTATCATGCTCATACAGAGACCTTTGTATGCTTTCAATCTTTTGATTTATCATGTTTGCCAGCAGTGTTTGTAGAGCTATTTGGGAATTCTCCTCCGGATTATTCATGATCTGTTCTGTCCCCTGATATTGGGATTGAGAATTGAGATACCCGGATTTGCCATTTTTCTTGTGTTTTTCCGGCTTACTCTGCTCATTTGAGATGAAAATAGCACCAGTTTTGTGCTACGACACTCTCTTAAGGCAAGCATCAACCCAAGTTTGAATTTGCACAGTCAATAGTCTACAGATACGATCTAGTTCAACAGATACATTTATTCAACATCAAACAACTATACGTTAATTGGCTAAGAACAGCAAAGTATAATTTGGAAGACCAGTAATTATTAGGGTTAGGGTGAGATGTGGGTAAAAAAATAGGAATAGATTGATGTGGGGTGGCTTAGGGAGAGTTAACTAAGTCTTAATCTCAATGCAGGAAATAGTTTGGGTAGGATGAAAGTAGAGAGAGAAAGAAAAAAAAAGAAAAGGAACAGTAAAAAAAAGAGACCAGAAAAAATAGAAAGGTAGAAATTAACAAAATTATGTAGAAGCGATAACAATCTATTTAGATAAGAATGTGCATTTACTGAGAGAAGGGGAGGGATAGGAAGGAGATGTGAAAAACTTAAAAATAAAAATGCTTAAAATATTATATAGGTATAAAGAGGTAGTACTGCTATTAAGGAATTTAAGTCTCAGCGGTTTTGACTTGAGTAATAAATTTGTGGATTAAGTGTGTACACAATGTGGGATAGGGTCTAATAGTCAACTACGGGTTTATCTGAGGATGTGCCGGACAAGAATTAAGTCACATAAAGAAGAATGAAAGAGAGGAGAAAGGAAGAAGAAAAAGATGAGAAGTTCAGTAGAGGTAAACAAAAAACAAAAAGATAATTTAAAAAGAAAAAAAAGAGAAAGAAAACCAAAAAAGAAAGCAAAAACGCACACTTCCGTATCCCCAAAATAAAAATTATAAGAGGAAAAAAAAGTTTCTGGAAAACAATTTTTTTATCAAAAAAGGTAAAGATTAAAGATTGAAAAAAGTTTTAGAAAAGAAAAAGAAATTTTTATATAAGGTAGCAAAAATAAAAACTAAAAACAAAAGAAGACGAAGATGAAGAGAAAAAAGAAAAAAAACAAAACAACAAAAAAACTTCTTTGAATTTTTTTGGGAGGAGTGCGAAAAATCCTGTATCTCCTTTATGTCCGTAACCAGTCTCTTGTTGGAGTCGCTGGTCTGCTTGTGGTCCTGTGACTTGGTTGGTTTCTTAAGCCAGTTTGTTTGAACAGACGTAAAATTCTCTGCTTTACCCAGGATTTGGTGATCCTCCTCTCAGGCTAGTTCACTGGGAGACAGATCTGCTTTGAGTATCACAAAAGAGGGGGATGCAGTGATGAGGCTAGGTTCTGGTAGTTTTTCCGGGCTGGTTTGTGAAAACCTCACAGAGCCCAGCCTGCAGCCATTCTCAGGGTTTCTGTTTACTGATTTTCAATTGCTTGGCGAGGCTGCTAGAGGGAGGGGCAGCCTCTGGCTCTGATTACCCAGTGAAGAAACCCACTCCTCGGGCTGGCTCCTGAGCTGGGTGACTTTTCCCTGGGTGGAGCTGAGTCTGGCAGGTCACGCCGCCATTAAGTTCTTGTGACCTGCTAAATGACTCATTTTATTCCAAGGCCTGAGCTGGAGCTAGCAGCTCCTCCGAGCTTTGTCGGTATCCAAGATGGAGATCACTGGTGCTGGGGGTGGGGAGGGGTGGCCTTCCCTCCTCTGCTCCCTGAGAAGGAGTTAGGACTTCAGGCTTCTACTCACAACGAGTCTTATTTCCTGGGTCGTCTCTGGTCTGCGAACTGCAGGATGAAGATGTCTGCTCCTTGTTGGTTCTTGCTGGTGTTGAGTAGAATCCGCTCGCCTGCTGAGTCTGGCTCCTTCGTCCTGGACTCTCTGTTGCTCAGGTATGGCGCCTGTGCTCTCCGCCACTGCCACAGCTGCCGCCGCCGCTGCAGCTGCTGGCAAGGGCTCAGAAGTGTCTCCTTGCCTGGGTTTCCTTCTCTGGCCTAACTCTCTGTCCTGTGATGGTACACTTGGTATAATTCTCTGACTTAGGACTGTTCACTGGAACTCTAAAACTGCTTTCTATGTGAGAGCTTACTTAGACTCCAGCTTCTCCTCCACCATCTTCCCGGACTCTCTGATCTCAGACTTCTTAATAGCTAGGATTTACAGGGGTTGAGCCACTGGAGGCATTGGGTAGAAGCTTTTCTTGAGCAAGAGTTCTTCCCTGCATTTTCCCTGACTCCTCCATGCAAAGGGGGCCTGAAGGTCAGGAGCTGTGAAAAATAGTCTTCCAGCCACAAAATTGGATGAGGTCTTTGGTAAAAAGTCAAGCTAATCTTCCTCTGAGCCCCATTCTGTGACGCCACCCTCTGCCCTACCTGTGACTCCAGTACAAACCTTGACCCAGCCTTCAGTGTTCTGCCAGACTTGTCTGAGGCCACAGAACCTTCATTACACCCACACCACCTGCTCTAGAACACCCCTCAGGACCTTTACGCATGCTCTGCACCTTTTGCCCTAGGCCCCCTGTCCTGTTCCACATCTTAGAACTCATGTGGTATTTTGGCACTGGTTGTATCACCTCCTGGAGCAAGTCTTTCCTTCCTTTCTCTCACTTTTTTTTAATACTGAGTTGCTAGAGATTGAACTAGTGCAGGCTGACTGTCAAATGCTCTATCTTGGTGTGTGTGTGTGTGTGTGTGTGTGTGTGTGTGTGTGTGTGTGTGTGTGTGTGTGTGCCAGTCCTGGGGTTTGAATTCATGGCCTGCATGTTATCCCTGAGTTTTTATGCTCAAGGCTAGCATTCTACTACTTGTACAACAGCTCTGGTTTTTTTGGTGCTTAATTGGAGAAAAGAGTCTCATATAGACTTTCCTGCCTGCACAGGCTTGCAGTTATAATCTTCAGATCTCAACTTCCTGAGTGCTATTGTTACAGGGGTGAGCCACCAGCACCTGCCCTCTACCTCTTACCTACCTCGGCTTTCCTCTGAGTCTCAGAATTGCATGTCTCACCAAGCTCACATTTTTTTTGCCAGTGTTGTGGCTTGAAATCAGGGTCAAGGCATGTGCCTGAGCTGCTTTTGCTCAAGGCTACATTCTATCACTTAAGCCACACTGACACTTTTGGCTGATTCTGTTTATGTGATACTGAGGTATCCGACCCCGGGCTTCATGCTTGCATGTTAAGTACTCTACTACTTAGCCACATTCACAGCCCAAGGCTTACTTCTAACAGGAACTATGAGGGTGGTATTTATTGGCATACTCTTTTCAGCACAGAAATCACTGGGCATTTCAAATCTTTGCAGGATTTGGGACCAGAGTGAAACTCAGCAAGGAGGAATGATGAATGAGTGATAGCCACCAGGCCCCAGAGATCTAGGCTCACGTCCTATACAGGGATAGGGAATATTGAGCCAGAACCTTCCACAATACCTATAGCCTAGGAAAAGTGGTCTCCCTGGAGGCAGTGGCTGGCTGCTAGATGTCCCAATGGGACACCTCAGCCAGAACATAATGAACCCGTTGCATACACCAGCCAAGGCAATCCTTCTGGGCTTCAGTTATTAAACGGCAGAGAAGGATGCTTTGTTCAAGCTACTGGCTCAGACTTAGTACTCTCTGAGTGCTTTTCCCAGCTTTCACATGTTGGGGGTCTGGTCATGGGCAACCTGATGAATGCCCTTCATCGATACATCATCCGTAAATACACAGAGACATGGAGTTACTGCCTTCTTTTTTCTTTGGCAGGTCTCAGGTTGAAATATGAGCCTAGGCCCTATCCTTGATCTCCTCTTTCTCAAGACTAGAACTCTGCCCTTGAGCCACAGCCCCAACCCTTGGGGATATTTTCCTGTGATCTCTTAGAAATAAGAGTGTTGCAGACTTTCCTGCCCTGGCTGAATTCAAATTGGCATTCTCTACATCTCAGCCTCCTGAGGAGCTAGGATTACAAACAGGAGCCACTGACACCTGGCTTTCTTTGCTTCTTCTTGTTACTTTTTAATCATGACAATCTGAAATCTTCAGTGTCATTCCAATGGTTTGCATTCGAAGTAAACTTCCCAGGTCTGGAGTTTGAACCCCAGGACTGCCACACACAAATGTAGGCAGATCCTGACAAACTCATTCCTATTTACATGAATGCTAATGGAATGTTATAAAAGTATTTAAATTTGCAGTTAATTCATGATTCTATTTTAGAAAGCCACACATAAATCATTGGATTTATATCTTCCATTCTAGCACCATGTTATGATTTCCCTAATGGAAGGATATTGATTCATTTTTAATTAATGCTTTTATAAGTATTAAACCTTGATACTTCATTAAATGGAGACATAATTTAATAACTAATTGTTGGTAACTATATATCATTATATGGAGACCTAACTTACTAACTAATTATTGGTAACTATATAAAATTTCATAATATCCTCACATTCTCTCTCTACATATATATATATATATATATATATATATATATATATAAAGCAATCTACACACACAAACATATCTATATATATATATATATTATATGGCACTAGTGTGGCTTGATAACAGGTAACAGGTCGTCAGAACTTCCTGGCAGCTCAGTTTGCCAGAGGTTGGTGTGCTAAGACTTTGACCCCATTTATGGATTGGACATTGTAGGCCGTGAGTTGAAATCCCAGCATTGCCAAAAATTTATTCATGTAGTAAGAAGCCACTTTTGACACATTTTTTTTCCTGAAAAAAAGTCCTGGGGCTCAGTATGATGTATAATTCATATGCAAATGTATCCTGTATGATAGGATGTAATAAATGAAATGTTATATGTGTAATAATACTAAATGAATAAGGGTAATAAACATCATACTCACTAAACTCATGTGTGTATTTTTTCCAGTGCTGGGGCATCAATTCAGGCCCTGGGAACTGGTCTGAATTTCTTGTCTTCAAGGACGGTGAGCTTCCCCTTCACCCACAGTGCCACAGAGAAACCCAGATGCTGAGTTCAAATCCCAGGCCTGCCAGAAAAATGGTGCAAATTCCAAGACAGGGCCTTATTTTATTTTATTATTTTTTTTGCCAAGCATGGGGCTTGAACTCAGGTCTTGGCATCTCTGCCACAGCTAGCCCTGGGATTCTAGGATCCAAGTTCAAATCTTGGGGTTGGCAAGAAATAAAAAGGAAAAGGATAAAACGGAGAAATTCAAGAAGGTGGTTTTACATTTTTTTCCTTTGCATTGTGACCATCCTGCGTGTAAATGACAAAGCCCTGAAAGTGTACATGACATTGCATGCTGATGTTTGGCTGGCTATTAGGTAAGCCATAACCCAAAGCATAACTTAGGCTTGGAGGTTGAATCCCAGGGCTGCCACTAAGTATTGGCGAGAGATTCCAAGAAACCCATTTCCATGTACATCCATATGAATAGAATTCTATAAAAGTAACAAATTAGTAGTTAGTGTATGAGTATATTATAAAATTATACATAACAATTTTATTACATTGATTAATTTTCAATTAATAATTTATTATGTATTCAACCATGACACTTAAAAGTGGAAAGAATAATTTGAATGTCAATAATGGGTAGTAATATACTATATGTAATTTCATAATATACAGACACATTTCTCTTGTCTTATACATATGTATATTGTCTTATATATATATACATATATATATACATATGTATATGCATATACATATATGCCTATCTACACATTTATCTGTTCATACGCTTGTCACTCCTGGGGCTCAGTGGTATAATGATAGCTAGTACATACAAAGCCCTGGATTCGATTCCTCACTACCACATGCACATAAAAATCCAGAAGTTGTGCTCTCGCTCAAGCAGTTGAGCATTAGCTTTGAGCATAAAAGCCTAGCGACTGTGTCTAGACTCTTACTCAGGTCCCAAGATGGGCATGAAAAAATATTGAATGTTGTGACTGTAACTCTATAAGGATAGGACTTCAAATACCTCATCACAGAGCAAGCCGGGAGTCTGGTGCTGACAGCTGTCATCTAACCTGACTTAGTCAGAGGCATACGACTGCAACTCAGCCCCACAGAAACAGATGCTCCTGGCTTGCTCACTCCTGTCATCCAAGCTACTCGGAGGCTGAGATCTGACACTGGTGGATTTAAAACCCAGTCCTGGCGGGATGTCTGTGAAACTCTGAGCTGTGGATCAAAGTGATAGATCTCCAACCTTGAGCAAAAGATCTTAGGACAGTACCCCCAATATTTTAGTGCAATCCCTGTGGCTGACTCCCCCCAAAAAATGCTCCTCTGAATCATTAGATGTGAACTTTGTGCAGTTTGTGATGTGTTTCTGAAAGAATGGTGATATTGATGAAAGCACCCCAATACTAATTAATTGTTTCTGAAAGAATGGTGATATTGATGAAAGCACCCCAATACTAATTAATGACAGCTTGTGGGATGCATCTATGTGATGATTCTTTCCTGGAGTCAGGGCCCTCACGGGGTGCTGTGTGCTGAGTCCTGCACAGGATGCTATGTGCTGAGTCCTTCACAGAGTGCAGTGTCCTGAGTCCTGCATTGGGTGCTGGGTGCTGAGTCTTTCACAGGATGCTGTGTGCTGAGTCCTGTAAAGAGGGTTATTTGCAGCCAGGCACCAGTGGCTCACGCCTCTAATCCTAACTACTCTGGAGACTGAGATTTGAGAATAGTGGTTCAAAGCCAGCCCAGGCAGGAAAGTCGCTGAAACTCTGATCTCCAATAAACCACCAGACAACTGGAAGTGTCACGGTAGCTCAAGTGGTAAAGCACTAGCCTTGAGCTGAAGAGCTGAAGGACAGTGTTCAGGCCCAGATTTCAAGCCCCATGACCGACAAAAAAAAAGTGTTATGTATTTTGTCCTTCAAAGGGTGCATACTTTCATCTTGTCCCTGTAAGAACTCCAACTGACATGACTATGCCGAAAAGAATATTGAGGCTCAGATGCGTCCCCATGGCAGGGACAAAATTATGTATTACTGAAGACTAGTGAGTTGTCTACAGTACACAATTGGTTTGTATTGTTTTTTCTAAGTCATGAACCTTGAACTCAGGGCTTAGGCACTGACCCATACCTCTTGGGCTCATGGCTAGCACTCACCACACAGAGCCAAGGACCACCTTGCAGCAGGTGCCATGGCTTAGGGTTCTATAACCGAGGTCTGTCATCCTTCCTTCTCAAGAAGCTGAGATCTGGGTTCCAAACTATCCCTGACACAAAAGGTACCATGAGACTATTATATCCTATTCACCACTAAGAAACCTGAAGTGGAAGCTAGGTGCTTGCGTCTCATGCCGGTCATCCTAGCTACTCAGGAGGATGAGATCTGAGGATCATGGTTCAAAGCTAGCATGGACAGGAAAGTCCTTGAGACACTTAGATCCAATGAACCACCAGAAAACCGGTAGTGACTCTGTGGCTCAAGTGGTAGAGCACAAGATTTGAGCTAAAGAGCTCAGAGATAGCACCCAGGTCCAGATTTCAACTCCTACAATGACAACAACAACAAAAAAGTCAGAAACATACTAACAAACTTGAAGTAGAGGGGTGGGAATGTGCCTTAGGAGTAGAGTGCTTTGCATATATGAAACCCTGAGCTTGATTTCTCAGAAACACATCACTAGGAAAAAGCTTGAAGGGGCTCTGTGGTTCAAGTGGGAGAGGGCAACCATTGTACAAGAGAAACTAGGTACAATGCTCATGTCTTGAGTTCAAGCTCCAGGAATAGTGTATGCACACACACATGCATGTACACACACTCACACACAGAGAGAAAGCAGAAGTGAAGCTGTGACAAAGTAAAGCAGTAGACTTCGGCTCTGAGCTCATGGTCAGCACCCAGGCCCTATGTTTAACCCCCAAACCTAGCCAGCCAGGGCCTAACTAGGAGAGGTCAAAGGTTTCAAAACCTGATGAGCTTCACCAGTCCTAGATGACAGGAAGCTTTGTGATATCCAACATGTGCTTGGATTTTCCAAGCTCCTGGAAACCTAGGAGAGGCAATATAGGCCCATCATTGGCGGCAATGAAACGTTTCATTATGTTGAGTGCCCTAGTTGTCTGCCTGAAGGATTCCTGAATTATATTGAGCACTGTATCTGAACACTGGAATATAGTCTCATAAAGGCAGGATAAGAGCACAGAACTTGGCCTGCAATGGGAGTTGGCAAAAATGAAGGTCTCCTGTTCAAACAGAGCACTGGGAAGAGAGATAGCTAAGGTAAAAACAGACCTTTTTCTCCTGACCTTCAGAGCCTGCCCACACATCCTCACTAATTGGCCCAGATGGAGTTATTTGGTACACAGCTGTACAGGAGTGAGATCTTTTGTGTTCCTGTCCAGACAGAGATAGCTAAGGGTAAAAACAGGCCTTTTTCTCCTGACTTTCAGAGCCTGCCCACACATCCTCACTAATTAGCCCAGATGGAGTTATTTGGTACACAGCTGTACAGGAGTGAGGTCTTTTGTGTTCCTGTCGAGACAATGAGGGAGACTTCCTCCAGCAGGCCTGGGATGAAGAGAAAACCTCAGGCTACATTGGGAGCAGTGAAGGGAGCCCTGGAACATGAAATACCATAAAAACAGTTTCTGTGTTATGAACTCATTGTATTGAATACAATTTTCTTGCTTGGTGCCATTCATCATAGCTACTCACGAGTTTCACCTAGAGGAATACATCCATACATACACAAAGAAATTGAGGTACAGGTTTTTTTTTTCTGAGGGGGCAGTCCTGGTGTTGAACAATGAGCCTAGGCCTGGCCCAAGAGCTCCTTTTGCTCAAGGGTACTGCATTAAGCTTGAGTCACAACCCCACTTCTGGGTTTTTCTGTGATCTCTTAGAAATAACATTGTCAAGGACTTTCTTACACTGGCTGGTTTCAAACTCAAATTCTCTACATCTCAGCCTCCTGAGGAGGTGGGATTACAGTCAGCAGACACTTTCACCTTCTTTTTTTTCTTTGTTTTATAATCTGGACTGACTTCTTAATAAGGTCATCCCTATGGTTGGGACTTATAAGTAAGCTACCCAATGTTTTTTATAGCTGCTTTCTCTGAGAGTATTTTCTCTCTTCATCTTACCCTCTGGTCACAAGGTTGAAGCCAAAAGTGAGAAATGAGTGCTACAGGATTTAGGAGCAAATGTCCACAGGACATGCCAGTTCTGTCACTTAGCATTGAGCTGCAGTGAATTTACTGTCTCAGGATATGAGGACCGAAAGCTGGAGTGATCCTCATACTATCTGCATTGCTCCTTTTGCCAATAAAATGATACAATGATTGTGAGTGTTTTGTATCTCCAACCTTAATTATCTAGGACACACTAGAAGCATGTCCCTGTTTCCGTTTTTCTCTAGTACTTCTCGAGATTTAGACTAAAGGTTTGGGTAGAGCGGCTCCTAGGAGAATCCCTGAGGAAATCCACTTGAAGCTTCCTCAGGAGATCTCCATTCAAAGCCAGCCCTAGAAGGAAAGGTTTATTGTCTCCAATAAACCACCAGAAAACCAGAAGTGGAGCAGTGTCCTAGAGGGTAGAGCTCCAGCTTTGAGAGAGAAAGACAAGCAGGTGATACAGGCCAGACCAGTCAGGAAAGCCTGGGAGGTGTTTATGTCCATTGAAAAACCAGATGGCTGGAAGTGGAGCTGTGGCAGTGATAGAACCTCAGTCTTGTGAAAAACAGCTGAGGAATGCAGCGCGTCCTCAGTTTAAGCCATGGGGTGGCCACAAAAGAAAATTCGAAAAGAGAAGGCCAAGTTTATGTATCAGTGTCCTACTTACTTACGTGTGTATATTACTTCCCTAAGTGCAAAGAGGCTGTATGCAAAACTTCTGCTTTTATTTACAGATTTATGTTTTAGATATGCTCATTGTACATACTGCATCATTCTCTTCATTTCAGCCCCATTGATTTTCTCTTCCACTATTCTAGGCCTGTTTCCTTATATGGTGCACACCGAAGCTCTCAACAGCCTTTATTTACATTTTATTATGAGGCCAATGCAGGAGCAGTCACAAATCAGGCAGGGGAAGAGATCAGAGTTCATGGAAATAAGCAGTATTCAGAAAATTATACTTGGGGACGCAAAATGGTAGCATATATATGTAAAAACTACAATTAAGAAAAAAGATGAGGGGGCTGGTAATGTGGATTAGTGGGAGAGTGCTTGCCTAGCATTCAAGAGGCCCTGGATTTGATTCCTCAGTAACACATACACAGAAAAATCCAGAATTGGTGATGTGGCTCAAGTAGCAGAGTGCTAGAGACAGTGCCCAGGCCTTGAGTTCAGCCCAAGAAATGTCAAAGAGATAACTAAGTATGTAGTTAGGTGGTTAGGTAGTTAGGTAGGTAAGTAGGTAGGTAGGTAGGCAGGTAGGTAGGTTGGTACATACATAGATAGATACAAAGAAATAAAGGAAGAAAGGAAGGAAGGAAGAAAGGAAGGAAGGAAGGAAGGAAGAAAGAAAGAAAGAAAGAAAGAAAGAAAGAAAGAAAGAAAGAAAGAAAGAAAGAAAGAAAGAAAGAAAGAAAGAAAGAAAGGAAGGAAGAAAGGAAGGAAGAAAAAAAGGTCAATAGATAGATAGACAGACAGATAGATAGACAGACAGACAGACAGACAGACAGACAGACAGACAGACAGACAGACAGATAGACAGATAGACAGATAGACAGATAGACAGATAGACAGATAGATAGATAGATAGATAGATAGATAGATAGATAGATAGATAGATAGATAGATAGATAGATAGATAGATAGATAGATAGATAGATAGATAGATAGATAGATAGATAGATAGAAAAATGATAGCTGAATCTGGTCTTGGACTTCAGGAGGAAAGAAGGGAACAATTCCCAGTCATGAGGCTTCTGCAGTGTTCCAGGACACCAGCATCACCTTCACACAACCACAGAGCAGGAAAAATGTCTCTTTCCCACTTCTCAGGCAGCCGAATGCCCCAGAGGAAAGAGGGCAGAGCCAGGTTCTAACTCAGCTTCTTGGAGACAAAGAGAAATGACCCTGCCTCACCTTGGACTGGGGATTAGCATTAATGATGTGGAGAATGAAGGAAGGAGAAAAGACTGACAGAGGTAGAAGAAGGGCCTTCAAATCTGATAGATGGAGAGTAAAAAAACCCACTCCCTAAGACCAGAGAGCAGGGCTTTTCTACTTTGTTCCTCCCCTCTCCCTCACTAAACTGGCTCTCTATTGGTAACCTAAAGATAGCTTGAGGATCTCTTCACCTGAGGGAGGAAGGTTAGTCATTGTTTGAGGAAGCTGTGAAAAGCCTGACCCTGGTGTAACACTAACAAATGTTTCAGGTTTCCCCCCATTGCTGGCTGTCCCTGGAATGAATGAAGTGGTTTTGCAGCTCACTTCCCTTTTGAGTGTGTATATTCTGCCTCCTTGTTCTCTTCACCTAGCCTGGCTTTTGAAACTGTTTTCTGTCCTTCAAATACAGTGTTACACTGGAGTTATTCCTGCTAACTCTGCCAGGGCTTGGATCCTGAGAACTTCATTTGAACCCAGGATGGGTCAATGGGTCAAGAACACTAAGAACATTTAGAGTAACTTCTCATCACCAAGGGAAAAACAAGAAGCTCTTCAACATCTGACCTTTCAGACGTGGAAGTCAGAGTGTCATAGACTTTCCAGCCCTGGCTGGCTTCAGTGTGATCCTGAGACCTCAGCCTCCTGAGATAGAGTGATGAGCAAGAGCTACTGGTGCTCTGCTAGGTTCAGATGAGTAATGACATTGACAATACAAGTCAACTGCTTATCACAAAGGGTTTGGGGACCATATTAAGCCTTTCAACATTGGACTTTTCAGAACCCTGTGGACACAAGGTTACAATGCTAGAGTCTGTGAGGTTGGGAATGTGTAGCTGCTACACTTAAGCATCGAGGTCTGACTCCAATTCTGGTGTATATCAGCGTTGATTTTCCAGAGAATGTTCTCGTAATTAGCAAATAGGAAAAGTACTTTGATTAACCCTCAATTTTTTCCAGTTGTGTGTCTTGTATCAACCCTGGGCACTGCCCCTGAGCAATTCAGTCAAGTCTAACTCTCTACCACTTGAGCCACAGCTCCACATGGGATTTTTTAGTGGTTCATTGGAGATAAGAGTCTAACAGGCTTTTCTTGCCTAGGCTGTCTTTGAGCAGCCTCATGAGAAGGTAGTTTTCCATGTGTGAGCCACCAGCATCTGGCCTATTTTTTTTGACAGTCCTGGGGATTGTTCTTCTCAAGGATAGCACTCTACCACTTGCGCCACTCCACTGCGTCTGGCTTTTTCTGAGTATGTGGCACTGAGGATTCAAACCCTGGTATTCATGCATGTTGAGTGAGCTCTTTAGCACAAAGCCACATTTCTAGCCTCTCCCTTACAATTTTATCCCACAACTTGCCTGTCCTCAGGAAAAGGCTTCTCAGTATAAATCATCTAAAGACATCCCTATAGGAAGGTGTCCAAAGATAAATAAGACAAAGCTCATTCTTGGGAGAGACTGTGACAAATGCCTCCATTTAATTACGTATCATGTTTCAACACAAAAAAGTTTTAATGATAAATGAGTCAATGTCCTAAATTATTGTGTATAATTTTATAATAGATGTGCAAAATATATATGGGAATGAAAATATAAATAAAATAAACAATAAAAAATAAAACAAATACAAAATCAATCATGAAAATCATAACATGTAATAAACATACTTATGTAAGTATATATCATATATTACACATGTATAGAAATATTTTTCCATTGCAGGGCCTTCATTCAGGCCATGGGAACTCTAGCCTGAATTTCTTTTTTTCAAGGACAGTAAATTTTTCCTTCACCCATGGTACAAAAGAGTTTACCTGGACAGTGAGATCAAATCCCAACAATTGTAGAAATACTGGCCCCAATTCCATTAATCTCTTAATGGAAGCAGTTACGTTTATTCAGTTCCATACTGAACATTAAATAAAAAGCAGTGTAGAATTTTGTACATCTATTCAGACATCCTCCCCTACCCCCAAAGTGCTTCTCGGAATGCTACATGGTTTCTTTTTTGTATGTTTTTTATTGTAAAAATGTTGTACAGAATGGTCACAGTTACATGAGCAAGGTCATGAGTATATTTCCTATTGAGCATTGTTACCTTCTTCTTTGTTTTCCCCCTACCATCCTTTACCTCCCATCTCCACAACTACTCCCCCTACCAAGCTCAGTGACTTAATTTTTTAGTTTTGGCTTGCCACGGGTTTGAATTCAAGTAGTAGCAAATCTGCACTTTCCCTCACATTGTTACAAGTTCCTGAGTTAAAATCCCAGTATAGGAAAGAAAACTGGCAGAAATTCCAAACCAGAGAGCTTTATTTTTTTTAATTTAGTTAAATAATCAATTTTTTTTTCTTTTTTATGGGTTTTTTAAGGCTTGAACTCAGGTCGTGGCAACTCTGCCTCAGCTTCAATCACCCTAGGCTAGGTGCAGCCTCAGGACCCATACCCAATCCTGGAATCCTAGGCCCAGAGGGCTTGCAGAAAGAAAAAATGAGTGGGATAGCACAAAAAGTGGCAAGCTGCAGAGGGATGGAGGTTTATTTATTTTTTTTATCTTTGCACGGTGACCATCCTGGGTCTGAATGCCATGGGTGCAAAGTACACCTGACCTGCCATTGCTGAGGGCTGGCGGGCTAGCAGGGAAGCCATAGCCCAACCTATCAACATAGGCCCTGGGTTCAAATCCAGGTTCTGACAACTACCAATGGCAGGAGATCACAAGACACTCATTCCTATGCATAGGAATATCACTTGAAAGAGAAGTTTGTGCATTGGTCAAGCCTAAAATTGGATGCAATAACCCTAGGACACTGATTGATCTTAATTTCATGCTTTATCAAGCATGAAAAGAATAGCATTCCTTTAATTGTGGTATAATAAATATCTAAGAGTTAGTAGGAATGTAGTAATGTCATTCAATCATAGATAGGTGGCTATGGTGCTTTTTACCAATATATATTTATTTGTATACTATTGTCTGCCTATCCTTGTACCCCTGTTTTGGCCAATCCTGGGTCACGATCTCAGCACCTAGGAACAACCTCACAGCTTCATTGGCTAGAGGCTGTTGTGCTCACACTCACCTATTCATGAATTGTACCTGCTAGGCCCTGAGTTCAGATCCCAGCAGTGCCAAAAATTTAATCTTGGAGTAAGAAGCCAAGTGTGAAACCGGTTTTCCTTTTCTGGGAGAGTTCTGGGAGTCAGGCATGATCGAGAACACATCTACAAATCTAGATGGTATGTGATAGGATGTAAACAATGTAATACATAGTGAGGATGCATCACAGTCAATAAAATAAATGGTAAATAAATGAAAAAAATAAAAAATATAATGTATAACCACACCAAACATAATATAGACTGAACATCTGTATGGAAGTTCATCCTATATTTAAAATGTATATAAAGGAGTACATTTTCCAGGTCTGGGGCTTGAATTCAGGCCTAGGGAATAGGCCTCACTTACTGGTCTTCAAGCAGGGCGAGCTTCCCCTTCCCCAACAGTGCAATAGTGTTACCCAGACCCCGGGTTCAAATTCCAGGACTTGCAGACAAAAAATGGCACACATTCCAAACCAGGGAGCTTCATTAGCATTTTTAATATTTTTAAGTTCACTTCGCCTTTATTTGATACATATTGATTTTATAACATGAGAGTTTTTCAAAAAAGGGGTCTAAACTTTTACATTTCAGCATTGCACATTGGTGTTTCTATTTTGACCATCTGCCATGAAGAGTGAGAATGAAAATAAGGACATCATTTCTCCCTAGAAGGTCGGGACAGTTGAATTTATTTCTATTTAGAGTTATTTCTACAATTATAAACTCTCTGCATTTGCGTCCTATGAGTTTTCCTCAGTGCCTTCCACGAAATACACTAGGGGAGGCCTCATAGCACAAAAGGTAGGATTTCTGAATAAAACCTCATTTCTGTGAGGACAGTAGGTACTTCTAAGCATTTTGGGAATAAACTGGATTGTAAAATGAAAAATGAAAATAATGGGACTGTGATGTACTCAGTAGTGGAGTACTTTCCTAATGAGCATAAGACCCTGGCAGAAAAGTTTCCTAAAGCTCAGAATGTTAGAATTTTATGATCTGCATGAACAAACTTCTTTTCTTTGGGGGGGGGCTCCTGCGGCTTGAACTCAGGGGTTATCCCTGTGCTCTTCAGCTCAAGGTGAGCGATCTACTGCTTGAGTCACAGTGCCACTTCGGTTTTCTAGTGGTTTATTGGAGATAAGAGTCTCACGGACTTTTCTGCCTGGGCTGACTTTGAACCACCAAACTCAGATCACAGCCTCCTGAGTAGCTAGGATTATAGGCATGAGTCACTGGTGCCAGGCACATGAAAAAACTTCTTAAAGATTGATTCTGAGAAAAGAAACTTGGAAAACACTTTTAGTATAAATAATTTATAATGCCATGGTTAAGGCACTAATTCATTGGCTGGTTTCTTAGTTTATTTAAATATATATGCATTATTAATACATATGTATATATATTATTAAAAACATAGCTCTGAAGTGTACCTAAGAGCATATGTGCTCATGTAAAGTTATACAAATGAAAAAACTTCATTTTTCTTTTCAGTTTGGTTGGTACCATAAATTAGGTGGGATTTGTGTATTGTTTTGTTCTCTTTTTCCCCTACCTCCTCTCCTCACATTTGAACTCAGCTTGCTCTTACTTGGCTTCGTTGTTCATAGCTGATTTTCTACCACTTCAGCTATACCTGTAGCCTGGCATTTTGCCAGTTAATTGGAGATGATGTCTCTCCAGGCTTTGCTGCCTTCATTGGCTTTGAAATTTCATCTTCCAGTTCTCAGCCTCCTGAGTAGCTAGGATTAAAGATGTGAGCCACTGGGGTGCCTAGGGATGCAGAAGATAGACCCCCCCTTGCTGTGTGAAACCTTGTATTCTGTGCTTGGTCACCCTTTTCAACTGAAGAGGGTCCCAGAAAACCCAGTATGGAGGTGAGGATGCTGGGGGTCAGAATAGAAGGTGAATATCTGGGAAGACCCCCCCCCCCCATACACACACATACAATCGGCCTATCCCCCGCCCCCAACTGTCTATAGTTGTCACAAGTTGATCACATTTCCCAGATCTACCAGCTTCTGCTGGTGCTCCCGGTCCATCTGGTCTCCAACAAACTCAGGAGATACACAGCTGTGTGTGTGTGTGTGTGTGTGTGTGAGAGAGAGAGAGAGAGAGAGAGAGAGAGAGAGAGAGAGAGAGAAAGAGAGAAAGACAGACAGACAGACAGAGACAGAGAGACAGAGACAGAGACAGAGAGAGTCAGAGACAGAGACAGAGAGACAGAGGCAGGGAGAGACAAAGAGAGACAGAGAGATCAGAGAGACAGAGAGACATACATAGAGAGACAGAGAGGGACAAGGAGAGGTCATCTTTCTCTTTGTACAGCCTGACTGTACTAAGGTGAGTGATCTGTTGGCAAATTGCAGGTGCTGCAAGGAAGAGTGTTCTGTCACCAGTCTGAATGTGTGTGTGTGTGTGTGTGTGTGTGTGTGTGTGTGCGCGCGCGCGCATGTGTGTGCATGTGTATGTGTGTGTGTATGTAGAAGTGGGTTGTAACAAGGAGGCTGGATGCTTTTGGTAACTTCTACCTGCTATCTTTGGGGGTGCATGGGCTTCACAGCTGAGGTCTGGGGGCCTGGAAGGGTGAGAGGCTTGAAGGGGACTCAACATTGTTAAATTACAAGAACAAGGGATCTCTGTTCCCTGGAGCTGTGTACTCTCTTGGGCCTGGTTGGTGGCAGTGGGAGCTTGGGAGGACCTGGGAGTGTGGCTTCCCAGGGGGAAAGAGAGCATGGCCAACACTTAGTAAGGACATGAGCCCTGCTAGTATGGAGTACAACAGCAAAGCTCAGACTCCAGGTCTTCTCATCATGATGTCTGAAGGGTGAGGCCAACCCTACTTTATATCTTGAGCTGTGATCTTCAGATCTCAGCCTCCTCAGTAGCTAGGATTATAGGCATGAGCCTCCGGCACTGGGCCTCTGTTTATTTTTTGTATATTAGGGTTTGACCTCAAGGCCTTAGGCTTGCCAGTCAGGTCTTCTAACATTCGAGCCAAGCTTTTATGTCTTGGGGATTTCTGAGATGGAGACTTAATATATGCTCAGGCTGGGCTGGATCATGATCCTCCTATCTGTAATAGGCATGCGCCACCAGGCCTTGTCCTCTGTAATTGGAATTGTAGACATGTGGTGCCATGCTCCGTCATTGGTTTGTCCCAAACTCAGTCCATGGCAGCCAATTCTTGACCACAGGTGAAGCTCTGGGTTGGGCCTCGACCATTGGACTTCAATTTCCTCATGTGACAGTTGTTAGGAAACAAGGGATTAATACAGAGGGATCTCTGGAGCAGAGCCAGGGACAAAGGGAGGGGCCTTAAGATACAGTTCTCAGCAATTCTGTGAGCATATGACAGGAAGATACCCAGAAAGAGATCAGATGGTGTGTGTTATTAATGGTGCGACAGGCATGGGATTATTAAACAAAACTTGGCTTTCTTTCATTATTACCCTATCCCCATGAGGAAGGGGATACTTCACTTTGTTCACTTTTGCAGCTGGGGAAAATGAGGCACAGAGTAGCCGAGTGACCTATTCATGACTCCCAGCTGAGAGGAAGCTCTGCCTGACTTCTCTGCCATGCTCCCTAGGACAATGGTTGCTATTCAGTCCACTTCTTGTGGTGGGAAGTCCATTTCTTGTCAGTCATGGGACTTGAAGTCTGGGCCTGGGCACTGTCCCAGAGCTCCTCAGCTCAAGGCTAGGGCTCTACCACGTGAGTCACAGCACCACTTCCAGTTTTGTAGTGATTCTTTGGAGATAACAGTCTCACTGTCATTCCTGCCCGGGTTTGCCATGAGCCATCATCTCATATTTCAGCCTCTTGTGTACTTAAGATTATAGGTATGAGCCACCTGCACCAGGTTTAAGTGTAATTCTGACATTCTTTCAATCTCTCTCTCTCACAGGAACTTGTTGAATGGGTGTTGGAGGAGGTGGCCCAGCATCCCCATGTGGCTGGAACCAAGGTGGCCCTCTCATCCTGGAGGTGTACTGTGGGTCAGGAGATGTCTTGCTCAGTCTGTTGTACCACCTCCATGAGGTAAGCCCTTCTGTGCCTGGCTAGACCAAGACGGTTATTCATTGTCCATCTAGCCTTACTGGACTCAGTATTGTGTTCAATGTCCTTTTCTAGCAAAAAAATTCTGGCCAAAATTGATACATAGTTAAAGAATAAAAATGTAATGCCATCTTAAGAAAGTCATTTAGGGCTATGGGAAAGTGGTTTCATGGTATGGTGATTGCCTAGCATGCATGAAACCCTGGGTTCAATATCTCAGAACCACATAAACAGAAAAAGAAACACTGGAAATGGTGCTGTGCCTCAAGTGGTAGAGGATTGGCCTTGAGGGAAAAAAAAGCTGAGGAATAATTCCCTATCCCTGAGTTTATGCCCCAGGACTGGAAAAACAACAACAACAAACATTTAGTAAATGAAAATAAAGAACCCATACTAGGAATATATAATTGCTCATTCCATACTAATACCTGACAATAGTCCGTAATTCATGCACTTTAGCTATATTAGGATACTGAGTTGAAAAAAAAATGTTTTCTTCATAAGGTCATGGCAATTAATGCCAGGAATGTGCTTAGATGTCAGGTGAAGATTAATTCAGGAAATTCAAAGATTCCAGGCTTTTGAGTGTTCACTGCTAATCACAATGAGATGGGTAGTCTAAATGAGATGTGGAAACCTTTTTGGCCAGTCATGTCACCAAAATGGCAGAGGCTAATTAACAGTTGTGACAGAAGAGAAGAAATGACTGCAGATGGAAGGAATAAATGATAGTAACTATGGTATAGCAGAAACCATTCTAGGGAAGCATTTTTGGTTATTGAAGAACTAGTTATCAACTAGGCATATTCCTCATTGCCTTTAACATTCTAAATCTCTTAGGCTAGTTCTTAATCTCTGTGTGATAAATATATCTCTTTCTATGCTGTTCTTGCATACCTGGTCTCCTTTGCTTTCTTCTTTTTATTATTTTTTAATTGTGAAAATACAGTGCTTTCTAAACATATGTCTTTCTCTATTTCTCTATGAATATTTCCTGATAATAAATATACCTACACAGATTGAAGAGGCTGCTAATGTAAGGGTCCCATAACTCCTGAGTCATTAATGTAACAAAATGGCAAAGGAAGACATATTTATTGCTACCTCAATTATTCTAAAAACTGCAGTGTCACATCATTTGATTCAGATTTCCATTCTTATCTACTTAGTGTCATTAACTGCACTAAATACAAATAGTAGCCGGGTGCTGGTGGCTCATGCGTGTAATCCTACCTAGTCAAGAGGTTGAGACCAGAGGATTCTGGTTCAAAGCCAGCCTGGTCAGAGAAGTCCATGAAGCACTTATCTTCAATTAACCACCAGAAATCCGGAAGTGGTGCTGTAGCTAAAGTGGTAGAGCACTCGACTTCAGCTGAAGAGCTGAGGGACAGTGCCCAGGATCAAAGTTCAAGCCAAATGACCAACAGAAAAAGTGCAAAAATGACTTTAAGTTTCCCCAAAAGGAAAGACAAAGTCAATAGTAATCTTCCCAAGCAGAGAAAATAATTCCAAAATGATTCAGTGCACCTACTTTTGCTGAGTTACTTAAGTTATGGATTCTATGCTGAACATATTCTCTTCTTTTAAAAATTGTCAAATATTAGCTTTATTATAAACTTCATCTAATATTTCTTGGTTCAAAAGAGAAGTCCAGAAGTTGACGTCACTTGGATTTATTACTATCTCAGTTCAAAGCCAACCCAGGCAACAGTGTTGATCAAACTCTTATCTGTAATTAAACACCATAAAAGGCAAAAGTGGAGTGTTGGCTCAGTCAGTAGAGTACTAGCTTTGGGGGCAGGTGGGCAGGAAAGACAACTGTACAGGGACAGGGTCCAAACTCTAAGTTCAAGCCCCAGAACCAACACAAACTAAACAAACAAGCAAACAAAATAAACCTAGGGTATTTCTTTGGGACCCTCTTATAGGAGTACTGGTCTGAGAAGAGGCTCCTTTTACTGATCATGCTCACTGGATTCTGCTCTTTTGAAATCCTTATTGCTATGGAAAACTCAGGACCAGACTAAAGGAATTCATAACTGACACCTGCAACAAGAGAATCATCTCAGGAGTGAAACATCCATCCATAAGACACTTTAAAACCTCCATGCCTTTCTTCCTTTGCAAGAGACCACTTTTAAAACGAAGTTATTTCCTTTGTCCTATGCTGGCCTTCAAATGGAATATTCTTTCCTTTTGTAATACCCTTAACTAGACTAGAAGTTTATAGACAAGTTTTATATGAGTAAAGGACACACTCAAAAAATCAGGGGCAGAGTTTCTTTCAAGCCTTGGATTCTTTTCTTGTATTGTAAAAAGGAAAACAAAAAAAAAGTCCATTAGATTCTGATTTGCAAGAAACCAAAAAGCTATAACTGGAGCTGTGGTACAAGCAGTAAAATGATATCCTTGAGAAAACTAAAACAAAACAATAAATTCTGGGACAGAGACAGGCCCTGAGTTCAAGCCTTAGTATTAGCACCAAACAAATGATTGAACTAATTAGTTAATTAAGTAATTAACTATAAATTAAGTGGTCACATGTGGGTAGGGAGGTAAAATGTAACATCTGTGGTGACTGGATTGTGTATTATTTTGTAGTAAGGCAAATTATCATTTGTACTAATCATTAATTTTTTATTTGAACTTTTTTTGTACAATAAGCCCTGAATTTAGCATGCATGTATAGGTGTGTGTACATGTGTGCATATGTGTGTATGTGTATATGTGTGCATGTGCTGTTGTAATGTTGCTTGCCAATGTGGACAGGGTGAGGCTGAAAAGAGCTAACTTTGTTGCAATGTTTTTATTTATCAGTATTCTCTCATGTCATTTCAGTTGGACCACCCTTTTGTACATTTTATTTGTGAAATAATATCATCAGAATAAAAGGATTTACAATATTAAGTTAGATAAAAGAGACTGCTTTCAGCTCTTATTATATGTTAGGTGAGAAGATTCAGACATATTTAGGTAGTAAATTAGTGCTGTAAGAAGACTGTCGGTACAAAATATGTATTTGACCTCTTAAATTTGTTATACTTTTAACATACACTCATGGAGTGAGTTTGACCAACTGGACCAAATAGGTATTGCTCTCTAGTTATTCCCATGAAACACAAAGTGGATAAACTCTTTCTGGCTTTCTGTTGAAAATAACTTTCTTTGTAAGATCATATCTATTCACACTAAGAGGTAATCAACCAAATATTTATCAAGTTTGAACATCCCATCATATTGACTGAAAATCAGTATTGTTGATATGCTTGTTAGCTATTCCTTTCAAAAACAAACAAACAAAAAGCATGTGTCATCTCTAGATAGTGGATGTATCTGAAGTTGTTTTGTACATGCAAAGGCCTAATGGACCTTTTGTGGGAGTAACTGTCGCAACTTAACAAATAAGGCTTTTCGAATACCTTTTCCAATATAAATAACATCCCAGAGCGAGTCTTGCAATTTCTGAAAACCCTTTGAATATTTTAGTATTATTTCAGTTCATTGACTATAGAGCTAAAGACATTTCTGAAATAAATATTGTTAAGATCAGAAAATGTAAGTGGGTATATAGGCTTTTGTGCATCATCTTATGAAAATCCAGTTTTTATGAAACTAAATGAAATAGAATAAAAGAATGTAAGTGAATTTGGTAAGCTAATTATTAGTTTAACTTTGTTTTCTATTAACATAGTCATTTGAATGTAGATGATGCAGTTAAATTACTTCCTTTGTGTTTCTGTACTTCAGTTATTTTTGTATCATCGTAGTTATGGGAGTGAATTTGTAGTATAAATAAAGGTCCTTTAAAATGATTAGGATTAATCTTATGCTTTGTGTCCTACTCCCAAGAAAATGAGTTATTTTCAAGTGTTAATAGTTTATAATTGAGTCTTCATAAGAAAATTTTAAAAATGCAGTAGCATTGATGACTTTTTCAACCAATTGTATTGACAAGTTGGAGAGTCTTTAATTCATGCTTCGGTCTTGGTGTCTATGATTTTTAACCTCTTGTTCCTAACATTAATGATAGTTCAGATGGCATTTTGGGGTATATGAAAGGTAAAATATTTATCTGGGGTCAAAGGTGATTTTTATATCAGTCTTGCTTTAATAACATTTTAAAGCAGTATATTTCTCTCAGAATGTTGGGTATAAAAAGCAATCAATATACTTCTAATGGTAAACAACCTAGGTGAGCTACAATGTGGAAATGATTGGTCCATAACACCTGCAGTCTGTTTCCATAAGCAATTGGGCAGGACACTCTTTCGTTATGACTGTGTTAAACAGAAATGGGGTCCCCAGGCAGTACAGTGTTGAGTGTAGCAATAGAATATGATTTCTACTATTTGGAGCTAGAAATCAAGAATGTTATACATTAGCAGTTCCTTTCACCAGGGATGTATAAATTGATTATGAACTTGGAGTTTTCATATTACAGCTACCTATTTTCTAACAAAGATAAAGTCAAATATAATTAGAGTGTACACAATAATTCTGGGAAATTTTCATAGAATTAGTAGACTAAGTGCTGGTATTTTAGTCATAAAATAAAATGAGGTTATTTGATACAGTGGGAGATGGTCCTCAGGCTAGCACTTACCATGTGTGCAATGCTCTACTAGTAATTCCAATTCTGAAGATGTCAATAACATCATCTGAGAATTAAAAATGGAAGTAGTTCCACTTTATGGGATTATTGTGAGGATTAAGTTAGATACCACAGGTAAAGTACTTGGAAAAACTATCATTCAGCATTTGATACTTTCTACCTGTTATTTTATCATGTGATAAATTCTAACAATTTTACTGTGATTTTTATATTGTGTCTATTTACAATCTGCAAAGTGATATATTGATATTTATTGCATTGGTCAGTTTTTTGACATTATGATGAAAATACCTGCAAAGAAAATTTCTGAGGAGGAAACTATTATATTGATTCATGGTTTAAGAGAATGCAGTTTACGATCAGATGTCTCCATTGTTTTTGATTATATTTTTATTAAATAGCTGTTCAAAAGAATTTCCATTCCCAAATCAGTTTATAAGTACAATGAATCTTTAATAACTTTCTTATACCCTTCCAAACCTCACCCCACTTTCATGTTTTCTAGTTTCATACTATCTGCATTGAATATCATGCCTTCACTCTCTTCCTCCACAACTTCCTTTATTCCTTCCCTTTGACTTCCGCTCACATCTTCCAAGTGATAGATTCCTGGTATTCATTTCGTTGGATTAAAATTCAATTTTATAAGAAATTACACCTTTTATATACTCCTCTGCAAATAGCATGCTTTGCTTAATACTGTCGTGTAATTGTAACCCCTCTGTATGGTATTTTTCACAATAAAACATGTCAGTTTTGTGGTCAATATATTTTGAAAAGGATGCCATGACTTTATGAAATAAAAATAGAATCTTAAATGGGTGTAGTGGCACTATTGCCTCCCTCGATTTAAAAAAAATTTCTTAGACTACTACCTCAATCCTTATACAAAAATTTAAAATTTTTAAATCAAAGATGATTATCAAACTAAATGTGAGATGTAAAAACATATAAAACATAAACATAAAAATTCATGGTATTGGATCAGTAAATGTTTCTAACATATGACATGGAAAGCATTTAGTGGGTAAAGCAAAGCAAGAATAAACTGGATAATATCAACTTATAATCTTTCATAATTCAAAGGACAATATAATAGAAGTGAAAACATATCTAACAGATAGAAGACACATATTTGTTAATGATACAATGTTAATGCTGCAATGATTCTCAGTCTAAGTATTTTTATATCTTCTAATTCTATATAACTTTTCCCAAAATAGGATATTTCTTTAAAGAACATATGTAAATATTAGGAGCATATGAAATAGGTTCCTCGTTAGTATACAAGAATAAATAAAGAGAAAACCCACTATAGGACTATAATATAAAAAGATGACACAAAATATAGTAATGCACTTGTGGAGAAGTTGATATACTCCACATAGCAAATGAATTTGTATAATACTTCAATCATTAAAGCAAGCAAGTTTTCAAAAGGTCAAAGAGAATTGAATAGGTTCTATCCATTACACGTCTATGTATGTATTAAAGAGAAGTAAAAAAAAAAACTTGATTCCACAGAGAATGTAGTTCATTGAGAGTGCACTTGAATACTTTGTGTGAGATCCTGGAAATAATCCCCAAAAACAAATTTGAAAAGGATCACTATAGAGGATGTACGCTGGACAAATTCCTGTAAATGAATATTATATCTACTTTAATGTCTGTTCTAAAATTTATAGCATTTCTATTTGAAGAAAAGCAAATTTGTGAAAATTTTAGGCTTGGAAAACCTATGATTGTACATTTCACTTCCAAAGCAATAAAATGCATTCAATAAAAGGAGATAATATATTTTAGGTGAATTACATGTCAGCCAAAAAAAAATCTATTGTTAAAATACTTGACACAAAATGTAGAATACGTAAAAAAATATTTTCTGTGTTTGCTTAAAAACTTTGTAAACTGCAACATTTAAAACAATAATATGATTTCTGTTCATTTTAAGTATTTTTAATTGTTTATTTTAAGTTTATTCAGAGATAACTCAATCAAAAAGTGTATGTGATAACTGGAATACCTAGGAATTAAGCAAAACCTATAAATAATTGATAACCTTTTCTGAAAGAAATTTTGGCAAGTGACAAAAGACACAAATCTATGCATCTGCATCTTATGAAAGCCATATGTTACTTGGTCAATCCAATTGTTTTTCTCTACTTTGCTAGGGAAAAATATTCTCAAGATAAGAGCCAATAGCAGTGAAAAGAAACAAAATACACAGTCATCTTGATTTATTTGTGAAAGTAACAAATGAAATAAAACAATTCCACTTAAGGGACTCCAATATTAGTATCTATGAAGATGTTTCTGAATGCCAACATCCATTGAATTTTTGGAATTTTAATTTCTATGAACATATGAAATTTAGAACAAGAAAAGAAATATAATCTTAGAGCAAACCAGCCTTGGAATAATTTTCTCATTTGCTTTGAAATTATATAAGAATTGATATTCCTTTCCATTGGAAACATTTAAAAATGTTTATCATTTATTATAATTCAAATATAAAGCAAGAGTAATTTAATATAATCATTATAAATATCATTCTATTACTATCATAAAATAGAATAACAAGCCAGTCCCAATATATTACCTACCCATCATTATTCTTAATTCCTAATCATTACCTAAATATCTTAAACTATCTAAATAGGCATGTCTTTAACATAAACGTAAATATTCTATACTTTTTCTTTAACATTTTCCAGGGACATGCATTCATGTTTCTAAGAAATGTTCACAGCAGTTAAAAGATGCTTTTGTGAACTTAATGTGATACATTTTGTTGTTGTTGTTGTTGTTGTTGTTTGAAAGGCCTGGGCATTATCCCTAAGCCTTTTTATCCTCAAGGAGAGCAATCTACAACTTGAGGCACAGAGCTAATTCATGTTTTTAGTGGTTAATTGGGGATAAGAATCTAACAAGTACTTTTCTGTCTGGGCCACTTTCAAACACATTTCTAAGATCTCATTACCCAGAATAGGTCGAATTATAAGAGTGAGTTACTGACACTTTTTGATGTATTTTTTATTTTAATTATGTTGTAAGATTTTTGTTTCACTATAGTGTACATCATTCTACACATAAAT
This sequence comes from Dipodomys spectabilis, assembly GCF_019054845.1. Taxonomy (NCBI): domain Eukaryota; kingdom Metazoa; phylum Chordata; class Mammalia; order Rodentia; family Heteromyidae; genus Dipodomys; species Dipodomys spectabilis. The sequence goes on from NW_024871216.1 coordinate 624,698, forward strand.
TTAGATATGTATATATTTCTGATGACAATCTCTAAAAATGTCATTCTACACATAACATTAATATGTATATATATATATATATGTATATATATATATATATATATATATATATATATATATACATGTACATATATTTCTGAAGACGGACTCCCTCTAAAATTTTTTGCTACTCTTTTTGACCTTTTACATTTCAAAGATATACAGTCTATTTTTCTAAAAGTTTCCTAGAATTAAATAACTAATATTTCAATAGAAAGTAGAGCTTTTACTTTCAAGGGAATTTTTGATATACTTATGACATTGTAATAACATTTACTGTATATTACTTGAAAATGTTCTGTCCAAACTCTTAAATATTTGTTTGCAGTGAGTGGGGAGAGAGGAAGTTAATTCATACTGGTTAGGAATTAGCAATGCTTCAAAAATCTATTCCATAATTTGTTATAAGCACATAGTCAAGCTACCTGATATGGTTTAGTTTTTTTGTTTCTTTATTTGTTCAAAATTTTAATATGGATGCATGCACAGTGTTAACATTAAAATATTAATCGAAAGATAAATAATAGCAAAATCATAGGCACATATAAGACTTTCATTAATTAGCACTTATGATGCTAATAATAATTTTGATGAAGATGATGATGATGACCACAGTGTAGCCTGACAATGATAAGGTGATTGAAAAGGAAAAAAACTTTACACTTCTTTGAAGCTAGAGTTTCCACATGGATTACAGTTATAAACTGAATTGGATTACATACAATAATAACAAGAGGAGAGTTTCAATACCAAGAAATAAAATTACATTAATAGGTAGAGACAGTAAAAACCCTAATGTTATTCCTGCAGTCTTTCTAATGCATACTCACTTTTCTTGGTGGTATTGTGTTCTTATAAATAAAATCATTTACTTCCACATTTTGATGGACTAAGATACAGTTTTCAACTCAGTGTGATTAATTCAAATAACATTCTCTTATAGGTAATATTCAATAACCAATGTTTCCAATAATTTATTAAGAGTATGTCCTTCAGTACAGCTGTAAACACATGACACAATTTATATAATACCACTTACATATTTGAAGTTACCACAAAACGACATAGGCCGTAGTGCCAGGAGCTAAAATTTATTTTTATTTCTGCATAAAACAACTTTTGACTTCATACCAACAAACTGAATTTGACTCTTTCCTTATTTGTAAGCTAAAGTGGAAAATGTAAGGACTCTTCACTTTTTTTTTTCTTTCTCTAGAAGTCAACAAATATTCTTCAATATTTCTGGTAGATAACATGCATTTACAGATGAGAAATGTAAGGGCAACAGTCAATGTAGTGAGTAAATAATGATACTAGAATTATTGTCTGGGATCTTCACTCTTTGTGCTTACAAAGAGAGTAATTTGGTAATGGAGAGGACCAATATGAAAAGACTATGGGGGAAAAAAAGCATACTTTGTAAAAGGTTGTTTTAGGAATAGGTTACCAGTGATGAATACTTGAAACAGGCTGGTGTCATGGGCATAAAAAGGAGTACATAGAAATTGTATTAGTGACAGAAACTGAGAAAATCTTAATCATTCATCTTATCTAAGGGGAGGGTAAGAAAGTTAAGAAGAAAGGTGAGAAGAAATCTAAAATGCATCCACATCTCTGGCTGGCAACTGTTAGTTATATTCCTGGTGAAAAGGACTACAGGTGGAAAATATGGACTTAGAGGAAAAAACTCTCAGTTCTAAGGTTTATGTTAAAGAGATGCAAATATATGTCTGTTTAGACATCACCAAAATATCCACGACCTTGAATATACAAAAGTATAATAAAATTGGGGGCATTATTAAAGTGAGGAGGAAAAGGAAAATTCTGACACAAGTGTGAGCAATGGGAGCACCAGTGTGGACAAGATTGGATGAAAGAGATAAGAAAGGAAACAAGAAATAAACACAGATTTACAGAAGTAAAGGAAGGAAAGAATTTGCAGGAATATGTTGAAGGAAATATGCTAATTGGTTTTGAAAAGTAAAAGGATATAGACAAATTCAATAAGAACAGTGTTTTGGTGAAAGTCATATTGATAAAATTTTGTGATATGAATGTGAAGCTATAAAATTCTGGATCCATGAATTCAACAGATCCTGTTGATTTTAAATGCTGGGATCAAATGCTTTTATCCTGACCTTAGAAGAATTATACAGATATAACTCTCGTGAACTTTCCTTAGAGGTATATTGTGAATATTTTTCAAGACTATTTAGACAGGAGGTTAGAGATTGAACTACAACACAGACAAGCTTAATTTGTCCTACATTTCCAATGAGTGACTCATGTATCCACATCAGTTTGGGATTTTATTGAAATATATTTAGATTTGTTTGGCTATCTTATCAGCCTAATCATCACAAATGTAGTACAAGTAATACCAAGTATTAGGTTAAACATACAGCTTTACTGAAGTGACTGAAGTCTCCTTGAATTGATTCTTCTTTATAACAGAAAATGCCTCAATAGACATTAACAAATCATAACTTCCATATACCCTATTGAAATCTAACTCTTGTTAGGGATATCTTCATGCTTAAATAACCCTGTCAATCAACCTGCCACAAATTCTTATATGTAGGAAGTACTATAATAAACTTCAAGTTTTTATTGAATGGAAGAGTTCAGACATTACCCTCACCTTTTAATCCAAATCTTTAATTTTCTCATACACGTTGGCAAATAGGGAAGAATTCTGATATAACAATAATACAATGGTGATTTGAATTAACACGCCTTCTAGGATCTAGTATTAAATTGGTTACTTACTAATTAGCTCCAATTTTTGTGGATATTTATATTTCTCCTGGGAAAACTAATGAGCTCCAAGAAAATGTCCCTAGGGAGGGTTTCACTTCTAATATCACTGTTTGTCTCAAAATACTTTAAATTCTACACCCTCTAATGTGGGCATAGGGTTATACTGTGGAACTTTTCTCCTCAGAGAGTGAGTATTACCCTATTGTTTAACATAGACAAAGTACCTTGATACATACACTGGGTGTGTGCAAACAAGAAGTGGTAGTTGAACAATGTTCTTAGTAGTTTATAAAGATGAAATTAAAATAGAGCAACTATGAGCTCAAAAGGAATGTGCAAAAAAGGAAAAGGCACAAAGTAGAATATACCAAGGAAATGCTGAAGTATAATTTAAAATTATGTACTCACGTTTGAGGGTGTGTTCAAAGTACAGCTTCAGACAGTGCAGTTGGATATCCTGGGGGGAAAACTGCTTTAAACTATTTTGGGGTAATTCTACAAGTAGAAGCCCCTAGCTCTGACTCTAATCAGCCACAACATCTTCAACTTAGGGACTATTTTCCAAGTTCAAAGTGAAAAAAAGAGGGCTCGTCACAGTTAGTGTTCTGGTTGAAGTAATGACAATCACATAACTTTTCTACAAGTCTTTATTTTGGAGCATTAAAGTAGGAAAAAGCCAAGTAAATATTTTGCATGTACCTAAATTAAGTGGGACATATTATATTGGTCTCTTTTTAACTGGAAAGTTATAGATTATTTCTTTTTATACTCTAACTTGGAACAATGATCTGCTATCAGTTATTTCTTGTCTTCCTCTTCTTTTGCCCTTCCACTTAAATGATTTTTATTTAAAGAAACATACTTGAACTTGCATTTCTAAATTCTTCAAAATTATCTGAATTTCTTCATATTTCTGGAAGCCTCCTAAATCTTTCTCAAGGGAACATTTTGTCACTACCATTTTTATCCTATATGATGTCTTCCTGCCTAACTCGGTGCAAGAAATAAATTAGACTTATCCAGGTATCTCAACACTTGTACCACCATAAAAATTATCTTACTTAGAAATTGTGATTTTAGTATATCTGAGGAGGTGGAATCTGTCATTTTTGTATGACCCTAATGATACTTACATGCATGCAATCATGATTTTAACCAATATGCCCCTCAGAAGATGAACGAATCCATTAAACACACACGGTGAAATTCTATGCTTCCAATTAATAAGGAAATGGAAAGACTTGGAAAAATCCAACTAAGAAAAATAAGCAAGACACAAAGAAACAGATTCTATGGTTTTCCTCATGTGTAATAATTAGGTAATGGCTAAGATAGTCCTAGCGGATGAGCAGAATGGCTCAATAGCTATGTATATATAACCATATAAGAAGATGCTGAGAAAAATGAATTCCTAGACATGGAAACAGAGGTTTTTCTTTGTTGTTATTGTTTTTACTGTACTATGTCATTTCTTTTAGGACAAAGGGCAAACCAATGCAATAGTAATACTCACAAGACAACATGTAGAATATTCACATTACAACTTGTGAGGGATATTGGGGTGAAGTAAAAGTGTGAGAAAAATGAGGGAGGGCATAAAAAGTTCGACTTGTTAGATATTCACTACCTTACAATTACTGCAACACCTTCTATATATCACCTTGAAAATAAACTTAAATTTAAAAATAAGCTACATAAAATATAACTTCACTGTATTTCTATAGTAAATGATAATCTATGTGTATTACATTTTTTTAAAAAATGAACAATATTTGGCTTCTAATTTGAATTAATTGCCCCTTTCTTTTTCAGATGGTCATCAACCTGAATGCTATCAAGCTATACAAACTTTTCAGAATATACTTGCCATTATTTTTTTAAAAAACATTATTTAATATTGTCTCATAATAAATAGAAAATAGTTCAATTCTCTGGAAACTCCTAATTTTTAAAACTGAATGTTTGTTAAGAGGACAGAATATATGTGTTCTACTAACCACTCATTTTCAAATTCTGAGTATGCCATAACAGAGACATTTAAAACAGTGACTGTATGCATTTTATTTAATTCTGCAAGAGATGCAGTTTCCAATGGGGCATTACATATTTAAAGGTCAACAGAGAAACTAGCCACATTCTGGTAGAAGATAAAACTATGAAGAATCTATAATAATTAATTCCTCTAGAGTAAACATTTGTTCATCATAGTAAGCTATTATTTCAATGACAATCAATCCCAACATTTTATGCAGTAAAGTCATTCTAGCCCAACAGTTTCCACCTTGTAAGCTGCCCCTTAAAATTCCATAAATTCGCAGCATGACTAGCTTATCACTATTGTGAAAAAATTCTACAATTCTGCTAATGTCATGCCCTTTTTATTGTTGAAAGAACACTACACTAAACTTTGCTACACTGTTTTCCCTCAAGTGGTATTCTTGAGATCAGAAAACTTGAAAATATTATTTATAATTATCTTTTCGTCTACCATAGATATTCAAGAATTAAAGATCTGTGTATTATGGTTCAAAGCCTACCCATGCAGGAGGGTTCCTTAGATTCTTATCTCCAATAAACTGCTCAGGAAAAGCCAGACACAAGTAGCACTGAGGTTCTAGTGGTAGACCTGTATCTTTGAGCAAAATACAGGCTCAAGACAGTGTCCAGGCCCAGACGTCAAGCCCTAGGACAAAAAATACCACAAAAACAAAATGAAAACAAACCCCAAACCTAGCATTTTTCCCATTGTATACAGAGGTATATAATTAAGGAAATTTCTTCGTATGTCATGTACAGGTAGAAGAAAAATGATTTCAAACACAAAAGTCTCAAAACATTTCTCTTTTTCTAAATTTATAAATTAATAGCATCCCATTTATTGTCAACTTTTCCTAGATTATTCACATTATCATGATATACATCTACTGTTGGAATTGTCTATAAACTAAGTCCTAATTACAACTCTCTTGAAAGAATATTCTAGACAAATAGAATGCCAGAATCATTTGTGAATTTTTAAATTAAAACTTCTACTTAAAAAGTATTTTGTAGTATCCTATTGAATATGAAATTACAAGGAAAAGATATTTATTTTAAATCTAAATTCTAATTTAGTAAGGTCTACAAAGTCCTACATTAGATAACTTTGCTGTTTCTCCTGGCTTAAGCTTTTGTATTCCTTCATTATTTCTTTGGAATCCAACAGAATGATGCTAAATTTTTCAAATTTTTGGTTCAGAATCATGACCTATTTTGCATCTAGAAGTATTCTGTAATGAAGAGAGCATTTAAAACATGACTGAGGACGATATATGAGTTGTATTTCAATAGGAAACTTGTCTTCTCAAAACATGACAAAATTAGCCCAAACTTCCAACTGTGAATTCCTTTCTTGTTCTTTGGTTTGTTTTATTGAGGCAAAATTATACTACCTAGTCTAGGGAAGGTATTACTATTTAATCCACTCTCTAATCTCCTGTATTAGTCTGAGTGCTAGAATTCCAGACTTGTATCGCATTGCCCTGCTATAGTTTGTTGGTTTATTTAATCGAGAAACATACTAGCAATTCTGAACTTCTCCGATGATCTTATCCACGACTGACTGCTCAAACTGTTCTAACATTTGACACAGGATATGAACATTTTCAGATGCACCTGCAGGGGTCTCTGATTCATTCTTCCATGGATCCGATCCCTTTAATAATTATTACTTGGCTCTTTTACTATCTCTGGTCACTACCTAAGTAATAGTCTCATGCTTTTGGGGGGAAAGTTCACTTGACGACTTTCTAATATTAAAAATTATCACTTGATTCTAGTCTTAAACAGGACATATTTTCTATTATTTTCTAACTTTTCTACACATTGTGAGAGTTGTTTCATATGTGTGTTTGCACATATAAGTGCTTCTGTGTGCATGTAAATGTTTGTATGTATGTATGCAAAAACCTCAGGCTATTATTCAGCACTCTTGCTCATAACTAGGATCCCATCACTTGAGCCATTCATCCAATGCAGCTTTTGGCTGGTTAATTATAGGTAGTGTTGCAAAGACTGTTCTGCTGAGGCTGGATGTAAAATGAACTTTCCAGCCTCTTTTACATTCTTAGTTTTTATTTTTTCCAGGAGTATGGTTTTAAACTGCAAACATTTTTGTGAATGTAAAGCCTAACGTGTAGCCTCATTTTTAACTCAACAATTCATACAAAGATAGATGAACATACACATTACACATCCTGAGTGTACACTGCTAGAAATGTGATCTTAAGCCTGGTACTGGTGGCTCAAACCTATAATCCTAGTTACTCAGGAGGTTGAGATCTGAGGATTGCAGTTCAGATCAAGCACCAGTATGAAAGTTTTCTGAGGCACTTAACTCCAATTAACCACCAGAAAACTGGAATTGGCACTGTGGCTCAAATAGTAGAGTTCTAGCTTTGAGCTGAAGAGGGGACGGACATCGCCCAGGCCCAGAGTTCAAGACCCACAACCATAAAAAATAAACAAACTAAAAAAGAAAAAGAAATGTGATCTTATCCACCAGATCATTGCTACTATATTTCCTGCTCTCTCAACATTGCCTTTTTTTCCAGTTAAGTCCATGCTCTTATATGTGACTTGTTTTGGAACCAGAATTACTCTCCTTTTCTACTTTTTACAAATTTGCATGATTAGCTACCATGATTTAGATCTAGTAGAAAACAAGAGTGGCCTCATCCTTCATGTTTCACTTAGTAGTAATGCTTTCCCTATATCACTCCCATAGATCTACATACTGGCCTTGGATTTATTGTTTCAAAGTAGTCTTATATGAAGAGTCTTCTATAGTGTATTGAACCATTATAATTAATCACAAAACTTCTTTTTCTCCTATTATTCCTATTGTTTCTTCTACTGCTAACTTATGTACACTTGGGAAATAATGCACAACACACACACTCACAAAAATGTTTCTTAGAATATTCTTCCCACATAAAATTGTTCTTAATTACAGAGCCCTTAGGAAATTTGAACTTAAAGTAGTCCAGGATGTTTTTTTTCATGTTTTTTTATTGTAAAAATTGTTTAAAGAGGGGTTAGAGTTACATAAAAAAAGTTAATGAGTACATTATCTGGCAAGCATTGTTACCTCCTCTTTTGTTTTTCTCCTACAATCCTTTTCCTCCCCACCAACCCATCTCTGTTCTCCCCTCCTCAAGTTGTAAAGCTAATTTTCTACATAGTGCTATGGACAACTCATTGTTACAATAGGTCATACTGTATACTTGTTTAAGCATTTTGTTATTTCCCTTCCCCTCCCCGCATTAGAAAAATGTATATGCAAGATGCAGGTAGCTGACAATAAATATAGTGAAAACAGTGGTTATACCATGGAGGAAGAAAATAGAAGAGAAACAATAAAATCAAATACTACATGTTCGATACATTAAAAAATAGCAAGAAAGAAAAAGCAAGTTGTGTCCCTATCTTGGGTTCCATTTCACTTAACATCCTCTTATATGGCCTTATGTACATGAATAAAGTTTTATAAACCATGCAAATTCCATATTTTCACCTTATGAAATTATCCCTGAAACACATGTTACCTCATGTCCAAAGATATACTTTTGCTATTTCAATGAAGCCAGAAAACATTCATTTTACCTGGAGCAGCACCATAGATTGTTACTGGAAGTAAGTGGAAGGAACTGTTCTTGCAAGTGGAAACTGATCCCAAGAGAGGAATTGAACATAGAGAAATGACAAAGTTCAAGGTAAATTGTGCTGTTCTTTTGATGGTACAAGGAAAGAATCCAAGGCCTGAAGGAAACTCTGTCCCTGACTTTTTCAAGTGTGTCTTTACTTATATAAAACTTGTCTGTAACCTTCTAGCTGAGAGTATAACAAAAGGAAACAATATGCCATTTGAAGGCCAGCATAGAATAAAAGGAAATAACTTTGTTTTAAAAGTTTTCTCGTGCAAAGAAACAAAGATTTGGGGGTTTTAAAGAGACTTATGCACTGATATTTCACTCCTGAGATGATTCTCCTGTTACAGGAGTCAGTTACCCAATTCTTTTTTTTTTTTTCTATCTTGGTATTGTTTCTTTTTTTTTTTCTTTTTATTTTTTGTGAACACACTGTACAGAGGGGTTACAATTACATGGGCAGGTTAATGCGCACATTTCTTATCAAGCATTGCAGCCTCCTCTTTGTTTACCCTTCACATCCCTTCCCAGCCTCTCCCCCACCCCCCCCACTCTATGCTCTCCGCCTTCCCACCCGCCCAGCATCAACATTGTAAAGCTCGTTTTCAACATCACAACTTGTACTTCTCATTGTTGCAACAGGTCCGCCTGCATCCTTAAATGACTTGTTTTTCCCCATATCCTCAACAAGTTATACTGACATCAAATATAGTGAAAGCAGGGGTTATACTGTGGGGGAGGGACGTAAAAAACTACAAAGAGATAATCTTATAAATGTGTTAGAAACACATGCATGAAAGGAAAAAAAACATTAAAATACATATCTAAGTGTTCATTTTCCTAACAACATATTATCTGACCTTTTCCGCTTGAGTAATACATATACTAGATATTGCAAATAAGGGAAACCACGGGACCTATGTTTCTTTGGGCCTGGCTTACTTCACTTAATATAATTTTTTCCAAGTTTTTCCATTTCCTAACAAATGGGGTGATGTCATTCTTTCTGATGGAGACATAGAATTTCATTTTGTTTATATACCACATTTTCTTGATCCATTTATCTACTGAGGGGCATTTGGGTTGGTTCCATATCTTAGCTATGGTAAATAATGCTGCAATAAACATAGTTGTGCTGGTAGCTTTAGTGTGGTCTTGTTTGTAAAGAGATTTGGGTAAATGCCCAAAAGTGGGATTGCTGGGTCATAGGGGAGCTCTATGTGAAGTCTTTTGAGGAACCTCCATACTGCTTTCCTAAGTGGTTGAACAAGTTTACATTCCCACCAACAATGAAGTAAGGTTCCCTTCTGTCCACATCCCCTCGAGCATCTGTTGTTGTTAGAGTTCTTGATTTTTGCCATTCTAACTAGAGTGAGGTGGTATCTCAATGTTGTTTTGATTTGCATTTCTTTTATGGCTAGGGATGTGGAGCATTTCTTCATGTGTCTATGGGCTATCCTTCTTTCTTCTTCAGAGAAGTTTCTCTTTAAGTCATTAGCCCACTTATTTATTGTGCAGTTGTTACTTTGAGGATTTCTGTTTGGGGGATATAATGTTTTGAGTTCCAAATATATTTTAGTTATGAGACCCTTCTCTGTTGTATGGCTAGTGAAGATTTTCTCCCAATCCGTGGGCTTTCTATTGACCTTGCTAGCTATGTCCTTTGCCATGCAGAAACTCTGAGGTATTTGGGAGTTCCTGCCATGTTATCCACCTTCTTGGGGGCTATGAAAACTGGGTTCTTCCTATGGTTCTTGGATTCTCAGTTTGGGTGCAGTTTTTTGGCATTTATTGTGGTCTTGTTGGTTTTCTATGTGTAGGACATATTTAAGAAACTTTTGTAGGGCTGGTTTGGTGGAGATGTATTGTTTCAATTTTTCTTTGCTATGGAAGGTTTTTATTTGGCCTTCAGTTATGAAGGAGAGTTTAGCTGGGTACAGTATTCTTGGTTGATGGTTGTTTGTTTTTAGGGCATGGCATACATCATTCCAGGCTCTTCTTGCTTTGATTGTCTCTGCTGAGAAATCTGAGGTGATTCTAATTGGTTTACCTTTATCGGTGATAAATCTTTTCTCCTTGACAGCTTTAAGAATATTTTCCTTGGTCTTAATTGATCCTGTGTAGATTATAATGTGACTGTGGGATGTCCTATTCTGGTCTGGTCTATTTGGAGTTCTAAAATCTTCTTGTATCTGAATAGGCCTATGTTTTTGCATGTTTGGGAAGTTCTCTGCTAGGATCCTGTTAAACAAATTTCCTAGACCATTAACTTCTGTTCCTAGGCGCTCCTCTTTACCCATTATCCTTAGATTAGGCCTTCTGATGGTGTTTTCCAAGTGTTGGGTAGATCTGTCATATTTCTTTGACTTGTCTTGGATGGTTGTATGTTCTTTCTCTATAATATCTAGGCTGTCTTCAATCCCTGAGATTCGATCTTCTGCATGGTCTAACCTGCTGTCAAGGCTTTCTACTTTGTATTTTATCTCTTTTCCTTCTAAATGGTCAGCTTTGATGGCTTCAAATTCTTTGTTGAAGCTTTATTTTAGATCTTGTATGAACTTCTTTACTTCCTTAATTTGGTGTTCAGTGGTTATTCTCAAATCACTTAGTTGATTGGTTATGGTTTCCTTGGACTCCCATTCCTTCTGTTGGGTTCCATTCATCATTCCCTTTGTGGTCTCCCTGACTTCCTTCAGCTCTTTGTTAATGGATTCCATGAATGCCTTTAGTGATATTTCTGTATTCTCTTCCTGCTCTTTCGATTCCTGTATTACTCTTTGATTAGCTTCCTCCTGTTTGTGGGATTCCTGCATTTCTCTTTGAGTGTTCTCAGCCTGCTCACGCCATTCCAGCCTTTCTCTTTGAGTATTCTCAAGCTGATCATGCTAGTCCTGTGTCAGTTTTTGAGTAGCTTCCTCACGCATATGATATTCCTGTATAAACTTTTGGATTGCCTCCTCTCTCTCCCTATCACGCGCATACAGAGTCCTTTGTCTGCTTTCCATCTTTTCATTTATCATGTTTGCCAGCAGTGTTTGTAGAGCTATTTGGGAACTCTCCTCTGGATTATTCATTATCTGTTCTGTCCCCTGATTATCAAAATTGGGAATTGAGATACCAGGATTTGCCATTTTTCTTGTGTTTTTCCGGCTAATTCTGCCCATTTGAGATGAAAATAGCACCAGTTTTGTGCTAGAACACTATCTTAAGGCAAGCATCAACCAACGTCTGAATTTGCACAGTCAATAGTCTACAGATATAATCTAGTTCAACAGATACATCTATTCAACATCAAACAACTATATGTTAATGGGCTATGAACCACAAAGAAGAATTTAGAAGACCAGAAATTATTAGGTTTAGGGAGAGATGTGGGTAAAAAATAGGAATAGATTGATGTGGGGAGGCTCAGGGAGAGTTAACTAAGTCCTAATCTCAAAGTAGGAAATAGGTTTGGTAGGATGAAAGTAGAGAGAGAGAAAAAAAGAAGAAAGTGGAAGGGAAAAGAAAAGAGACCAGAAAAAATAGAAAAGTAAAAATTAATAATATTATGTAGATTCGATAACAATCTATTTAGAGAAGTACGTGAATATATAGAGAGAAGGGGAGGGATATAAAGGAGATGTGAAACACTTAAAAATAAAAATGCTTAAAATATTATATAAGTATAAAGATGTAGTACTGTTATTAAGAAATGTAAGTCTCAGAGGTTTTGAATTGAGTTATAAATTTGTGGATTAAGTGTGCACACAATGTGGGATAGGGTCTATTAGTCAACTACGGGTTTATCTGAGGATGTGCAGGACAAGAATTAAGTCACATAAAGAAGAATGAAAGAGAGGCGAAGGTGAAAAGGATAAGAAAGGAAGAATAAAAGATGAGAAGTTCAGTAGAGCTAAACAAAAAACAAAAAGTTCATTAAAAAAGAAAAAAAAGAGAAAGAAACCAAAAAAAGAAAGAAAAACTCACACTCACGTATCCCTAAAATAAAAATTATAACAGGAAAAAAAAGTTTCTGGAAAACAATTTTTCTTCAAAAAAGGCAAAAATTAAAGATTAAAAAAAGTTTAAAAAAATTTATATAAGGTACCAAAAAGAAGAAGAAGAAGAAGAAGAAGAAGAAGAAGAAGAAGAAGAAGAAGAAGAAGGAGAAGAAGGAGAAGAAGAAAGAAGAAGACGAAGAAGAAGAAGAAGAAGAAGAAGGAGGAGAAGGAGGAGGAGGAGGAAGAGGAGGAGGAGGAGGAGGAGGAGGAGGAGGAGGAGGAGGAGGAGGAGGAGGAGGAGGAGGAGGAGGAGGAGGAGGAGGAGGAGGAGGAGGAGGAGGAGGAGGAGGAGGAAGAAGAAGAAGAAGAAGAAGAAGAAGAAGAAGAAGAAGAAGAAGAAGAAGAAGAAGAAGAAGAAGAAGAAGAAGAAGAAGAAGAAGAAGAAGAAGAAGAAGAAGAAGAAGAAGAAGAAGAAAAGTTCTTTGATTTTTTGGGGGAGGGGTGTGAAAAATTCTGTATCTCCCTTGTGTCCTTAACCAGCCTCTTGTTGTAGTCTCTGGTCTGCTTGTGGTCCTGTGGGTTGGTTGGTTTCTTAAGTCAGCTTGTTCCAACAGGCAGAAAAATGCTCTGCTTTACCCAGGATTTGGCGATCCTCCTCCTAGGCTAGTTCATTGGGAGGCAGATCTGCTTTGAGAATCACAAAAGAGGGGGATGCAGTGAAGAGGCTAGGTTCTGTGTAGAGTTGAAACCTTTCAACAAACAGTAGCTTTTCCCTGGGGCTAGTTTGTGAAAACCTCACAGAGCCCAGCCTGGAGCTATTCTCAGGGTTTCTGTTTACTGATTTTCCATTGCTTGTCCAGGCTGCTTGAGGGAGGGGCAGCCTCTGGCTCTGATTACCCAGTGAAGAAACCCACTCCTCGGGCTGGTGCCCGAGCTGGGTGACTTTTCCCTGGGTGGAGCTGAGTCTGGCAGGTCACACCGCCGTTAAGTTCTTGTGACCTGTTAAATGACTCATTTTATTCCAAGGCTTGAGTTGGAGCTAGCAGCTCCGCCGAGCTTTGTCGGTATCCAAGATGGAGATCACTGGTGCTGGGGGTGGGGAGGGGTGGCCTTCCCTCCTCTGCTCCCTGAGAAGGAGTGAGGACATCAGGCTTCTACTCACGCTGAGTCTCGGTTGCTGGGTTGTCTCTGGTCTGCGAACTGCAGGATGAGGATGTCTGCTCCTTGTCGGTTCTTGCTGGTGTTGAGTAGAATCCGCTAATCCTCTGCATCTGGCTCCTTCGTCCCGGACTCTCTGTGGCTCAGGTATGGCTCCTGTGCTCTCCGCCGCTGCAACAGCTGCAGCCGCCTTGGCAGCTGCTGGCAAGAGGTGAGATGTTTCTCCTTGCCTGGATTTCCCCTCTCTGGCCTAACTCTCTGTCCTGTGATGTCACACTTGGTGTGATTCTCTGGCTTAGGACGGTTCACTGGGACTCTAAAACTGCTTTCTATGGGAGAGCTTGCTTAAACTCCAGCTTCTTCTCTGCCATCTTCCCAGAACCTTACCCGATTCTTTAGTCTGGTCCTGAGTTCTCCATAGCAATAAGGATTCCAAAAAGCAGGATCCAGTGAGTACGATCAGCAAAATGAGACTCTTCTCAAACCAGTCCTTTAAGCATGGTCTCAAAGAAACGTGTGGTTTTTTTTCATTTGCTTGTTTGTTTGTTTAGTTTGTGCTGGTTTGTGGGTTTGAACCCAGAGGGTGGACACTGTCCCTGTACAGTTGTCTTTCCTGCCCACCTGCCCCCAAAGCTAGTACTCTATTGCTTGAGCCTTAACTCCACTTCTCCCTTTTTTAGTATTTAATTACAGATAAGAGTTAGACAGACTCTCCTGCCTGGGTTGGCTTTGAACTTAAATATTAATAAATCCAGTTGAATTCAACTGTATGGACTTCTCTTTTGAACTAAGAAATATTAGATGAAGTTTATTATAAAGCTAATATTTGACAATTTTTAAAATAAGAGAATATGTCCAGCAAAGAAGCTATAACTTAAATAACTCAACAAAAATAGGTGCAGTGAATCATTTTGGAATTATTTTTTCTACTTGGGAAGATTTCTATTGACTTTGTCGTTCTTTTGGGGGAAACTTAAAGTCATATTTGCACTTTTTTTGTTGGTCGTGGGTCTTTAACTCTGATACTGGGCCCTGTCCCTCAGAGCTTCAGCTCAAGTTCAGCACTCTGACACTTTTGGTACAGCACCACTTCTGGGTTTCATGTGGTTAATTATAAATAAGAGTCTCATGGACTTTCCTGACCAGGCTTGTTTTGAATCACAATCCTGTGATCTCAAATTTCTGGGTAGCTAGGATTACATGTGTGAGCCACCAGCATCTGTCTTATATTTGCAATTATGTGCAATTATTGACACTATGTAGTCAAAGAATGGAAATTTGAATCAAATGATGACATTGCAACTTTTCAGAAAAATTGAGGTAGCAATAAATTTATCCTCCTTTTCCATGTTGTTACATTAACGATTCATGTGTTATGGGACTCTTACATTAGCATCCTCTGCTGTCTGCATTTGTCAACTTAGTATCAGAAATTGTTCATAGAGAAATATAAAAGACTGAGATTTTTAGAAAGCAAAGGAGTTCAGGTATGAAAGTACGGCATAGAAGGATATACAACTTATCACACAGAGATTAAGAATTAGCCTAATTACTAGAATGCTAAAGGCAATGAGGAATAAGCCTAGATGATGACTAGTTCTTTAATAATTAAAAATGGTTCCCTAGAACATTTTGTGGTATAACTTAGTTATTATCATTTATTCCTTCCATTTGGAGTTATTCCTTCTCTTCTGTAAAAACTATTAATTAGCCTCTGCCTTATTGTTGCCATGACTGACCAAAAAGATTTCCAAATCTCACTTATACTACCCGTCTGATTGTGATTAGCAATGACCACCTCAAAAGTATGGAATCTTTGAATTTCCAGAAATAATCTTCACCTGACATCTAAGCACATTCTTGGCATTATTTGCCGTGATTTAATGAACAAAAGTTTTCTTTTTTTTCCCCAAAATTGTATACTAATATAGGTAAAGTACATGAATTAGGGACTATTGTCAGGTATCAGTATGGAAGGAGCAATTATATATTCCAAGTATGAGTTGTTTATTTTGCGCTTACTAACTAAATGTTTGTTGTTGTTGTTTTGCCAGTCCTGGGGCTTAAACTCAGGGATAGGGAATTATTCCTCAGGTTTTTTTGTTGTTGTTATTCAAGGCTAACCCTCTACCACTTGAGACACAGCACCATTTCTAGTGATTCTGTTTCTGTTTATGTAGTACTTAGGAACTGAACCGAAATTTTCATGCATGCTAATCAATCACCGTACTGTGAAGCCACATTCCCAGAGCCCTAAATGTCTTTCTTAAGATGGCACTACTTTTTCATTCTGTAACTATGTATCATCATTTTAGCCAAAAATTTTTGCTAGAAAAGGACATTGAACACAATACTGAGTCCAGTAAGGCTAGATGGACAATGAATAACTGTTACGGTCTAGCCAGAGCACAGAGGGGCTTACCTCATGGAGCTGGAACAACAGACTGAGCGAGACAACCCCTGACCCACCGCCCACTTCTAGAATGAGAGGGCCACATTGGTTCCAGCCACATGGGCCACCTCCTCCAGCACCCATTCAATAAGTTCTTGAGAGAGAGAGAATGAGAGAGAGAGAGCGTCAGAATTACACTTAAGTCAGGTGCTGGGGGCTCAGGCCTATAATCCTAAGTACACGGGGGCTGAGATATGAGGACCATGAATTATAGACAGCCAGGGCAGGAACATCTATGAGACTCTTATCTCCATAGAACCACCAGAAAACCAGAAGTGGTGCTATGATTCAAGTGTTAGAGTGCTAGCCTTGAGCTGAGGAGCTCGGGGACAATGCACAGGCGCAGAGTTCAAGCCCCACGACTGACAAGAAGTGGACTTCCCACCACAAGAAGTGGACTGAATAGCACCCATTGTCCTAGGGAGCATGGCAGAGAAGTCAGGCCGAGCTTCCTGTCAGCTCTCTTATTTTTTTTTTATTATGAAGGTGATATTCCAAGGGATGGGTTACAGTTACATAAGTAATAAGTACTTTTTACAGTGTTACCACTTCCTCATTTTTTCCTGCTTCCCCCAACCCTGATATCCCAATTCCCCAAAGGTGTGAAGTTCATTTCTAACATAGTGTTTAGTGTATATCACTGTTGCTTTGGTTAATCTTTGTCCGACCATTTCTGTGATTTCCCTTCCCTTCCCCAAATCAGATAAACTTGTGTATGTATAAGACAAAGGGTACAGAAATCAAAAACAGTGACTACAGGGAATAAACCAAAGGAGAAAAAGTAAATAGAAATAAATAAAAGCAGTTCACTATACAATCATCCTGTATCCATTTCTTGGAGCTCATTTCAATAAGTATCATTTTCTATGGTGACATGCATATAGCTATTGAGCTGTTGTGATCTTTTATAAGAATATCCTAGACATAGTCTAGTTTTTTTAAATGAGTGAAAACATGTGGCCTATGATTCTTTGGATGTGGCTTGTTTGCCGTATTATGTTTTCCAAGTCTTTCCATTTCCTTACAAATGGGGCAATGTCATTCTTTCTGACGGAAGCATAGAATTTTGTTGTGAATATATATGACATTTTCTTGATTGATTCATCTACTGAGGGGCATCTGTGTTGGTTCCATATCTTAGCTATGGTAAATAATGCTACAATTGACATAGTTGTGATGGTAACTTTAGTGTGGCTTGTCTGTGGTCATTTGGGTAAATGCCCAGGAGTGTGATTGCTGGGTCATAGAGGAGATCTTCTGAGGAACCTGTATACTTCTTTATGGAGTAATTGAACAAGTTTACTTTTCAACCAATAGTGCAATAACATTCCTTTTTGGCTATATTCCCACCAGACCAGCATCTGTTATTATTAGTTTTCTTCATAATGTTCATCAAACTGGGGGGGAGGTGGAATCTCAATGTTTCTTTTATTTGTATTTCTATGGCCAGAAATGTGGCATATTTCTTCATGTTTCAATTGGCCATTCATATTTCTTCTTCAGAGAGGTCTCTCTTTAAATCTTTAGCCCACTTATTAAGAGGGTTGTTTGTTTGAAGATTTGTTTTTGGGGGGAGTTACTTTTGGGGCTCTAAATTTATTTGAGATGTAAGGCCATTGCTTGTTGTAGAGCAAGTAACTAACTTCTCGCAACCTGTGGGCTTTCTATTTATCTTTCTATCTATGTAAGTTCTCTTCTTAGATTTGGTAAGTGTCTGTCAAATCTGTTAATTTATTGAAACAACCAATTCTGTTTTGTTGATCTTTTTATGTTTTAGTTCGTCTTTATTTAGTTATTTCTGATTTTTTTTATTTGTTTCTGTCTTCTGCTTTGGGTTTGGGCTTGTTCCTGTTTTCTAGAATTTTGAGGTATATAATTAAAATACAGACTTCAGATTTCCCCAATTGCTTGATGTAGGCACTTAGAGCTATAAATTTTCCTCTAAGTACTGCACTTACTGTTTCGAAGGGGAGTTGGTATTTTGTGTGTTCAATTTGTTAATTTTCAGAAACTTTCAGATTTTCATTCTAATGTATTCAGTGCCTCACTGGTCATTCAGCAATGTGTTGTTCAGTCTTCATGGGTTTGGGAATTTTTTTTTCTTTAGCTTTTTAATTCTAAGTTTATTCTGTTGTGGTCTGACAAGATATGGGAATTCAAATAATTTTTCTTTCAATTTGGATAGAATTTCTATGTGACATATGATATGTTCTATTTTGGAGATTCTTCCATTAGCTGCTGGGAAGAATGTGTATACTAATGCTGAATGTATATTCTGTAGATATCTGTTAAGGCAAAGCGTTCAATGTAGTTATTTAGGTCTTCAGTTTCTTGGTTGATTTTTTCCTGGATAACCTGTCCATTCATTTCAATGATGTGTTGAGATATGTTTTTCGGTTAAGTAGTATTTGGTTGATGAAGTGGGGTGCTCCAGGATTCAGGACATTGATACTTAGACTTGATATAACAACCTAATGGAGATGTGCCTTTATCAATATATAATGTCTCTTCCCAGTAATTTTATTTTGAATTTTATTTTGTCTTATGTTAGTAATTCTACTGTTGCCTGTTTATGGTGTTCATTTGCTTGAAAATTTTCCTTCCAGCCTTTCAGTTTGAGTATGTGTTTGTTTTTGTCAATAAAATGTTTCTCTTGTAGATACTACATGCATGCGTCTTGTTTTATTATACTACTATTTAGTCTGTTTTCTAATTGGAAAGTTAAGTCCATTGATATTGAGAGTTAAGACTGTGAAATATCTCATAAGTCCTGCTATGTTATTCACCTGCTGTTAGGTTCAGTGTCTAATCTACTCTTAATATATTTACCTTGTTCACTGGTAGGGAGCATTTTATATAACCAGTTCCTGTTCTTCATGATCTTCTCTATGTAGGATATATTTGATTAACTTCTATCCTGCTGATTTGGTGGAAATACATTGTTTCAAGATTTCTTTGTCATGAAATATTTTTATATATCCTTTTAATGTAAAGGAGAGTTTGGCTTGGGACCATATTCATGGTTGGTAGTTGTTTGCCTTTAATGTTTGTCATATATCATGCGAGGCTCCCCTTTTTACCATATCAGCTAAGAAATTTGTATTTATTCTGACTGTATATCCTTTATAAATAATCAGTCTTTTCTCCTTATAGATTTAAGAATCCCTTCATTGATGTCTAATGATCCTCTAGTGGATTATGATGTGATGGTGGTTTGTTTTGTTCTGGTACACTCTGTTTGGTATTCTAAAGACTTCTCGTAGAATGAGCCTATTTCTTTGATTTCCCTGTCTTACAATTTGTTATTGTTTTAGGGCTTCTATCTCTTTATTAAAGCTTTATTTTAGGTCTTGTATGGATTTTCTTTACAAATTTTTATTGCGTGGGGGCTTGGGAGGTATGTGTTTTAGCTTTGTCTTCTCTCATATCTTTTAACTAGGCATCCATTTTTCCCTTGGACTCTCTTGCCTTCTCAGAATTTATTTTTCTTTGTGTTTGGAGTCTCCATGAATTATTTTGCTGATCTTTGCTTGGTCTCATCTTGTTCACAAATTTCCTTGTAGAGGTTTTGTATCTTTTCATTAATCACATTTTTCAGCACTATTTGTAATGTATTTTGAAAACTATCTTCTAGGTAATTGATTCTTCTAATGCCTGTTTATTTACTGTGTGAATTATATTAGCTTGGCATGACTTTTGTCATATTTTTTGATTTGTTCTGTCCATTTGAAGTATTTCTTGGCTTTCATTTTGGGGATATATGATCTTAATAGGTGACTATCTATGTTCTTGGTTGATTTGCCAAGTGTTGCTTTGGTCTTCTGTTGTGATTTGCTTTTCTGGAATTAGGTTTTTGTCTAGACTATTAAGTGTAGGAGAAGAGATCACTAGTGAGTGATGTTGTCAAATTAATACTAATGGTTCCAACGACAGTTCCTACTATCCAGTGGTAAGGTGAATTGTGTCTGTGTTTATATGTGAGTGTCTCTGTTTATGATTTTTTTTTCCCAAGTGGCCTTTGGTTTCCACACTGCAGTTGTGTTTTTGAATATGTTGGCCAACACAGTCACAGCAGTCACCTTCCTGGCTGGTAACTTTTCACAGATTTCTGTTTTCTTGTGAAGACAGTATAAAATATTCTTTTGAATTCTGTATCTATATATAATTATACCTAACTTAGTGAGTCACTCTAGAAATTGAGTACCTTCTAGGATTCTAAATCTCTGTTTCATTAGAGAAATCTAGAGTAATTTTCTGTTGTTATTCTGCCACTGTTTTTCCTCTTCCTCTGGTTTATTTATGATATTGTGGATTTCTTTTCACATAATTTAGGATTTGTGATGGTTGTATCAAGTTATTTTTGTTTTTCTGTTTGTGTTACTTTGAAATAGTGATTTCAGGCTTGTATGAAGAGACAGTAATAATATGAAATGTGAAGAGCTTAAAGCTTAAAGAGGCACAATGAAGGCCTAAGTAACTCCATTACAAGCTAGCCACCATCTTGTGAGGTATGAATTATGAAAATAACCATGGGTTAGACGCAGAAATGACACAAAAAGGAAATCAATTCCTGGACAACTGAGACATAAACAATCCTTGGGAAAGCCACAGGAATTTTCTCCAAATGCATTTACCAAACATTGGGTGGCCATGCAGGACATGGTAACCCAGTGGCCAGACACTTCCTGTCAATAACACCTCAATAATATTAGCCAGTCACATATGTATAGCTTAGTTTGCTTAAACTTTTAATCATGTAATTTCTCATGTAAATCTTCCTTAAAGTTGTTTGTTCAATACTATAAAAACTGTGCTGATTCTATGCTTGGGGTCTCTTAGTGTCATGGGTTACCGATTGCACAGAGTACCAGCCTGGAGCTTGCAAATAAAAAACTCCTTTGTTATTTGCATTAGTCGATGTCTCTGGTGGTCTTCGGGGGGTCTTGAGTCTAGGTAAAACAAATGTAAGTTATTACATTGAAAGAAAGAGAGCAGACATTTTAACCTATTTGCTACAAGTAAATTAATATTAGGCAAAGCTAATTAACTCTTATTTACTCTACAGAGCATGAGTATAGTACTCTTAGATGTCTTGGAGGAAAAGACTTTAGACTGATTACAATTAATGCCTTTCACAGAAATTACTGGCTAAACATTCTTCTTCAGAAAGGCAAATGCTCCACTTTTTTCATATTAGTATTATAAAATCATAACATCTGCATGTTGAATTGTTTTCCTCTGCTATTTTCAATACCATTCTTCATCGATTAGGTATCTAGGGCTTGGAATGACCCATTCCTTAAAATACCTATATTGCTTATATTGTGATATAAATCTCAGTAATATTAAAATGAATTTATCTCTGAGTCTCATCTTCAGCTACATTCATATGTAATTTATGCAGTCTCAAGCAAGAAACCTCTTTTACTCTTTTCTGTTCTTTAAATAATAAATCTATTATCTTTAGAAATATGTTCTAAAGAAAATATGTTCTTTTATATTGTTCCAGTAAACATCATTTATTTCTAGTACTTTTACTGAAATAAATATAAAGTATGGAACATGGAGACAAGCTCCCCTTATCACTTTAAAATATATCCTTCGGGACTATTTTATATATAAAAATAAAAAAGTGCAATGCACATGTTTATACATGAATCATCTAATGGTTAAGTCAATTAGACACAAGACCTATCATACCACATCAGGTCTCAATTTAATTAAAACCACATTGTTCATGAATATCACTCATTTTTAGAAAATGATTTGTCACAACAAAGTTTATATTTCAAATTTAAAAAATAAAAATTATACCCAGATTTGATGTGAATATCCTGTTTCCAGGAATACATTTATTCAGCAAACAGAGAAAGAAAAAATAAAGGCTTGTCATATAGAAAGAAATATGTAAAGCATACTGTCTTTCCTTAAGATGATACATACATGCAAATCATGTCATTTATTCAAAGATACTATAGAAATTCATGAGCGGATTTTGATCAGAAGTGATGAGTAAGCAAAGTAACTTGAAAACTGTATTTTTAAATAGTGCTTTCAATATATGATGATGTTTTCAATAAATAAACCTATAGATGATGATTTTGTATCTATAACGCATCCAGTATTCTACATTTTAGACATACTCCCATTCTCTTACCTAAGTTCTTGATCAATATTCTTCTACTTTCATGATGTCAATTGCTACTAAAGTAACAAGGTGGGTATTCTATTGGTTACTACAGCCAATAAATTTTAGTATTTTGCAACGGTGTCTAAAGTCATGGAGTTTGACTTGGATGTGAAGTTTGAGGGCACTGTATTCAAGGTATTAATTGGCCTGTAGCAGCCAGGAACCTATTGTGAATACACAGAAACACGATATACTAAGAATTAGGGATTTGATCTCGGGGAAAGATAAAGGTCCAGGCAAGATCTTGAAGCTGAGATAAAGCAATGCAGCAAACATCAATCAACTATCATTACAGGGGAATGGAACTTATCTCTGATGTGTCTGGATGGCAGTTGTGTGTATGTGTGCGTTTTTGTGTGTTTGTGTTTGTGTGTGTGTTTGTGTGTGTTTGTGTAGAGAATTTTAGTGTGGCTTCTATACTTACAGTCCATAGAGCATTACTTGTTATGGAGAAGGTGCCCTTACCAGAGCTCCGATACCACTGTCATCACTTTTTACTGCAAAAAAAAAAAAACAAAAAAAACAAAAAAAAAAACACTTGCTTAATCTCTAATTAAAAAGGGAAAAATAAACTAACATCTTACATGATTGCTTTGAAAATTAATTGGCAAAATGAAGGCCAAAGGGAGAAATTGGAGATTAATATAATCTTTTTCCTCTCTTCTGATTATTAAACCGCAATAGCTGTGATTTTCATGAATCTCCTGTAATGTACTTACTGCTAAATTACTTAAATGTTTAATAATATGAAACATATGATAGAGAAATAGATCAGTTTGCAAGCACAAAGAACTAGTGATAAGATCGAGCTTTTGAGTAGGGTTGCCACATCTTTTAGGAATGCAGTTCCTTCATATGAATTTCAAATTTCATGGCAAGAAAGTACTGTAGAAACAAAAATTCCTGTTCAGCCAAGTAGAAAGTGCTTATGTTCCCATCCTCATTTTGCAAATTTCCATTCCATAAAGAGTCTTTGTTAGAATGCTTTCATTTAATAAACTTCAGCACATCATCCTTCCCTGTTGGAGACAGGGAAAAAAGATAATTTTGTTTGAATATTATCTTATGTAAGTTAGTGTGTACTGGCATGATTCGTATAATTACAGAAGTTTGTAATAAATATAAGTAGGGATCATGTCGCAACTATAAAATATAATCAAAATCACATAAGACTAGAAGTCACAGAATTTTGTGCATGAAAACATACATTAGATTAGTTGCAGAATTTCTATTTTGAGACAGACTTTATATTAAAGTATAAAGCACTTTACTAAGGGTTGAAACATTTTATTGAAAAAAATATATTTCTTAGAGATATTTTGCTTCATATTTTAAGAAGAAAAATGGTACCAAAGTAATTATTTTTTAAAAATTATTTTCCCGTTTCCATGTGATTAACCTCCAAATTAGAAATCCAGATATTTAATTCAAATTAGCCAAAAATATTTATTGAGTATAAGAACCTTCTGCTCTCTACATTCTTCAAACTAACTTTACCAAATATGATGAGTCTGAAATAATCAGTCTTTTGTGACCTGTGTTGATATTATTTACAATGAGAGCAAAATGTTTAAAAAGTAGTATTTAGTTTAGCTTAATTGCTCTGAAGAGATAATAAATGGTATAATCAAAGGCTAAAACTGATTAGATTTAAAATTTAGAATTCAGGAAATGTTTTTGACCACACTGGTTACTAACCATTACTTAATCTTAACTGGAACATTGAGAATAACCATAAGCCTAAGTGTAAGTAGATTCTAAAATTAATAGCAATATTCTAGTTCACATTCATTTTAATTCTTATGTGGCTTAATCTGACATTTACCTTCAATTTGACCCTCATTTTTTTCTCCTACACTCTAACCCTAACCATGACTAGAATCCTAACCATAACCTTGACACTAATGGTATCTCAAATCTAAAATTTATGAAAAATGCTTGTTTGTGTCATGCTAACTGAAATTCCACTTGTAATTCTTGAAATAAATTGCAGGTTTTCCTAAACCCTATATATTTTCTCACTCTTAACTTTGAACTTATCTTGTTCCATAAGAGGAATCATTATTCCCATTGATCTCAAATCCTGATATTATGAAATACATTGTACTTCCATTATCCCAGCTTTTCCTGAATTCCTAGAACCTAAAATAAGTTCAGATTTACTTAACATTTAACCCATTCCTTTTTTTTTCTTTTTGTTGTGCGTGCGGTTTGGTCTCTGGGCCTGGGCACGATCCCTGAGCACTAGGCATGG
Organism: Dipodomys spectabilis; assembly: GCF_019054845.1. Taxonomy (NCBI): domain Eukaryota; kingdom Metazoa; phylum Chordata; class Mammalia; order Rodentia; family Heteromyidae; genus Dipodomys; species Dipodomys spectabilis. The sequence continues at coordinate 649,221 of NW_024871216.1, forward strand.
GCAAGATCCCTGAGTTCTTTAGCTCAAGGTGTGCACTTTACCACTTGATCCACAGAACCACTTTCAGGTTTTCTGGTGGTTAATTGGACATAAGAGTCTCAAAGACTTTCCTGCCAGGGCTGGCTTTGAACTGCAGTCCTCAGAAATCAGATTCCTGAGCAGCTGTGATAATAGGTGCAAGCCACCAGTTTAACCAAATTCTTTACTCTTTCCTCAACCCCCTTTAACCAGAAAGCTAATTCTAATCACAATCTGAATTAACACCAAATGGTTAATGTAAGGAAAATTGTCTGGATTTTATTCAAGCACACATTTTATTGCTTCTGTTTCTTAGTGAAAAACTAAATTTTGCCCTAACGCTTATCCTTCACTAACCCTAACAAGAACTAAAACAGCAATTCACAATTTAAACCAAATCATATCTGAATGTTAAAAGTAACACAGACGTTGGTTTTCATTCATTATAACTTTGATATCATTCATTCTTCTTAAAATATATTGCAGTTTTACAAAATACCTTACATCTTTTTCTCATCCGAACCCCAGCTCTAACTGGAACACCTTGCTGAATCCTAAACCTACAGATAACTGAATCAAAAATTTATTAGCAAGCCTCTATTTCACATTTATCCCAACTCTTGCTAGGCATGTAGGTCTAAATTGTACTTGCATTTTGAACCTAAAGTTTTTAAAGTGTTTTCCTAGTTCCTGTCAGGTTTTATTTTATATATTTTTTTAAAATTTTAGTTATTGTAAAGAGGCTTACAGAGGGATTATAGTTATATGTGTAAAGTAATGAGTGCACTTCTTGTTGAACATTGTTACCCTCTTCTTTGTTGTTCTCCCACTATACCTTCCCTCTCCCACCTCTCTCACTCCTCTGTCCCAATGGTGTAAAGTTCATTTTCAATATAGTGTGTTGTGAGTATCGTTGTTGCAATGCGTCATCTTGTGTTGAACCTAAATTTTATTTTTCTCTAATCTTAATTCTAATTCTGTCTGGGATCCTAACCCTAACCATAATAATAATAATAGCCCAATTCAGAAGATAAGAAAAAATATTCAAGTTTTTATTCATCCTGTAAATCCACTGTACATATTGAATTAAGTTGCAGTTCACCTTAAATCTTCCAAATTAGATTATATGTGCATATTTAAAGATGTAATTTTATTTGAAAAACAGAAATCTTTGGAGGAAGGAGTAATGAAAAGGAAATAGAGGCAGTATAATCAAATGCTTTAAATATATTTTGGAAAGAGCATAAGGAAACTGCCATTTCTGACAATTAATAACCATTAACAAAATAACTAAAAACTAATAAGTAAATAGCACACTGCCATCTAGTGTTCTTTAAGAGAGCCATATATGTCTTGTGAATAAAATACTTGTGTTAGATAAACTTTGTTCATGCCTAATTCATACTGCTATTGGCCAATAATTTAACTTAATCAATAAAAATATATCAAATAAAATTCCATGATAAAAAATATAAATCAGTTAGTAATTGTTTGAGAAAAAGTAGTCATGACTTTAAATAAACTAAATTTCTAGTTTCCTACAAAGCAATGATTTAGGTTTACTAATCTAGTATTTCTAGAAAGTTTAGAGAACATGATTGGCATAAAAAACAGCTAAATGCACATCTTGTTTCTTGAATGGGTGATGTTTTAAACATTTTCTTTTATTCAACTGAATACTTATGTTTACTTTTCAAAATAAATGCAATTTTATCTCCTTTTATCTCTCTGCAATTAAATGTATTACTATATGCAGGTATTTAAAAGCTAAATTTTTCTATGTTTGTTATGTAACCCTACATATTCAGAATGACATGGTTTTTCTATTCGTAAATGTCTAACCTCTGGGATTTTTGCATCAGAAATATAACATCTAATAAGGTTGTTGTGAAGGTTCCAGTAAACAGTGTGGTCAAAAATATTTCCTGAATTCTAAATTTTAAATCTAATCATTTTTAGGTTTTCATTATGTCATTCATTGTCTCTTCAAAGCAATTAAACTAAAATAAATACTACTTTTTAAACCTTTAACTCACATTGTAAATAATATTAACATAGTTCACACAGAGTCTAATTATTTCAAATTCAAAATGTTTGGTGATCTTCGTGTGAAGATTGTGGAGAGTAGAAGGTCCTTATACTCAATAATATTTTGTTTAAATTAAATCAATTCATATATTTGGATTTCTAATTTGGAGGTTAATCACATGGAAACAGGAAAATAATAAGAAAAATGATTACTTTGGGAGCATTTTCTTCTTAAAATTATGCAGCAAAAATATCTTAAAATATCTTAAATATATATTAAATATATTATATGTGTTAAATATATTAAAATATATTATTAATAAAATGTTTCCATCCTTAGGTAAAGTGCATTATACTTTAATATAAAGTTTATCTCAAAATAGAAATTCTGCAACTAATCTGCAACTAATCTAATGTACGTTTTCATGAACAAAATGCTGTGACTTCTAGTCTTTTTATGTAATTTTAATTTTAGTTGTGACATGATTCCTATTTACACTTAATACTAACTTCTGTAAGCATACAAATCATGCCTGTACATACTAACTTATGTAAGATAATATTAAAAAATCATCTTTTTCCTGTCTCCAAAAAGGAAGGGTGAGGTGCTGAAGAATATTAAATAAAAGCATTCTAAAAGAGATTTTTTATGAAATGGAAATTTGTAACGTGAGGATGGGATCATGAGCTCTTTCTACTTGGCTAACAGGAATTCTCATTTCTACAGTAATTTCTAACCAATTAGTCACACAGGGTAATCCACAAAATTTGAAGTTCATATGAAGGAATTAAATTCCTAAAAGATGTGACAACCCTGCTCAAACGTTCAGTCTCATCACTAGTTCTTTGTATTTGCTGGCTGATCTAATTCTCTATCATATATTTCAGATTATTAAGCATATTAGTAATTCAGCTGTTAAGTACATAGTAGGAGACTCCTGAAATCACAGTTATTGCTGGGTAATATTCAAGAGAGAAGAAAAAGATTATATTAATCTCCAATTCGTCCCTTTGGCCTTCAATATATCAGTTAATTCTCAAAGCAATAATTTAAGATGTTAGTTTATTATTCTCTTTTTAAGTACAGATTAAGCAAGTGTTTTTCTCAGTAAAAAGTGATGAATGGTATCAGAGCTCTGATATGAGCACCTTCTCTTTAACAACTAATGCTCTATGGGCTATAAATATGGAAGCCACACTAAAATTTTCTCTCTCTACACACACAGACACAGACAAAGACACAAACACACACAGACACAGACAAAGACACAGACACACACAGACACAGACACACACACAGACACACACACACACACACACACATACACACACACACACAGCTGCCACCCAAACATATCAGAGATCAGTTCAGTTCCTTTGTAATGATAGTTGATTGATGTTTGTACCATTGGTTTTTCTTTTCTTTAAGATCTTGCCTGGACCTACATGTTTCTCTGAAATCAAGTCACTTGCTCTTAGTATACTGTTTCTAAATATTCATAGTATGTTCCTGGCTGCTTCAGGCCAATTAACAGTATCCTGAATACAGTATCCACAAACTTGACATTCAAGTCAAACTCCATGAATTCATACTACTATTCCAAAATACTAAAATTTATTGGATCTAGAAACCAAAATATACCCACCTTGTTATATTATTAAGAATTGACATCATGAAAGTAGAAGAATATTGATCAGGAACTGAGGTCAGAGAACAGGAGTATGTGGGAAAATGTAGAACACTGGATGTGTGTTAGAGATACAAAATCATCTTCTGTAGACTCATTTATTGTAAACTTGTGATCTTATAGTGAAATTTCAATCTACATATACAGTTTTCCAGTTGCTTTGCTTACCTGTCACTTCTGATCACGAATTCTCTTATAAATTGCTATAGTATCTTCGAATGCAAATATTTATCATCTTAAGGAAAGATAGTCTCTTTCTACATCTGTCTTTCTATGTGAAAAACCCTTATTTTTTGTTTCTCTACTGAATAAATATATTCCTGGAAACAGGATATTGACAACAAATCTGGTGGTAATTTTCACTTTTTAAGTTTGAAATATAATATAAACTTTGTTGTGACTAGTCATTTTTTAAAAAATCAGTGATTTTCATGAACACTAATATTTTGGTGCCTTTAAGTAAATTGAGACTTGATGTGGTACGGTAGTTCTTGTTTCTAATTGACTCAACCATTAGATGATTCATGTATAAACATGTGCATTGTATTGTTTTATTTTTATATATAAAATAGTCCCCAAGGATTTACTTTAAAGTGATAAGGGGAGGCTAGTCTTCATGTTCCATTATTTATATTTATTTCAGTAAAAGTACTAGAATACATGATGTGTACTAGAGCAATATAAAAGATGAGAGCATATTTCTAAAGAGAATGGATTTATTGATTAAAACAGAAAAGAGTAAAACTGTCAGGTTTCATGCTTGAGACTGCATAAATTTCATATGAATGTAGCTTAAGATGAGACTCAAAGGAAAATTCATATTAATATTACTTTTCTGCTTGATTCATACCTATAATAGTTATTGCAATGAGGGAAATGATATTTTCACAATAAAAAATCTATAAGTAAAAAAATATTACTGAGATTTATATCACATCATAAGCAGTATAGTTATTTTAAGGAATTGGTCATTCAAAGCCCTAGATACTTAATGGATGAAGAATGGAATTGAAAATAGCAGAGAAAAACAATTCAACATGCAGATATTATGATTTTATAATATTGATATGAAAGACATGGAGCTTTTGCCTTTCCGAAGAAGAAGGTTTAGCCAGTAATATCAATGTAAGGCATCAGTTGTAATGAGTCTAAAGTCTTTTCCTCCAAGATATCCAAGAGTACTATATTCATCCTTTGAAGAGTAAAGAAGTAATTATTTTAATTAGCTTTGCTTAATATTAATTTACTTGTAGTAAATAGATTAGTGTGTCTGCTATCGTTCTTTCCATGTAATAACATACATTTAATATTATTACTGTCTCTTCATACAAGCCTGAAATCACTATATCAAATTAACATAAACAAAAAACAAAAATAACCTGATACCACCATCACATATCCTAAATTATGTGGAAAAAAATCAACAATAAATAAAATAAATCAGAGGAAGAGGAAAACCAATTGCACAAAAACAACAGAAAATTACCTAGCTCTCTCTAATGAAACAGATCTTTAGAGTCCCAGAGGGTACTCCACTTCTAGAGGGTCACATCAAGTCAGCTATAATTACATATAGATATACAATTCAAAAGAAGATTTCATATGTCTTCCAAGCAAACAGAAATCTTTGAAAAAGTGCCCTCCAAGGCAGGTGGCTGCTGTGAAAGTGGTGGCCAACATATTCAAAATACAGCTGCAGTGTGGAAATAAAAGGTCCACATGGGAAAAAAAGCAGGAACAGAAGTGTACAAGGGAGACAGCCAAATCCATACTCACAGACAATTCAAGATGGCACTGTACAACCTGAACTGTAACTAGAACCACAAGTATTAACATCACAACATCTTCCCATAATTGATTTCTACTCCTACACTTAATGGTCTAGACAAAAACCTAATTCCAGAAAAACAAATCAAAACAGAAGATCAAACCAACACCTAGCAATTCAACCAAGAACATAAAGAGCCACCTATTATATCATAGATGCCCCAAAAGAAATCCCCGAAGTGAACAGAACAAATCAGAAAAATACAAGAAATGTGATGTGAAAGTAGTATAATTCACACAGTAAATAACCACGAATTAGAGCACACAATTAAGGACGTAGAAGACAGTTTTCAAAATTCATTACAAATACTGCTGAAAATGTAATTAATGAAAAAATACAAAACCTCTAAAAGGAAATTTCTGAGCAAGGTAAGACCAACTATAGATTAGCAAAATAACTCATGGAGACTACAAAGAGAAATAAATTCTGAAAAGGCAAGGGAGTCCAAGGAAAAAATGGATGCCTAGTTAAAAGACATGAGAGAAGGCACAGCTAAAAAAAAAAAAAAGCAAAACAAAACAAAAAACCTTCCAACCGCCCCCCCACCCAAAGAAAAGATGTAAGGAAAGTCCATACCAGACCTAAAACAAAGCTTTAATAAAGAGATAGAAGCCATAAAATAACCAAATAGAAGACAGAGAAATCAAAAACAAAGTAGAATATATCCACAGCAAATAGATGACATAGAAGATCATCTCAGGGGTCAAAAACCAAATAGATCTAATAGGAAAGTGGAAGTAATCATTTAGAACAAATCCAAAGAATAAGAAATGATCTTGCCAGAACTTCAAGACTGAGAAGATCAAATTTGGGGAAGATTGGTATGAAGGAGAAGAGCAGGACACTAAATGGATGGGAAACGTGTTACAGAATTCTAGCAAAGAACATTCCAAACATCCAAAGAGATAGATTCATTCAGAGAAGAAAAGCCTTTCGAACACCAAGCAGAGAATTCTAGAAAAAACAACCCACCACCACATCATAATCCATTAGAGGATCATTAGAAATCAAGGAAAGAAGCCGCACGCTGGTGGCTCACGTCTGTAATCCTAGCTACTCAGGAGGCTGAGATCTGAGGATCGCGGTTCAAAGCCAGCCGGGGCAGGAGAGACCATGAGACTCCTATCTCCAATAAACCACCAGAAAACCGGAAGTGGCAGTGTAGCTCAAGTGGTAGAGCGCTCGCCTTGAGCTGAAGAGCTGAGGGACAGCGCCCAGGCCCAGAGTTCTAGCCCCATGACCGACAAAAAAAAAAAAAAAAAAAGAAATCAAGGAAAGGATTCTTAAAGCTGCCATAGAGAAAAGACTGATTATTTATAAAGGATATGCAGTCAGAATAACTACAGATTTCTTAGATGATATGGTAAAAAAAGAAGAGGCCATCATGATATGTAACAAATATTAAGGGCAAGCAACTATGAACCATGAAAATGGTCCCAAGACAAATATTCCTTTACAATTAAAGGATATATAAAAATGTTTCATGACAAAGAAAACTTGAAACAATGTATCTCCACCAAATCAGCAGGATGGAAGTTAATCAAAGATATCCTTCACAGAAAAGATCAAGAACAGGAACTGGTGATATGACAAGCTTCTTACCAGAGAACAAGTTAAATATATTGAGTAGACGATTCACAACTCCTAAGAGCTCCTAAGAGGACTCACCCAAATAGATAAAATTAGAGAAAAAAAATGAGACCACAACATAAATTAGCAAAATTGAGACTGTTATATGAGAGTACTTGAAAAACATATGCTAATCACCTGGAGAATCCTGGAGAAATTTATGATTTCCTATACTCTAACTGAACCAAGACGTGATACATAAGAAGTAATGAAAATGAAATTTCAATAAGCAATTTCCCATAACAGAAAAATGTAAGACTCAATGGATTTACCATGAAATTAAGGCCTGCAAAGAACTTACAATACTCAGATATATCTCTTCAATGGAATAGAAAAGGAATTGGAATTATCAAACATATTCTATGAAGCTGGAATTAGACTCTTCCCCAAATCATATAAGGACTCATCAAAGAAAGAGAACTATGAACCCTCCTCTTTGATAAACATTGATAGAGAACTTCTCAATAAAATTCTCACCAACCAATTTCAGCAACTAACAAAAAAATCGTATGCTATGATCAAACAGTATTCATCCAAAGCTACAATTGGATTCAATATACTTGTCAATAAAAATAACAGACACCATCAGCAGAAGCAAGGAAAAGAACCACATGATCATCTATATGGATGTAGAAATAGCTTTTAAAAAGATCCAATACCCCTTTATGATTAAAAGGTCTGAGAAGCTAGGAACACGTGGAATTTTCCTCAGTATAATAGAGTATGTATATGACTAAGAGATAATAAGCACGTACCTAACAGTGGAGGCATGAAGACATTAAAATCAGGAATGAGAAAAAGATGTTCACTCTCTCTACTACTCTTCAATATAGTAGTGGACTTTCTAGCAAGGGAAATAGGCAAGAGAAAAACAAAAAGAGGATCCAAATAGCGAAGAAGTAAACCTATCCCTTTTCACAGATGAAATGATCCTGTATTTAAAGGACCCTATAGCTTCTCAGTCAAGTTAGTAAAGGTGATGCTAACCTTCAGCAATGAAGCAGGGTATAAAACCCACAAGAATCAGTAGTTTTTCTGTGTTACCAACAATGGGAAGATCCAGGCTGAAATCTAAAAAACAACCACATATGTATTAGCCTCAAAATCAAATCAAATTTAAGCAAAAGAAAACAACAACAACACTAGGAATTAATTTAACTGAAAATGTGAAGGGCCTCTACTGTGAAAATTTTAAAAATCTAAAAACGAAAAATTGAGGGAGATTCAAGGAAATGGAAAATATTTCAATGCTCCTGGTTGGAAGAATTAACATTGTGAAAATTGCAATACTGCCCGCAAACAATTGGCAATGCAATACCCATCAAAATCCCAACAATATTCTTCAATGCAGTAGAGAAAGTAATCCAAATTTAATATGGAATTACAAAATTTCAGTTGGAGCTGAAGGCTTAGAAATGAACTCATGGGCATATAGTCATGTTACACACACACTCACAATGGAACTCTATTCGCCCATCAGAAAGGATGATTTTCACCAGTCTTAAGGACAATGAAAGGCTTGGGAAAATTATAATAAGAGAAAGGAATGCACACTAAGAGCAATATAGGTTTCATAGATTCATTCATTTATGGTAACTCAAAGGTGCCTATATATCTACAAGTAAACAAGTAAACAAGACAGATTCAAGAAAATTAACAATAGCAAATGCTGACGTGGATGTAGCCAAATGGGAACTCTATTACACTGTTGGTGGGAAATTACACATGTTCATCCCCTCTGGAATGCAGTATGCAGATTCCTCAATATTCTAAACATAGATCTCCCTTAAGACCCAGTAATTACCCTCATGGGCATTAATGCAATAAATAAAAAAGTCTAACTCACATTAAATATACCAGAATAACCATGTTCAGGGCCCAGAACCAGAGTTCAAGGTCTGGAAAAAAAGTTACCACTGCTGGTATTTGTTTCCACAAATATGAACCTTTTGACAAAAGATACCTAAACATTCTATTTGCAGCAGCTAGGACAGGTGGACCCATTGCAACAATGAGATATATAAAATGTTAAGTAGAAGAACAAAATTTACAAATTTGGCTCTGAGTGGAGGGTAGGGTCAGGAGGGGGAAATAGAAAGGGATAGTAAGGGGAAACAAAGGAGGAGGTAACAATGCTTGATAAGAAATGTACTCATTACCTTACCCATGTAATTGTAACCCCTCTGTACGGTATTTTTACAAAAAACACCTTAAAATATACTAAGGATATTTGTAAAGTATATAATGAAGGAAGAATTTCATCCTTTACAAAAATCTGTGCTAAACTATTGATATTTTACTGTACTTTTCCTAAAACCAGTTTGATTTAGTTTAATATTTGTCACGCCAAGTTACTCTATATTCTACTGGAGATTTAATTTTTCATGTATGTATGTATATGTATATGTATATTTATCTGTATCTGTATATGTATCTATCTATGTATGTTCCAATGTGGATCATCAGACTTGAAACATTGCTTTGTTTGCTGTTCAGCAGTTAACGTAGTTGGCTCATTTTGTAACAATATCTGTGCTCATTCTCATCATTCCTTTATTTCACACACCATCAGCCTTCTAAAATCAGCTTCATTTCCTGGAGAAGATTATCAATCAGTCCAACCAATATTCACTCATAGGGTTTTAATAAAGCAAGCCTTAAGGAAGGAAATTAACTGAAGGGACAACTACAGAATTTCTACAGAGACCTGACATCTTTCACATTTCTGCCTTCTTCCTCATACTTGAGAAAGCATTGAATAACACTATAAATATACTTCATTTATAACTTAGGATCAGTGTTTCTTTTCCAACCTGAAGTCTTCTTTTCAATGATTTTTGACATAAACGTTTGGGAGATTTTTTTTTGATTGTGATGGGCTTCCATCCAAAACAAAGCCATGTATATCAAGAAAGCCAACGTTTTCAACTCAGAGTACTAATAAACAAGAGGGAGAAAATTAAGGTTAGCTATATATGTTAAGCACAGATATAGGTAATATTAAGATATTTTGTAATTGTATACTTTTACTGAATAAAGTGGCTCAAACTATAATATTATCTACTTGGAAAATAGAGATTAGAGAATTCCAGTTTCAGGCAAGCCCAGATACAAAAAGAAGTTTCAGAAACTAACCATTTGCTGGGTGCAATGTTTTATGCTCGTGTTAGGAGGACCACAGTTCACTAAAAGGCCAAGGCATAGTGATACTACCTCAAAATAAAAAATGCAATTATAATCTGCAAGTTTGGTAGTAATAGAGATGCTTTTTCACAAGTACAGGGTTTTGGGTTCAATACTCCAGTACTGCTAGGAATTTAGTGTGTGCCAGGGTAAGAATTTGGCATGTCTGAGGTGAAGACTTCATACTCATTTTACAAGCTCTAAAGAATCATTTACCTCTTTTGCTATTTTTTAAAAGTATAACCATAACTTCCATGTCCAAAACAATTTCCAATGAGATTTTTTTCTATCCATTAAGTAATACATTATGTGTTGTTTACCGTCCCACTGAAATCATGCTAGAGAACAAAAACCCATTGTCTTAGAAAGTGACTGCATATGGAAACAGAATCTCAAAGGTAGCAAGTAAGTTAAAGACTCCTCCAAGAGAAGCAAAAGTGTTGGGTCTTTTTCTGTCCTGCAGAAGACGTACGTGTTGCCAGGAAAGGTAAGTGCATGGCTCACACATTCCCCAGCCTCCATTAGCGGCGGAGACAGACACAGCAGGGGGTCAAATCAAGCAGGAATTTGTTTATTACCACACAGCAAGCAAAAAACTATGCGGCATGGAAGGGGAGGAAAGGAACAAACCAATCATTGTAGAGGTCACCCTGTCATGCATGGTGCTATTGATGATTTCTCCATTGCCATTGCTGATCACTGCCCAGGTTACCTGTTGAGGTTGATGTGGATTCCGTAGGGCCATTGCTGGGCCTGGGAGTGTCAGGAAAGGCAACAGCTAGAGTATCATCATCTGCAATTGTTAGCGAACACAAGAGTTTCTCCAAGGCTGGTTGCCCTTGGGGATGGTTAGTAGTTATCTTTTTAGCTTTCCATGTTTTAAACACAAGCCACGGCCACCATAGCCATTTTCTTTCCTTGTTGTTTAGTTTATCATTGGGCATCCTTGTGTATAGAGGAGATGGGTAAAAACTTAAGGTTCCTGGCCAGATCCAAAAGGGGACTGTCTCCTCTATGGGAAAAATGCATCCAAATCCCTTGCCCATGGTAACTAGCGGGTTAGGTCCTCTTCATTGTTGTGTCAGAGGGTCCTTCCACTTTCACTTGGGGCTTAGGGTTTAATTGTCCCCAGTGCTTCTGAAATCTGGATTCAGTTGCATCTTTGAAAAAGTTAAAAATGGGTGGAGTTCTGGGAAGATGGCGGAAGAGAAGCTGGAATCTGAACAAGCTCTTGCATAGAAAACAGTTTCAGAGTTCCAGTGAACAGTCCCAAGCCAGAGAATCACACCAAGTGTGCCATCACAGGACAGAGAGTTAGTCAAGAGAGGGGAAGCCAAGCAGACACATCTGAGCGCTTGCCAGCAGCTGCCACTGCAGCGGCAGGGTCACGGCTGCGACCACCGCTGCGGGGGCATACCTGAGACAAAGTCCGGGATGAAGGAGCCAGACGCAGGGGAAGAGCGGATTCTACTCAACACCAGCAAGAACCGAAAAGGAGCGGACAACTTCATCCTGCACTTTGCAGACCAGAGACAACCCAGGATCCAAGACTCGGCGTGAGTAGAAGCCCGACTTCCTCACTCCTTCTCAGGGAGCAGAGGAGGGAAGGCCACCCCTCCCCCCCAGCACCGGTGATCTCCATCTTGGATACCGACAAAGCTCGGAGGAGCGGCTAGCTCCAGCTCAGGCCTTGGAATAAAACGAGTCATTTAGCAGGTCACAAGAACTTAACGGCAAAGTGACCTCACAGACTCAGTTCCATCCAGGGAAAAGTCACCCAGCTCAGGCGCCAGCCATTGGAGTGGCTCTCCTCACCGGGTAACCAGAGCCAGAGGCTGCCCCTCCCTCTAGCAGCCACCACAATCAATTGAAAAACAGAAACCCTGAGAATGGCTCCAGGCTGGGTGCTTTAATTTTTTTTCACAAAATAGCCCCAGGGAAAAGCTACTGTTTGTTGAAAGGCCTCAACTCTACCCAGAACCTAGCCTCATCACTGCATCCCGCTCTTTTGTGATTCTCAAAGCAGATCACCATCCCAGTAAACTAACCTGGGAGGGGGAACTCAAAATCTTGGGTAAAGCAGAGCATTTTTCTGCCTGTTCCAACAAACTGACTTAAGAAACCAATCAAGCCACAGGACCTCAAGCTGACCAGAGACTCCAACCAGATTCTGGTTACAGACAAAAGGGAGATACAGGACTCTTCCCACCCCTCCCCCCCAAAAAAAATCAAAGAACTTTTTTTTTTCTTCTTCTTCTTTTTTCTTTTTTTTTTTTTGTTTTGTTTTTTTTTTCGTTTTATGTTACTTATATATATAAAAAAAATTTTTTCCTTTTCTAAAACTTTTATTAATCTTTAATTTTTGCCTCTTCTGAAAAAATAATTGCTTTCCAGTAACTTTTTTTTTCTTTTTCTCCTATTATATTTTTATTTTAGGAATACGTGAATGTGTGTTTTCCTTTCTTTTCTTGTCTTCTTTCTCTTTATCTTTCATTGTTAATTATCTTTTTGTTTTTTGTCTAGCTCTACTGAACTTCTGATCTTATCTTCTCACTTTCCTATCCTTTCCACCTTTTCCTCTTTTGTTCTTCTTTATGTGACTTAACTCTTGTCCTGCACATCCTCAGATAAACCCGTAGTTAACTAGTAAACCCTATACCCCATTGTGTACACACTTAATCCACAAACTTATCACTCAATTCAAAACCTCTAAGACTTAAATTCATTAATAGCAGTACTACCTCTTTATACCTATATAATATTTTAAGCATTTTTTAAAGTTTTTCACATCTCCTCTATGTCCTTTCCTTTCTCTCAACATATTCACATTCCTCTCTAAATAGATGGTTTTTTAATCTCTATAATAACATTAATTTTTTCGTTTCTATTTTTTTCTGGTCTCTTTTCATTCCCCTTTCCCTTTCTTCTTTTTTTCTCTCTCTACACTTGCATCCTACCCAATCTATTTCCTGCATTGTGAATAGGACATAGTTAACTCTCCCTGTGCCACCCCACACCAATCTATTCCTATTTTTTACCCACATCTCTCCCTAACCCTAATAATTTCTAGTTTTCCGAATTCTTCTCTGCAGTTCGTAGTCCTTTAACATATAATTGTTTGATGTCGAATAGATGTATCTGTTGAACTAGATTGTATCTGTAGACTATTGACTGTACAAATGCAAACTTTGGATGATGGTTGCCTTAAGATAGTGTTCTAGCACAAAACTGGTGCTATCTTCATCTCAAATGGGCAGAGTAAGCCGGAAAAACACAAGAAAAATGGCAAATTCGGGTATCTCAATTCCCAATCTTGATAATCAGGGGTTAAAACAGATAATGAATAATCCAGAGGAGAGTTCCCAAATAGCTCTACAAACACTGCTGGCAAACATGATAAATGAGAAGTTTGACAACGTACAAAGGACTCTGTATGAGCGTGATAGGGAGAGAGAGGAGGCATCCCAGGAGTTTATACAGGATTATCATAAGCGTGAGGAAGCTACTCAAAAACTGATACAGGATTTGCGTGAACAACTTGAGAATACTCAAAGAGAAAGGATGGAATGGCGTGAACAGGCTGAGAACACTCAAAGAGAACTGCAGGAATCGCACGAACGGGAGGAAGCTAATCAAAGAGTAAAACAGGAATTGAGAGACCAGGTAGAGAACACACAAAGATCACTAAAGGGATTCATGGAATCCATTAACAAAGAGCTGAAGGAAGTCAGGGAGACCACAAAGGGAATGATGAATGGAACTCAACAGAAGGAATGGGAGCCCAAAGAAACCATAACCAATCAACTAAGTGATTTGAGGAAAAACACAGAACACCAAATTAAGGAAGTAAAGAAATTCATACAAGACCTAAAACAGAGCTTCAACAAAGAACTTGAAGCCATTAAAGCTGACCAATTAGAAGGAAAAGTAGAGAGTCTTTACAGCAGGTTAGACCATGCAGAAGATCGAATCTCAGGGATTGAAGACAGCCTAGATATTATAGAGAAAGAACATACAACCATCCAAGACAAGTCCAAGAAATATGATAGATCTATCCAACACCTGGAATACACCATCAGAAGGCCTAATGGGTGTAGAGGAGCACCTAGAAACAGAAGTTAATGGTCTAGGAAATTTGTTTAACAGGATCCTAGCAGAGAACTTCCCAAACATGCAAAAAGATAGGCCTGTCCAGATACAAGAAGCCTTTAGAACCCCAAATAGACCAGACCAGAATAGGACATCCCACCGCCACGTTATAATCCACACAGGATCAACTCAGAACAAGGAAAAGATCCTTAAAGCTGTCAAGGAGAAAAGGGTAATCACCTATAAAGGGAAACCAATTAGAATCACCTCAGATTTCTCAGCAGACACAATCAAAGCAAGAAGAGCCTGGAATGATGTATGCCATGCCCTAAAAACAAACAACTATCAACCAAGAATACTGTACCCTGCTAAACTCTCCTTCATAACTGAAGGCCAAATAAAAACCTTCCATAGCAAAGAAAAATTGAAACAATACATCTCCACCAAACCAGCCCTACAAAAGATTCTTAAAGATGTCCTACACATAGAAAACTAACAAGACCGCAATAAAGGCCAAGAAACTGCACCCAAACTGAGAATCCAAGAACCATAGGAAGAACCCAGTTTTCGCAGCCCCCAAGAAGGTAGATAACATGGCAGGAACTCCCAAATACCTCTCAGTCCTATCTCTTAATGTTAACAGACTGAACTCTCCAATTAAGCGACATCGACTGTCTAGTTGGATTAAAAAACAAGACCCTTCTATCTGCTGCCGGCGGGAGTCACATCTTGCCCGTAAAAACAAACACATTTTCAATGTTAAAGGCTGGAACAAAATCTACCAAGCAAACAGACCCCATAAACAGGCGGGAGTTGCAATCCTAATATCAGATAAAATAGACTTCAAATTCAAATTCGTGAGAAGAGTTAAAGAAGGTCGCTACATACTAATTAAAGGATCTCTCTTTCAGGAGGTTATTACAATTCTAAATATCTATTCGCCAAACAATGGAGCACCCAAATTTATCAAGGAAACACTACTTTCCCTCAAATCATATATAGATCCAAAGACATTAATTGTTGGGAATTTTAACACACCACTCTCCCTACTAGATAGATCAACTCGGCAAAAACTCAACAGAGAAACCGCAGATCTAAGCAGCTGCATAGTTAAACTAGACTTAACAGACATCTACCGAACATTTCACCCAGCAGCATCAGAATACACGTTTTTCTCAGCAGCACATGGAACGTTTTCTAAAATAGACCACATTTTAGGCCACAATGCAAACTTGTGTAAATTCAGAAACATTGATGTTATACCTTGCATTCTCTCTGACCACAAGGGAATAAAATTAGAACTCAACACCAAAAGCCACCAAAGAAAGTCCGGTATCACATGGAGGCTGAACAACACACTGCTGAATCATGAGTGGGTCATGGAAGAGATTAGAAAGGAAATTCAAATGTTCATGCAATTCAACACAAATGAACACACAAATTACCAGCTTCTCTGGGACACAGCAAACCAGTACTCAGAGGCAAGTTTATAGCTCTGAGCTCCTACATCAACAAATTGGAGAGATCTGAAACTAACAATTTAATGACACATCTAAACCTCCTCCAAAAAGAGCAGCAAGATAAACCCCAATCCAGTAGACAGAAAGAAATAATCAAAATTAAATCAGAATTAAATGAATTAGAATCCAAAAAAACTATAGAAAGAATCAACAAAACAAAGAGTTGGTTCTTCGAAAAAATTAACAAAATTGACAGACTCTTAGCAAATCTTATCAGAAAAAGAAGAGAACACACCCAAATTAATAAACTCAGAGATGAGAATGGAAACACCACCACGGAAACAACCAAGATTCAGAACATTATAAGGGAATAATTCTCAAAACTTTATGCTAATACGTTTGAGAACTTGATAGAAATGGACCTCTTCCTAGCAAATATTGACATGCCAAAACTAAACTAAGATGAGTTAAACTATCTGAACAGGCCCATATCAAGCACTGAAATAGAAACAGCAATAAGAGACCTCCCAGCTAAGAAAAGTCCAGGACCACATGGTTTTACAGCGGAATTTTACAAGGCCTTCATAGCCGAGCCCACATCAATTCTCCTCCAACTCTTCAATGAAATTGGAAGAGAAAGCTCACTACCGAACACATTCTATGAAGCCATCATAACCCTCATCCCAAAACCAGGCAGGGACTCATCAAAGAAAGAGAACTATGGACCCATTTCTTTGATGAACATTGATGCAAAACTTCTCAACAAAATTTTGGCCAACCGAATTCAACAATTCATCCAAAAAATCATACACCACGATCAAACAGGATTCATTTCAGGGATGCAAAGCTGGTTCAATATACGCAAATCAGTTAATATTATTCATCACATCAACAGGAGCAAGAATAAGAACCAAATGGTTATCTCAATAGACGCAGAAAAAGCCTTCGACAAGATCCAACACCCCTTTATGATGAAGGTTTTGGAAATATTAGGAATCCATGGGACATTCCTCAATACAATAAAGGCTGTATATGACAAACCTACAGCCAGCATTATACTCAATGGTGAAAAACTAAAGCCATTTCCTCTTAACTCAGGAACAAGACAAGGATGCCCACTTTCTCCACTTCTCTTCAAGCTAGTATTAGAATGCCTAGCTACAGCAATAAGACAAGATGCAGACATAAAGGGGATCCAAATAGGGAAAGAAGAAATAAAACTCTCCCTCTTTGCAGATGACATGATCTTGTATTTAAAGAATCCCATAGACTCCACTCCCAAATTACTCAAGCTGATTCAAAACTTTGGCAAAGTAGCAGGTTATAAAATTAACCCCCCAAAATCAATGGCTTTTCTGTATGCCAACAATGAGAAAAGTGTGGCTGAAATTAGGAAAGCAACTCCATTTGTAATAGACCCACAAAAAATAAAATACCTAGGAATTAACTTAACTAAAGTAGTGAAGTTCCTCTATGATGAAAACTTTAAAATCTTGAAAAAGGAAATCAACACAGAACTTAAAAAATGGCAAAACCTCCCATGCTCCTGGATTGGAAAGATTAACATCGTGAAAATGGCAATACTTCCCAAGGCTATCTACAAATTCAACGCAATACCTATCAAAATTCCACCCTCATTCTTCAAGGAAATAGAAGAGGCAATCCAAAAATTCATATGGAACAATAAAAGACCCCGAATAGCAAAAACGCTACTCAACGGAAAGAACACTGCTGGAGGAATATCAATACCAAATTTCAAACTCTACTATAAAGCCATAGTAATCAAAACAGCTTGGTATTGGCATAAGAACAGACCTCAGGACCAATGGAATAGAATTGAAAACCCAGAAATGAACCTACAGACCTATAGCCATCTAATCTTCGATAAGGGAGCTAAAAGAATAGAATGGAAGACAGACAGCCTCTTCAGTAAATGGTGATGGCAAAACTGGTTAACTACATGTAGAAAACTAAAGCTGGATCCTTATATATCACCCTGCACCAGAATCAACTCCAAATTGATCAAAGACCTTGAACTCAAAGCAGACACTCTGAAAACATTATAGGATGGAATAGGAGAAACCCTGGGTCTCCTTGGCTCAGGCCGAAATTTTCTGAATAGAGACCCGGAAACACAACGACAAATGGGATTGCATAAGGTTGCAGAGCTTCTGCAGGGCAAATGACATAGCTAGCAAGATCAATAGAAAGCCCACGGATTGGGAGAAGATCTTTACTAGCCATACAACGGACAAGCGTCTCATATCTAAAGTATACTTGGAACTAAAAAAATTAAACCCCCCAATAACAAATCCTCAAAGAAACAACTGTCCAATAAGTAAGTGGGCGAAGACTTAAAGAGAAGCTTCTCTGAAGAAGAAAGAAGGATGGCCAATAGACACATGAAGAAATGTTCAACATCCCTAGCCATAAAAGAAATGCAAATCAAAACAACATTGAGATATCACCTCACTCCAGTTAGAACAGCAAAAATCAAGAACTCTAACAACAACAGATGCTGGAGGGGATGTGGACAGAAAGGAACCTTACTTCATTGTTGGTGGGAATGTAAACTTGTTCAACCACTTTGGAAAGCAGTATGGAGGTTCCTCAAAAGACTTCACATAGAACTCCCCTATGACCCAGCAATCTCACTTTTGGGCATTTACCCTAATGTTTACAAAAAAGACCACAGTAAAGCTACCAGCACAACTATGTTTATTGCAGCATTATTTACCATAGCTAAGATATGGAACCAACCCAGATGCCCCTCAGTAGATGAATGGATCAAGAAAATGTGGTATATATACACAATGGAATTCTATGCCTCCATCAGAAAGAATGACATTTCCCCATTTGTTAGGAAATGGAAAGGCTTGGAAAAAAATATATTAAGTGAAGTAAGCCAGGCCCAAAGAAACATAGGTCCCATGGTTTCCCTTATTTGCAATATCTAGTATAGGTATGAGTCAAGAAGAAAAAGTCAGAGAATGTGATGTTAGGAAAACGAACCCTCAAATATGTATTTTAATGTTTTTGTTTCTTGCATGCATGTGTTTCTATTGCATTTATAAGATTATTTCTTTGTTGGTTTGTATGTCCCTCCCCCACAGTGTAACCCCCGCTTTCACTATATTTGATGTAAGTATAACATGTGGAGGAGATGGGGACAAACAAGTCATTTAAGGATTCAGGTGGACCTGTTGCAACAATGAGAAGTACAAAATGTCATGTCAAAACCAGCTTTACAATGTCGGTGTGGGGATGGGAGGGGGGGTATGATTGAGTTGGGGGAGGGGGAGGCTGGGAAGGGAGGTGAAGGGTAAACAAAGGAGGAGGTTGCAATGCTTGGTAAGAAATATATGCATTATCCTGCCCATGTAATTGTAACCCCTCTGTACAGTATGTTCTCAAATAAAATAAAATAAAATTTTTTTAAAAAAAGAAAAAGTTAAAAATGTTAATGGTAAATAAAGCTATCTTTAACTGTATATGGGTGTTAACTCCCCCTTTTTGTTTTAATAATTGTTCCTTAAGACATTGGTGCTTTCATTCTATAATTTCTTGGTCTAGGGGATTATAGGGAATTCCTGTAGTACGATTAATATGCCATCTGCCAAAAAACTGACATTGCTATACTAACAAAACAGGGTTCGTTATCGGTTTAAACTTGTGGTAATAGACCTAAGGTGGCAAAGCATTGAAGAACATGTGTATGTGAATGTTTAGTATTTTTCTCCTCTATGTGCTGTGGCCCAACATGTTCATGAATAGGTATTTATAGAAACATAAATATATTTAAGCTTACAAAGGCTGGGAAATGAGTAATATCAGTTTGCCACAGGATGTTGGGTTTGAGGCCTCTGGGAATTAATCCTGGTGATTGTAAAGGCAGTATTTTAAGAAGGGCTGTCATGTTTTGCTGGTATGTCCTATCCTTTTGAGGTCCTTTACAGGAAACTGAGGGAATTTATGTTGAAGACCTCTCCAATTGATGTGGATTAAATCATGTAAACGGGTGGCGCCTTGTAACGTTAATGCTTGTGGGCCAGTAACTAACTGGTCCCCCCAATTATTGCTCATGGATAAAAATCCAGAAAGTTTTGAATGCTCTCTCAATGTTGAATATGAATAGGGTCTCCCTGTCCTTCTAATAGGCCCTTAAAGGTAACTATAAGGGGTAAAATAGGGTTTCCATCCCAGCTTAATATGTTCCTGGGGAATATGAGGGAGCAAGTTAAGTACATATAGGCCATCAGAATACAAATTAAAGGGTTTTTGAATGTCCTGAAGGGCCATTATTACAGTGAACATTTCTTTATATTGTGCCGACCCTTGACAAGGTTGAAATCTTGGTTGTCTGGGGGTCTTTTGTTGTTCATCAAAGGCTGCATAGGCAGAGCCTGCTTTATACCTCCGTCAGTAAAAACATGAAGGGTGCCAGGAATAGGTGTAGGAGATAATAGAGAAGTCATTTTGAGGGGAACTCACCATAACATGACGGTGCTTTTGGATGGCCCGTAATGGCAGTCAGTAAGGCTTAGAAAGCTCTCTAGGGAGAGAGCAAGATGAACATTGGCTCGAGTGAGACACACAACGTCTGTCATCCGAAAAACAAAAACAATAGAGTGAGGGTCGAGGCCATATTTCCTTTGGGCTTGGGTCTTTCCCTTGATGATAGCATCGGTAATTTGTTCTGCCTGAGAGTACACCCAGAAGTGTGCCCCCCAGGGGAGTGTGAACCCACTCTAATGCCTCCCCTTTGAGTTAAAACTGCAGAAATCAATGTGTCACCCACAAGAAACCAGAGGGAAATGGGCTCAAGAATAGAGTACCTCTTCAGGGAAACTTCAACCAGGTCTTTTTGGAACTGTAAAAATATTGACTGATAGCTGCTTGTAATTGTAATAACTTCTTGGGGCATCATGTCTTTTAGTAAGGCAAATAAGGGCACAAGACAATCTTTAGGGATGGGAACCCATGGCAACAGCTAATTGATTTCCCCTAAAAGACTTTGAAGTTGGGTTAGGGTCAGAGAAGCTGGAATATCCAGCAAAGATTTATGGGGGCAGACCTGAGACAAGATAAGGTGGGATCCGAGCACCTTAAAAGGAGGTACTTTTGAATTTTATTTAGGACTATACTAAAACCTCCCTTTTTTAATATGACAAGAGCCTGGGCCACAACGCCCTCCAGGTGGCCCGGGTCTTCGTGCCCCAGAATTATATCATCCATGTAGGCATAGGCAAGAGAGGTATCTGAACCCAGCACAGGTCCTAAAAGTGTGGCCAAGTATTGTTGGCAAAAGGCTGGGCTATTGGCCATTCCCTGTTGCAACACCATCCATTTGAACTTCCAATCAGGCTGGGAAAAATTAAGAGAAGGGATGAAGAAGGCAAAATTCTTGCAGTCATCCAGATGCAGTCGGATAGAGAAAAAAAATCTTTAATATCAATCACAACCAAGGCATATTCTGAAGGTATAGTAGGAATCTAGGGCATAGCTCGTAGGAGCGTTCCTACTAGCTCCATTTTTTCATTTACCTTACATAGATCTTGGAGCATGTGCCAGGCGCTGTATGCTTTTTGGATAACAAATACGGGTGTTACAAGGACTCATAGAAGGGTGTATGTGCCCAAGGTTTATCCTTTCCTCCACCAAAAGATGGAGGGCCACAAGTTTAGGTTTTGTCAATGGCCACTGCTCCACCCAAATAGGGATTCTCGGCTTCCACCTGATGGGAGGTACTTGGGGGCAGTGGCCTTTAGGATTGGGGTGCACCCGAGTGGGTACCATATGTTCCTCTCTATAATTATAAAAGTTAAAAAAAATCTTTTTCCTTAAGTCCCTCTAGATCCCATTTAAGCCTTTGTGCTGCTTCTCCATCCAGGATATCATCATAGAATGCTCAATGGTCTGTAGTGACCATAACATCCATTTGTCCTAGCATGTCTTGCCCTAGTAAATTGGCGGTGAGGTTTTTTTGCAACTAAAGGGCTTATCTTTCCCTGCTCTCTATCTGGGCTAGTCCATTTCATAAGGGCAACCATCTCTTTGGACTGGGAGTTGCCCCCTACCCCCAATATTGGGTATCCGGGTGCAAGCTTCCAGTTCAAGGGCACTTCCTCCTCCCTGAGTACAGTTCTGTCTGCCCCCGTGTCAATTAGGCAGTGAAACCGCTTCCTGCCTATAAAAATACTCATTTTAGGTCTGAGTCTTTTTTACCAGGGGGACAGTCCAATGGGCCTGGGTTGTCTTGCCATGAGGCTTCCTGGGCCTTACAGCAGAGGGAGTTCCTCCTTGACTTAACGGGGCTGGAGGATGCCCCTCCTCTAGTTTAAAGGCTTCCAATCTAAATCAAATTTGGATCGACAATCCTTTTTCCCATGGTACCCCTTCCCGCACCTTTGGCAGGGTGTAGGGGGCTGTTTGGACCCCCTGGGCTGGGTGTCAGGGGATTGTTGTGAACAGCCCCTATTAAAGTGCCCCTCTTGCCCACATTTAAAGAAGTCCCTCTCCACAATGGTCTTGGGGTTCCTTGGCCCTGGGCTGCCAGTGCCTGTGTGATAGCCTCAGTCATTACAGATATCTGAGCTTGTAAAACTAAAAGCTAGTGATTGGGACTGGTACTGTTGCATTCCCACATCTTGAGAGGCCACCACCCATCTGCTCAGGGAACTCTCTCTCAATCCAGCACAGGCCATGCGGTGTTCTGCATTCATCCCTTCCCAAACCATTAGCTTTACAAATTGATCCCGGAGGTCCCCTGCTGGCAGCTTATGATGAACACTCTGTTGGACATGATCTATAAAATGAGGTAGAGGCTCACCCTGCTTTTGTGTCACTCCTGCTATGAGGGATGCAGTGGGCCCTTCATCCAGTTTGTGCCATGTGGCAAGTCCTGCCTGCCTCACCTGGTCACAATACGTGCCAGGTATTGCAGCCTTTTGGACGCCAGTGGAGTACCTTCCCCTGTTCCTGTTAACATGGCATACATAATAGGCATTGCAGATTGAGCCTGCCAGTTATTTTCTGCCTTAAAGAAGGCACACCACTTGATAAACTGAGAACTGGTTAAGGATGGCTTTGGCCACATCCAGCCAGTCCTTAGGGACACATGTGTGATAAGCAATGTCCTGTAATTGGATCTGGGCCCAAGGAGAGTTCAGGTTATCCGCCACCACTGCCTTGTGGAGCTCTTTAAGGTCCTTAGCTTCCCATGGATAAAATTCCAAGGGTCTGTTAGCCCTGGTGCCAGATTGACAGGATACTCTTTGGGAAGCAAATCCTGTGGCCCAGGGTCCAGGCTCTCCACTGGCCCTTCCTTTACAGGATAGGCCTCCACATAGGTTACTTCCCTGGCCCTCGGCCCCTCTGTGGAAGTTAGGTCATAGGGATCCAGGTCTCACAGGTCCCTCCATAGGGCGTTGTCCCTTCCACAATTTCGGAGGCATAAGGTGGGGGCCTAGGACTGTCAGGGGCACCCGAGTTGGAGGAGGGGGGTAACCTTCACCCTCATGTTGACTTCCACTGAGTGTGCTTCTGTCTGATCAGTGCATTCTCAGTTGAATTTGACCATTCCTTTTCTTCCTCACTTCTGAAGTCCTCTTTCTGTGAGAGAGAATTACCCATAGTTAATGGTTTCACTTACCCTGAGAGACTGCTTTGCCTTGAGTGGTATATTTTCCTTTCATGCCCAATGTTGAGCACCAGATGTTGGGTCTTCACTCATCCCATGGAAGATGGACGGGCTGTTAGGAAAGCTATGTGTGCTGCTTGCCTGTTCCCCAGCTTCCCTTAGCTTCAGAGACAGTCAGATGCAGCAGGGAGTCAAGACAAGCAAGAACTCATTTATTACCTCACAGCAAGCACTTTTTAAACATGTGGCATGGAAGGGGAGGAAACGGAACCAACCAATCATTGTAGAAGTCACCCTATCATGCACCTAAGATTTCTATACTTTCCCTGCTGTCCACAAGCTGTTTATACACTGATGACACTTTGCCTGATTGTGGTATCCAGTCAGATTTTAACATAAACAACTCGCACTCTGCCCACTCAACTTCTTCTCAGCGCCATCTTTGCTGCCCACACAGAAAGTCTTGAATATGCCAAGGAAAGAAGACTCAGAAGCCAAATCTGATCTTGGAGTTATAGATACACCAACTCAGAGGCAATGTATTTACAATGTTAATGCCAAACAATCTGTGGTAGTTTATTTATTAAAATTATTAGCAAACATGGGAATCTATAAGACCTGAAAAGTGATTGAATCTTGGGGTCCATGATTCGTCTTTATAATCCTAGTGATTAAAAAGGATAAGACTTGGGGGATGATGGTTTTGAGGCTGGTAGAAAGTTCATGAGGTTCTATCTCCAATTAACTACAAAAATTTCTGTGCTGGAGGCATGGTTCAAATGGTAGACTGACTACTGTTAGCAAACAAACTGAGAGCATGAGGTATGATGAAGCCCAAAACTGGGAGAAAAAAAAGGTCCTTAGGAGAATACCATGAGAAGCAGAATTATGAATAGGAAATCAGAAACAACAGAAATAAACAGTGATATAGACAAAGCTTCCCAATGTGAAATATGGCACAAACTGTAATATCTATGGTTTTTCTTCTTATAGAGTAAAAATAAATGGTATTTTTACTTGACAAAATTAAATGTAAAACTGTATGGAATAAATAATCACATTATGTTTATGTTTCCGTAATTTAACATGTTTTCCTACAAATTTCTAGAATAGTGTAGCTTTGGAAAATCAATACACCTTGCATTTTAATATATAGGATTACATATCCTTGCAAGTGTTGTCTAAAATTGATCCTCACTGAAATGATTGTCATTGATATCTTTCCCAAGATTCCAAATGTTTATACTTTCAGCTGACCTTCCACAAAACTCATACCCCAAACATTACTTTTTAGTGTGTTCATGTAATCATAGGAACATAAATATATGTCTGAAAATGTTAATTACCTTTATCTGCTGTCATTAGTGTAGTATAACTAATACAATTAAGTAAATACCCTGAGGGAAAAAAGATACTTCCTTCTAAATACAGATTTGCAGACACACACACACACACACACACACACACACACACACACACACACACACACACACACGTAATTACCACTCTGACTCAGGTTAGGTTCCTGACATTAGGTATCAGACAATGATCTAATAATCAAACTTTCCTGCCTAGACATAAAATATATTCATAATTCCACACATACAAAAACACCAGTTCATTCAAAATAATGAGAATATTTAACAGAACCAACCAGCTCTTGAGCCATCTACTCCCTGATTTCATTCATTCATGACGATGCACTTTTCATATTATATTTAAAAATCTTTTTGAGTCTCTCTGATTAGCAGAACAACATATGCTATTATATAAAACCAAATGTAGGTCAAATTACTTGTCCCTAGGTAATCTTTAATATATCTTATCAAAGACTTATTTTTCCTTCTTTCAGTGTCTGTTTCTGGCATTTTGCCATAATTTTTAATATTAAATTACAAAGGACATTCCGTATTCCTTAATTCATATTTCGTAAAAGTTATGCTATGGAGTTGAATTTGATTTGTTTGCTTATTCAAAATTAAATTTTCTCAACAACTTGCATTATTGTTTATGTTACTTCTAAGCCATTTGAAATATCAAATAGAACTGAAAATTGCCCTCAGCAATGCTTTGTGAATGGCATTAATGTTTGGGGAGGGATGAAGGATTTGAATTATCTAGAGTGCCTTAAAAATGGCACTGTTATGCAAAGGGCTCATCATTTAGTCAGCTTTTAAAGTGTGGTCTTCTTATTTCATATAAGAAGATATAAGTATGCTTTTCATCACATTCTTGTCTGCAAAGCAGTAGAATTATTTTCATTGTACAGTTGATGTCCAGCTGCGACTGTAGTGAAACCTACAAACAACTGCAGAGCTGTATTTGCTGCTCTAGATTTTGAAATTTTCTTGCAGTAGCCCGTGTGATTTGAGCCCAGATTCATGGGATAGGCACATAATCCACAATTGCAAAGCAGCACAATGAACTTCATTTTTTTTTTGTTTCCTGTTTTTCTTATTGATGGTCTTTTAAGGAGCTAGAGAATCTTTATTTCTCATTGTTGATGTGACTTAAACAAATTTTCCAGATTTTTCTAATAAAATAAGGAGATATAAAGGAGACATATTTAATAACAAAATACAGATAAACATTTGCATGATTTTTTTTATTCTAGTCCTGTTTTCAGTTATCTTCAAATAACTTTGAGATGAGCCAAGCATATGTGTAAATTGACATGTATCAAGCACACAGAACTCTGGAATCTTTGGACATTGATTTTTCTATCAACTTCACTTAAAAAGAAAATTATCATTTGCTTCATATCTTAAGTAATCTACTTAAACAAGTTTTATTAATTTTATCAACAGATCTCATAATCTATGGAATTGATGCATTGCATAAGTATTTGATTCCTAATTTGCACTGAATTAATATTATATTTATTTTACTTTTTTACACATGAAATAAAATATGAGGATAAAACATGCCTGTTTTTCATTTTGTTTGCCACAATGAAACTATTAGACATTTTGAAAATTTAACTTTAAATCTGAACCTTCAAATTTCACTAGGACATTAATTGTGTTACTTACAAATTTAATATTAAAATAAAAAGCATTATTAAATAGAAAGCAAGATTATGTTATCATACCTTAATCCCTGAATTGACTTTATAATAAAAAACATTTATATTTATATAACAAGATATACATACTCAAACACATTATGACATATGGAAATAAAAAGTCCTTTTTTGTTTTGTGTTTGTTGTTGTTTATAGTTTGTGATTGTTCTGTCTTCTTTACCTTATGCCTGGTGTATTCATTGTACATCTTCAGTAATGTGAGGGGTGGGCACAGAGCTTTAGGGAAAATTGAGAAAAATTGCAGCAGTGGAGTTCATTGAACATTAATGAAAGTGAACTATTTAACACATGGGTTGGGACAGGAGAGTGGGACTGGGAACAAGTGAGGGAACTGAAGACATTTCACAAAAGGAAATTTCTCATTACTTAACTCTTGTAATTGTAATCCATCTATAAATCGCCTTAATGAGAACAACAGAGTAAATTTATTTTAAAAAGGCAAACATAATGTTGTTTCTTAGAACCATAGGAGTTTGTTTTGTTCACTGGTTTGAGCTGGTTGAGTTTATCTCTGAAAATGGGCTGCTGAGAGGAATATATATTGTGACACTGCTAGGTGAAATATTCTGTAGATATCTGTTAGTTATAGCTTGTCAATACAGTTATTTAGCTCTGAAGTTTCTTTGCTAATTTTTTACCTGGATGGCCTGTCCAGAGGTAAGAATGATGTGTTCAAGCAACCAACAATATATTTGGATGTATGCGTATTTTTAGGGTAAGTAGTATTTGTCTAATGAATTTGGGAGCGCTAGAATTCAGGACATTGATATTTAGAATTGTTATATCCCTTTGATGGAGACTTTTCTTTATCAATATTTAATGTCTTTTTTGTCTCTTTTTACTTTCATACCACTTTTAATGTAAAGCCTATTTTTAACTATATTAGTATAGCTTCTCTGGCCTGTTTATGAGGTCCAATTTTAATTTGTAAAGATGATGTACAGAAGTGTTACAATTACTTAAGTCAGATAATGAGCACATTTCTTTTTGAACAGTGTCACCTCTTCCCTCATGTTCTCCCAGTTTTTCCCTTTCAAGCTCCCTCCCCCAAAAGTTGTACAGTTCATGTACAATGTTGTGTCTATTGAGTAGCACCGCTGCATTTGTTAACTCTTTGTCCCACCATTTCTGTGTTCTCTCTTGCCCTTTCCAAAATTACACATATTAACAAATGTGCACAAATTAATAAAAACGGCATCAGAACACAGAAGGAAAAGCAAAATAATAAAAAAATACTCTCTATCATTTCTGGGAGACCATTTAAATGAACATTATTTTGTATGATAATATTCATATAGCTATTCAGTCTTTGTGATCTTCTCCACAGGGCATCTCTCTTTGATCTCACTGTATAAATGTTTAGAATCCCATGTAATTTATCATGTCCGAGTGTAATGTTTTCTCTTTTACCATCCACATGTCTTTACTTGTAGAATTAGAGGCACATTCTAATGCAACAAATGAGGGAAATCAGGCAGCATATATTTCTTTGAATCTGTCATTCTTCACTTAATATAAGATTGTTCCAAGTCTTTCCTTTTCCTTATGAATGGTGTAATATTCTTTCTGGATCAATAGAATTGCATCATACCGAAGAGTTTCTTCAGGCAAAGGAAAAAGTTAGCAGGATATATAGAAAGAAAATGGAATGGAAGAAGATTTTTACTAACTAAGCATCAGACAAGGGTTTTCTTAGCTAACCCATATTTAGATATAAAAATTTAAACCCAATAAAAATAGACACTCAAATAAACAAGAACCCAATTAATATATGGGATAAAGACTTAAAGATAAATTCTTAGAAGAAGAATGAAAAATAGACACATCTCTCTCCAGAAAAGAAATGTAAATTCAAACAACACTGAGATTCATTTCACCCATGTTACAATGTCATGATGAAAAACTGAACAATCACAGATACTGATATGGATGTGGCCCAAAGGAAACTCTATTACACTGTTGATGGGAATGTAATCTTGTTCAACCACTTTTGAAAACACTATGGAAATTGCTCACAGAACTGAATAGAGAGCTACCTACCTTTGTTCCAGCAACTCCCCTTATGGGCATTTATCCAACAGAGCAGAAACAAGGCCACACTGAATCTACCAGCACAATCATGTTCATTATTGCATTATTTTCTGTAGCCAACATATGGAATCAGCCCAGATGCTTCTCATTGTAAAAAGAGATCAAGAATTATATATTTTTATATATG
Organism: Dipodomys spectabilis; assembly: GCF_019054845.1. NCBI lineage: Eukaryota > Metazoa > Chordata > Mammalia > Rodentia > Heteromyidae > Dipodomys > Dipodomys spectabilis. The sequence goes on from NW_024871216.1 coordinate 678,086, forward strand.
TATATATAAATTATATATATATATCTAATTTTATTGATCCCAATTTACAAGTATATGTATGCATATATGTATATATACATACATATATACAACATATACATATATATACATACATACATAATGGAGTTCTGCTCAAACATCAGAAAGAATAATATTGCACCATTCTTAAGGAAAATGAAACACTTAGAAATAATATTAAGTGAAATAAAGCAGACTCAGAGAAACTTAGCTTGCATGATTTTCCTCTTTTGTGTTAGATAGAAGGTGCCTATAAATGTAAAAGTAAACACACTGGATGGCATGCAAGGAGGTACAAATGAATTATCTGAAGTCGTACAGTTCATGGAGAGTGCAAATACTATAATTATCTTAAAAGACTAAGGCAAAGCCCAACCAAATAAATACCAGTAAATGTGTACTGCAAGAGAGGACAATGGGGGGCAATATGAAAGGGGTAGGAAATTGAAGGGGAAAAGGATGGAATACAGGAAAGAATCCATTGTATACTTCCCAGAATTGAAATATGCAAAGCAAGGGGTAGTGTGAAATGGGGGGTGAAGATATTGACGTGGTAACACAATTCCAGGTGCTTCATACACATAAACTGCTTTGTTAAATGGCAAGTAATTCCAGAACATAATATTGAGATACATAAGAATCGGGGTTGATTGGGATGGGTGGATGAAAATGTTGAATGGGGTGACATTGATCAAGATGCAATATATACATACACTGTTTCAGTGAATACCAAGTACTTTGTGCAACTGAAGATAATAAAAATATTCAAAAAATTAATTATGAAAGTTGAATATAGAGTTGAACCTCAATTAGATCCCCATTTAAAAATTTTTGGGGGTTGCCAGTCATGAGCCTGAACTCGGGGCCTGGGCACTATCCCTCACCTCTTCAGCTCAAGGCTAGTGCTCTACCACTTGAGCCACAGTGCCTCTTCGAATTATTTTTTGGTTATATGGTGCTGAGGAATTGAACCCAGGGCCTCATGCATGCAAGGCAAGCGCTCTACTACTGAGCCACCTTCCCAGCCCATAAAAATATTGTAAATCTGGAGACTTGTAGAATAAAATTCAAATAATAAAAATTTATTAATCTTTTTTATCTGAATTTGTAAAATTTAAATCAAAACTACTTTGCTTTTTGTCAGCCACTGGGCTGTTAGAATATTTCAAAGTAAGTGGCTTAAAAACATCAGGAGTATATTATCCATAGTCTAGAAACTTAAACATTGATTATAAAAATGGTAATTCAAAGCAATTCTTTGTCTAATGTGGTCCACTTTCTGGTTCATTATAATCTATTTTCTGGACCTTCACATGGCAGAGTAATTATATTGGGCTTCTTTTATCAGGATCAATATTGCAGGGTAATCTCTGAAACGTTCATTCTAATGTCACCAGGCAGAGGAATAGAATTTCAACATGCTTATCTGGAAGGAGTTACATCGTCCAATGCACTTTGCAACCTTTTCTTTAACTCAGTGTGGTGTATCATTTGATATTATTTCATAGAAAATAATAACAAGAACAAGCTTATATCATGTGAATTATGTGAATGATTCTTCTTACAATGGGGATAATTATAGTGATGAAAAGTGAAGTTTGATTGTTTAGTGGCTCTTGAATCACATCATAGGTAACCATGTAAACGTGGTACAGCCTAAAGCCCTTCTGATGTATTTGAACAATCTCCGATGTGTTAATTGCTTTCAAAAATATTCGTTTGAGCCAACAAATACAGATCTCCTTTGATTTTAATTAAGGTCTGCTATTAGAATTCTCACAGACACCAAAATCAGAGAATGCTAATATTTCTGATAAAATACAAAATAAAATTGTTACAATTAATAAAACATGAGGACTGTAATATTAATGCATTATAAATACTAGTATTCACAGTATATAATATATTGACATACTTTGGTTACCTCAATTTTTAAAATATTTATAACTAAGTGTGAATTGTTTACAAATAATTATTTGATGATGTATAGAAACTGAGAAAAAGGTTTGCATACATATTTACTACAGACGCAAACAGATACACCTGGTTATTTCTGATCTTTCATTTGCTGATTTCATTCATGCATGGGGAACATGCAAATAAAATTGCAAAATTGCATTTACTAAAGAGTTAATTACATGAAATTTATATTGGGCTAAATACCTGATTTTATAAATTAAATTGTTTTTTGTCCCTTCCTTCCTCCGTTCCGTCCTTTGTTCCTTCGTTCCTTCATTCCTTCCTTTTTTCCTTCCTTTCTTCTTTCCCTCCTCCTTCATTCCCTCCATCCTTACCTCTCTCTCTCTCTTTCTTTCTTTCTTTTTCTTTTATTTTTTTCTTCCAATCTTTTAATCAGAATATTTCTTATGGCTATAGAAAAAATACCAAATATTGTACTTCAAGGTGTTATGAGTAATTATAATATACTAGAATAATATTAATTTTAATAACCTATGTTATATCATAAGACAAATTGTACTAAAAACAAATTCACAAAAGTTTCAGGATATGTAACAAATATCACTTTCCATGACATTGTTTATTTCCTCAAAGTAAAATAAGAATTTAGACATAATATTGTGTATGTGTTGTTTTTGTGATTTGAACTTTCAAGAATATTGGTTTAACATTTGAGCCACAACTCCACTTCTGGCTGTGTGTGTGTGTGTGTGTGTGTGTGTGTGTGTGTGTGTGTGTGTGTGTATGTGTGTGTGTGTGATGATGTGTGTGTGTTTAATTGAGATGTGACTCATGAACTTTCTTTCCAAGGCTGGCTTTTTCAAATTTTTTAATTTTTTTTAAATTTTATTTGAGAACATACTGTACAGAGGGATTACAATTACATGGGCAGGATAATGCATACATTTCTTACCAAGCATTGCAGCCTGCTCCTTTGTTTACCCTTCACCTCCCTTACCCCCCTCCCCCCCCCCCCGCCAATACAGTACAGAGGTGTTACAATTACATGGGCAAGGTAATGAGCATTTCTTATCAAGCATTGTTGCCTCATCCTTTTTTCTACTTCTCAACCCTTCTCATCTCTGCCCCTCCTGCCCCATCCACCCCCCCCCGTCAAAGTTGTAAAGTTGTTTTTCTACATAACGACTTGTACATCTCATTGTTGCAATGGGTCCACCTGTATCCTTATTTAAACCACATGATTTTTCCCTTGCCCTCCACAAATCATATCAACATCAAATACAATGCAAGCAAGGGTTATACCGTGGGGGAGGGGCATGTCTGTGACAAGCAGAATAGGTCAGATATGTTGATGTTAGGTGAAATGAACCCTAGGATAAGTATATAAATGTTTTTTTTTCTTTCTTGCAATTGTTTCTAACATATTTATAAGATTAATTCTTTGTTGCCAAGGCTGGCTTTGAACCCCAGGTTCCTGAGTAGCGAGGATTACAAGCTTGAGCAACCCATATTAAGCATAGATATATCTAAGAATAAAATATATTTCTTATTATTTTAATTCTAGAGGCTCAATTTAACAAATTAACATTTAGATATTTATTTAGTTATTAAACCTGAACTTGCACTGTGAAAAAAAGTTTTGATTTTTATAAAAAAATATACACTCAAAGGTTTAAATGTCAGAATCTTTGGACAAATTGAAATGCTCTATTATTCAAAAGCGCCCAAAGGATCCTTAATCAAATTTCTCATGTAAGCCAAAAGCAATAGGCTCTGTCAGGGTTAATGAAGCAATTTTTCATTAAATTAAATATTATCTACTATGGTAACATGATTTTTCCTTCTTTTAAACCTAAGCTTTTTTGACATAAAATATAGATTCATACGTTTTTTGAGTATATAAAAATTTTAGTTACTGGTCATGTATTTCTGAAGTTTGATTACTAAGACATTTCAGAGAAACACTGAATTTCATGTATTATGTCAACAGTGATTTTAGACATTGAATCAATCTCAATATGACAGAAAGCAAGATATTCCATGACTCATGCAATTATTCCTAGAATTGAATATAACTTGTTATTGAATGGTTGGAAATTCATGTTATACCTACTATATAGAATAATTAAGAAATAAATGATCATGATAGTATATATTTTTTCTTCAACTAGAAAGAAAGAACCTCACAATAGATGACAAAAACTTGAATGGGAATGTCATAAAATTATGAAAAATTCAAGTCATTATGCGTTAGATGAAATAGTCATTTTTGTTTTTGTTTTGTTTTTTTGGGGGGGGGGGGTCCGGTCGTGGCGCCTGAACTCTGGGCCTGGGTGCTGTCCCTCAGCTCTTCAGCTCAAGGCTAGCGCTCTACCACTTGAACCAGGATTGGGATTAATAATTAGCTTTCACTATGTTGCCATAAAAAGGTGAACCCTCCCACGTGGACATAGTTGTAGAGATTTGGTCACTGAGAACTTGTGATCAAAGAGAATGTTAAGATCAAAGTCCTTTCCTCAACTTTCTTCTTTTACTTCCATCTCCTTTTGCTTTTCCTTCTCCCTCTCCCTCTTCCCCTCCTCGTGTTTCTCCCTTTTCCCACTCTTATTCCTACTTTTCTTTACTTCCTGGCTTGCATTAATACACATACTCCATCACATGTTCCTGACATGGGGTACTGTGCCATCACCAACCCAAAGCAATGAGGATAAGAAATATGAACTGAAATGTGTAAAATCAGAAGCCAAGATTAATATTTCCCCCTTTTAAATTAATTTTATAAAGAATTTGGCATATTAATAGGAGACTGACACAGCATGCTCTCATTTATTATAAGGGGTAAGATTTACTGGAAAAAAACTGACCAACATCGTCCTAATAAAATGATTGTTTAAATTAATATTATATTAGGACAAATCTAGTTTAAAATATCAGGCATACTTCAATAAGAGGCAAAAAAAAATCACCCCTATGTTTTCCTATGAAAAGATAGCAGAATTCAATCTGTTCCTCAAGGAAATTGACCTATAATTGACAGCATTGTCAATTTCATAAATGACGTAAGAAGACTGTAGAAGAAATTACAACCTAAACTGCATGATATAAAATTTACTTTGGTCCCATGTATTCTATCTATGTCTGGTTCCCAAAATGACTTGCATTTTATCATATTTTAAATTAACTTTAAGTAGTTGTATGGGAGTTGCTGTTTGACAAAGCAGTTAATGCACAGTGTTTAGTGAGGTTTTTTTTTCTTTTTTCTCTCCTGAGGTTTGAACTCTGGGTCTGAATGCTGTTCCTAAGTGCCTTTGGATGAATGCTAGAACTCTATCACTTGAGGCACAGCAGCACTTTCAGATTTTTCTGAAATTTAATTGGAAATAAGAATCTCACAGCCTTTCTTGCCTGGGCTGGCTTCAAACCTCAATCCTCAGCCACCTGATTATATAGGATTACAGGTGGGAGCCGCTAGTGCCCGGCTTAATACATTGCACCTTTTTTTTACTCGTCCTGGGGCTTGAACTCAGGGCCCTGGCAATGTCCTTGAGCTTCTTTTCCTCATGCTAGTACTCTACGACATGTGTCATAGTGCCAATTCCAGATTTTTTTGTTTATGTAGTACTGAGGAATCAAACCCAGGGCTTCACATATGCAATGCAAGCAGTCTACAACTAAGCCACATTCCCAGCCCTATGCAATGCCCCTTGATAATCATTATCCCTCATCCTTCTCAATCCTATCTCATCCCTCAATATACAGAATTTTGTAGAATATTCACTGATTCGCAATAGCATGTATAGTCACTCAGAAGATATACCACGAATCATATTTTCTTGATAGTCTTATTCAGCAACATATTAATGTTATGCATTATAAAATTCTGTGATTTTAAATTCTAAATTATCACTTAGATTCACCCACTACTATTCTAAAAATTTTCCTAAGGTTAATGCAAGAGCAATTTGTAATTCTTCGATAAAGTAAAATGATTCTTAGAATGTTAAAGAGTTGGAGTAAGAATATTACCTTCACTTCTAGAACATTTTACCCTTAGTACCCTCTCAAAATACTCCCATATTTATTACTAGTCACTTCCTGTTAACATTCCAACCTACCTCCCTTGAGCAGCTATTATTTCATATTCTTCCTCTACAGATGTGCCAATTTTAAAAAGCTCATATAATTAGAAAATGTAGTCTATTTTGTCCATTTTTCCCATGTACTATTACAGTTTCTAAAGTAAGTCCATGTAAACTTTTCTCATGGATAGAGCATGTGTATAATGGAATAACATCCTGAATGGGCATTTAAATACTTTATGATATGTTATTGTAAAAGGTTTTGCTATGTATATTCTTGTACATGTATCTCATTGGACATATGTTAAAATCTATATTGTATATAACATTATGATTCAAAAATGCTGGATCATAGAGGCAACTCTATATATTATAATATCTTAAAGATTGCCAATATGTTCATCAAACTGTCTATATAATTTTAAATGTCAAACACCAATGTATAAGGATTACAATTTCTACATAATGGTTGTGCAGGGCTATCTTATTGTTTCTATTTCCACTAATCTCTATATGTATGCAATGTCTAGGTATGTTATGATCTTTCCATATGTTCCTTGGTTGTTATTATATTACTATAGAGATATGTATTTGGATTTTTTTTATAACTTATTCAGGATGGTTAAAGTTTTTCATTGGCATTAATATGCTACTAATATATTTCTGATTCAAGTCTCTTCAAATAAATTTATATGTATACACACTATATGAACATATGCATATATTCATACTTATATGTGTATATATACTAATACCTATATATATATATATATAAGAATATACAGATGTGTATATACATGTATACAGACATATATGTATACCATTATATTCATTTGTCTGTAAGCTATCATTTTACTTTATTTGCCAAACACGTCCTTTATTGATTTTACTTCATTTTATATTATGGTTGATGTTGTACAGAGGAGCCAGTTGCCGGTGGCTCACCCCTGTAATCCTAGCTACTCAGGAGGCTGAGATCTGAGTATTGTGTTTCAAAGCCAGCCTGTGCATGAAAAGTCCATGAGACTCTTATCTCCAATAAACCACCAGAAAACCGGAAGTGGCACTATGGCTCAAGTGGTAGAATTCTAGCCTTGAGTTGAAGAGCTGAAGGGACAGCACCCAGGCCCAGAGTTCAAGGCCCACAATCCCCACAAACACCACGACCAACAGCAAAAAGAATACTGACTGAAAAATCAATAGTAGTAAGCAGTCTTAAAGATAGGCTCAAGTCTAACATTTTAGTATAATCCTAGATTCCAGCAGCCTTCTTAGTCCAATGAGCTAAGAGCCTTCAGAATGTTGACAGAATTTCTTAGTTTATTTACACAATCACTATAAGTATGTATTTTCTCATCTCTTTCTTTCATTTCACCACAGAATCTGTATTTATCCTTTATGCCATACTTGAATACAAAAGGTTTGGAAGATATTTATTAATTGGTGTATATTAATTGTATGGAGAAAAATTATTGAAATATTTTACACTTTCACATGTTAATGAAGGGACTGATTAACCTGTTTCTGGCTTCTGTCTTTCTCCATTCCCATTGCCTTTCATTTTTCAACTGTTTTCTGTGAATTTCTTTGTGCTGTCTTCAAACATCGACAAAATGTATTAAAGTGCTGTTCACCCATCTTCATTGAAAATTATACAATGCTGAATATAAAAGAAAATCTAAATAAATGGACACATATAATTTTTGTGGATTAGAGGATACAATTGAACAATAATATAAATTGTCTCCTCCATTTTTTTTTCATCATTCATGGCGCTTGAAATCTGGTCCTGGGCGCTGTCCCTCTGCTCTTCAGTTCAAAGTGAATGCTCTACTCATTGAGCAAATGTGCCACTTCTGGTTTTCTGGTGGTTAATTGGACATAAGAGTCTTATGGACATTTCCATTCCAGCTGGCTTTGAACCGCAATCCTCAGATCTCAGCATCCTATGCAACTAGGATTACAAGCATAAGACAACAGAGCTCAGGTTCAGAGTTTTATTTATGTTTATGACAATTTCCAAAAGCACCTGTCTAGCACTCTTTTAGTCATTGACACAGGAAAATAATCTGGAATATATGTCTCTGTCCAATAGTAAAACTCTTAGTGTAAAATTGTTATATTTGTAGAGGAAAGATTATACAGCTCAATGGATCTGTAGGGAACCAGATTATATGCACGTAAATATTATCAAGGAATATTTAGTAAGGGGTAAATCCAAACATTTGAGGAATGATATTCTCTTTAATAAGTGGTGATAGGTTAGACAGTATTTGGGAGAATTAAAAAGTGAACATTGAATTAAACATAACAATTTATTCAAATGTTAAGTTCAAGCAGGATTAAAAAGTGGCATATAAAACAAAAAAAGTGATGTGAATTAAAGCAAAGAAATTTGCTTACCAGAAGTGGTGCTATGGCTCAAGTGGTAGAACTCTAGCCTTGAGCTGAAGAGCTGAGGGACAGCATCTAGGCTCGGAGTTCAAGGCCCACAACCACCACAACCACCACCACCAATAATAAAAAGAATACTGACTGAAAAATCAATAGTATTAAGCAGTCATAAAGATAGGCTCAAGTCTAACATTTTAGTACAATCTTAGATATCAGCAGCCTTCTAGTCCAATGAGTTCAATTGTCAAGACATCTTGACCATTTTGGAGACGAAGCATTCTTAAATTTGGCATTAAAATTATAGGAAAGAAAAATGATATAGTTGAGCTCAATAAAAGTGTAAAACAATTTAGTCTGTGAAAGCTCATATACAAGTAGTGAATAGAAGTTGGGAGCCGTTGACTCATGTATCTCATCTTAGCTCCTTGGGAGGCTGTGATTTGAGTATTGCTGTTTGAAGGCAGCTCACAAAATAAAGTCCCTGAGAATCTTATCACTGATTAATCAGCAAAATGCCAGAAGTGAGGCATGACTCAAATGGTAAATTGTTTAACAAATGCAACAAATCTCAGGGACCCTGAGTTCAAGCCTCAGCTGTGAGCAAAGATGATTCCCAGCACCTTCATGGGACTCTGGGAGTTTCAGAAACCCGGGATGCCTCGAGGATACTTTCTCTGAAATATGAAACTTGGAGACAGGATGTGGTAGACCATCCTTCCTGGCCCCAGGGAGGAGGAGAGGAGGCCCCTTGAGCCAGGCCTCAGCTCACTGGCAACCTCATTCACACCTGAGTGGGAATCGAGTGCCACAGAGCTGGTCAGCTGCTGGACAGAGATCTTTGAGAAGATAGGCATTCCACAGGCCCCAGAATCCAGCTAGTACATCATGGCTCACATCCTCGGAGCCAAAAGAGTTAAGTGTGGTGGCACCAGGAGGGTGGGAAGAGGGAGGAGGGAGAATTGTGGGAGAGCTTCATCAGGCTTTGCCCTTCCCCCCGCCCCAGGATGCTTACCTGCATCAAATGGGACTTTTCTGTAGTATTGTCATATGCAGATGCTCATATACTTATCCAACAGTTACAGTGTGCACCATGCTCCTGGGGGAATGCGATCACAGATGAAACGATCCAGTGCTGGTTCAATAGCACATGAAGAAACCTTAGATTGATCTGGATGCCGGTGCTTCACACCTGTCACCTAGCTACTTAGGAGGCTGAGATGGGAGGATTGAGGCTTAAGGCTGGGGCAGGCAATCCTGTAAGACTCTTATTTCCAACTACCAAAAAGAAAACACAAGAAGTGGATGTGTGGCTCAAGTTGTAGTCTGTTGGCCTTGAGTAAAAAGGCTCAGGGACAGCATCCAGGGTCCGAGTTCAAGGCCCATGAGTGAGAGAAGAAAGGAAAAAAGAGTGAGAGGAGGGAAGGATGGAGTGAGAAAAAGGGGAAGAAAGGGGAACAGCCAAGCCTTGGTTTGGAGTCCCTGGGTCAAGGGAGCCAACCATTCACAATCTCTGTGGGCACAGTTTCAGAGCCTAAAGCCAGTATGTAGGACCAAGCCACTGACCTATCAGCAACTTCATGAAATCCAGGTGTTGTGTGGTTGCTGACTGCAGAAGGATGTAGACCCTAGGGCTCAGGGTGGTTCACCAGGTTTTAATCTCTCCTGGCCCCACCAAGTTTATTTTCTGGTCATATAAGAGGAAATGGTCCGGGCTGGGAAGGTGGCTCAGTGGTAGAGCGCTTGCCTTGCAATGCTCGAGGCCCTGGGTTCGATTCCTCAGCACCACATAAGCAAAAAGAAAAAAAAGCCGGAAGTGGCGCTGTGGCTCAAGTGGTAGAGCGCTAGCTTTGAGCTGAGGGACAGTGCCCAGGCCCAGATTTCAGGCCCCCGACTGGACCAAAAAAAAAAAGAAGAAGAAATGGTCCAACAGCTAGTTAGGTGTTGGGGTGACAGAGTGTCAAGGTGGGGGAGGAAGATGAAATGGGAGGATGATCCCAGGTCAAGTGTTTCAGGACATTGGAGCCATAATCTCGCACGACAATCTACACCATCAGTGATAGAGCCTTTGACCAACCATAGGGTTATTAAAAGTCCTGGTGTCTTGGGTTCACCATTGAGCACCTGGCTGTCGTCCACCGCAGGATGCCTGTGCAGTACAACTTTGTCGACTGGGATTTCCAGCGCTCAATCTGAAGATCACAACTCCAGTGTTCATTTCAAGACCAGAGACAGAGGTAAGTGTGCCACTGGCATAGGACAGCCAGGGAATGAGGGTGGGAGTCAGGACCTGTGTTGCCCGGAGACTTCCTCTAGGGGGCACTAGGACCCTGTGATTGCCATTCTCAGAGGCAGAGGTGGGTCTCTTTGCTGGCTCAGCCTTTAGTCTAGATGGCAGATCTGGGATTCAGAGAGGGCAGGCTGGTGGTTGGGCAAGCTTGGGGAGGATGGTGGGAAAACAAGAGGCACTGAGCTCTGAGCAGGGTTGTTTCTTTGAGGATACTCACAACCTAGGAACATGCCTGTGATGGATCAGCCCTTTTCCCCTTCCTGAGAGTGACGGACCTAGAGCCTTCCAGTCTGCATCTCTTGGCCAAGAAATGGTTTTGTTCCCACATCCTGTGGTTGGATAACTAGAACTCACCTCACTGCTCAGTGTTGAGGCAGGACAGTGAGAGATCCTGAGTCTTTCATAAGGTCAGGGGATCCTCAGTATGAGATTGTAATTGAATGTCCTAACTTGGAGCATGGTCAGTCCCATCTAATACTGCCATGACGTAGGACATAGAATCTAGAGAATCAGAGCCGAATAGGGTCTGTTCTGGGAGTCTTGAGTATTATGTGTGAGCTTTCAGCTCCCGTATGCCCACCTGCTTCCCATTCTTGGGTGGGTCTTTGCTAGAAAAACTTGAAACTAGGGACTGGGTCCTATCCGTTGTCTCTTATGCTCAAAGCTATCACTCTATCATTTGAGCCACAGCTCCACTTCCAAATCTTTTGGATGTTTAATTGGAGATAAAGAGTTCTCATGGAATTCACTGCCAAAGGTGGCTTCCAACTGCAGTCCTCAGATCTCAGTCTCCTTAAGGGATAGGATGACAGGCATGGAAAAATATGTTTGGCCTGTTGCCAGTAGCTCATGGCTGTCATCCTAGGTACTCAGGAGGTGAGATCTGAGGATCACAGATCATGGCCAGCCTGCTCAGGGAAGACCCTGAGACATTTTTTTTCCAACAAACCACCAGAAAACTGGAAGGGGTGCTGTGGCTCAATTAGTTGAGTGCTCATCTTAGCTGAAGAGCTCATGGATAGCACCGAGGCCCAGAGTTCAAGCACCACAACAGAAAAAAGAAAGTAAGACATCTTTGCCTGCAAAGGATTGTGGAGGTGTGGGGGAGAGTGGGGTGTGTGCTGTGGTGGGAGACCAGGTTCTGGCCTCACTGTACAGACATTTCTAAGAACTCCCCAAGTTTGCTCCAGTTTGAAGCCACAGCTTCAAGAGGACATGGCCTGTGGCAGGCAGGGAGTGGGCAAATGCGTGCAGGGGTGAGATTGTTGTGTTTTTATTCTCTCCATTGAAGGATGGATTTGAGTGCTGGGTGTCAAAGTCTCAAATAAAGGGTTGCAAGAAGTTTGTGGCCTGAGGAGATGGGTTTCCTCTGGGTATATGAAGGTGGCTGAAGCCAGAAGCCACTGGTGCCTCACAACTCTCATCCTAGATACTCAGAAGGCTGAGATGTGAAGAACGTGGGTCCAAGCCAACTTGGGTAGAAAAGTCTGTGAGACTTGATGACCAAAGGATCAACCAGGGAACAGGACGTGGTGCTGTGGTTCAAGTGGGAGAATGCTCACCTTCATCTGAAGACCTGAGGGACAACACCGTGGCCCAGAGTTCAAACTCCATGACCAACCACAAAAAAAGAGGTGACTAAGTTTTCTGCATACCAATGTGTACGGTAGGATATGCCATGCTGGTCGATGAGACATTCCAGATATGAGAGAGGCTCAACCTAACGGAGGGAGTTTATGGTTCTGTTCTCAGGGACTGCTGAAGCCTTGGGCTTTTCGTGTGTGTGTGTGTGTGTGTGTGTGTGTGTGTGTGTCTGTGTGTCTGTGTGTCTGTGTGTCTGTGTGTCTGTGTGTCTGTGCCTGTGTCTGTGTATGTTTGGAGGTAGAAGAACTGGGACTTGAACTCAGGGCCTAGGTGCTGTTCCTGAGCTTTCGTGCTCAAAGCTAGTGCTCTGACACTTGAGCCACAGCTCCTCCTCTGGCTATATGGTGGTTCACTGTAGATAAGAGCCTCAGAGACTTTCCTGTGCAGGCTGGCTTTGAACAGTGATCCTCAGACTTCAGCCTCCTGAGTATCGAGGATGACAGACAGGAACCATCTGTGCCAGCTTTGTGTGTGTGTATGTGTGTGTGTGTGTGTGTGTGTGTGTAGAAGTTGGTTGTAACAAGGAGCACTGGACCCTTTGATAACTTCTAACTGCAATCTTTGGGGGTGCATGGGCTTTGTGACTGAGGTGTGGGGGTCTGGAAGGGTGAGATGCTTGAAGGGGACTCAGCACCGTTAAATTATAAGACCAAGGGATCTTTGTGCCCTGGAACTGTCTACTCCCTGGGGTATGGTTTGTGGCAGAGGGAGCTTGGGAGAGCCTGGGAGTGAGGCCTGCAGGGGGTGGCTCCCCATGGGGACAGAGACAGCAGCTGATTCTTGACCACAGTTGAAGTTCTGGGTTGGGCATGGAACCTTCGGACCTCAGTATCCTCACAGGACAGTTGTGAGGAAACAAGGGATCAATACAGTGGGATCTCTGGGGCAGAGCCAGGCATAGAGGGAGTGGTCATCAGATAAGGTTCTTGGCAATTCTGTGAGCATATGACAGGAAGATACCTGGAAAGGGCTCAAATGGGCCCTGTTATTTATCGTGCCACAGGTATGGGATTATAAAACAAAACATGGCTTTCTTTCATCCTTACCCTATCCACGTGAGGAAGGGGAACTTTCACTGTTCAGTTTTGCTGCTGGGGAAAATGAGGCATGGAGAAGCTGGTTAACCTACTCATGACCCCCAGCTGAAAGAAAGCTCGACCTGACTTCACTGCCATACTCCCTAGGACAATGGGTGCTATTCAGTCCACTTCTTGTGGTGGGAAGTTCACTTCTTGTCAGTCATGGGGCTTGAACTCTGGGCCTGGACGCTGTTTCCAAGCTCCTCAGATCAAGGCTAGCACTCTACCACTTGAGCCACAGCACAACTTCCAGTTTTCTGGTGATTCTTTGGAGATAAGAGTCTCACAGACCTTCCTGCCTAGGCTGGCTATGAACCATGATCCTCATATTTCAGCCTCCTTTGTAGTTACCATTATAGGGCTTAAGTGTAATTCCGACTCTCTCCTCTCTCTCTCTCTCTCTCTCTCTCTCTCTCTCTCTCTCTCTCTCTCTCTCTCTCTCTCTCTCTCTCTCATCAGAACTCTCTGTCTCTCGCTCACACAGGAACTTGTTGAATGGGTGCTGGAGGAGGTGGCCCAGCGTCGCCATGTGTGGCTGGGACCCAAGGTGGCCCTCTCATTCTGGAGGTAGGCTGTGGGTCAGGAGCTTTCTTGCTCAGGCTGTTGAACTCACTCCCTCAGGTAAGCCCATCTGTGCCTGGGCTAGAACGTGATGGTTATTCATTGCCAGTTCATTTGGTGAGTCCTTCCTCACTACCCTCTTCTAAGACAGTTAAAGGAAAGTGGATGAGGAGGCATCATGTTATCCAACTGCACAGCCGAATCCCGGGCCTCTGATCCTCACTGTCACCTATCTGGCCAGACCCTGATTATAAGAAAATGAATTCACTCTATGTCTACTTTGCTTTGTTGGGGTGTGTCTTTTCAGGGAGGGGATATGGTGTGCAGAGGAAAAACCTCAGACCTGATACCTCCTGGGGGATATTTGTTCTGGTGACAGACCCAAGTCATTGCTGTGGATAAGGAGGAAGCCACAATCAGACTGACCCGGAACGATGCTCAAAGGTAGGTAGGCTGTTGAAGTATCAAACCCATTCATGTCTGCTCCTAACTCACAACAACGGGGATGCAGTGCGGATGGCTCAGCAATGGCCCTAGGGAATTATAAATGGATGATGGCGGTCAGGTGTTGGTGGCTCTAGCCTGTCATCCTGGCTATTCGGGAGGCTGAGTTCTGATGGTGTTGACTGAGAGCCAGCCCAGGCAGGGAGATTCTTATCTCCCATAAACCACCTACCCCCCACCACAAAAAAGATATATATGGTGCTGTGGCTCAATTTGTAGAGCCTCAACCTTGAGTAAAAGAAACTCAGTGATGAAACTGAGGCCCTGAATCCAAGCCCTGGGACTCCCAAAAAAATAAAATAAATGAATAGTGGGCACCGGTTATCTTAGTACCAAAAAGGATGGATTCATTCTTCTCTCTGGTACTTGTAGCCAAAGGTAAGGGGCTTACCTTGATGTTCCTCTAAACCTCTTCTCTCTATTATCTCTCCCAGCTTCAGTTGCAGGATAGAATTCAGATCATCCCACTTGATGTGACCTTATGAACTCTCCCCTACCCACCTTCCTTGGTATGGAGATCGTGAATGTACTTACTACTGGGAGAATGAAGCACCGGAGAGTTGGGGGTAGGTATCCCTGAAACTCATACTCTCACAAACACACTCACATAGGCCAACTCAGACTAGCCTTTTCCAAAGACATTTTATCTCCTTGGATTAACTGACCTAGGAGAGGAACTTGATCCCCTGTAAATGACTATTTTAATTAGGGCTTGCTAGTTGACACGAAATAAACAGAAGCTCAAAAGAAAGGCTCTGGTGCTTGTCATATCTTGCTCAGGCTCACGCCTGACATACTGGTTCTTCAGTAGGCAGAGATCTGAGGTGCAAAGATCGAAGCCAGCCATAAGCTAGAAAGCAAGTGAGACTTTACTCTCCATGGAACCACCAAAATGTTAGAAGTGGAGCTGTGGCTCAAGTGCTGGAGCATCAGCCTTGAACAGAAAAACTCAGAGAGACAGCTCCCAGATCCTCACTTCAAGCCTCATTTCTTGCCCACATACTGCGTGGGCCTCAAGTGCACTTTCATGGAGTGTGATACAGCACAGGTCCCTGGGTAGTGCATCAGAGCCTTCAGAAATTGGGTGGTGAAAGCCAGGCTTTCCCCTTTGAGCATTCTCAATCTACACCAGCCGGATGGAAGAGAATGACAAGGCCAGTATTGTGTAGAGCTGAGAAGATCCCCGCCCCACTCCCTGCCAGGGCAATTGGATCAGGATTCTTAAAGGCAGCACTTGAAAGGGGGTGTTTCTTAACAAGGAGGATCTGACAGGAAGCATAGAGAGTAAAGATGCTGTAGATAAAGGACAACATATTGGAGCATGTTCATTTCCAGCCAGGGCTGCTGGTGAGAAACTCAGTACAGATGTACAAGATTGTCACGAGACAGGCCCAAGAGGTCACATAAGAACACTATCCAGGATTGGGATTGTGTCTTAGCAGTAGTGGGCTTGTGTAGAGCACAGGAAACCATGGGTTCAATTCCTAGGTCCCACATACACAGAAAAAGCCAGAAGTGGCACCAAGAGAGTGCTTGCCTCAAGCAAAGGAAGCTCAGGGACAGTGCCTGGGCCCCCAGGCCAAGCCCAAGGACTGTCAACATAAAACAGCACTCCAAGGGACATGGGTGATAGGTGGATTGTTATGCCCTGTAGCTCTTAGTAGATCCATCCACGTGTCATGTCCCCTTCTTTGACAGAGAGGAGATGGACACTCCTTCTACCCTGGGGACCCCTGGTTATCAGCATCCCTCCAAACATCATCCACCGAAACTTGGAGCAGCCAGCCCTAGAAATCCTCAGGTACTGGTTGGGTGGGGCGGGGAGATACAGGCCCCAGAAGTCCTAGTGGGTCTGATCTGCCCCGGAAGACCAGGCCATCCAGAGGAGGTGGATGGGAACTTAGAGATGGGTAGTGATGTGAAGGGGGCCCTTTAATGCCCATGTCCCCACCAAGATTCCGAGCCTCCCTGTCCCTGAATGAGATAGCGGAGTGTCTAAGTAGTAGTTTCTAGAGGAGGACTAGGTGGAAATTCTAAAGAATGAGACACCATAAGCCCTGCTCTGGTGGCTCACACCTGTCATCCAGGCTACTTGGGAGGCTGAGATCCAGAGGATCTTCTTTCCCAGTGCAGGCAGGAAGCTCCCATGAGAGTCTCATCTCCAATCTCCAACCAGAAGTGGCACCATGGCTCAAGTTGTAGACCACTGGCCTTGAGCAAAAAATCATCATCAGGGACAGTACCCAAGCCCGGAGTTCAAGCTCTTCTACCAGGAAAACAAGAAAGACACCCCTTGCTTGCAAGAGATGGTGAAGGAGTGGGGTTGCTGTGGTTGGGAGACCAGGTGCTAGCTTCAGTGTACAGACATTTCTAAGAACTCCTCAGGTTTTCCCGAGTGTGAAGTCATAGCATGGTGGGCGTTACCTTACCAAGAACTACAGAGGTTGTGGCCTGTCTAAGGCAGGGAGTGGGCGAATGGGAGCAGGTGTGGGAGGGTAGTTTCAACTATATTGTCTCCACCCAAGAAAGAATGGTTTTGGATGCTGGTATCAAAGTCTGAAGTGAAGGGTTGCATGTGCCTTGTGGCCTGACAAGTTTGGTTTCCCCTGGGTGTAAGAAGGTGGTTGAAGCTGGGAGCTGCCATTGATTCACAACTGTCATCCTAGCTACTCAGGAGGCTAAGATCTGAGGATTATGGTTCAAAGCCTGCTTGGGCAGAAAAGTCTGTGAGACTTTCAGAAAAACCAGAAGTGGTGCTGTGGCTCCAGTGGTAGAGTGCACACCTTCAGCTGAAGAGCTGAGTTTTGCGGGAAGGCCAAAGTTCAAACCCCATGACCTACAACCAAAGATAAGGTGGGTGAGTTTTCTTCATAGAGGTGTGTACAGAAGGAAATGCCATGCTGTGTGATGAGCCATTCCAGATGTGTGAGAGGCTCTGTGATTTGTCTACATTTGGTCTGGGGACAGTAGTGCCATCTTCTCAGAGTTTGGGATGTTCAGGTGCTCAGGGACTGCTGAGGCCTTGGGCTACCCATGAGTGTGTGTGTGTCTGTGTGTATTTTTCCCTCATCTTTCTCTGTCCACTTCCTGGGTGCTTGTTTGCCTCTTTCTGACCTCGGATGGTGACACTGCTCCATGGCAACTTTGCCTTTAGCCCCCATCAGGGTCTACAATGAGTCCTAAATTGTCAGAGACCTGCACATTCCAGCTTGTCTTTGGGGCCCAAGTCCGGCTGTCCATATCTTTGTCTGCCTCCAGGGGATTCTGGGTCTGCAGGGCCGGCTGGCATAGTTTCGTGCCTTCCTCTTGAGGTGGGGGGCAGGGTCAGTCATGCGATGTCCTGTCTTTTTCCTCAGCTGGGCTTCTGGAGGTATGTCATACTTCTAGCAGTCTGACAGTGGAGTGGGGGAAGGGTGTTTGCCAGTGGCTCTGGACAATCCAAGCTTGATAGCTGACTAAAGGCTGCCCACTCAAGGTGGATTTGGGCCTACATGGGAGGTGAGACCAAGGGGGGTTGGAAGTATTGGTCGGTGTCTAGGAAATGTCAATGTACATTTCTGGAGGCAAGTATTTTTTCCAGCCATAGTTGGGCCTCTTAGGTACTTCTAGACAATTCTGGATGCCCAGAACACAGAGGCACAGACTTTAGATTCCAGGGCCAAGGAACTGGGGGATGAGAGACTGGTATGGCCAGTACCTCAATGTTCTGGGGCATTAACCTTGACCTGGCTATGCCCCCCTTGTGTAAGTTCACTTCTTAACCCAGTGCTGGCCACACACCGGCCACTTGTGCTGTGGAAGTGGCAGGAGCAGAAGTGATATCTAGGATGAGCAAAATCTGGATTTATGGCCTGATTGGGGTGGGAGGTGGTGTCTTACAAAAATCTTAGAGCTGGAACTCAGAGTTTGGCACTGTCCCTGAGCTTCCTTTGCTGAAAGCTAACACTCTAACACTTGAACCACAACTCACCTTTCATCTTTTTTAGTAGTTTAGTAGACAGAAGTTTCTCACGTATTTTCCTGCCTGGGCTGGCTTTAAGTTGCCACCCTAAGAGCTCAGCCTCTTGAGTAGCTAGGATTGCTGGTATGAGCCACTGGCATCCAGCTGCAAGGATGTCTTTTCATACTCTCTTCTGTTCTAACAGCTGTCTACTTGCCCTGGCCTAGATCTCTGACCTCCATGTCAGCTCCCACCAGCCCCTGATTATGTGGAGAATATAAACCTCAAACCTGATCCCATTTCTTTGTTCTCAGGGGAGGAGTTTATGTTTTGTCTGAAGCCTGGGGTAGGAGGGGTAAATGTAGATGGGTGATCAACTGGGAGAGAGGTAGTCTGTTTTAGCCAAGGAGGAGTTTGGCCAGATGCTAATAGCTCATGCTCTCATATTCCTAGCTCCTCAGGAAGAGAAACTGTGGCTCAAGTGGTGGAGTGCTAGCCCTGAATGAAAAAAGTGAGGGAGAGAGCCCAGGCCCTGAGTTCAAGACCTAGTACCAAGATGTGTACGAGAATGTGTGCATTCACATACACACACACACAGAGGAAGATGGTAATGATGAGCTGAGCTAGAACTGGGGTCAGTCTTGAGTCATATTCATAGTAAACTCTCAAGCCAGATCAAGTGGTTTCTCCCTAAGTCCTCCTTGGGCTGAGTGGTTGGCCCATGGCAGTAAGTTCCATGGAACATGCCCCTCCATCCATGCACAGGGCCACAGGACCAAGGGAAGGACACTAAGGATGCTCCTTTGTAGTCAGCCTACAATTGCCGACCTTCATCTGCCCCCTTCCATCCCCTGGTGAGGAAAGCAGTGGTCTGAGCACTGGGACTCCTGGGATAGTGACTGCTACAAGCAGCAGCCAGCCAGCTGTGGATTCCGGAGCCTACAAGCCTTTCATGAGCTCAACTCCACACCTGCCCAAGTTGTGCCTGACAAACTCACACTCTTGTGATGCCCACGTGAGCAGGCGTTACCTGGTGTGACACCTTGCAGCTCCTGCTCCTCCTGGCCTAGAACCGTGGTCTGAGACATCGAATTACTGCTCAAATCGACATTGCGCCCATGACAGATGCTTTTCTGATGAGCTCCATACCCCAAGGCTCGACCCTTCTTTGGTACTGTGGCCGATCTATAGGCAATGGCCTCCAAAGAGGCTGCTCTCAAGACTTGTAGGAGATCTAGATATTGGGAGACCCTCAGGGGTCCACTGGAAAATACTTTTCCTAGAGCCACAGAGTAAGACCAAGCAGGCTAGGTGTTGGTCATGGGGCTTGAACTCTGGGCCTGGGCACTGTGCCCCAGCTCTTCAGCTTACCACTTGAGGTACAGAGCCACTTCT
Source organism: Dipodomys spectabilis (assembly GCF_019054845.1). NCBI lineage: Eukaryota > Metazoa > Chordata > Mammalia > Rodentia > Heteromyidae > Dipodomys > Dipodomys spectabilis. The sequence goes on from NW_024871216.1 coordinate 697,907, forward strand.
GGTTTCTGGAGGTTCCTTAGAGATCAGAGTCTCCCAGACTTTCCTGCTCAGACTGGCTTTGAACCGCAATACTCACATCTCAACCTTCTAAGGAGCTAAGAGTACAGGTGTGAGCTACGAGAGCCTGGCTGATCTGGCCTTTCACCACAGTGGACTAGGAGCTCTTGAAAGCTTTTCTTTATATTTTAGGTGACAGTACTGGGGACTGAACTCAGGGGTCTGGGCTTTGGTCTCTTAACTTTTTCCCTCAAGGTTAGCTCTCTACCAATTGAGCCACAACTCCATTCCTGGCTTTTGGTAGTTCATCGGCAAGAAGAGTCTCACTAATTTTCCTCCCCTGAGCTGGCCTGACCCACGATCTCTATCTCACTCTACTGAGTAGCTAAGCTTTACAGGGGTTGAGCCACTGGTGGCATTGGGCTAGAAGCTTTTCTTTTTTTTTTTTTTTTTTTATTCCTACAACCAACTTTGGAGGTTAGCACAAAGTTAAGGTACATATTTCCCTAAGGTCATAGAATAGTCAAGCTGATAGAGCTAGGAATCCCTCAGGTCTGGAGTCAGTCTTCATTTTATTTTATTTTTTTTTTTTTTCCCAGTTCTTGTTCTGTTTTATTTTTTTATTTTTTTATTTATTTTTTTTTATTGTAAAGCTACTATACAGAGGGTTACAGTTACATGAGTGAGGTTATGAGTACACTTCCTCTTGAACATTGTTACCCCCTCCATTGTTTTCCCCCTACCATCCCCTCCCTCCCTCCCTTCCCCGAGGTTCTTTTTTTTTTTTTTTGATTGTGATTAAATGATTACATAATTTCAAAGTCACAAGTTCATTCTAACTTTCCTGGAGCAAATTGTCTACCACAGTCTGTAATATATAACAGTGTTCACATGTTATATACCATATTTGTGATCAGCAGCATGAGGATATTTAGTAGTGGTTCAACCAGATGAGCGGGAGTTCTTTGTTTCTTAAGTCCTGTTAGTTTTGTCGTATCACCTAACCTTTTGGATTTAGCATCCACTTATGAGGGAGACCATGTACCGTTTGTCTCTTCGTTCTTGGCTTACCTCGCTCAACATGATTCCTTCTAGCTCCATCCATTTCCCTGCAAATGCCATTATTTTGTCATTTCTAATGGCTGCATAATATTCCATTGTGTATAGATACCACAATTTTTGGATCCATTCATCTGTGGTGGGGCACCTAGGTTGTTTCCATATCCTAGCTATTGCGAACAGTGCTGCAATAAACATGGAGGTGCACGTGTCCTTGTATATTGGTTCCTGTTGTTCAGGGTAGATGCCTAGAAGTGGTATGACTGGGTCGTAAGGGAGGTCAATCTTTAGCTTTCTAAGGACCCTCCAGACTGCTTTCCAAAGTGGTTGTATAAGTGTACATTCCCACCATCAGTGTAATAAGGTTCCTCTTTCTCCACATCCCCTCCAGCATTTGTCGTTGGCTGATTTGTGGATGTGGGACATTCTGACTGGGGTAAGGTGGTATCTCAGGGTTGTCTTTATTTGCATTTCCTTCACCACCAGGGATGATGAACATTTCCTCATGTGTTTCTTTGCCATTTTTATTTCTTCATTTGAGAAGTCCCTCTTTAGTTCCCTTGCCCATTTAGTAATTGGTTTGTTAGGTTTGGGAGGGATTAGTTCCTTGAGTTCCCTGTATATACAGGATGTTAACCCCTTGTCTGATATATTGCTGGTAAATATTTTTTCCCAATTAGTTGGTTGTCTTTCTAGCTTAGTTGCGATAGATTTAGCTGTGCAGAAGCTTTTTATTTTAAGGTAGTCCCATTTGTCGAGTCTCTCTCCAACTTGTTGTGACCCTGGGACTCTGTTCAGGAAGTTCCTTCCTGTGCCTATTAGTTCAAGTGTCTCTCCTACTCTGTCCTGCAGTAGTTTCAGAGATTCAGGTTTAATGTTAAGGTCTTTAATCCATTTTGAGTTGATGTTGGTGCATGGTGATAGGCTGGGGTCCACTTTTAGTTTTCTGCATGTGGCTGCCCAGTTTTCCCAGCACCAGCGGTTGAAGAGGCTGTGTTTCTTCCATTGTATGTCTTTGGCTCCTTTGTCGAATATCAGCTGGCTGTAGGCCTGTGGATTTATATCTGGATCTTCTATTCTGTTCCATTGGTCTTCGGGTCTGTTTTTGTGCCAGTACCACGCTGTCTTTGTGATTATAGCTCTGTAGTAGAGTTTGAAGTTCGGCATGGATAGCCCTCCCATATTGTCTTTATCCCCTAGAATTGTTTTGGCTATTCTAGGTCTTTTGTTGTTCCATATAAATTTTTGGACTGTTTTCTGTATTTCAGTGATGTACGTCATTGGGATTTTAATAGGAATTGCATTGAATTTGTATATTAGTTTTGGAAGGATCACCATCTTTACTATATTAAGTCGGCCTATCCAGGAGCATGGGAGGTCTTTCCATTTCCTAGTGTCTTCTGCAATTTCTTTCTTTAACTTTTTATAGTTCTCATTAAATAGTTCTTTTACATCTTTGGTTAGGTTAATTCCTAAATATTTTATTTTTTGGGAGGTTATTGTGAATGGGGTTGCTCCCTTTATTTCCCTCTCTTCCTGTGCGTTATCAGTGTATAGGAAGGCAACTGATTTTTGTGGGTTTATTTTGTATCCTGCTATTTTGCCGAAGTGACTTATGATTTCTAAAAGTTTGGGGATGGAGTTTTTGGGATCGTGGAGGTATAGTATCATGTCGTCTGCAAAAAGGGATAGTTTCACTTCTTCTTTCCCTATGCGGATCCTTTAATGTCTTTTTCTTGCCTTATTGCCCTGGCTAAGGGTTCTAGGACTATGTTGAAGAGGAGTGGAGACAGTGGACATCCTTGCCTTGTTCCTGTTTTTAGGAGGATTGGTTGTAGCTTTTCCCCATTAAGTATAATATTGGCTATTGGTCTGTCATAAATGGCTTTTATTGTTTTTAGAAATGTTCCTTCTATTCCTATTTTCTCCAGAGCTTTTAGCATGAATGAATGTTGAATTTTATCAAAGGCCTTTTCTGCATCTGTGGCGATAATCATGTGATTCTTGACCTTGGCTCTGTTGATATGCTGGATTACATTTATTGACTTACGTATGTTAAACCATCCCTGTGTCTCTGGGATGAAGCCTACCTGATCATAGTGTATTATTTTTTTTATGTGTTTCTGGATTCTGTTAGCTAGAATCTTGTTAAGGATCTTTGCATCTGTGTTCATCAAGGAGATTGGCCTGTAATTCTCCTTTTTGGTTGGGTCTTTGTCTGGTTTGGGGATGAGTGTGATATTGGCTTCGTAGAATGAGTTTGGGATAGCTCCCTCCTTCTCTGTTTCTCTGAAGAGCTTGAGGAGTATGGGTATTAGTTCTTCTTTAAAGGTCTTATAGAATTCTGCTGTGAATCCATCTGGTCCTGGGCTTTTTTTTGTTGGAAGACTTTTGATAGCTTCCTGTATCTCATTATAGGATATTGGCTTATTTAATTGGTTAACTTCTTCTTTGCTCAGTTTGGGTAACTTGTATTTCTCTAAAAATGCATCCATTTCCGCCAGATTTTCTTCCTTTAGAGAGTATAGCTTTTGAAAATAGTCTGTTAGAATTGTTTGGATATCTTGGGTACGTGTTGTGATGTTTCCCGTGGCATCCCTAATCCTATTAATATGGGTTTCCTCTCTTCTTTTTTTAATTAATCTTGCCAACGGGCCATCAATTTTGTTTATTTTTTCAAAGAACCAGCTTTTTGTTTGGTTTATTTTGGTTATGGTTTTCTGATTTTCTAATTGGTTAATCTCTGCTCTCAATTTGGTTATCTGGCTTCGTCTAGTAGCTTTAGGTCCCATTTTTTCTTGTTTTTCTAGCTGTTTTAGTTGCAACATGAGATTATTTACTTGGTCTGTCTCCATTCTCTTGATGTGGGCACTGAGGGCAATAAATTTGCCCCTCAGGACTGCTTTTGCTGTGTCCCACAAGTTTCTTTGTGAGGTGTTTTCATTTTCATTGAGTTCTAGGAAATGCTTTATTTCTTCTCTGATCTCTTCTGTTACCCAGGCCTTGTTAAGGAGTGTGCTATTCAATTTCCATGTATTAGAGAAATTTCTGCGGTATGCTTTGTTATTGAGAGCTAGCTTGATTCCACTGTGGTCAGATAGGATACAGGGGATTATGTCGATCCCTTTGTATTTGCTTAAGTTCCTTGAATGAACTATGATATGGTCTATTTTGGAGAAAGTTCCATGAGCTGCTGAGAAGAATGTGTACTGTGTTGTTTTATGGTGAAATACTCGGTAGATGTCAGTTAATTCCGCTTGAAGTATGGCCTCACTTAATTCAGTAGCTTCTTTGCCAATCCTCTGGTAGGTAGACCTGTCCTTTGGTGAGAGTGGCGTGTTAAAGTCTCCTAGTATTATCGTATTGGGATCTATTTTATTCTGTAAGTTTGAGAGCATTTGTTTAACATATCTGGGTGTACCAATATTTGGGGCATATAAGTTGATGATGGTTATATCCTCCTCTTGGATTGTTCCCTTTATTAATATGTAGTGTCCGTCCTTGTCTTTCTGTACTGATTTTAATGAAAAGTTTATTTTGTCAGATATCAGGATAGCTACACCTGCTTTCTTATTGGGGGAATTTGATTGGTAGATCCTTTTCCACCCCTTCACTCTGAGTTTGTTTGTATGTTTGGCTGAGAGGTGGGTCTCCTGAAGGCAACAGATGGATGGGTCTTGTTTTCTGATCCAGTCCTCAGTTCGTTTTCTTTTAATTGGCGAATTCAGCCCATTTATATTAAGAGAAAGTATAGAGAGATGCATTGTTGTCCCTGCCATTCCGTTTTCCTAAGTTTTTCTTCTTTCCTTTCCTCCTGTGCTTGCTCAGTTAGACTTTTGAGTAATGCCTGTTTGGGGCAGGTCCCAGTTCCTGGTTGCTTTCTTCAGGTTGTGTCCCCCCTCTTAGAATTCTTTGTAATGCTGGCTTAATGTTTATGTATTCATTTAGTTTTTCTTTGCTATTAAAAGTTTTCAGTTCTCCATCGAATGTGAATGCTAGCTTTGCCGGGTATATCAGTCTGGGTTGGCAGTTATTGGCTCTCAGGGCTCGTATGGTGCTTTCCCAGGCTTTTCTTGCATTCATTGTTTGTGTGGAGAGATCTGCAGTGATTCTAATTTTTTTCCCGTTGTAGTATAGCTCCTTCTTCATTTTTGCTGCATGCAGGATTGTTTCCTTATTATTCAGATCCATCATTGTTACTATTATGTGCCTAGAAGTGTTTCTCCTGGGATCTTGCTTGTTGGGTGTTCGATAAGCTTTTGTGATGTAGTTAAGATGGTCGTTTTTGAGGTGGGGAAAATTTTCATTGACTATCTTGTTAAATAGGTGTTGCATTCCCTTGCTCTGGAATTCCTCACCTTCGTCCACTCCGATTATGCGAAGGTTAAATTTTTTAGCATTATCTGCTTGCTCTTGAATTTCCCTTTGGTTTAATTTGAGTGATTTTTCCATATCTGTCACTTTTTGGTCCAGTTGGTGTATTCTGTCTTCTGTATCTGACACTCTACCTTCCATTTCATTCACTCTGTTGACCGTGGCTTCTATTGTGGTTTGCATGGTGGAAATGGATCCCTTTATGGATTCAATGTTGGTTCTCAGAGTACTGATCTCACCTCTCAATGAGGTGAGATCAGTATGCATTACCTCTAATTTGGCGTTTATCTCACTTCTTACTGAGGTTTGTGCAGCTTCTATTTTTGCATCCAATTTTTGTTTGATATCCTGTATATCTTTTGATAGTTCATCCTTGTGCTCTTTCAATTTCTGATCCATTTCTCGCTTTATTTCTTGAGTCATTGCCTCCAGCAACCCTTGGATGTAGTTTTTGTCTTCCATTCCTGCTTTGCTCCCACTGGGGCTCTCCCCTGCGTGGCTGCTGGCTTTTGAGGTGAGCTTGCTGTCCTGGGTAGTGGTAAACCTTTTGATTTTTCTCTGTGATTTTCGCATGGGGGTTCAGGAGACTGCTCTTCAATCTTGTTTTGGTGTGTCTGTCTTTGCTTGGTTGCTGATTCTGTATTGGTAGAGAGAGTCTGTGCCTGATCTGGATTCTGTTGGGAGCCTATTTCCAGCTGCTATTCACTTAGGATTCTCAGCTCTCTGCTGTAGCAATTCCCGCCTGGAATGGGTTGAGCAGCCTAGACTGCTTGTGTTTGCTCCTGCGGGTGCTCTTGGGAAGATCAGATGCTCTGGATGCACTCTCCCAAATACTGGAGTCGGCTATGGGCTCCTGATGTGTTTTTGTTTGTTTGTTTTGGGCTGGTTGTGGGCTTGAACTCTAGGTTTGGGTGCTGTCCCTCAGCTCTTCAGCTCAGGGCTGGCACCCTACCATTTGAGCCACAGCCCCACTTCTGACCCTTTTTGCTTTGTTCAGGCGCCAGTCCCCTGGCCTGGTTCCGGCCCCAGCCTGGAGCGCGCTCGTTAGGCCTGTGCTAATGTGTATACCACCTTGGTTATGCAGCCTGGAGGACACAGTTCAAATTTCTTCTACTGTTGGTAGTCTTGACCCAGGGGCACTGTTCCTGGCTTGAGCATTTAAGCTCCCTTCCAGGGGCGCTCTTGCTCTGGCCTGGCCAGCAGAGTGTGCTCCACCGGCTGGTGGAGCTCTCGAACAGTTCCCAGTTTTAGTGGGTCCTGTGGTCCGGGTGTTGGGGTAGGGAGTCTAGGTCAGGGTCTGGGGATTCCCTCCAGCTCTGGTCTCCCTTGATGGATTCCCTGTCCCCTGATGGGTACTCACCCTGTAGGTCGTCAGTTGTTGTTGCAGTCCATCAGTTGTTGTTGCAGTCCGAGTTCAGTTGGGGTGGTTGCGGGCTGGGTTGGGCGGCCCCCCGCCGGGTCGTTGCGATCTCGATTGGGCGGGTGGTCTGCGGACAGGTCCCTTTGTGGCCCTGCTGGTGCCGGGCGGCTTTGGGGGGATGGAGCCTCTCCGCTCCGGTGGAGAGTGATGGGTGGGGTGGGATCCTCCTGGAGACTCCCGGCTGGTAGGTTTCTCTGTTCCTGGCGATCCGCTGTTCTGCAATCCGGTACCTGGTGATCTGCAAGCAGCCCCCTGTGTCTCTGTGGCTCCGGCAGCCCCCGCCGGGCCGGCTGTCCGGCGGCTTGGCGCACTGCCGCGCGGCCAGTAAAGGTTGGGGGAGGGGTCTTCGCTCTTCTCTGTTCTGAAATTCTTCTTTTCCTCTCTTTCTTTTTTTTTGTTATTTTCCACCTCTGGTTTTTCTCTGAGTGTTCGTCTTTTTGTTGTTGTCGGTCTCTTGGGGAGATTAAAGGTTGGAACTCGAACTCTCTTTTTGGTTGGAGAGAGCTGTGGCGTTTCCCTACTGCCCCGTCGCCATCTTGGTCCCCCCTCCTCCGAAGCTTTTCTTAAGCAAGAGTTCTTCCCTGCGTTTGTACTGACTCCTCCAGGCACAGGAATTCTGAGGGTCAGGAGCTGTGAAAAATAGGCTTCCAGCCACCAGAAATGGCAGGGGTCCGTGGTGAAAAGCCAAGCTATTCTTCTCCCGGGCCCCATTCTGGGACCCCACCCTCTGCCCTGTGACTCAAGTACAAACCTTGGCCCAGCCATGAATGTCCTGACAGACTCTTCTGAAGCCACAGAACCTTCATTCCACCCACAAAACCTGCTCTACAGCACACCACAAGACCTTTGCCCATGCTTTACCTTCTGCCTGAGGCTCTCTGTCCTGTATCCACATCTTAGAACTCCTGTGGAAATTTGGCATTGGTTATATCACCTCCTGGAGCAAGTCTTATCTTCCCTTATCCCTCTTTTTTTTTAAATATTGAGTTGCTAGAGATGGAACTTGTGCAGGGTGACTGGCAAATGCTCTATCTTGATGTGTGTGTGTGTGTGTATGTGTGAGTGCGTGTTTGCCAGTCCTGGGGTTTGAATTCATGGCCTGGATTCTATCTGATACCTGAGCTTTTGTGCTCAAGGCACTGTACTACTTGAAACACATCTCTACTTCTGGCTTTATGGGTGTTTAATTAGAGAAAAGTGTCTCATATAGACTTCCCTGCTTCCAATTGGGATCCTTAAATCTCAGCCTCCTGACTTGCTTACAGAGGTGAGCCACCAGCAGTTTCCCTCTACTCTACCTCTTACCTATAACCATGGCCCTTCTCTGAGTCCCACAAGAGTATGTCATACTAGGCTCCTTTTTTTTTTTTGCCAGTCTTGGGTCTTGAACTCAGGGTCTGGGTATGTTCCTGAGCTTCTTTTGCTCAAGTCTAGCACTCTATCACTTAAGCCACAGTGCAACTTTTGGCTTTTTCTGTTTCTTTGGTACTGAGTAATCGAACCCAGGACTGAATGTGTGCTAGGTAAGCACTCCACCACTAAGCCACATTCACAGCCCAAGGCTCACTTCTCATGGGAGTTATGAGGGTGGGATTTAGTGGCATACCACTTTGGCAGAGAAATTGTTCACTATTTAATATCTTTGCCAAGATTTGGGACCAGCCTGAGACTCGGCAATGACAAATGATGAATGAGTTATAGTCACCAGGCCCCAGAGGTCTAGGCTCACATCCTACAGAGGGATAGAGACTATGGAGCCAGAAACTTCGACAACTCCTACAGTCTAGGAACTGTGGTCTCCCTGGAGGCAGTGGCTTGCTGCTAGGTGTCCGGATGGGAGACTTAAGCCAGAATATAAGACTTCAGTTATTAAATGGCAGAGAAGGATGCTTTGGTCAAGCCACAGGCTCAGACTGAGTATTCTTCAGGGCTTGTCCCAGCTTGACCAGGTTGGGGGGCTGGCCATGGGCAACCTGCTGAATGCCCATCATCCATACATCATACATCCATATATAGAGACATGCAGTTATTGCCTCATTTGGGGGGTGGGCAGTTCCCGGTTTGTACTATGAGCCTAGGCCCTGTCCCTGAGCTCTTTTTGTTCAAGGGTAGTGCTCTGCCCTTGAGCCACAGCTCCATTTTTTTCTTGTGATATCTTAGAAATAAGAGTCTCACAGACTTTCCTGCCCCCGCTGAATTCAAATTGGCATTCTCTACATCTCAGCCTCCTGAGGAGCTAGTATTACATGCAGGAGCCCATAGCTCCTGGGTTTCTTTTCTTCTTGTTGTTCTTTTTTACAATTGTAACAATCTGAAATCTTGATGGTGTCATTTCAATGGTTTGCATTCAAAGTAAACTACCCAGGCCTGGAGTTCAAATGATAGGACTGCCACCCACAAATGGAAGGAGATCCTTCCTATTCATGGGAATACTAATGGAATATTATCAAAGTAATAAACTTGCAGTTAATCCATGATTCTATTTTAGAATACCACACAAAGGTTATTGGATATATATCTTCCATTCCAGCACCATGGTATAATTCCCCTAATGGAAGTCTATTGACTAATTTTTAATTAATGCTATTATAAGTATTCAAACGTGATACTTCATTAAATGGAGGCACTATTTAGTAATGAATAATTAGTAATTATATATGGACATATATAATTTAATATCCTCACCTTCCCTCTCTCTGTATGCATATATATATCTACATATCTATCTATCCATCTATCCATCTATCTATCTATCTATCTATCTATCTATCTATCTATCTATCTATCTATCTATCTATCTATCTATCTATCTATCTATCTATCTATCTATCTATCTATCTATAAAGCACTACTATGGCTTGATTACAGGTCCTCAGAACTCCTGGAAGCTCAGTTTGCCAGAGGCTAGTGTGCTAAGACTGTAACCCCATTTATGGATTGGCCATTGAAGGCAGTGAGTTGAAATCCCAACATGGCCAAAAATTTATTCGTGGATTAAGAAGCCACTTTTGACATATTTATTTTTTCCTTCTCTGAGAAATTCCTGGGTCTCAGTATGATACATAATCCATATGCGGATATATCCTATGTGATATGATGTAATAAAAAATGTTGTATGTGTAATAATACTAAATAAATAAGGGTAATAAGCATCATATACAGTAAACCCATGTATGTAAATAGATCTCATATATTAATATTCCTTTTTCCAGTGCTGGGGCTTCAATTCAGGCCCTGAGAACTGCTCTGAATTTCTTGTTTTCAAGCACGGTGAGCCTTTGCCCTTCACCTACAGTGCCACAGATTTATCCAAATATAAGGCCTGCCAGGAAAATCGTGCAAATTCCAAACCAGGGCTTTATTATTGTTGTTATTATTATTGTTAGCCGAGCACAGGGCTTGCACTCAGGTCTTGGCATTTCTGTCACAGCAGACCCTTGTATCCGAAGACCCGAGGTCAAATCTTGGGGCTGGCAAAAAAAATAAAATAAAATAAAAAGGAGAAGCATAAAACTGAGAAGTTCAAGAAGGTGGTTTTACTTTTTTTTTCCTTTGTATTGTAACCATCCTGGGTCTAAATGACAAGTCCCAGAAAGTGTACATGACCTTGCATTGCTGATGTTTGGCAAGCTATTAAGGAAGCCATACCGAAACTGGCAACTTAGTTCTGGAGGTCGAATCCCGGGATTGCCGCTAATGAATGGTGGAGATTCTAAGAAACCCATTCCCATATACATCCATACAAATGGAATGTTATAAAAGTAACAATTAAATTGGTAGTTAGTGTATGATTATAAAATTATACACAACAATTATACCACATTGACTAATTTTCAATTATACCTTTATTTTGTATTCAACCATGATAGTTAAAAAAAGCAAGGAATAATTTAATTGCCAATAATCGATAGTAATATTGTATATGCAATTTCATAGTATACAGACATATGTCTCTTGTTTTATGCATATACATCTATCTATCTATCTATCTATCTATCTATCTATCTATCTATCTATCTATCTTTCTATCTATCTTTCTATCTACCAATCTACACATTTATCTGTTTATACACTTGTCACTACTGGGGCTCAGTGGTAGAGTGCTCGCCTAGTACATGCAAAGTCCAAGGGTCGATTCCTCACTACTGTGTGCATAGATAAATCTGGAAGTCGTGCTATTGCTCAAGCAGCTGAGCACTAGCTGAGCATAAAAGCTTAGAGACTGTGTGTCAAGACTCTTACTCAAGACCCAGGAATGGCACCAAAAAAGATGGAATGTTCTGACTGCAACTATTTAAGGATATCACTGCAAATAGATCATCACAGAGCAAGTCTGGAGTCTGGTGCAGACAGCTGCTGTCTCACCTGCAAACCAGCTGCACAGAACCAGATGCTGCTGGCTCATTCACCCCTGTCATCCAAGATACTTGGGGGCTGAGATCTGACACTGGTGAGTATAAAACCCAGCCCTGGCAGGAAGTCTGCGAAACTCTGAACTGTGGCTCAAAGTGGTAGAGCTCTAGCCTTGAGCAAAAGATCTTAGGACATGGGAAGGGATGTGAAGGGTAAACAAAGGAGGAGGCTGCAATGCTTGATAAGAAATGTACGCATTATCCTGCCCATGTAATTGTAACCCCTCTGTACAGTATGTTCACAAATAAAATAAAATAAAATAAAATAAAAAGATCTTAGGACAGTAACCAGGCTTTCAATGCAATCCCCATGGCTGACTCCACCTCCCCCCCAAAAAACTCCTCTAAATCATTAGATGTGAACTTTGTGTGGTTTATGACGTGTTTCGGAAAGAATGGTGATAATGATGAAAACACCCTAATTCTGCTGACAGTGTGTGGGATACAGCTATGTGATGAGTCCTTCATGAGGTTTCGTGTGCTGAGTCCTACTTTCATCTGGTTCTTGTAAGAGCACCACAAGTCAGATGATTGTGCTGTAGAGAAATTCGAGTCTCAGATATATTCCCACATCAGGGCCAAAATTATGTTTGTCTCTTCCAGACAATTGTTTGGGTTTATTTTTCTCGGTCGTGAACCTTGAACTCAGGGCCTAGCCCCTGACCCTTCCCTGCTGGGCTCATGTCTAGCCCTCTACCACGTGGAGCCAAGGACCTCTTGCAACACAGTGTTACAGTCTAGGTATCTGCAGCTGAGGTCTGTCTTCCTGCCTACCCAGGAAGCTGAGATATGATGATCTCGGTTCCAAACTATCCCAGACACAAAAGGTCCCATGAAACTATAATCTCCTTTTTAGCACTTAGAAACTTGAACTGGAAGCTGGGTGCTGGTGACTCGCACCTGTCATCCTAGCTACTCAGGAGCCTGAGAGTTGAGGGTCACAGTTCAAAGCCAGGCTGGGCAGGAAATTGCTTGAGAGGCTTCTCTCCAGTGAACTACCAAAAACCTCCAGGGATGCTGTAGCTCAAGTGGTAGAGCGATTGGCTTTAGCTGAAGAACTCAAGGACAGCACTCAGGCCTAGACATAAATTCCTCCAACTTCCAAAAAGAAGAAAGAAAGAAACCTGAAGTGGAGTGCTGGGAATGTGTCTTAGGTGTAGAGTGTTTTGCCTGTATGAATCCCTGGGTTTAATTCCTTAGTACCACATACTAGAAAAAGCCTGAAGTGGCTATGTGGCTAAAGTGATAGAATGCTATCCTTGTACCAGAGAAACTCAGGTCCAGCGTTCAGGTCCTGAGTTCAAGCTCCAGGACAAGTGTATGCACACACATACATGTGCACACAGACACACACACACACACAGATACACACACACACATACACAAGCACAAACACAGATACCAGAAGTGAAGGTGTGACACCAAATGGTAAAACACTGAGCTTCTATTCTGAGCTCATGGTCAGCACCCAGGCCCTGTGTTCAACCCCAAAACCTAGCCATCCGTGGCCAAACTAGGAGAGGTCAAAGGTTTCAAAACTCGATGAGCATCATCAGCCCCAAATGACAGGGAGCATTGTGATATTACACATGTGCTTAGATTTAGCAAGCTTCCAGAAACCAAGGAAGCCACCGTTGTCAATAATGAATCATTTCATTATGTTCAGCTCCCTTGTTTTCTGCCAAAAGGACCCTTGAAATAATTGTAGCAGGTTATTTTAACACTGGAACACAGTCTGAAAAAGACAGGATAAATGCAGGGAACTTGGCCTGCCATGGAAGGTGGCACAAATGAAGGTTTCCTGTCAAAACAGCACTGGGGAGAGAGATAGCTTGGGGTACAAAGAGGCCTTTTTCTCCTGGCCTTTAGAGCCTGCCCACACTCCTCCTCACTAATTGGCCTGGATTGAGTTGTTTATTACACAGCTGTACTGGAGTGAGGCCTTTTGTCTGCCTGTTCCAACAATGAGGCAGACTTCCTCCAGCACCCTGGGGTGTGCAGAAAACCTCAGGCTACACTGGGAACAGTGAGGGGAGCCCCGGAACATGCACTGTCTTAAAAGCACCGTCTGTGGTTTGAAATCATTCTATTCAAAGCAAATTTTCTAGCTGGATGACTTTCATCATAGGGACTCTGGACCTTTACCGATAGAAATGCATGCATACATACATGGGGAAACATGGAGTTACTTGTTTTTTATTTTGCTTTTTTTTGGCAGGTCCAGGGGTTGTATTATGAGCCTAGGCACTGTCCCTGAGGTCCTTTTGTTCAAGGGTAGCTCTCTTTCCTTGAGCCACAGCCCCACTCATGACGAGTTTTTATTCCTTTGATCCCTCAGAAATAAGAGTGCTGTGGACTTTCCTGTCCTGGCTGAATTCAAACTGGCATTCTCTACCTCCCAGACTCCTGATGAACTAGGATTACAGGCAGGAACAAATGACACCTGGCTTTCTTTTCTTCTTGTTCTTTTTTTCATTATGACAAACTGAAATATTCACAGTGTCATTCTAATGGTTTGCATTTTGAAGTAAACTACCCAGGCCTGGAGTTCCAATGCCTGGGCTGCCACCTACAAATGGAGGGAGATCTTGAGAAAGTCTTTCCTGTTCATGTGAATGTTTAATGGAGTGTTATGAAAGTAACAATTGAATTTGCAGTTAGTTCATGATTGTTTTATAGAAGGCCACACAAAAATTATTGGAGTATGTCTTCCATTTTAGCTATTTTGTATAATTCTCCCAATTAAAGAATACTGACTACTTTTACATTAATGCTTTAATAAGTATTCAACAATGATACTTCATTAAATGGAGGCATAATTTAATAATAATTCATAATATATATAACTTAATATCCTCACACTGTCTCTCTCTCATATATATTACAAACTACACATCTATTTATCTATCTATAACTATATCTATATCCATATCTATATCTACACCTATATCTTTATCTATCAACCACTACTCTGGCTTGTTTCCTGGTCCTCAGAACTGGTTGGCAGCTCAGTTTGCCAAAGGCTTTTGTACTACAACTGATCCTTTCATGAATTGGGCATTGTGGGCTGTGAGTTCAAATCCCAGCATGGCCAAAATTTTGTATGTGGAGTCAGAAGCCAATTTTTACACATTTTTTTCCTTCTCTATGAAAGTCCTGGGTCTCAGTATGATGTATAATCCATATTCAAATAAATCCATGTTATAAGATTAAATAAATGTTATATATGTAATAATACTAAATAAAATAAAAAATATGGGTAATAAATGTCATATGGAGTAAACCCATGTATGTAAATAGATTTCATATATGAATATTTTTTTTTCAGGGCTGGGCTTGAATTGGGCCCTGGAAACTGGACTGAAATTCTTGTCTTCAATGACGGTGAGCTTCCTCTCCCCCACAGTACCACAGTTACCCAGACCCTGAGTTCAAATCCCAGGCCAGCCAGAAAAATGGTGCAAATTCCAAGCCAGGGCCTTAATTTTTTTTGGCCAGGCCTGGGGCTTGAACTCAGCTCGTGGTAACTCTTCCTCACCTTCCTCATCTTAGGCTGAGGTGCAGCCTCTGGACCCACAGCCCATCCTGAGATCCTAGGACCCGAATTCAAATCTTGGGACTGGCAAAAAAAAGTGCTGGGAAGGTAGCTCAGTAATAGAGCAGTAATAGAGTCCTTGCCTTGCATGCATAAGGCCATGGATTCCATTCCTCAGTACCACATAAGCAGAAACAAGCCAGAAGTAGTGCTATAGCTCAAGTGGTAGAGCGATAGCATTGAGCTGAAGAGTTGAGGGACAGCACCGAGACCCAGAGTTCTGACCCCAAAACCAAAAAGAAAAAAGAAGAAAAGAGAGGGGTAAAAAAGGAGAAGGTTAAAACTGGGAAGTATCAGAGGCGGTTTTACATTGTTTTTTCCTTTGCATTGCAAGCAGGGCTCGGAAAGTGTAAATGACCTTGCACTGCTGAATTTTGGTGGGCTATCTGGGAAGCCATAACCCAAACCAGAAACCTAGGCCTGGGGTATGAATCCCAGGACTCCCACCTATGAATGGTAGGATATCCTAAGAAATGCATTCCGATATACATCCTTATGAATGGAATGTTGTAAAGTAACAATTACATTAGTGTATGATTATATTATAAAATTATACACAATAACTATACTATATTGAAATTTTCAATTAATAATTTGTTATGTATTCAACCATTATATTTCAATACAGGAAGGAATGATTTATTGATAATTGGTAGTAATATAATATATATAATTAAATAATATACAGACATCTCTCTCTTGTTTTATACATACATACATACATACATATATATATATATATATATATATATATATGTTACAATCTACATATCTATTTCTACACTTGTCATTCCTGGAGCTCAGTGGTAGAATGTTCGCCTCGAATGTATGAAGACCTGGGTTCAATTCCACACTATTACATGCACGGATAACCCGGAAGTAGTGCTGTCAAGCAGTTGAGCACTGGCTTTGAGCATGAAAGCTTAGGGACTGTGTCTAGGCCCTTACTCAAGCCCCAGGACTGGAACCAAAAACAAGTTAGAATGTTCTGACTGCAATTATAGAAAGGCAGGATTTCAAATACCTCATCACAGAGCAAGCTGGGAGTCTGAAACTGACAGCTGTCATCTAACCTGACTTAACCAGAGGTCAATAGCTGCAGCCCAGCATCATGGAACCAGACACTGCTGGCTCACCCCTAGCTGCTCAGGGGGTGAGATCAGACACTGGGGGTTGAAAACTCAGCCCTGGAAGGAAGTCTGGTAGACTCTGAGCTGTGCCTGAAAGTGATAGAGATCTATCCTTGAGGAAAAGATCTTAGGACAGTACCTCCAACCTATGAGTGAAATCCCTGAGGCTGATGACTCTCCCCCACAAAACACCCCCTAAACCATTAGATGTGAACTTGTGAGGTTTGTGATGTGTATTTGAAAGAATGGTGATACTGAAGAAAGTACCCTAATTCTAATGACAATTTGTGGGATATAGCTATGTGATGAGTCCTTCCTGGGGTGCTGGGTGTTGAGTAATTCTCGATTGTCCATGGGGTACTGAGTGCTGAATCCTTCACAAGGTGCTATGTGCTAAGTCCTTCACAAGTTTTATTCTTTCATCTGGTCTTATAAGAACTACACAAGTAAGATGAATGTGCAGATGAGAAAGTTGAGGCTCAGATATGTCCCCAAGGCAGGGACAAATTTATGTATGTACTAAACTCTAGTGACTTGTCTCCTGCAGAAAATTGTTTTGGTTTAGGTTACTCCATCATGAACCTTGAACTCAGAGCATAGATGCTGACTTTCTTCTTGGGCTTATGGCTAATTTTCTACCATGCTGAGCCAAGGACCCACTTGCAGCATAGTGTCATGGCTTAGATGTCTTTAGCTGAGGTCTATCATTCTGCCTGCTCAGGAAGCTGAGAATCTCATTTCAAAACTATCCCAGATGACAGTCCAAAGTCAGCCTTGGCAGGAAATTCCTTGAGATGGTTATCTCCAATAAACCACCAGAAAGCCTGAAGGGGCATTGTAGCTCAAGTGGTAGTGTGCTAGACTGAGATGAAGAGCTCAGAGACAGCACCCAAGCCCAGACTTCAACTCCTCCAACTTAAAAGAAAAGAAAGAAAGAAACCTGAAGTGGAGTGCTGGGAATGTTTCTTAAGGGTAGACTGCTTTGTGTGTGTGAAACCCTGGGTTTGAATCCTCAGTACCACATCCCTAGAAAAAAAGCCTGAAGTGGCTTTGTGGCTCAAGTGGTAGAGTACTGGCCTTATACAGGAGAAACTCAGGTACAATGGTTAGGTCCATAGTTCAATCACCAGGACGGTGTATGGACGCACGCGCGCGCATACACACACACACACACACACACACACACACACACACACACACACACACACACACACGGAGGCACCGTTGCCAATAATGAATCAATTCATTTTGTTCAGCTCCCTAATTGCCTAACAGAATGACTGTTGAATTAATGGTAGCAGTTTGTTTCAACACTGAAACATAGTCTTACAAAGACAGGATGAGTGTAGGGAACTTGGTCTGCCATGCAGTTGGCACAAATGAAAGCTTCCAGTCAAAACAGAGCACAGGGGAGAGAGATTGCTTGGGGTACAAAGAGGCCTTTTTCTCCTAACCTTAACAGCCTGGGCACACTCATCCTCACTAATTGGCTTGGATGAATTGTTTGTTACCCCGATGCACAGGAGTGAGGCTTTTTGTCTGCCTGTTCCAACAATGAGGCAGATTTCCTCCAGCAGCCTGGGGTATGGAGACCCCCTCAGGTTAACTGGGAACAGTGAGGGGAGCCCCAGAACATGCACTGTCTTGAATGCACACTCTGTGCTAAGAAATCATTCTATTCAAAGCAAATTTCCTAGCTAGGTGCCTTTCTTCATAGCAACTCTGGATCTTCACAAATTCAAATACATGTATACATACACAGACACATGGAGTTACTGGCTCTTTTTTTGTGGCAGGTCCTGAGGCTGGAACGGTGAGTCTAGACATTTTCCCTGATCTCCTTTTGCTCAAGGAAGTATTTTATTGTGTCCTAAATCATGATTACCCTAGGTTGGGATGCAGCTTTTACACCCACAGATGATCCAGGGATCCTAGGACCCGAGTTCAATTCCCAGCACTGGCAAAAATACAGTAAACCAACAAAAATGGATGAGGAAAAACCAGGTAATTTTACACAACAGGTTTACTTTTGTTTACTTAGCACTGTGACCCTCCTGGGGCTCAATGACTTGGCTTGAAAATTGTACGTGACCTTGCATGGATGAAGGCTGGGGGGCTGTCAGTGAAGCATCATTCCAACCCAGATACCTAGGCCCTGAGATCGATCCTAGGCCTGCCACCTCCACATGGCTGAAGATCTTAAGAAACTTGTTCCTATCTATAGGAACACTAATAGAATATTTGAAATGTACTAACTGAATTACTAATTAGATAGTCATTCCAGTATAAGATTGTATGCAATTAATATAGGTCATTGATTAATTCTTTATTACGTATTCTACCGTGATTAATTAATGGAGGCATAATTTTAGACCAAATAATTGGTAGTAATAGAATATGTTGGATTAGATATTGGAATCTACATAAATATCTGTCTCTCTCTGTATACCTTTGTAGATGCATATACATATGTTAATATACACACACATGCACGCTCACACACACACAAACACACACACACACACTGCAATCTAAACATCTATCTTTTTATATATTGGCCATTCCTAGGCTTGATCTCAGGTCCTCAAATGTGCCCACCAATTTCACTTGCATCAGACTGGTGTGCTAACATTTACCCTTTCATGAAGTGGGCCTGTTAGACCCTGAGTTCAAGGCACAGAACTGGCAAAAACTTAATCCTGTTGGAAAAGCCAATTGTCCCACTTTTTTTCCTTATCGGTGAAAGTCCTGGGCCTCAGGAATGATGTAGAATACATAAGCAAATCTATGTCTTATGTAATAGGATGCAAAAAATGTTATATGTGTAATCATACTCACTCAAATGCATAATAAATAAATAAAATATAAAAAATGAATACACTAACCGCAACATGCAATAAACATGTGCATGTAAATATAAATCATGTATTTAAAATGTATACGAATATTATTTTTGAATGCAGGCCCTAGGAACAGGCCTTTCTTTATTGTCTTCCAGCATGATGATTATCCCATCCCCGAATGTGCTGCAGATTTCCCCAGAACCTGAGTTCAAATCCCAGATCTTGCAGAAAAAATGGCAAGAATTACAAGCCAGGGATCCTCATAATATTTTAAATATTTTTAATGTGTTTTTTTTATTTTGTCAGGCACAGGGCTTGAACTGAGGTAGTGGCAATTCTACCTCAGCTTTGATCACTCTAGGCTGGGGTGCAGCCACTGGACCCACAGCTGCTGATGGGATCCTAGACACTCAGGCCTTTCAGGGAAAACAATGCACAGAAAAAATGTGGCCTTTTTACATTTTCTTCCTTTGCACGGTGACCCTCCTGGATCTGAATGACAATATTGCAAAGGGTACTTCCCCTTGCATTGCTTAAGCTTGGCAGACTATTAGGGAAGCCATAGGCCCAAGTGGCAACATAAGATCTGACCAACCAATGGCAGGAAATACTAAGAAACTGGTTTCCATCCAAAGGAATAACAATGGATTCTTGTCAATGTCACAGTTGAATGAGTTGATCATTAATGATGCTCCTATAAAATTAGACAGCTGTTTTCACGAGTCTGATTGATTTTATTTTTGAAGCATTAAAATAATATTATTATTTACAGGAATGCAATAATTTCAGGACACTGGTTGATTTCATTAATAGTGTAAGGATGAAAACAATAACATTAATTACATGGACGCATAATAAATACCCAAGAATTGGTAGGAATGTAGTCTATATAACTAAATAATGTATAGACATCTCTGGCACTGTATAAAGATACATATTTATTAGTGTACTGTAATCTGCATGTCAATCTGTTCATATTTTTTTAACTCCTGGGCTCGATCTCAGGTCCTGAGAACAGCCTGTCAGCTCAGTTTGCCCCAGGAGGGCGTGTTCACACTCACCCCTTCATGAATTTGGCCCTGAAGGCCATGAGTTTAGAAACCAGCACTCCCAAACAATGAATCCTTGAGTAAGAAGCTGATGCTGACACGTTTTCCTTTTCTGTGAATGTCCTGGGTGTCAGGTATGAAGTGGAATACATATGCAGGCCTATATCCTATGTAATCAATGTAACCAATGTTCTATGTGCCATAATAGTCAATAAAATAAATGATCAATACTTAAATAAAACAAAAAAAATAAAATAACTACACTGAATGCAATATGGAGTCATCGTATGTATATAAATATAAATCATATATGTAAATTGTACATGAATAGGTGGGGATCGATTTCAGGCCTAAGGAACAGACTTGAATTTGTTGACTTCAAGGAGACCAGATTCCCCTTCCTACACAGTACAACAGTGTTACCCAAACCATGAGTTCAAATCCCAGTCCTGGCAGAAAAATGGCACCTTTATAGTATGTGAGGCACAATTCTTAGGTATTTCATTATTCCTCCATTTTATGAATGTGATTGTTTAAATGCTTAATAAAGTATTGAATAACATCGATTAGTGTCCTATAATATAATTATGTATAATTTTATCCTAGAATCATTCAAGAACTGCCCATTCAATCATGACATACATCCAATCCCATTTGTATTCATATAGATATGAATGAGTGTCTTAGGATCTCCTGCCATTTGGAGGTGGCAGGACCAGGATTCCAACTGTGGGCTCCAGCTCCCACCATTTAAACCCAAGGATAGGGAACTCACTGGTCTGTCCAAGAACATCAGCAAGACCAATGATTAGGCAGGCACCAGTGGCTCTCAACAGTCCTCCTTGACGTTTACAAGGCTGTGATGGGAGGATCATGTTCAAAGTCACCCTCAGGAGGAAAGTCCTTGAGACCCCTGTCCAACTTCAGTGCCAACAAAGCCAGAAGCCCTGTGGCTCCAGTGGTAGAGGGATAGCTTTGAGCAAAAGCAGCTCAGAGACTGTGCCCAGATCCTGAGTTCAAGGTTCAGGACTGGCAACAAACAGAAATAAACAAAAATCTGTGCAGCCATCCAGCTAAAGCGGTCTCCCTCTTGTCCCCAACTGAATGGGACAGATTTCCCTGAGAAAATGGCTGGGAGAGCCCCTGTCAACTTGACTCTGCCCATGCTGATTGCATCACATCATGTTTCTTTCTGACCAATGGGATACAAGAATGGTGGCAACGCCCACATTCCATGATGCCTGGTAGCACCTGGATTCCCTCTTTTAGTACACCACTACCAGCAGTTAAAGAAGGTAGAGGTGGCTGAGTGTTGAGCAAGAGATTCAAGGTAACTTTAGAGAATACTAGGAAATTGACATGTCCCTGCCCCCTCACCCCTTCTGTGGTGCTGGATTTCAAATCGCAGCCGGCCTAAGGCCCTGACCTGGTCCCTGCCACTGGTCCTCTGCTCTGGGCCCATGTGTCTGCCATGCCACCACCATCCTTGCTCGCTCTACCTGGATCAGCTGCCAACAGCATCTCCCAGCAGCACAGGTGAGTGACCGCCCCAACACCATTCCCAACGTGGGTCAGAAACCCCTCTGAGAGCACCATGATTCCCTGCTTGTTTCTTCTCCCTGGCTCTGAGGAGCCACCTTTCTGTCTTGTGCATTTCTGAGAAACAAACAATATATGCTCAGGCTGGGCTGAGCTCCGGTGGTCCTCCTATCTGTGACATGTATGCTCCACCAGGCCTGGTCCTCTGTAGTTGGGATGGTAGACATGTAGAGCCATGCTCAGTCATCATTTAGATGGATTATCACAAACTGTTAGTCCATGGCAGCCGATTCTTGACCACAGATAAAGCTCTGGGTAGGGCCACAACCATCGGAACTCAGTTTCTTCACAGGACAGTTGTGAGGAAACAAGGGATTTATATAGAGAGATCTCTGGAACATGGCTAGGCACAGAGGGAGTGGCCTTCAGGTAGTGTTCTCGACAATTCTGTGAGCATATGACAGGCAGATACCTGGAAAGGGCTCAGGTGGCCCCTGTTATTAATGGGGCAACAGGTGTGGGATTATGAAACAAAACATGGCTCTCTTTCATCATTACCCTATCCCCATGAGGAAGGGTATCCTTCACTGTGTTGAGTTTTGCAACTGGGGCAAACAAGGCATGGAGATGCTGGGTGACCTACTTATGACCTCAAGTTCACAGGAAGCTAGGCCTGACTTCTATACCATGCTTCCTAGTTAAATGGATGCTATTCAGTCCCCTTTTTGTAGTAGGAAGTCCACTTCTTGTCAGTCATGGGGCTTGAACTCTAGGTCTGGGCGCTATTCAGGAGATCCTCAGCTCAAGACTAGCGCTCTACCACTTGAGCCCACAGCACCACTTCCAGTTTTCTGGCGGATCTTTGGAGATAAGAGTCTCACAGACTTTCCTTCCTGGGCTGGCTATGAACAATGATCCTCATTTCTCAGACTCCTGTGTAGTTGGGATTAGAGTTCTTAGCCACCGGCACAGGGCTTAAGTGTACTTCTCACTTTCTTTCTCCCTCTCTCTCACATGAACTGGTTGAATGTGTGCTGGAGGAGGTGGCTCATTGTCTCCATGTGGCTAGAACCCATGGTGGCCCTCTCATTCCGGAGGTGGGCTGTGGGTCAGGAGCTGTCTCGCTCAGCCTGTTGAAACAGCTCCATGACATAAGCCCCTCTGTACCCTAGCTAGACCATGACGGTTATTCATTTTCCATCCAGCTTTATTGGACTTCTCATATTGTATTGTTTTCTACATCATTTTCTAGCACCTGGCCAAAATTATGATACATAGTTACAGAATCAAAATGTAATGCCTTCTTAAGAAATTCATTTAGGGTTCTGGGAATGTGGCTTCATGGTACGGTGATTGCCTAGCATGCATGAAACCCTGGGTTCAATTCCCCAGTACCACATAAACAGAAAAACACTGGAAGCGGTGCTGTGCCTCAAGTGGTAGAGTGCTAGCCTTGAGGAAAAAAAAAAAAGCTCAGGAATAATGCCCTAGCCCTGAGTTTAAGCCCCTGGACTAGCAATAATAAAAAAAAAAAGTATTCAAATATTTTTTCATTCATGTGACTGTTTCTAATATATTTATAAGATGATTTCTTTGTTGCTTTGTATGTCCCCCCGACAGGATATAACCTCTGCTTTCACTGTATTTAATGTTAGTATAATTTGTGGAGGGGAATGGAAAAAAACAAATCATTTAAATAGGGATACAGATGGACCCATTGCAAAAACGAGAAATACAAGTCATTATGTTCAAAAACGAACTTTACAATTTTGGCGGGGGGGGGCGGTGTAGATGGGGGGGATGTTAAGGGATAGGAAGGGGAAACAAAGGAGGAGGCAACAATACTTGTTAAGAAATGTACTCATTATCTTGCCCATGTAATTTTAACTCCTCTGTACAGTATTTTCACAATTAAAAAAACCATTTAGTTAGTAAATGCAAAATAAAGAAACCATACTTTGAATATATAATTGCTCCTTCCATACTGACACCTGACAATAGTCCCTTATTCATGTACTTTACTTATAATAATATACTCTGTTAAAAAAAAAGTTTTGGTCATTAGGTCAAAGCAACTAATGCCAGGAATGTGCTTAGATGTCAGGTGAAGATTAATTCTGGAAATTCAAAGATTCCAGGATTTTGTGTGGTTACTGCTAATCACAGAGAGAAGGATAGTCTAAGTGACATTTGGAAATCTTTTTGGTCAATCATGGTACCACTTTTGACAGAATAGAAGGAATAACTCGATGGAAGGAATAAATTATAGTAACTACGGTGTACCAGAAACTGTTCTAGAGAACCATTTTTTTTATTGAAGAACTAGTTATCAACTAAGCTTATTCCTCATTGCCTTTAGCATTCTAAATCTCTTAGGCTAGTTCTTAATTTCTGTGTAATAAATGTATCTCCTTCTATGCTGTTCTTTCCTATTCAATCTCCTTGGCTTTCTAAAAATCTCAGTCTTTCTATTTTTCTCTATGAACATTTCCTGATACTAAATACACCTATACAGATGGCAGTGGATGCTAATGTAAGGGTCCCATGAATCCTTAATGTAACAACATGGAAAAGGAAGACATATTTATTGCTACCTCAATTTTTCTGAAAAGCTGACATGTCATCATTTGGTTCAAATTTCCATGCTTTGTCTACATAGTGTCATTCAGTGCACATAAAGACATATATGAGCCAGGTGCTGATGGTTCACGCCTGTAATCCTAGCTACTCAGGAGGTTGAGACCAGAGGATTGTGGTTCAAAACCAGCCTGGCCAAGAAAGTCTATGAGACCCTTATCTTCAATTAACAACCACAATCCCAGAAGTGGTGCTGGACCTAAAGTTGTAGAGTGCTCAACTTGAGTTGAAGAGCTGAGGAACAGTGCCCAGGATCAGAGTTCAATCCCCACGACCAACAAAAAAAGTGAAATGTGACTTTAAGCTTCCACAAAAGGAATGACAACTTCAATAATCTTCCCAAGCAGAAAAAATAATTCCAAAATGATTCAGTGTACCTACTTTTGCTGAATTATTTAAGTTATGGCTTTTTTGATGGACATATTCTCTTCTTTTGAAAATTGTCATATATTAGCTTTACAATAAATTTCATCTAATATTTCTCATTTCAAAAGAGAAGTCTTTACAGTTGATATCACATAGCTTTCTTACTATCTTAGTTCAAAGTCAACCCAGGCAGAAGAGTCTGTCAAACTCTTATCTCTAATTAAACACCCGAAATCCAGAAGTGGAGTTTTGGCTCAACAGTAGAGTATTGGCTTTGGAGGCAGGTGGGCAGAAAAGGCAACTGTTCAATGACAGGGTCCAGCCTCTGGGTTCAAGCCCCACAACCAGCACAAACTAAACAAACAAGCAAACAAAAGCAACACAGATATTTCTTTGGGACCCTCCTTAAAAGAGTACTCCTTTAAGAGAAGAGGCTCCTTTTGCTGATCATACTCACTGGATCCTGCTTTTTGGAATCCTTATTGCTAAGGAGAACTTAGAACCAGACTAAGGAATTGATAACTGACTCCTGCAACAAGAGGATCATCTCAGGAGTGAAATATCCACACATAAGGCACTTTAAAACTTCTATGTCTTTGTTTCTTTGCAGTAGAACACTTTTAAAGCAACGCTATTTCTTTTTGTTCTATGCTGGCCTTCAAATAACACATTATTTCTTTTTGTAATTATCAACAGAAGTTTACAGAAAAGTTTTATATGAGTAAAGAACACACTCGAAAAAGTCAGGGACAGAGTTTCCTTCAAGCCTTGGGATTGTTTTCTTGTACAGTAAAAAGGAAAACACATATTAACTTGAACTTTTTCATTCCTCTATGTTCCATTCCTCTCCTGGGATCAGTTTCCACATCCAGTAACCGTTACTTCCAGTAACAACAAATGGTGCTGCTTGAGGTATAATGAACAGGATTCATTGTAGGGTACAATTGGATTCAACATACTTGTAAATAAATGTAACATACACCATCAGCAGAAGCAGGGACAAGAACCACATGATCATTTATATGGATGTAGAAATAGCTTTTAATAAGCTCCAATACCTCTTTATGATTAAAAGGTCTGAGAAGCTAGGAATGCATGCAACTTTCCTCAATATAATACAGAGTATGCGTATGACAAAGCATGTACCTAACAGTGGACACATGAAGACATTAAAATCTGGAATGAAGTCTAGACTAAAACTCTCCTACACAGCTCTTTAAAAACCACTTGACCCACAACTATTTTAGTCTAGACTAAAACTCTTCTACACAGCTCTTCAAAAACCACTTGACCCACAACTATTTTTCTATTTTTCTAATAAAACAATTGCTAATACCAGAAAAGTCTTATTAATTTTGTCTGCATCTGTTGCTTAAAGTTTTGTGATAAGCTGGGCTTCTCAATGAACTCTAAAGCAGAAATATTTGTCTTGGAGTCTGTGGATGCTTTAAACCTGTGGTTTAATTCACAATGTTACATTAAATGATTTAAGGGTTTTGTATCATTTCAAACATTTGTGGTGTAATGAATGATCTTTGTTAAACATGTATTCTGTAAAGTGCCATACTCTTTTTATGTGTAGTGTATTTAAATATGTATATTATATAAAATACATACACAGATTTGTGTGAAAGATGTGCAATAACAAAGGTGTATGTATGTATATATTGGTTGTTTTTTTTTTTTTTTTTTGGAAACTGGACAGGAGTCGAAATGGGGGGTTTCTGTTTTGGCAGAGGAGAATCACACATTTTTTACCTGCATGGGCTAATCATTAGCGTTAAACAATTTTAATGCTACACAAATCTTATGTGAAGAAATGACTGGTATGAACTCATTTTCTCTTAGGTCTAAAATAAAATAATCACTCTATGTGAGTGAAGCCAGACACAGTTAATGCTAGTCTTTCATGTGAAATGTGAAGCTCCCATGTTGCCTTTTTCTGTTGGTGTGATAACTAGTAATTAGTACATTCTCACTAAGGAGCTATTTCTTAACATAGACCATGTTAATGCTATACCACTGTTTAAAGGGCTAATCTCATACCTTCTTAGCCCTGAGTATGGCTTAGAATGGAGTTCTCTGTGCAATAACTTTTGGCCACTGGAAATCCCTAGCCTCCAGTTGTGTTTGGGTACCAATGAATCAATTGGCCCCAAGAGTTGAAGGGATGACTGGGATTTCAACTGAGACTGTGGTGAAACTCCCCCCAAGGCTGAGGGGGTCAAGAGGCGCTTTGGAGGAACTTGGCACCATTTGAAATTGAGTAGCCACTTGAGCCAAATATAAAATTGTATTTACAGGTGACAGACTCAATTTGAGCCTTTAAATTTGTGGTTATTCTATTGTAAAGTAATATGTTGTTTGTCTAGCATTTATTAGATTTTTATGCATATGTATTTTCACAATGTGCCCCTCAGTTTGAATTAAACCAGATTTTGAAAACTCAAAAAATAATAAAATAAAAGCTGGACTGAGACAAGGATGTCCACTCTCTATACTACTCTTCCATATAGTAGTGGACATTCTAGCAAGAGCAATAGGCAAGAGAAAAACATAAAGGGGATCCAAATAGGGAAGAAGTAAAATGATCCCTTTGTACAGATGAAATGATCCTGTATTTAAAGACCCTATACCTTCCTTCCTCAAGTTAGTAAAGGTGTTGCTAACCTTTAGCAATGTAACAAGGGTATTAAACCCACAAGAATCAGTAGTCTTTCTGTGTTACCAACAATGGGAACATCCAGGTTGAAATCCCAAAAACAAACCTCAAAATCAAATCAAATCTAAACAAAACAAAAACAACAAAACTAGGAATTAATTTAACCAAAAATGTGAAGGACCTCTACTGTGAAAATTTTAAAAATATAAAAAGGGAAATTGAAGGAGATTCAAGGAAATGCAAAATCTTTCAATGCTTTCACAAATAACATTGTGAAAACTGCACTACTGCCTCAAACAATTGACAATGCACTACCCATCAAAATCCCAACAATATTCTTCAATGCAATAGAGAAAGCAATCCAAATTTAATATGAAATTACAGAATTACAGATGAAAAAATAGGCTTAGAAATGAACTCATGGGCCTATAGTCATCTTACACACACACACAACACACACACACACACACACACACACACACACACACACAAACACACAATGGAATTCTATTCACCCATTAGAAGGGATGACTTTTCACCAGTCTTAAGGAAAACGAAAGGTTTGGGAAAATTATATTAAGAGAAAGGAATGCAGACTCAGAAAAATACAGGTTTCATGGATTCATTCATTTATGGTAGCTAGAAGGTGCCTACAAATCTACAAGACAGATTCTACCTCTTCCCAGTTAGAATGGCCATTATCAAGAAAACTAATAATAGCAAATGCTGCTGTGGGTGTAGCCAATTGGGAACCTCCCTGGGCTGGCTTTGAACCATGATCCTCAGATCTCAGCCTCCTGAGTAGTTAGGATTACAGGCGTGAGCCACCAGCACCTGGCTCCAATTGGGAACTCTATTACACTGTTGGTGGGAAGTTAAACTTGTTCAACCCCTCTGGAATGCAGTATGGAGTTTCCTCAAAAAGCTAAACATAGATCTCTCTTATAACCCTGTAATTCCCCTCACGGGCAGTAATCCAATAAATAAACAAGCTCACATACAAGCAAAACCATGGTCAAGGCCCAGGCCCAGAGTTCAAGGACTGGAAAAAAATGTTACCACTGCTGGTATTTGATCCCGAAAATATGTACTTTTTGACATAAGATAACAAATCATTATATTTGCAGTAGCTAGGACAGGATTTAAATGTTGTGGGTGATAAAATGCCTTCTTTGTTGAATGTTAGGAAAAGATGTAGGCAGTCCAACAAAAGGGAGATTTTTTTTTTGGTGTTGGTCGAAGGGCTTTAAGTCTGGGCTCTTCAACTCAAGGTCAGTGCTCTTCATCTTGAGCCACGGTACCACTCCTGCTTTTCTGGTGTTTAAATGGAGATAAGAGGCTCAGGGGCTTTCCTGCCAGGCTGGCTCTGAAAAGCAGTCCTCAGTTCTCAGCTTCCTGAGTAGCTAGGATTACAGCTGTGAGCCTCTGGCACCAGGCTAAAAATGGGAGATTTTTATAAAAGAAAATCCCCCTCTTCATCTATGTCTAAAGCTCAGATATCACTATTAGAACACATCACCCTCAACTCATTGCATCAGACATTTGTAAATTTTCTCTTTTCCTTCATGTGGGAATACTGCAGTAAATATCAACTCAGCAGTGGGACTGGATCAATTGTTTGGTAATTGCTAGCACCTAAATCAGAAACTGTTACATCAAAACAAATGAAACCCTCATTTGGAATGTTTTTTTCTCTTTTTATTACAAATCTGTGCTTGATTCCTTCATAATGTGATATTGGACCTCGTAACAGAGTGATGACATTTTCTTTCTCTTCAGCAATTGGCCTTCTCCTACATGTGGTCAAATATTTAAGAATGCAAAGATTTCCATTGATAATTCATTAAGCTGACCTCTAAGAGAGTGCACTTTTCTGGAAGTTGGTCTGCTGTTTTGTTCTTATATGCACAGGCTTTCTAAGATTTATTTGCTCTACAAGGAACTGTATTTTCCAATCTTCGTGTGACCAATTTTAGTCTCTCTGATCAGTCTTTTGACCCTCTCTCTGAAGTCTCATTTCAGTCTGCCTCATAAAAATATATTCCTTATCAGCTAAATGACTCTCAGCTTCTGTATTTTGCCTGACTTCATGTATGCTGTGATAGTTGCCCTGAGTGGCTGTGCCTACTGGAGTTTTGTTTTGTTTTGTTTTGTTTTTAGAGGTCTAGGATCACTATTCAAGGTAGTAGCTTCTCTGGGCACCATTGATCCCCAGGTCTAGAGTCAATGGGTTTTTCTCCTAAAGATACAAAGAACAGCTGAATAAATTCCTGTTTTAATTGTCTCAAAATGAGGCAATCGGGCATCCTTGCAAAGCCATGGATAATCCAATGTAACCACTTACAAAAAATGGTCTATCAAGATGGCTTTTCAAGGTTGACTGTCAAAAATGTTCATTTACAAGTCACCATCATAAAACAGATCACATCCCTGGGAGCAGACTTTTGGAAGGAAGGTACCCCTTCCTTCCTTCTCTTATGATAGACCAAACCATAATATTCTGCAGTTGTGGTCAGACTTGAGCACATTTTCCCTAGAATATTCTGTAGTGTAAAAGAGGAACAACTATCAAAATAAAGGTGAAAATACTTGTCCACTACACACTGATTTATCTTTTTTATATCTGTTGTTATTTTCTTTACTTCAAACATATGGATAATTTAAACTTGGGATTAGACAAGTGGCAAAATATTAATATAATAAACATTCAGTTTACTTTTATATATCCAATATAATACACTTAACCCTTTATGGAAAATTAAATCCAATTGTAGAAACAATGGCAGAAATATAAAATAATCCTCAATATGTATAATCAAGCACCCATACACCATCAACTATCTACTCAGAAATTCAGTCTCTCTATAAATATTTATTTGGTAGAAAACAATAAAAATTTAATTAATGAATGTGACTTTTAAGTATCATCTGAAACACTCCTCATATATATAATTGTATATAATTTTATAGATGTTACCTAGGTAGGAATTTAACATGCATGTAGAAATCAAATTTCCACAATTTAAGCTAGATGAGAGGAGTCAAACTCTGATGTACTGTGTGGTGTGAATATTACCACAGTGCTGAACCCTTCCATCTAATACCAAGTCATGTACAATAATTTATTATTTGATGTTAAGATGAGTGCTAAGTGTAGAACACATTTTGAATTATTACATTAATTCACAGAAATGAAACAATATTGATATGTTATTTTTTAAAATTCTAATGCTTCTCAATTGTACAATTCATGAAATATATTATTAAACTTAGTTGCACTTTCTTTTCTATAGCTACTGAAATTAAAATTATATATTAAATATTCAATATTAAGAAATCAATAATAAGTAACCTATTTTTAAAATGATATACTATTAAACTGTGATTTGAAGTGTAGTTCTTATAAGTTGTGAGGTAAAAAAACATTACTAGAATTATTAGTAATATTTTTTTAACTTACCAGCTTGGTATTTGTTTAATAATTGTGTCATTTTTTTATTCTTGGTCCATGTAATCTCTTCACCTTAATTGTTTAGTTTTCTATTTTATCTCTATTGGTTTACTGATTGTGCATTTTGTTTTCCCTATTTACTGACTGACATGAGGCTAAAAATCTGTATGCAAGTTTATTACTTCTTATGTTAAAGTCAAATTACTGCTCCCCACAGCTGTTTTATTCTTCTTTGTATAGTACAGTATTTCCCCCACTCACATCTCCTGTATTGCTGCTTGCTATCATGTATTTTATGTTTTTTATTTAAATTTTATTGTCAAGTTAATGTACAGAGGGGTTATAGTTTCATAAGTAAGATAATGAATTCATTTCTTTTATAACTTGTTATCCCTTCCCCTATTTTTCTCCCTCTTCCATCCCAATGCCCCCCTAAGACTATTTCCAACGTATTGTCTTGTGAGTAACACTGTTGCATTATATTGTTTAAATCATTTTCTGTTTACACTTAAGACTATATAAATAAATTTAGTTAGACCTTTTACAAGGCTATATGTATTTTATTTATTTTTCGTTCATGGTTCTTTCCAAAGCCTGCGTGTCTAATTTTTCTAGGTTTCTTTCAGTCTCATGTAGTTCAGATTTCAAACTGAAGTATAAATTGAAAGAACCAAAAAAACAAGAGTTCCTCTCATCTGATGATTTCTCTACAAGAATGAGGAAAGAGTTCAATCTTCTAAGGACCTTTGATTGGCTATCAAAAAGAATTCATTCCTCTAGGTCTTCCCTATTTTTGCAATTTAACTTAAATGATGTAAAACACAATATACTATTCAGAGACTTTTACATTTTCATCATTTTTGCACATTTTCATATGTACTTAACCTCAGTCTACAACATTCCTTCATTATTCTGTCCCTGATGTTTTTATACTGCCAACACATAATAAAACCAGTTTGATTTACAACATGAGAAGCTATCCACCTGGCTGCCTTTGAAGCAGAGCATGGTCAATAGAGAACATTCCTTCTGGTTTCTCGTTACATGTAAAGGCTTTTGTAATGCTTATTGCATTCTATTTAGTATTTTAAAAAAACTGCTGGCTAGTTTCTGATCATTTGGGTAAATGCCCCAAAGTGGTATTGCTGGATCATAGAGGAGTTCTATGTGGAGTCTTTGGAGGAACCTCCATACTACTTTCCAAAGCAGTTGAACAAGTTTACACTCCCAACAATTATGCATTAAGGTTCCCTTCTGTCCACATCCCCTCCAGCCTCTGTTGTTATTAGAGTTCTTGATTATAGCCATTCTAACTGGGGTGATATGGTATCTCAATGTTGTTTTGATTTGTATTTCTTTTATGGCTAGAGAGGTCAAGCTTTTCTTCATGTGTCTATTGGCCATCCTCCTTTCCTCTTCAGAGAAGTTTCTCTTTAAGTCTTTAGCTCACTTATTTATTGGGCAGTTGTTTCTTTGAGGATTTGTTGTTGGGGGATTTAATTTTTTTGGGTTCCAGGTATATTTTAGATATGAGACACTTGTCCGTTACCAGCACAACTATGTTTACTGCAGCATTATTTCCCATGGGTAAGATATGGAACAAACCCAGATGCTCCTCACTAGATGAAAGGATGAAGAAAATGTGATATATATATATATATACACAATGGAATTCTATTCCTCCATCAGAAAGTATGACATTGCCCCATTTGTTAAGAAATGGAAAGACTTGGAAAAAATTATATTAAGTGAATTAAGCCAGGTCCAAAAAAACATAGGTCCCATGGTTTCCCTTATTTGCAATAACTAGTATATGTCTGAGTCAAGCAGAAAAAGGTCAGATACATTGATATTAGGTGAAATGAACCCCAAGATAAGGATTCAATTGTTATTTTCTTTATTGCAATTGTTTCGAACATTTATAAGATGATTTCTTTGTTGATTTGTATGTCCGTCCCCCATGGTATAACCCATGCTTTCACTGTATTTGATGTTGGTATAAGTTGTGGAGGGGAAGGGAAAAAACAAATCGTTTAAATAGGGATGCAGGTGGACTCATTGCAATAATGAGATGAAACAAGTCCTTATGTCGAAAAACGAACTTTACATCTTTGGTGTGGGGGGGTGGTGGGAGGGGGGTGTGGGGGGAGATGGGAAGGGATAGAAACAGGAAGCAAAGAAGGAGGCAACAGTGCTTGATAAGAAATATACTCATTATCTTGCCCATGTAATTGTAAGCTCATTCCTAGATGTTTATGTCAAGTATTTCACAAGTTTTATTTCTCTTAATTCTTAAGAAAACATTTGCTATAATTCTAATATTATTACCATTTTAGTGTTAGGAAATATTGTAATTAAAGGCACTAAGTGTATGACGCAAAGACACACAGTGGGGAAGGAAATGAGTCAAAATTTCCAAAAGTCAGCAATAAAAAAGTAGGTAAAATCCTCTCCATTCCCTTACACTCTCAATTCAATATTCATGTTGTCCAAGATAGCAATTATTGCCCACGGTAATTGTTTTCTGTCACATTTTGTCTTCAACACAGACTGTATTGGTGACATTGGGTTATGCTCAGAGTTGAGCTCATAAATTGAGGTCTAAAGAGAGACAAATTTCTTCTGTTCCACAGTTCCAGTATACGTTTTAAAAAGTACTAAAACTAGCCGGTAGCTGGTGGCTAACACCTATAATCCTGGCTACAGAGGAAGCTGAGATCTGAGGATTGCGCTTCAAAGCCAGCCCAGGCTGGAAAGTCTGTGATACTCTCATATCCAATAAACCACTAGGAAAGCAGAAGTGGCACTGTGGTTCAAGGGGTAGAGCACTGGCCTTCAGCTGAAAGGCACAGGGACAGCGCCCAAGCCCAGAGTTCAAGCCACATGACCCACAAAAAAAAAGGATTAAAACTTTTAAATACCATCACTTACTGCCTTTTAAGAATCCAAAAATGAAATAAATTCACATATAATCACTCCAAAATGCTTTAAAAGCAGGAGATGATAAACAAGCCTTTATGAAGTAAATTTTCTTCTACTTTTTAAATTATTCTGAAAGCCTTGTGATGGTTGGTCACACCTGTAATCCTGTCTACTCGGGTATGTGCTCAGGAACCTGAGATCTGTGGATAACCCTTGGAAGCCAATCAGGACAAAAAATATTCATGAAATTATTTTTTTTTAAAAATTAATGAACTAGCAAAGAGCCAAGAATGGAGATTTAGCTTATATAGTAGCTCATCAATCTAGAGAGGAATGGCCTACGGAGAACTTGATGCACTGAATTCTAACTCTGAGAATGAAAATGAGCAGGCACGCACATACATACATACATACATACATACATACATACACACACACACACACATTTATTCAAAATATCTTCATATCAGTGTTTTGCATTAATTTCTTTGTTAATGATATTAAATGGGTAAAATAGGGGAAATATTCTCTTCCATCCAAGAATATTTTTATGTTTTTTTATTGTAAAAGTACTGTACATAGTGGTTACAGTTAATAAAAAAGGTAATGAGTATATTTCCTATCAAGCATTGTTACCTCCTCCTTTGTTTTCCCCCACCATCCCTTCCCTCTCACCTCCACAAGTACACTCCCCTCCTCCCACCCCGCCTAAATTGTAAAGTTCGTTTTTCACCATACTGTCTTGTGCGTCACATTGTTGCAGTGGGTCATACTGTATCCTTATTTAAGCATTTTGTTTTTTCCCTTTCCATCCCCAAATTAGAAAAGTGTATATAGAAGATGGAGGTGAGAATTCTACCACTGAACCACCCATGCACACAATGGAATTCTATGCTTCCATCAGAAAGAATGACATTGCCCCATTTGTTAGGAAATGGAAAGGCTTGGAAAAAATTATATTAAGTGAAGTAAGCCAGGCCCAAAGAAACATAGGTCCCATGGTTTCCCTTATTTGCAATATCTAGTATAGGTATGAGCCAAGCGGAAAAAGTCAGAGAATGTGATGTTAGGAAAACGAACCCTCAAATATGTATTTTAATGTCTTTGTTTCTTTCATGCATGTGTTTCTAACGCATTTATAAGATTATTTCTTGGTTGCTTTGTATGTCCCTCCCCCACAGTGTAACCCCTGCTTTCACTATATTTGATGTCAGTATAACATGTGGAGGAGATGGGGACAAACAAGTCGTTTAAGGATTCAGTTGGACCTGTTGCAACAATGAGAAGTACAAAATGTCATGTCAAAACCAGCTTTACAATGTCGGAGGGGGGGGGAGGGGGGGTATGATTGTGTGGGGGGGTGGGGGGAGGCTGGGAAGGGAGGTGAAGGGTAAACAAAGGAGGAGGCTGCAATGCTTGGTAAGAAATGTATGCATTATCCTGACCATGTAATTGTAACCCCTCTGTACAGTATGTTCTCAAATAAAATAAAATAAAATTTTTTTTTTTAAAAAAAAGAAGATGGAGGTGCACCAACATCAGATACAGTGAAAACAGGGGTTTAACTGTGGGGGGCGCACATATAAAAAAATCACATCATACGTTATAAATATATTAGAAACAACAGAAAGAAATAAAAAACCACTTGTGTCCCTCTCATGGGGTTCATTTACCTTAACATCATCTTATCTAGTCATATGCACTTGCTTTTGACCTTTTCTTTTTTTTTTTTTAATTGTGAAAATACCATACAGAGGAGTTACAATTACGTGGAAAAGGTAATGTGTACATTTCTTATCAAGCATTGTTGCCTCCTCCTTTTTTTCGCCTTACCATGCCTTCTTTGCTTATCCCAGACATACATTCGTTATTGCAAATAAGGGATACCATAGGACCTATGTTTCTTTTTTATTGTGAAAATACCATACCGAGGGGTTACAATTACATGGGCAAGATAACGAGTACATTTCTTATCAAGCATTGTTGCCTCCTCTTTGCTTCCCCTTCCCACCCCTTCCCATACTCCCCCACTTCCCCCACCTGGTCCTCCTCCCCCCAAAGTTGTAAAGTTCATTTTTTGACATAAGGACTTGTACATCTCATTGTTGCAATGGGTCCACCTGTATCCCTGGTTAAACGAATTGTTTTTTTTTTTTCCTTCCCCTCCACAAATTATACCAACATCAAATGCAGTGAAAGCATGGGTCATCCCTTGTGGGAGGGACATAAAAAGCAACATAGAAATCGTCTTATAAATATGTTAGAGAAAAATTGCCTGAAAGAAAAAAAAACAAAATACATTTGAATACTTGTCTTGGGGTTCATTCCCCTAACATCAACTTATCTGACCTTTCCTGCTTGACTCAGACATATACTAGTTATTGCAAATAAGGGAAACCATGGGACTTATGTGTCTTTGGGCCTGGCTTATTTCACTTAATATAATTTTTTCCACTTAATATAATTTTTTCCAAGTCTTTCCATTTCCTTACAAATGGGACAATGTCATTCTTTCTGATGGAAGCATAGAATTCCATTTTTTATCAAGCATTGTTGCCTTCTCCTTTCTTTCCCCTTCCGATCCCTGCCCATCTCCCACTCCCCACCCCCACCAAACCTCCCCCACCCCAGCCCCCTCACCATCTACATCCCTCCACCCCCCGGCCAAAATCATTTTTTGACATAACGACTTGTTCATCTCATTTTAATGGGTCCACCTGCATCCCTATTTAAACAATTTGTGTTTCTCTTCCCCTCCACAAATTATACCAACATCAAATACATTGGAAACAGGGGCTTTAGCTTGCAGGAATAACATACAAAGCAACAAAGAAATCATCTTATAAATATGTTAGAAACAATCACAAGAAAGAAAAACCATTTGAATCCTTACCTTGGGGTTCATGTTGCCTAACATCAAGTTATATGATGTTTTCTGCTTGTCTCAGACACATAGTAGTTATTGCAAATAAGGAAACCATGGGATATATGTTTCTTTTTGGGCCTGGCTTAATTCACTTAATATAATTTTTTCCAAGTCTTTCCATTTCCTAGCAAACTGGGTGATGCCATTTTTTCTGATGGAGGCATAGAATTGCAGTACACACACACACACACACACACACACACACACACACAAATACATATACTTTCTTGATCCATTCATTTACTGTGGGGCATCAGGTTTGGTTATGTATCTTATCTATGGTAAATAATGCTGCAATGAACATAGTTTTGCTGGTAGTTTTAGTATGGTCTTGTTTGTGATCATTTGGATGAATGCCCAAAATGGGATTGCTGGGTCTTAGAGGCACTCTATGTAGTTTTTTGAGGAACCTCCATACTACTTTCCAAAGTCTTCGAACAAGTTTAAACTCCCAACAAAAATGCATTAAGATTCCCTTCTGTCCAAAGCCCATCCAGCATCTGTTCTTTTAAAAATCGGGAATGCTTCACGAACCTGCGTGTCATCCTCAGTCAGGGGCTATTGTTCTCTATTGTTCCAATGTTAGTGTATGTATTACTGAATTGAGCACAGAACATTTTTTATATATAAAGTGTAATTGATTTTCTTAAAGTAGACAATTCCACAAAAATTAAATTCAAAAGAATTGTGGTGAAATTTTAGAACCATGTATTTTTTACATAATAACACATTTAAGAATAAAGTCAAGATTGACATGTCAAAAACAAAATAATTCCAGATATCTGTTGTTCAACGCATGTGTTGGAGGAGGAATTCAATTATTCTGTACAAGGAACCTGTGATAATGAACACTATAGAAAGTGTTAAGGTTTGTTAAAAGTTTTAATGTTTTTAATATGTTTAATTTTGGGAATTTGCTCATATATGCCAAAATTTAGACTATTTAGCAGGTTGTAAAACCTTTCCACAAAGCATATAAGATTCATGGTAGCAGTCATACACTACTAAGTATGTACATTTCAGAGTTTATAGAAACTGTACTAATGAGAAGTTGCAAAGTGTTTGTGTAAAGAAGCAGAGTGAAGATTTAAGACATTACCTTCACAGTTTCTGTTAAAATTTAAGGGCTTCCTTACTTTATATGTTAGCGAGGAACAAATGATGGTATAAGCCATATACAAATGATGAGATAAACCATAAATAATAATCTTAGTGAGTAACTTTAAAGGCTATTGATAACCTATAGAATTCTGGTTTAACATCATAGACTTAGGCAGTTTTAAATGTACAGCAATATGAGAAAATAATAAATTGAATATGTAATTGTTTTGTTTTTTTATTTTATTAATCATTAATATTTATGTATTGGTTTTCCTTATTTGTAGCATTGTTTTCCTTGTTGTAATATAATACAACTTTTTGTAAGTCATCATTAGGAAGTACTTTGAGAATGTTATTGGGATGGCCACTCTGTTTTTTATAGGTATATGTGAATTTGTAAAAAGCAAAATTAGTAAAAACAAAACATTGATTAAACATTTTATCAATTAGAATCTGAATCAGGAGTGTTGATAAATGTCCACACCTAAAATCTTAGTCCTAGACTGAAGCACTAGTGTTACAATGTTGAGCACACAAAAGTGAGAGATTGTGTTTTGTTTTGTTTTGTTTTTGTTGGTTGTGGGGCTTGAACTCTGGGTCCTGGGTGCTGTCTTTCAGCTCTTCAGCTCAAGGCTAGTGCTACTACTTGAGTCACAGCAACTCTTCCATCTTTTTCTGCTTATGTGGTGCTGAGGAATCAAACCCAGGACCTCATGCATGCAAGGCAAGCACTCTACACTGAACCACCCTCCCAGCACTTGAAAGACTGTGTTTTAAAAAATCATCTAAACAACATTTACTTTCTGCTTTGGGTTATATAATGAAATAAAGAATATCTTTTTATGTTTTTGAATGGTCATACTTCTAAACTTATATTAAATTCAGCCACTTTATCCTTTACAAAGTCATGTAATATCTCTGAGAGTTTGCTTCTGTAAAGATTGTTTTTTTATTGATAATTTACTCTGAATAATTTTTTTTAATCAAAATCACTTTATATTTTATGGTTTATCCTGTTTTTTTTTTTAAGTGTGAAAATACCAGTCAGAGGGGTTACAATTACATGGGCAAGGTAATGAGTACATTTCTTATCAAGCATTGTTGCATACTCCTTTGTTTCCCCTTACCATCCCTTCCAATCTCACCCCCCTTACAGCCCGTTTCCCCATCCCACTTCCCCCCACCCAAAGTTGTAAAATTCGTTTTTTCGACATAATGTTTTGTATATCCCATTGTTGCAATGGGTCCACCTGTATCCCTATTTAAAAATGTTTTTCCTTCCCCTCCACAAATTATACCAACATCAAATACAGTGAAAACAGGGGTTATACCATGCGGGAGGGACATACAAAGTAACAAAGAAATCATCTTATAAATACGTTAGAAATAATTACAGGAAAGAAAAATAAATTTGAATTCTTACCTTGCGGTTCATTTCACCTAACATCAACTTATCTAACAATTTCTGCGTGTCTCAGACATACACTAGCAATTGCTAATAAGTGAAACCATGGGACCTATGATTCTTTGGACCTGGCTTTCTTCACTTAATATAATTTTTCCAAGTTTCCATTTCCTGGGGCAATATCATTCTTTCAGATAGAGATATAGAATTCCATTGTGTATATATACAACATTTTCTTCATCCATTCATCTACTGAGGGGCATCTGGGTTGGTTCCATATCTTAGCTATGGTAATGCTGCAATAAATATATTTGTGCTGGTAGTTTTAGTATGGTCTTGTTTGTGATCATTTGGGTAAATGCCCAAAAGTGGGATTGCTGGGTCATAGGGAAGCTCTATGTGGAGTCTTCGGAGGAATCTCCATACTACATTCCAAAGTGGTTGAACAAGATTACACACACACTAAACATGCATTAAGGTTCCCTTTTGTCCACATCCCCTCCAGCATCTGTTGGTTTTAGAATTCTTGATTATAGCCATTCTAACTTACGTGAGGTGATATCTCAATGTTGATTGATTTGCATTTCTTTTATGGCTTGGGAGGTTGAGCATGTGTTTATTGGTCACCCTCCTTTCCTCTTCAGAGAAGTTTCTCTTTATGTCTTTAGCCCACTTATTTATTGGACAGTATTTTCGTTGAGTATTTGTTGTTGGAGGATTTAATTTTTTGTTTTCCAGGTCTATTTTAGATATGAAACCCTTGTCGGTTGTATGGCTAGTGAAGATCATCTCAGATTCCGTGGGCTTTCTATTGATCCTGCTAGCTATGTCCTTTGCCATGCAGAAGCTCTGCAATTGCATGCAATCCCATTTGTCCAACCTTTCTTTCCTTCGTTGTGCTTCTGGGTTTCTTTTTAGAAAATTTCAGCCTTTGTCAAGGAGACCTAGGGTTTCTCCTATTCCATCATGTAATGTTTTCAGAATGTCTGCTTTGACTCTGAGGTCTTTGATCCATTTGGAGTTGATTCTGGTATAGGGTGATATATAAGGATCTAGCCTTAATTTTCTACAAGTGATTAACCAATTTTGCCAGTACCATTTACTGAGCAGTCTGTCTTTCTTTGATTTTATCTTTTTAGATCCTTTATAGAATATTAGATGATTATGGTTCTGTAGGTTCAGTTCTGGGTTTTTAATTCTATTCTATTGTTCCATTGTTCTTGTACCAGTACAAAACAGTTTTAATTTATATGGCTTTGTAGTAGAGTTTGAAGTTTGGTATTGATATTCCTCCAACACTGTTCTTTCTGTTAAGTATCGCTTTTTGCAATTGGGGGTCTTTTGTTGTTCCATATGAATTTTTGGAATGCCTCTTCTATTTCCTTGAGGAATGCGTTTGGAATATTGATAAGTATGGCATTGAACTTGTAGATAGCCTTGGGAAATATTGCCATTTTCACAATGTTTATCCTTCCTATCGAGGAGCATGGGAGGTTTTGCCAATTTCTAAGTTCTGTTTTGATTTCCTTTTTCAGATTTTTAAAGTTTTCATCATAGAAGTCTTTCACTGCTTTGGTTAAGTTAATTCCTAGGTATTTTATTTTTGTGGGGCTATTACAAATGGAAAAGCTTTCTTGATTTGAGCCACGCTTTTCTCATTGTTGGCATACAGAAAAGCCATTAATTTTGGGGGTTAATTTTATACCCTGCTATTTTGCCAAAGTTTTGAATCAGCTTGAGTAATTTGGGAGTGGAGTCCGTGGGATTCTTTAAGTACAAGATCATGTCATTTGCAAAGAGGGAGAATTTTACTTCTTCTTTCTCTATTTGGATCCCTTTTATGGAATATTGTCTTATTTCTGTAGCTAGGCATTCTAATACTAAATTGAAGTTGAAAGAGTGGACATCCTTGTCTCATTCCTGAGTTAAGAGGAAATGGCTTTAGTATTTCACTATTAATTATATAATGCTGGCTGTAGGTTTTCCATATGCAGCTTTTATTGTATTGAGGAATGTTCCATGGATCCTAATTTTTCCAGAACCTTCATCATAAAGGGGTGTTGGATCTGGTCCAATGCTTTTTCTGCGTCTGTTGAGATAACCATGTGATTTTAATCCTTGCTCTTGTTGATGTGATTAATTATATTAATTGATTTGTGTATATTGAACCAGGTTTGCATCCCAGAAATGAATCCTGTATGATAGTGGTATATGATTTTTTGGAGTAATTGTTGAATTCGATTGGCCAAGATTTTGTTGAAAAGCTTTGCATCAATATTCATCAAAGAAATGGGTCTATAGTTCTCTTTCTTTGATGATTCCCTGCCTGTTTTGGGGATGAAGGTTATGATGGCTTCATAGCATGAGTTCGGTAGTGAACTTTCTCTTTCAATTTCATTGAAGAGTTGGAGCAGTATTGGTGTGAGCTGTTTTGAAGGTCTTGTACAATTCTGCTGTAAATCCATCAGTTCCTGGGATTTTTTTAGATGGGTGGTCTCTTATTGGTGTGTTTATTTCAACGCTTGATATGGGCCCCCTTAAGATGCTTTAACTCATTTTAGTTTAGTATTTGCATGTTGATAATTGCTAGCAATGGGTCCATTTCTGCCAAGTTTTCAAACTTATTAGCATAAAGGTTTGAAAATATTCCCTTATAATGTTCAGAATCTTGGTTGTTTCTGTGGTGATATTTCCATTCTCACATCTGAGTTTATTTATTTGGGTGTGTTCTTTCTGATAAGATTTGCTAAGGGTTTGTCAATTTTTTCAAAGAACCAACTTTTTGTTTTGTTGATTCTTTCTGTTTTTTTTTTTTTTATTCTAATTCGTTTAACTCTGATTTAATGTTAATTATTTCTTTCCATCTATTGAATTGGGGTTTATCTTGCTGATCTTTGTCAAGGTGGTTCAGATGTCTCATTAAGTGGTTGGATTCAGATCTCTCTAATTTGTTGGTGTAGGAACTCAGAGCTATAAACTTGCCTCTCAGTACTGCCCTTGCAGTGTCCCAGAGGAACTGGGAACTGGTAATTTGTGTGTTCATTTTTGTTGAATATCATGGACATTTGAATTTCCTTTCTAATCTCTTCCGTGACCCCCCTGGTTATTCAACAGTGTGTCGTTCAGTCTCCATGTGTTACAAGACTTTTTTGGTGTCTTTTGGTGTTGAGTTCTAATTTTATTCCCTTGTGGTCTGAAAGAATGCAAGGTGTAACTTCAGTGTTTCTGAATTTGGACAAGTTTGCTTTATGACCTAAAATGCGATCTCTTTGGAAAATGTTCCATGTACTGCAGAGTAAATCGTGTATTCTCATGCTACTGGATGAAATATTCAGTAGATGTCTGTTAAATCTATTTGCTCTATGCAGTTGTATAAATCTGCGGTTTCTCTGTTGATTTTTTTGCTGATTTGATCTATATGCTGAGGATAGTGGTGTGTTAAAATCCTCAACAATTAATGTCTTTGGATCTATGTGAGATCTGAGGGAAAATAGTGTCTCTTGGATAAATTTTGGTGCTCCATTTTTTGCTGATTCCATATTTAAAATTGCAATATCCTCCTGAAGTAGAGAACCCTTAAGTCGTATGTAGCGACCTTCTTTATCTCTTTTCACTAATTTGAATTCGAAGCATATTTTATCTGATATTATTATAGCAACTCCTTCCTGTTTATTGCAGCCGTTTGCTTGGTAGATTTCATTCCAGCCTTTCATTATAAAAAACGTGTTTGTTTTATAGGTAAAGTGTGCCTCCTGAAGGCAGGAGATAGAATTATCTTGCTTTTTAATACAACTAGACAGTCTATTTCGCTAAATTGGAGCTTTAAGTCCGTTAATGTGAGAGGTAGGACTGTGAGGTTTTTGGTAGCTCCTGCCATGCTATCCACCTCCTTGGGGGCTGTGGAAACTTGGTTCTTCCTATGGTTCTTGGATTCTCAGTTTGGGTGTGGTTTCTTAGCCATTATTGTAGTCTTGTTGGTTTTCTGTGTGTAGGCCATCTTTAAGTATTTTTTAAAGGGCTGGTTTGGTGGAGATATATTTTTCAGTTTTTCTTTGATATGGAAAGTTTTTATTTGACCTTCGGTTATGAAGGAGAGTTTAGCTGGGTACAGTATTCTTGGTTGAAAATTGTTTGTCTTTATGGCATGGTATACAGCCTTTCAGGCTCTTCTTGCTTTAATTATCTATGCTGAAAAATATGACGTGATTCTAATTGGTTTTCCTTTATAGATGATTGATCTTTTCTCCTTGACATTTTTAGGAACTTATTCTTGGTCTGAATTGGTCCTGTGTGGATTATAATGTGACAATGGGAAGTGCTGTTCTGGTCTGGTCTATTTGGGGTTCTACAAGCATCTTGTATCTGAATAGGCCTATCTTTTTGTTTGTTTGGAAAGTTCTCTGCTAGGATCCTGATAAACAAATTTCCTAGACAATTAACTTCTGTCTCTACGTGCTCCTCTACACCATTTGTCCTCAGAGTAGGCCTTCTGATCGTGTATTCCAAATGTTGAATAGATCTATCATATTTCTTGGATTTGTCTTGGATAGTTGTATGTTCTTTCTCTATAATACCTAGGCTGTCTTCAATCCCCGAGATTCGATCTTCTGCATGCTCTAACCTACTGTTGTCTTTCTACTTGGTTTTTTTATTTCTTTTCCTTCTAATTGGTCGGCTTTGATGGCTTCAAATTCTTTGTTGGAGCTTTGCTTTAGATCTTCTATGAACTTCTTTACTTCCTTAATTTGGTGTTCTCAAATCACTTAGTTGGTTGGTTATGGTTTACTTGGACTCTCATTCCTGCTGTTGGGCTCCATTCAGCATTCCCTGTGTGGTCTCCCTGAATTCTTTCAGCTGTCTATTTATGGATACCATGAATGCCTTTATTGATCTTTGTCTATTCTCATACCGATGTCACAATTCCTGTCTTACGCTTTGATTAGCTTCCTCACGTTCATGCAATTCCTGTAGTTCTCTTTGACTTTTCTCAGCCTGCTCACGCAATTCCTGTCTCTCTTCATCTGTTCTCTGCCTGCTCAGGCAATTCCTTTCTTTCCCTTTGACTGTTCTCAGCCTACTCTCACAATTCCTTTATTTCTCTTTGACTGTTCTCAACCTGTTCACGCAACTACTGTATCAGTCTTTGAGTCATTTCCTCACAGTCACGAGATTCCTGTATTAATGTTTGGTTTGCCTCCTCTCTCTCTCCCTATCAGGTTCAAACTGAGTCCTTTGCAAGCTTTCATTCTTTTCATTCACCACGTTTACCAGTAGTGTTTGTAGTGCTTTGCAGGAACTCTCTTCTGGATTATTCATTAACTGTTCTGTCACTGGATTATCATGAATGAGAATTGAGATATCCAGACTTGCCATTTTTTCTCATGTTTTCTGGCTTGTTCTGCACACTTGATATGAAAGTGACACCAATTTTTTGCTAAAATACTATTTTAAGGCAAGCATCAAGGAATGTCCTGTAGTTGCATAGACAAAATGGCTGCAGATACAACCTAATTCAACAGATACAATCTATTCAACATCAAACAACTATGCATTAATGGGCTAAGAACAGCAAAGACAAATTTTTCAAATCAGAAATTATTATGTTTAGGGAGAAATGTGGGGAAAATAGGATTAGAAGTATGTGGAGAGATTAAAGTAAATTTAACCAAGTCCTAATCTCAGAGAGGGAAAGGGATTGGACAGAATTATAGGAGAGAAATTAAAAGAAAGATAATCAAAAATGGAAAAACAAAAATTTAAATTTAAAAAGTGAAACATTTAAAAATTGTGTAACTTTAAAGAAGTGATATTGAGAGAAGAAAAGTATAGGATGACAGGAGGGGGATGATAGAAAGGAGACATGAAAAACTAAAAAATAAAAATTCTTAAAAGTATTTACTTGAAAATTATCTGGTATAAAGATATAATACTGCTATTAAAAAGTTAAGCATAAAAGTTTGTGAA
Source organism: Dipodomys spectabilis (assembly GCF_019054845.1). Classification (NCBI taxonomy): domain Eukaryota; kingdom Metazoa; phylum Chordata; class Mammalia; order Rodentia; family Heteromyidae; genus Dipodomys; species Dipodomys spectabilis. Next base: position 742,759 of record NW_024871216.1, read on the forward strand.
TTAAGTAATACATTTCTGGATTAATTATGTACACAATGGGGGATAAGTTCTAATAATTGATGAAAGGTATTTATCTGGGGATGAGTCAAAAGAGCAATTAAGTCACACACAAAAAAAGAAAGACAAAAAAATGAAAAGAATCAAAAAAATAAAAAAAAGGACCAAAAGGTCAATAGCGATTTTTTTTTAAAATGCACACACACACACACACACACACACACACACCACACACACACACACACACACACACCTAAAATAAAAATTAGAAGAAGAAGAAAAAAAAACGATTAATAGAAAACAATTTAAAAATTTTAAAAAATGGTACCAACAAGAGTTCTTTAGTTTTTTTTTTGGTTGGGGGGTGAGGAATGGAAAGATCCTGTATCTCCCCTGTGTCTGTAACCAGTCTCTTCGTGGAGTCTCTGGTCTGCTTGTGGTGTTTGGTTTTCCTGTGGCCTGATTGATTTCTTACATCAGTTTGTTTGAGCAGTCAATAAAATTCTCCCGCTTTATCCAGGATTTTGTGATCCTCTTTCAGGCTAGTTCAGTGCGAGGGAGATCTGCTTTGAGTATCACGAAAGAGAAAGATGGCTCTTTCCTCTAGTTTGGAGATGCTGTGATGAGGCTAAGTTCTGGGTAGGGTTGAGGTCTTTCAACAAACAGTAGCTTTTCCCTGAGGGTCTAGCTCCTGAGACTCCCAGACCCCAGCCTGGAGCCATTCTCAATGTTTACGTTTATTGAATTTCAATTGATTGTCTAGGCTGCTGTAGGTAGGGGAAGCCTCTGGTTCTGTTAACCCAGTGAAGATGGTCACTCCTCTGTGAGGGCAGAAATCTCTCTGTTTGGGCTGGTGACTATCTCCTGGGTGGGTCTGAGCCTGGAAGGTCAGGTCAGATACCTGTGACCTGCTAATTGACTCTTTTGTTTTCTTCCAAGGCTTGAGTTGGAGATAGTTGCTCAGCCTGGCCTTTCTCAGTATCAAAGATGATGTCTGGTGGGGTCATGGGAGGGGCAGCCTTCCCACCTCTGCTCCATGAGAAGGAGTGAGGATGTCAGGATTCTACTCAGGCAGGAGTCTTTGTTCCTGGGTGTCTCTGCTCTGTGATCTGCAGGATGAATTTATCTGCTCCTTTTTAGTTCTTGTTGGTGTTGAGTAGAATCCACTCACCCACTGCATATGGCGACTTTGTCCTGGACACTCTGTTGTAGATATGGTGGGCTATGGGTGCCACAGATGCTGCCACAACCGTGGCTCCTGGCAAGTGCTCAGATCTGTCTTCTTGCCTGGATCTTCCCTCTCTAGTCAAACTCTGTGTACAGTGATGGCACACTTGGTGTGATTATCTAGGCTAGTACTGTTCACTGGAACACTAAAACTGCTTTGTATGTGAGAACTTGTTTAGCCTCCAGGTTCTCCTCTACCATCTTCCTCCAACATCCATGAAAATCTTTATATTTTATGTTGATTGGTTATTATACAACAAATACCTTCAAATGTACATGTAGTGTCTAAAGATAGCCGTATTAATATTCTCATATAGCTCTTATTTATCTGTTATGCACTTTCAGTATTATGATATTTCTCTCTCTCTTATACTCTCTCTCATTTCCTCACTTTCTCTTTCATGCTTCATGTCTGCTACATAGAATTTCTGGTGGTCTACTATCATCATTCAGGATCCCACTGGTTTGTGGGAACATGAGAGGGATAAGCAGTTACCTTGCCTTATTTAAGAGTTACAATTGTGATGTGATATTATTATTTGCCATTCTAAATGGTAAAACAACAGATCTAGGAATTCCTTTTCACTTTTATTACTATTATAAATTTTATCTCATAGGAATAATTGGGATGGATAAGATACTTTTAACCTGTGACCTAAAATTACTTTTCCTTTTACAAACAACCTTTTTCTTTGACTATCAGCGAGTAACTACATGTAATGAAAACAAAGCTATCCTATGGAAAGTACTCTGAAGTTGTTCACAGGGATGAAAAACAAGGTAATGGGGAAGTGAGTACAAAGGCTACCCATCCGTTCCGGGAAGATGGCAGAGGAGAAGCTGGAATCTAAACAAGCTTTCGCATAGAAAGCAGTTTTAGAGATCCAGTGAATAGTCCTAAGCCAGAAAACCACACCAAGTGTGCCATCACAGGACAGAGAGTCAGGCGAGAGAGGGAAAATCCAGGTAAGGAGACAGATCTGAGCTCTAGCCAGCAGCCACCACGCAGGCAGCTGTGGCACTGGCGAAGAGCGCAGGAGCCATACCTGAGCCACAGAGAGTCCAGGACGAAGAAGCCAGACGCAGTAGGTGAGCAGATTCTACTCAACACCAGCAAGAACCGACAAGGAGAGGACATCTTCATCCTGCAGTTCGCAGACCAGAGACGACCCAAGAACCAAGACTCGGCGTGAGTAGAAGCCTGACATCCTCACTCCTTCTCAGGGAGCAGAGGAGAGAAGGCCACCCCTCCCCCCCCGCCAGTACCCGGAGATCTCCATCTTGGATACCGACAAAGCTCGGAGGAGCTGCTAGCTCCAACTCAAGCCTTGGAATAAAACGAGTCATTTAGCAGGTCACAAAAACTTAATGGCGGTGTGACCTGCCAGACTCAGCTCCACCCAGGGAAAAGTCACCCAGCTCCGGCACCAGCCCTAGGAGTGGCTTTCTTCACTGGGTAATCAGAGCCAGAGGCTGCCCCTCCCTCTAGCAGCATGGACAATCAATGGAAATTCAGTAAACAGAAACCCTGAGAATAGCTCCAGGCTGGGCTCTGTGAGTTTTTCACAAATAAGCCCCAGGGGAAAAGCTACTGTTTGTTGAAAGGCCTCAACTCTCCCCAGAACCTAGCCTCATCACTGCATGCCCCTCTTTTGTGATTCTTAGAGCAGATCAACCTCCCATTGAACTA